>NC_046646.1:3260027-3914155 GCF_900324485.2 Mastacembelus armatus
TGGGGAAGTCATTTGACCATGTCCCCTGTCACCGATGAGGTAACCATCAAACTCTCCTATAAATAGAAAAGCATGCAGTTTAACGATTTAATATATGTATAGAGATACATGCATAACAGAGCATAGAGAGGTGTATGTTAGTATTCATCACGGGCAAATCTGTGGCTTAGTGCACAGAAATTTGTGAGTGCACAAATGCACAGATCCAGGTGACTTTGATTCCATGTTCATTATCACATGTGATGCATCACATATAACCACTTATAAGCACACAACAAAAAATCTGCATTAGCTGTGATGGAATTATCTTTATCTTTCATAATGAATGCTAAAAGCCGCTATTTACCAGTAAATTAATGTTGTGGAAGAACTTCCTATTGACATAATCGCCTTCATTTACAGAGGGAGCCACAACATGGATATAAGTCCCATCTATGCAGCCGATCACACCTGGAAACCCTAAAATATCCAAATTGATTTGTGCATAGTGTCAAAGCTACAGGCTGCATGTGGCAATTGTTGCTTGTAGTCATACCTGCAATTTTGTAGAATTCCTCTTGGACGAGATGCGTGGGTCTGTGATTGGGGAAGACCACAAAGACACAGCAGATGTTCGAATGCAAAGATCACATTTCTGACTGCGCGACACGCAGTTGCCTTTGAAATGTGTTCTGCATCACTGATGTTATAAAGGAAATGTCCACTTGCAAAAACACGAAAAGCTACTGAAAGAATTTGCTCTGATTTTGGAGTGTGTCCACGAGAAGGCATATGGGATATGTAAGGGCTGAGGATATCATGAAGTTAATGAAGTGAACTGGCAGAAAATCAGTATTGCTCATAAAGATATTCTTCAGGAAAAAAAAGACGCCTAGACAGGGTTTGATTACCCTCTTAACGCAGAATTCTGCAAAGCAAAAATCACACGCCATGTCTCCTGCCTCTTCTTCAGTCTGTATGCCAATTGGCTCAGAAACCTTATAAAACCTGCCAGAAAGCAGGTTTGGTTCACAGAGTAAGTCACCACGGTAACTGATATTAATCTTGATCTTAAACTGAACCCGCTTTGTGAAACCAAAAACCCTGAGTATCCCTAATCTCAGGGTTTACAAACTCTGGGTTTTCACTAAACCCGCTTTCTGAAACAGGCCCCTGATCTTAAGTGTTTGAATACTCCCTGTGATTTTAAAAATAGGTCTGGACTGGACTCTGCTTCCCAAACTGGACCTTGTGTATACTTGGGCAGAATGTTATGATGCTGATATTCTTGTCTTAACCGAAACTTGGCTTGACATATCTGTTACAGACAGAGATATTGCCATTAAGTTCTATGTTTTTCGCTGGGCCTGTCCCAGAAAGGGTGTCAGTGTTTACATCTGAAGTACATTCTATGTCACCATCATATTATCAGTATCTCTTAAACAATTTGAATGGCCATGAAATTAGAATTTCTTAAAAACTACTGTATCATGATTGTGGATTGTGAGGTCTTGCCATCTTAAAGTAAATATTTATTTGCCATTGATTTGAATAAAATTGTAGATGATTTCAGTTAGGATTGGTTGTCATCTGCTTCGGACAACTTTAAATCTTTTTGCGATTCTCTTAACGTGAACTAATCGACAGCCCAACTCACCCAAACCTCTTCTCTTTTGGGTTTATTTTTAACACTCTTCATAAATATTCAGATATTGGTGTTTTTGCTAATAACATGAGTGACTATGTCATTGCAACAGTCAGAAAAGCCAAACTCCTTAAGCCAAGAACACGTATTGGTTTAAAAAGAGATTTTAAACAGTTTTGTGAGCAAGCTTTTCTTTATTCAATAATTACAGGTCAATTTCCCAATTATGTAATTTTAGCTAAATTTCTAGAGAAGTTTGTTAATGCACAACTCAGACTTTTTAGATGCAAATGGTATTCTGTCAGAGCATCAGTCAGGCTTTAGAAAGTGACATAGCACAACAACTGCAGCTATTAAGCTTGTGGATGACATTGTTGAAGCAATTGACTAAAAACAACACTGTGCCGTTCTATTTATTGATATCAAAAGCTTTTGACACAGTTGATCATGTCATTCTTGTAAAACTTTACAGTGTTGGCTTGTCCAGCCATGCTGTCAGTTGGTTTTCTAATTACTTGTCAGCTATAACTCAGTGAGTCCACTTTGTAGGTTTTATTTTCATCCTTTCTTCCTATATCTTTTTCCTTTTATATGTGAATAATATGTGATGATCTTTCAAATGCTGCTTTTCCTTTTTATACAGATGATATAATTATCTATTGCTCGTCTCCTTCTTTTATACAAACATTTCAGGTCCTGCAATCTGGTTTTGATGTTGTTCAGTCTCATCTGACTCATCTGAAGTTAGTGGTTTTGTGTCAAGTAACGTTAAACAGCTGCGCCACTGTCGGGGTGATTAAACAGCGTCTCCTCCTCATCTCTCAGGTTGTCTGAATGTCGATACTGCAGACTTTATTACCTGCACTTTGAAATCTGCAGTATAGCACTTTCTTTTGGGCAGCATTTTCACTTATGTTACACTAGGAGCTAGAGTTTAGTGTGAACATAAACGTTTTTAGTATTTTCAGTCAAAAGTCCAACAAGAGGGTCATCTAACACTAGTGACTACCCAACAAAATTGCTGTAAATATATACACATATAAGTCGCTTTGCTGTATAAATTGTAGGACAGGACAGAAGAGTAAAAAAAGTGTGACTTATAGTACAGAAAATACGGTACTTACGTATTTTTATTGATTATGATTTGTCATTTAAGGCATATGCTGAGAACCTTATCCTTAGGCTAATATTAAGATTGGATAATTTTTTTTAGGAATAAATCTTGCTTTTCTTTCCATGTAAGAGAACAGTTGGTCTCAGCAAAGTTTTTATCATTGTTAGACTATGTGAATTTGCTCTATATGAAAACGCCTGTCTGACAAATTCTTGGGTTGTTCCCTTCCTATTTATCTTCACATATGTGTAGAATTCAAAATCAATATAACCTGCATTCTCATAACACCATACAAGTGTCTGTTGTCTGTTCCAATTACCAGAACTGTATTAGGCAAAAGAGCTTTTCCATATGCAACATATTTCTACTGGAATGATATTCAGAAAGACCTGAAGTTGGTTACATTGGGGGATTTTAAGTCTATTTTAAAAGATCGAAAATTAAGCTCTCTTAGATGATGTTATTGTTCTTAAAGTTTTATAGATTTGATTTAATGTTCTCCTTTTTGTTTTTCTATATTGTGTTTGTTTGGCTGGTTTGTAATATTTTGTTTGCTTCTGATATTACTATTTATGTTACAGAACCATTTTTTTCACTGCCTTGAAAAGAGATTATTCATTTTAATGAGGTTTTATTTGGTTAAAAACACATCAGTACATCACAATGTAAGATGGTGAACTCTTGCTTTCCAGCTGAGGGCTACTTGGTTTAATAGCACCTTACAACCAATTTATACTTATTTAAAATATTTTGACATCATGCCACTGTACGCAGATATCAGTATCTACCTGCCATTGTCAGCCATGAACCTGCTATGCCTGCACATTCAGCATGGCTTTATGTGGCTGTGCACTGGGAGACAGACACTGACATTTTTTTTACAACTGCAGCTCTCCCTTTTTTTTCCTTGAGATCCCTACTGAGTAGCTGTAGCCCTCTGATAAGAAGAAAATACACTCTACCCATCAACAATGATCTCAATGTCTTCAACAAAAGGCTGCATACAATGAGCACACCACGGCTCCCTTACCACACCACCCCTATCCATCGCTGCACTCACAGCTTGTCACACTGTTGCTCCAAATTTCGATTTAACCAGCTATAATTCTTGTCTTTGGCTAACATGGGCTCATGGAGGAACGAAAAGGGCACAATACATAGGCCTGCAAGGGTTCTCAAAGAGTTTGTGCTGCATCCTGGCAACACAGCTTGTACTATCTTCTCTCAGCCACATACAGAGAAAGAGGGGGGAAGCAGCCTGGTTAAACAATGAGGCCACCTCATTACCAGCGTTTATGTTAAACTGGATTAATACTCCAGAAAAAAGCACTCTTCGTCAGAATATGTGCTGCTTCTGTTTGGGCAGTTTCATATTTTAGCTGTATTTTTATTTTTTATTTATTGTTCTCTAGCTTTTTTTTTTTTTTTTTTTTTTTTTTTTACACAAGTTTTGTTTGCTCCTTGATAAAACACAAAGCACCCACTAATGTCAACATATGATTGCGTCCCACGTGCCCTTCACAATCTGTTCATTTTGTATTTGTGGAGGATGATGAACTGTTGGAGTTCAGATCCTACCAACTTCAGGAAGCTGCTTGCATATTTAATCCACTGACAGAAACATAGCTGCCAGCTGCAGAAAAGCAAGAGGTGCTCTGAGTTTCTCAGTGGCTTGAAGTCTTGCTTCACCTTCACAGAAAACATGAAAAGATATGAACAGCTCATGCTGGGCACACACAGCTTGTACTACTGCTTTTTTCATGTGTGACTCTGGTGTCAAGCATGAATCAGTTTTGTGATGGTAAAGGCATGTAATTGTGCCAAGCAAACAATAATGTAGAAAATAATGTAAAACTCACTCTGAAGCAAAATAGCTACTGTGAAGCTGAGCTTGATATAGTCGCACCTATTTCCCCACAGCACTTAAGAAAGTCATAGGAAAGCATGACGCCGACATATTGTGCATGATGCCAATTCTCTGTTGGAATTTCTCACTGTATACAGAAAAAGAAAGACAGAAAAGGCAGTATGGTGCAAAATGCATCAACAGGAAACTGAACTGATCTTCACTTTGGACAAAGCCTCCCACCCTCTCTCCAATGAGCTGACGCAGCCCCACAGCACATTTAGCCTGCAGCTCATCCCCTCAAGGTGCACTGAGAAGCACTTCAAGCAACTTATTGATGTCGACTGTCATAGATAGATAAACTTTATTAATCCCCAAGGGGAAATTAGTTTGTCTCAGCAGCAAGCACACAAAGAGAAAATGAATACCTATTGCTCCCAATTGTTCTTGTCTATCCCTGTGATCGCCTGTGTTCTCCACATCCACCCCATTTGGCTACTACTTTAACCTTACTGAAATGATGTACATGTACTACAGAACCACATGTCAACACAGTGCACCACAGTACATTCCTGACCACACCCAGAGGTGCAACAGGCTTAAAATTCAACTAGTTAAGATAATTAACATGGTTAAAGTAAAAAAGAAACTCATTGTACCACTGCTATCTGTATTTAGCCAGTGATCATTTGTTTGCAAAAGAAACCCTGCTCTACATGAGTTGTCTAAACTGAAAACAAATAAAAATGTTTGTGGCTGGTGATGGTGATTTGATGATAGTCATTTGCAAATGTTAAAAATTACATAGCTTCACAAAGGGATTTAATATGGTTCTGCAAACCCTAAACTAAGCATACCTCTACTAATAAAGTATAGCCTGTTTTATAGGAGCTGGCGACACACCTATACCCTGCAAACCTCTGCTCACATCTAAATCTTATTTTTATTCATTTGTTTATTGCCTTCCCTATGTTCCTTGGATCTGCTTATTTGTTATGTTATCAAAATATTTGCCTCATCCTTATCTGTGCTCTATTCTCCTGCTGCAATGACCCAATTTCCCCATGGGAACCTTTTAAGTTTCATCTAATCTAAGACATCTCTGATTGTGCAAGTGATGTGCTGATATGCAAATGACCTCAGCAGAATTTCACTGCTGTCTGGAGAATAGATTGGACTTGAACTTGGGAGTGAAAGGGAAAATGTTTCCATCTGTATAAAAAGCAGACATTTTTAATAGCACTAAAAAAGTGACACAAAACTACATGCTGGCTCCCTGGCTGCTTGTCCCACAGGTCAGCTACATATTTTTCAAAAGATTTTCAGGTAAGCAGAGGATTTTGTTCATTGACTATACTACTTTGCACCACAAGCAATGATATGCAGTATGGTTTTACGGTGAAAGCATGTGCTGAATTTCATTAAGTGGGGTTAAAACAAGCTCTGTCTGGTTTGCTAAACCACTTGATTTATTCCATCTTTTTCTTACCACTCACACATTGCAAATACATAACTAGGTTGAACAGTGCAAAGAGTCTGCACCCCAGTTTTTCTCAGAGCGTTATATGTTAAAACAGTGGAGCTCATGGTATTCAGTGAACCCTTATTCAGTACAGCTAAAGAGAGTAGAAATGAGAGGAATAAAAACAGATTAATTTAATGTGTTACTTTAATTGGCATAATTATGAAGTCAGCATACTTTCATTTAAAACAATTTCTGAGGTAAACCTGTGATGTTATATCTACTACTGACATTATTCTTTACATCTAGGCCTACATCATTGTTTTTGGACATCCTTATTTTTGTTTTATTTCCACAAATGTGTCCACTTTATTCAGTCTGTTCACCCGTCTATTTATTTAACTGTTTATGTCTGATTTGCAGGATCATTAACAAACGAGGATTTAATAGCTTTGAACCTTACTCTATTTTTCTCTAGTATTGACTATGGCGTTTGAAGAAAAACATAGGTATGTCAAATAAGCTATATCATGGTGCTGTTTTTGGCCTTTAAATCTTGACACAATCCTATTATTGGACTGAATTTTTGATGTCAGGTGTAAACAAGAGCCTTCCAACAGCATAGTCCTCTTGCTTAAGTTGGATGGCCTGATCACGAAGTCATTGTGGATTAAGAACTAATACTTAACTTAGCAGCAAAGACCTGCAGTCCGGGAGATTTGCCACACGTCAGCAGGTGCTACAAAAAGCACAATGCCACAGTGCAAAGAAAATAGTACTAAAAATTAAACAGACAGGATGAAACTTTGACAGAGGATAACAGGCTGCAGCCTGGTGTAAAAAACATTCAGAGCATACGAGGATACTTAGAGAGTCAAGCCACTGGCACCAGAACAGCTCAACTGCACTTCACTAATCTCTTTATTTAGCTGCAGCTTGGTGGCAAGCATCTGCTGTCAAATGTACACCAAACACAGCGCGACACTTGGACACTGACAATAAATCGCAGCCCAAACACAGACGAGGATAGCGGTAACAAGTGCTCCAAGAGGAACACAATCCATCACTTACCTTGCTCCATCAGCAGGATGCTCATCCCGACCAGCATAGCCCAGTACAGAGGATTCTTCATGTTTATCGACCTGTCGTGATAGCTGAGTGACGACGCCTGGGAAATAGTCTGTCAGGCTCTGAAAATCCCGAAAAGTGCTTTTCTTCAACTCCCCGGTCCTCCTCCTGTCTGACTGTAAAGCATCCACCAACGCAGTGGTCCACAAAGTCCCTCCTTCGAACTGTGAGGCTATTGGCAGCGCTGCCACAGGTAAGCTGGCCACAATGACACGGACTACTTCCGGATCTGCTTTTCAAGTAAAGACCCCTGCTGGTGTTCATATGAACATACGTTCCGCCAGTGTTGGGGGCACCTTAATCTAAGGGGGAAGCCACCCGTCTGCTGTCCTGAGCGGGTTATGTGCAGCTAGCTTAAATTGGCTATTAGCGCTGACTTCTCGTGGAGGCGCTGCAGTCCCGGGGTCCGTCAATATTTCACTAACCACTTTATACTCATTTATCCAGCGGTATTTGGCTTAAAAATGAGGGCATTTGCTGCGTGACGTCGGGTCTGTAGGTTTCATTTTCAGGAATGCTCACAGTGTTCAGCATTTTCCCATTTGTGTCTATTTTCTTAGGCACTCACGGAATTTCTCACGCTGTCAAAAACATCACTGATAGAAAATTGATTGGCACTGAGCCCTGAAACCATGGCATGATATTTGTTTAGGAGACCATGGTCATTTATGCCAAAACCCGCACTCCAAGTGGCCACCATTGACGTTGTACAGGGGGTGGATCCATACCGTGTGACGTCACCCATAGCCATACGTACCTCGACAATGAAGACAATTTAGAAAGGCCAAATATTCTCTTATTTCTAAACACAATAAAGACTTCTAACTTATTGACAATTCGCGCCCGATTAGCCTGTTGAATAATGACTACAAAACGCCCCAAAATTTCAATGATATAGATGAAACAATCTGGATTTATGAGGAACATATTTCCAACAAGGGGCAGCATGGTGGCTGAGTGGTTAGCACGGTTGCCTCACAGCAAGAAGGTCGTGGGTTTACTCCGGGTACTCCGGTTTCCTCCCACAGTCCAAAAACATGTATGTTAGGTTGATTGGTGACTCTAAAATTGCCCGTAGGAGTGAGTGTGAGTGTGAGTGTGTGAGGTTGTCTGTCTTTGTGTGTCTATATGTGGCCCTGTGATGGACTGGTGACCTGTCCAGGGTGTACCCCTGCCTTCCACCCGAGAGAGAGCTGGGATAGGCTCCAGCAGATCCCTGTGACCCTGAGCCAGGAAAAGCGGGTATAGAAAATGGATGGATGGATATTTCCAACAATATTCGACTTGTACTTGATATCTTAGATTACTCATTCTTAATTATTAATGAAAGTTTCATCCTCTTTCTGGACTTCTACAAAGCCTTTGATTCAATCGAACATGAATTTATACTTAAAACAATTAATACAGTTGGTTTTGGTGACTCTTTGTTGCAGAATAATTAAAACATTAGACACTAATGGAAATTGCTTTTTTTACTATTTATAAGAAAAAAGAAATCTTTATCCTTTGATTACTGGTTCAGGAATGGTATTGTACATGTGAGTCAACTTTTCAATAATTCCAATTCTTGGTAACTTTTTAGTTACTTTTTAGTAAGTTGTTAAAAATTAAACCGTCTTTTTGTACCTTTAAAAAGGAAGCATAGTGCTACATTAAAACATTGTCTACCTCCTGCAATAGAAAAGCTGGGAAAATGTCGGATTTGTGCTTCAAATTTTTAATTTTTTATATGTAGTGCACCATTTTCATATATATATCTTGTTTATAACTGAATGAATAAAGTTGAAAAAAATGGAGCCAATTCAGTCGCCAGTTGTGGCCATTATGGAGCGCCATGTTGCTTTTTTTTTGGAGCCAGAAATACCATATTTGGACAATAAAGGTGTTTCAAAGAGCGTTCCCATGGCGACCACTGAACCAATCAGCAGTGAGCTTGTTGAACGCACACGCCCCCTGGAAAGAGTGGCTAAAGCTACGACTGCTACAATTTGATCTGGCTTTAGCCATAAGGCTTAGGCTGTGTCCGAATGTCCACCCTAGTTCCTAACCCCTCAGTGACTGTATAGTACAGCACTATATAATGGACTATATGATGCACTCAATTAGCTAATGGTTTCGGGCACTCACCCATTACCTTTTATCTATCACTGATTATGACGTTGCACAGGCTGCTGGTGCATGCAGACATGATTTAGTGGACTTCCTGTTTCAAACTCAAATTATTTTTATTTTAATAATTTAGTGGTGCAAATTAATTCATCTCATCCCGAATGTTTTCTAAAAAAGTGTAACTTAACCATGTGTTTCTAATTTTCAGCTACAATCTGTTATTTATGTCAACGTGTCAATAATTGACGTGTTTTCCGTTTCATGTGTACGTTCTCGCTTTTCTTTTGTGAAGCATATTTCAGTATCTGTGGTCTAATAAAATTAAAATTTAATTCATACTAAATTGTGGTTATTTATGCTGTATGCTACTGTACTAATCTTTGCACTTCTCTGCCATTTTTTCATCCACACAATGCGTGACCATCACTGCTCACTACTTTTTTGTGAGAAATTTTGAAGGAACTACTTTTCAGTTATTAGAGATTCACTCTGCTGATTTCACTCTGCACTCTTCAGATTGATCTGAATAACCCCTTGATTGGTTTGGAGACTTTGTGATGCATCACTAACCAGAAGACCTTTAGTAGTGCTCCTAGGTGTTGGTCGTCGCAGGAGGTGCGTATCACAGCTTTGATTTAAAAATGATCATTTTAGCATACTTTACATGGCTGTTTGATTAATGTTTGTGTAGGTAATGAACTAATTTAATCCACAGATAGGCTATACAGTCTGAATGTAATTAAGCTAACGTTACTGCACTATGCCTTTTTACAAAAGTCAAAATTGGAAAAGGTCTGCCTTGGTAAAACACAGACTTGTCGGGTCACCACATCAAACAGACCCTCAATTTGCAAACCAGCGCTACTGATAGACTGATAGGCATCATGTATGTTCTCCTCACTAATTCAGTACTATTGGTCACTTAACCAGGGGGCAGGTGCACCTCACCTGTCCTGCTAGATTTGGGAAAAGTATGGAACAGTGTTAGGTCACTAAGTCACTTAGGTTGCGCACACTGTATATACTTCAGACAGCCATCGGACATTATGCTCAATATGACGCTGTTGTGTTTCAGTAGGATACGAGGGAGAATGGACCCAAATGCAAACTAAGGATTTTATTTTGACAGACGTTAAACAGAAGAGAAAAGCTTAACTTAAAGGTAAGGGGAACAGAAAACACACAAACCAGCATATGGTGACTAAATATACCATAGCGCGGTGATGCACAAGTGCAGTACCGTCCCAGCACTACACACATGCAGTGCCATAAACCAAAACACACTTCCAACTACTGCCAACAGATGCACAAACACAAACAATAATCCGGCCCCGAACAAAGGAAAAGGGCTAGAATATACAGTGGTGCGAAAAAGTGTTGGCCCCCTTCCTTATCTCTTATTTTTTTGCATGTTTGTCACACTTTAATGTTTCAGATCATCAAACAAATTTAAATATTGGTCAAACCCTCCAGTGTGGTTGAATTACAACAATTCTGCAAAGATGAGTGGACCAAAATTCCTCCACAGTGCTGTAACAGACTCATTGTAAGTTATCACAAACGCTTGATTGCAGTTGTTGCTGCTAAGGGTGGCCCAACCAGTTATTAGGTTTAGGGGGCAAACACTTTTTCACACAGGGCCATGTAGTTTTGGATTTTGTTTTCCCTTAATAATAAAAACCTTCATTTAAAAAGTGCATGATGTGTTTACTTGTGTTATCTTTGACTAATATTTAAATTTGTTTGATGATCTGAAGTGTGACAAATGTGCAAAAATAAGAAATCAGAAAGGGGGCCAACAATTTTTCACACCACTGTATAGACCCCGGGTTGGCGGCTAATAGAAAACAGGTGAAGCTCATTAACACCAATTGAGCCCCAAGCTACCTGAAACTATGCCGGGCACACATAAGGTCTGCAAATCAAAATAAAGGTCCAGGGGTTGGAAGTCTGACCCTGGACCATAACAGAGGCTCATTTAACAAATTTAACTAAACCTTGATTCTGTCCTGCTCGGAACTCCTCAGGGTTAAAGGGTCACATTCCCACTATAAGGTAACAGCAGTACTTCCAACCACTACATATGGGGCCCCAAGAAGTTGAGCAGGCCCCTGTATTTAGTGGTTGGACATACGGCCATCGCCTAGTAAGTGTCATGTGACACTTTAACTCTGAGGAGGGCCGCCGCAACTTCTTTCAAAATCTCACTCCAAGGTTTTGTAAAAAGTTGACAGCTCTGTATCATGTTTTATTAGCTCTGCAAATTTAACATATAAAAAGTAGGGTTTGATTTGCTGCCCTGAGGCCATAATTTATGCCAGACTGGCTCTCAGCCTCATTGCCAGGGCCTTCTACAGTGTCAGATAAAATTAAAAGGTCACAAAGATGAACCACAAATGAGTGAACAGCAAGCTATTTTGGCTTGGCCTACGTTATTGATTTTTTTCAGATTTTTCTTTCTGTTTTCAACTGCGTTTTACTAGGTCATATTGCATCTTCCTAAAGTAATGTAACCAACTCAGAATGGATCAAACAGCTTACCTGTGCTTCACTTTCAAAAGGTAAAAATGATCCCAGTATTTCAGCTGTCTGCAGTGTTGTTGTGTTTGTGGTGATTAGTGGCTTAATTACTCAATTTGCTAATGTCCTAAAAATCCCAATTGCACAGCTTATTAATAATCAAAATCTGCAATCAGAACTTAAAGGCATGTCATTACCAATAACAGAGAATACTGAACATAGGACCAGAACAAATAAACAGTAATATGGTTACAAATATATTTGCGCCTCTGTACCAGCCTCTTGCACTTCAGATGTACCTCCACTATACCCCAGTCTCACAGCTGGTTTTAAAAGCAAAAAGTAGGGCAATAGCCCAATACTGCAAGGAAACCTCTGATTTGATATGTTTTTTTAAACTTAAATCCTATTTACCAATTCCACAACAATATCAACAAGACACAATGCCTACAGTGGCAGTTATATGAAAAGTTGTCTGATTCTGCCATAATAGTGTTTAGCCTATTTGACAGACTTAAATTCCTCATGCAAATATGCAATTTACAGTATATGTTCAATTCATCACATAATACAGCTAACATTTTTAACAGGCCAGTGCTAAAACAACATTCTCCCTTCTTTACCCAGGATGAAAGTGATGCAAAGTTGATTGGGGAGTGACTAAAAGTTTAATAAGCATTTGTTCAGTAGACACTGAATGCAATCAGCATAACAAATGTCTCATGCAGCATTCTAGTAAAAGAGACCCCTCTATATGTCATGTGTCGTATGACCTCAGCTAAGGCCCTTAACTAATATCACTATTACTAAGCTTCTCATGATCATGATGTGTTCAAACCATGACAGTTTTGCACACTGACATAAGCTTAACCTAAGACACCCTAAATACTGCAGAGAAAATATTGAACAATACAGACATTAGTTACATATACTGTATTATTAGTGAATTAAAATCTCAGGGGCCACCAAAATGCCTGTATCTTAACATGCTTGGGACAGCTTTTCTATGAAGTCCCTATTTTTCAGGTAAAAATCTCTAACAATACACTTCATCCACCATTTTGACTGTCAAATATGTCCTTATATCACTAATTACATTTTCTGGTATCCAAAATCTTGGAATTATGTCTTAACAAATGACGTTTTTCTTTTCTGGTGGGGAAAGCTTCAACCTATTTAGAAAATGAATCATGGTGGTTCATTAACCACCCAATTTGAAACCTTTGCAGCATATGAGTAAAATGTACTTATGGATTTGTAAAGGGACCTTCAGGTTTTTTACATGATCATGTGGATTTGTGTTTATTATTTTGTTTGCATAATAGCCTACACCTGTTTAAATGTCTTTTGCTGTTGTCATGACTCCAGGGACCTTTTGCACTTGTAGCTGCAATCACGGTATTGGTCTTAGAAATATCAAGCTTAGAAATTTCAGTCCCAAATACCAAATGTGTGTGTGTTTAAGACAGAATGAGAACAGCAAAGCAGCAGGCTCAAATCCACAGGAGGAAATAAGACCATGTGCATGATGGTGGCCAGACAAAAGATTATGAGCATGAGGTGGTAAACTTAAGATTCTAGCCATGTCTCTAAACAAATCTTTTAATACTAACTTGCTCCTAACACTGAGATCCCGGTGTTATATACTTTACATTAGCAGGGGAAACGAGAGAGAGTGCATGAGAGAGAAAGAGAGTGCATGCAAAAAACTTGCAATGAGCAAAAGGTGTTGGTGAATAGCCAGCACAAAGTATATACTGTACACTGTGAAAACCTGTTCAGCATTTTTATGCAGTCACTTGGCATTTATTAATACACAGTTCTTCAAGCTAAATTTGTCCATGTCAGCCAAGCTTGATTCCATTTGCAAGCCATCAGATTCATCCTTTTCAGGAAACAGATCCAGAACCCCATTTTTCCTACATTGTGAGCTAGAGCAGACCTTGCATCTGTAAACAGGTCTGAAGTATGTGAGCAAACAGGGCATGTTGATCATTGTTCCCAGTCCAACATGTGATGGATCATGAGGAAAAACACGTTGTTCAAACAGGTTTGAAAAGGAATAAGGACCGACAGGACATCCATCCTTGTGAGACCACAAACAACTGATGTTAACAGGCTTTAGATTGCCACAGTTGTTTTCAAGCATCAGTAGTTGTGGCTTGTGTATTTTCCAAAATCATAAACATCATTAGGAAATAGAATAAGGGAAGGGTTACAGTGGACACTGGCCGGATTGACAGGATTCAGAGAAAAATCCTATATGTGCATCAAGATAAATTGTTATGTCATGTAGCAGATGGGAAGCCCAAATGGGATATTTATCATAAAAAGATGTGACTTTGATATCCAATGACTAAATTTCATCTAGAACAATAGCCAGAATGCAGGCATAGATAATAAACAACAAAAACCAGGGCCACTGTTCGTCCATAATTCTGTTCATTATCTTTATGGACAGAATTTCTAGGCACAGTCGGGTCAGATGGGGTCCAGTTTGGTGGCCACAGGATCTCATCTGTGCTCTTTGCAGATGATGTGGTTTTGTTGGCCTCATTGGGCCAGGACCGGCAGCATGCACTGGGGTGGTTCACAGGCCTGTGAAGCGGACGGGACGAGAATCAGCACCTCCAAATCCGAGGCCATGGTTTTCACTTGGAAAAGGGTGGATTGTCCCCTCCAGGTTGGGGAGCCCCTGTCTCAAGTGGAGGAGTT
Source organism: Mastacembelus armatus (assembly GCF_900324485.2). Classification (NCBI taxonomy): domain Eukaryota; kingdom Metazoa; phylum Chordata; class Actinopteri; order Synbranchiformes; family Mastacembelidae; genus Mastacembelus; species Mastacembelus armatus. Next base: position 3,274,546 of record NC_046646.1, read on the forward strand.
TAAGTATCTGTTCTGTTAAGTATCTGGGGTCTGTTTCATGAGTGAGGGAAGGATGGAGCTGTTATGTGGTTGTTGTACCAGTCCATTGTGATGAAGAGGGAGCTGAGCCTTAACCTCCTAGGACCTGGCGTCCACATACGTGGACATCACATTTTTCGTTGTCTGCACCATAATACTTTGGCACTTTGAATTGCGTAGCGTATGAATGGTGCTATACAAATAAATTTGCCTTGCCTTGCCTTACTTAATTCTGTGTAACTGAAGCCTGTTGTACACAAATTACAAGTGCTTCATGTTCAAAGATAATATCTGGTTGTTATATTTATTGGTTCCACCAAACCCCAAATAGCTAGAAGAAATCTAAAATGCAAGCCAAGCCAAAGCTCAGGTCTTAGGAGGTTAAGGCAAAGCTCTCAATTTACTGGTTGATCTACATTCCTAACCTCACCTATGGCCACTAGCTCTGGACTGTGACCAAAAAAATCAAATCTCAGATACAAGCGGCAGATATGAGTTTCCTCTGCAGTGTGTCTGGGCACTTACTTAGAGATTGGGTGAGGAGCTGAGTAATTCAGGAGGGGCTCAGCGTAGGGCTGCTGCTCCTCCATATTGAGAGGAGCCATTTGAGGTGGTTCAGGCATCTGTCTCGGATGCCCCCTAGGTGCCTCCATGGGGAGGTGTTCCAGGCATATCCCACTGGAAGGAGACCTCGGGGAAGACCCAGGACACGCTGGAGAGATTATATCTCTGGATCAGAGACATCAGGGAACAAACATACAGGAGGCATCTTGATGCACTGCCACAGAGTAAAGGTATCCACTTCCAGAGGGGGACTGTCCTGCACCCACAGAGAAAAGCACCATGCGTATTGCTATGCACTGCGAAGCGAACTAATGTCATCTGCTCTGACCTTTCCCACCTAAGCAACCAGGTCGCAAGGGACTAGCAGGAGACATGATGTTCACTATTGCATTTCCCTTGGTGGGTGAGCACCGTTTTGACAGGAGGTGCACATGATGACGTCCACTGTGTAGGAGACATGATGATGATAGCTTGACTATTCATATGTGCTGCTGCTGTCTTGTTATCTGACTGAATCAGGACGTCACTCCACAGTGATGTGGAGGAAAACATTGAAACACTTTACATACCATGGGCAGCTCCAGCCTGTTTATGCATGCTGCTCATCAGGCAGTTGTAGTACCCTCACAGCTTGGTGATGTAGGATTGCCATGGGGAAAACATCGGCCTCAGCATGAGGCTGTTCCCCACATACAGAAGATCCAGGCTGCCCTGACAGTGCACGACTGACAGCGGAGCAAAGACATGTAGCAGAACTTGGTCATAATGAGCACTTTAGACTCCACACCCAGATAAACAAAAACCTGAATGGGCTGAGGAGAGCTCTTTTCCCAACTTATCATGACACCCACAAAAATCAGCTAAATGCAGAGAAAAAGTGGGCAAGCATCAAATTTAACAGGCTTAGTGCTCCTGCTGGCTGTAATCTGTCTCCAGTCACTTCATGAAGTGTCCTTCAAAATACAATTACAGCGACTTCTAGGAGGCATGCACATAGAAGATGAATGCCTAGAGAGTTTGTCATAAAGGTGTTCCTTTCAGGATGTGACCAAGCATTCATAGCGACGTTGCTTTTTGGTTCTTCGATGTCGGCTCTTCCTATCATTGTGAAGCAGAATTTACCAAGCGTTCGACAGTTCACCCACTAATAGGGAGACTCTTGTGTGTCTCCAGTCACTTCATGGAGTGTCCTTCAAAATACAATTACAGCGACTTCCAGGAGGCATGCACATTGAAGAAGACTGCCTAGAGAGTTTGTCATAAAGGTGTTCCTTTCAGGATGTGACCAAGAATTCATATCGACGTTGCTTTTTGATTCTTCGATGTCAGCTCTTCCTGTCATCGAGAAGCAGAATTCACCAAGCGTTGGATTGTTCACCCACTAATAGGGAACCTGAGCTGGGTTTAGACTGTCGTGAGACAGGTTAGTTTTACCCTACCGATGATGTGTTGCTGCAGTTTTAATCATGTAGGCCAGCAGTACAATGATCCCTGTCACCCGTCAGCACACCTGGCCCAGCTACAGCAGCAAACATCAGTTAACACCAACACAGGACCCCCCAGCTCTGACACTAACATGGACTTGTACAAAAATACGTTATGTAAGTGAAACAACATTTTGACTTTTCATCTAAAAAATTACTTGTGTACATTTTGCATCTAAAACACAAGTCCAGTTCAATATTGTCTAGTACTAGTATTTGCAAATTTGACTGGAGCTTATACTATATACACTGGCTGTGTTATAAATGCAGTGGGACTGCATGGGCTCTCCTAGTGTTAATACAATATATAATGTATATATTCATAAGCAAGCTTCTTATGAGCTTATATTCACATGATCACTAGTTACTTAACAATTTTAAATATGAGTGTAATCTACATTGTGTACAATGATTGTGATATAAATACTACTTTTATTACTTAAATACAACAAAAACCAAAAAATGGATTCATCTTGGTGGCAAAGCTCTAGGTGCTCCTAAAAATGCAGTCTTTTTCAGTCTTAATAATAGTTCATTAAATGAGCAAACATATTTCTGCTGCAACTAATAACACTAACTATACAACTGCTGTACTCTTATGAGTACCAGAAACTCACTACTGAGATATGGTACTGTAGTAATTTTTGCAGTTGTTTGGCTACATATTTTGTATAAGTAGCAGCAGAGCTAGGGCCAACCATGATGCTCTGTATTTTTGGAGCTCACTGTCAGGATTTGCAAGGACCTTCTGTTTTGGGACTCTTATTTTGTCATTACTTCCTGTGGTGACTTAAGTTATCTTTCCCAGCTTTACATGTTTCGTTTTCTTTTTTGATGTCACCTGTGTCTAATCAGTTAGTGTATATATTTAGGCCTGCTGTGTGCCATCAGCCTGTTTGCCAGATCATCTTGCAGCCTCCTGTCCAATTTCCTGTTTAGCCCCCCCCTGTGTTTGTTACCTTATTCCTATAGCCTCATTGTCACTGTAGTTTTGTGTCTTTTGTTTGCTCTGCCTTTCCTGTTATGGACTGCTGTGCCTGTTTAGTTTGGACATTGCTTACAGGCGTGTGTTTTATTCTGCATTTTTCTGTCTGTAACTTTACTTTAGTTAGCTTTTTCTTAATAAACTGTGTTCTACTTCACCCTGCCTCATTCTGTGTCTGTCTGGACTCTTGTGTCACACAAATCAGTCATTTGAAGTCTTCTCTCAATTAAAGGTTTTGTCAGTAGCTCTATTAATTTCCTTTTTTAGGCTATTTTAAAAACCTGTTTAGTGGAAACGTGTTCCTACTTTACAACTCATTTCTCAGTGAAACCTTTAATTTTCCTATAATTCACGCCTTTGTTTGCACAGTTCCATGCGCATACGCAAATAAGATTTGAACCTTTGTTGTGTAATTGGACTTAGTTTTAATAACATATTAGGGATCTTGTTACAATAGAATGAACATAATAAATGCTTCCAAGCTCTTTTGCCTCTGTTTTCAGGTGGGCTGTGCACTGCTGTGCAGTCACTGTTTTGGTCAACAAAAGATCATGAAGCCCATGGTAATGTGACAGGCCTGTTGTTTTTTATTCATTACTTCTGAGGTTTAATAATAAAGGACAAGAAAAGAAACATCACATGAGCTCTGAAGGCGCATAAACCCAACAGGAGCATATACAAAAGAATTATCTCACCATGCACATACTGAGAGATAAGAGGGCATTTTGCAAGTCCTCCTGACTTAATGACCACATATGTTATTGTTATGCCCCCTGCCCCCCAAACCTCACATGAGCTTTTTCTGATCTGCCACCATGCAAAGGCTGTGGTAATGGTAAAAGAAAACCACTGCTGGTTGTTCACACATAAGATGGAAGCAGATAAAATGATTGCCTTTGTGAAAACTTTACATCAAGTAAAAGTCTTGTATTTTCAATCACTGCATGTTTTGTATACAAGGTCATTTTCAGTCTGAATTCCTAAATCATACAAAGTGATACAAAGGCAAAACCTAGCATTTCACACAGTAACTGCTGAGGCACCGACAATAATAAACAATCCTATAAAGCCCCAGCAGATACAATACAGTCATGCTGAAGGAACTAAGATCCTTATGTATTGCGCCTTTTAAAAAATTTCACTTTTAGATATGATCATAACAGTGAATTTAGTTTGTAATTCCACTGTATATGTTTTCAATAGAAACTCGATAAATAAGAGAACTTTTAACCTAGATTGGATTCTAGAATTCTAGAATATAGCAACACAGATCATGTGTGAATCTAATCTACCATGAGCAAAGAGGTATACTGTACTGCACTGGTGTACTGTATAGGTACTGTACTGCACATTTCCTTTTACTTAAGGGACAAGAAGTAATATTTTATTGTATAGTAAAAAAGACTATACATCTCGTTGGATATAGTCTCCAACTTGCTATTGATTTATGCTATTTCATTAGATGTCATTATTTGTGTCAATTACATGCCACTGTTAAAAGGATTAACCAAATGCACCACATGCATGTTGTATGGAAGTAGACGCATACTATAATAAACTGCAGTTTTGCTAATGAAACCTACAAGGATGTCTTCCCATGAAAACAATTTTATAATTCATTTGTGCAAGAAGCTTATTATGACTTGTATTTATAGTTTATTAAGTGACCTCTAGAGGTCAGTGAAACAGCATCAGTTATTTCAGCAAATGCCTCTAGTGGCCATGATAATTCTGACAGGAGCAGAGGGGGAACGTAGATGATATACTAAACAAACATTAGATTTTAACATGGGAGACACACACTTACTTTTTTTTTGACCATTTCATGACCTTAAGCCAGTTTTAACCACGACAAAGGCATCTTTAAATAACTGCAACTAAATCGGTACACAAAACATTAGTGCCAAAAATAAAAAATGGGGTTTAAAAATACTACTTCAACAAATTCTTCATATATTTACTAGTGGAAAAAGAGCAGACAAAGTAATACATAAAATATAGTCCAAATGTCCTGCTTTTCCTGGATATCTGCACTGCACATTTCTCTTCCCAGTTAGGGTTGCACCACATGAATGCACCACCAGTGTGAGCTATACCCAGGCTCACACTGATGGTGGTGTATGCACTTTAACACTGTGGGTGTAGGAGCTTAGACAGTATGTGGTGATGAAAATAACATGATGTCAACAGTGGGGTTTGCACAGAAAAATTGGGTTGGCATTTGGGCCCACTGCTATTGAGAGACAAGCCTTACAGCTACAAAAATAACTGGGAAGAAAACTACAAACCTAAAGAGAGCCCTCAGTGGGCACCACACAGAAATTAAAGTAATCAAACATTAGGTAATGGTGTGCTCCTCTGGAATCCATATTATACCAAATACTAAAGCCAATAATGTCACATTACTGTACATGTGTATGACACAAAAATAAGCCACATTGTTATAGAGGAAGTTTAGCCTCACTGACATGCACATACACATTTGATAGTCACATCTTATGATTGTGAATGGCCAGCTAAATTTAGTTTATTTTACATTATGTACTGGTTATTAAATTGCACAGTATATTGCAATTATATATATTGCAGAAAGTTGAACCCATCTTTCAATCAATTCCCCAATGTAGAAAATGGTTCAGGTTCATGGTTCATGGTTCTGTCTCGTGACAGGAGGTCAGCTGAACTCCAACTATAATCTTTGTCAAAAAGGAAGGTTTTAAGTCTAGCCTACAGATGGTGTCAAGTACAGATGGTGTCTGCCTCCTGAACCCAGACTGGGAGCTGGTTCCACAGGAGAGGAGCTTGATAGCAAAAGGCTCTGCCTCCCATTCTGCTTTTGGAAACTCTGGGAACCACAAGTAGACCTGCACTGAGAGTGAAGTGGTCTATTGGGGTAATATGGTACTATGAGGTCTTTAAGGTATGCCTCCAGTTAATCCAGAATGCTGCAGCCAGAGTCCTGACAGGAACTAGCAAGAGAGATCATATTTCTCCTATATTAAATTCTCTTCATTGGCTCCCTGTAAAATCCAGAATAGAATTTAAAATCCTTCTCCTCACATACAATCCCTTCATATCTTAAAGACCTCATAGTACTATATTATCACCTTAGTTCTGTCTCATTGGTGTGTAGCCCTCTGGGCCATCACTATTATTGTCATCATGCTAGCACAATGAAGAGAAAATTCTGTGTCCACCTATGAGGAGGCTCCACTACTGCAGCAGCAAAAAACCCCCACCACAACTGTATTACCCACATATAATGAATGCAGCAGTTTTGGCAGGACCTTTGCTTTGTTTTCTTCAGCTACTGTACTAAAGAGCATTATTCCAATCTAAAGAACAACTTTAAGAGGATGACTTCTCACAAGAAGAAGAGGCAGAGCATGCCTGCATGGGTCTGATGCTCCAGCTGATATGTTCCTTCTGTAAGCAACTGCCTTTGATGGATCTACACCATGGTGTAGAGTTCTTCATTATCACTACTTAGGAGGGTTGGCCGTCTCCCCCCCTTTGCCCCCCCACTACCCTAGTCCTCTGGGTATGGCAAGAGTACTGTCCTTTTCTTCCAAGGCTGAGTTCTCCCTTCAGCTTTGGCTCCCTACCTGGCCCCTCACTCTGAACCCCCAGCTCTACCTAGCCAGGTCTTTCACTTCTCTGGAAGTGCATTCTCTGCAGCATTCCAGCAGCCTGCTCCAGTGCCAACCCTGTTCCTGAGCATTTATGGAAGCAAAGGAAATTTTGCAGGGCCGACGTTGTGCTCATTTGTTTTTAATGTACTGAAGCAGATTTATAGTGCAGCTTCCATTGTATTAAGTGCAAGTTAAGTGGTTTCACCGTAACACAACTTTAAGTATAATGAAACTTATAAAGTATACTCAATATACTCTTAGCAAATAGACAAAAACTTTTTTTTTTCACCTGGGGAATGAGGAGTAGGCATGACTAACCTCTCAAGTAGCCTACATGTAGTTTTAATACAGTCAAAACTACACAGTATTACTAGTATTATCATGCTTTTACTTGAAACACACTTGTAACAGCTTTTCTCGACTCTACGATTTGTATAATTGGCAACATGATATAATTTACTACATCAAACTGTTTCAAAACATAACTTTGGTTCAAAGTTTATAAACATACAGACATTAGCCCAAATTGACAGCAGCACACAAAGCATATGACAGGTTGGAGTACACATTTATAATTTTAGTAAAAAAAAAAAGAATTTGATCACTGGATTGGCAGTAAGACTTTCTGAAACATTTCACTTCAGCATCAAAAAACTGACATAACATGGGCTGAACACTACCATAAACTGTACCATTAAACTGATGAAGTTGAAAATGTCTTTTCACAAATATATGACAGACCACAACCATATAATTTCAGCTCAAACAGGCAAATCAGAATGGTCTTCCGTTCTGGTCAGGTGAGTGCATGAGTAGCAAGCAGTAGTCAGGTCAGAAAGATAGTCAGAGTTACTACTCAGCTCAGGTCATGTAGTGAGTATCAAGCAGAAATCAAATTCAGAAAGGCAAGTCATATTGCTTACTTCAGTCCTGGCCAGGCAAACAGGAATCAGATCCAAAATTAATCACAACCTCCAGACCATATCAGGCAGGCAGGCAAGCAAATCAGAGTCAGAGAACAGTCCAAGTCAGGTGTTCGGAACTCAGATCAAGGAAATGGCTGAATGGTAGTGATGGGACGTCTGAGCCCGACTGCTCGACACAGTATCGATCTTTTGTACCGGAAGTGTCGCTGAGCAGTGTTTTGATCCCTGCTTCAACATGTCCAGAATCACGTGACCGCTGCGAGCGAGGCCTTGTTACGTCACATGACATGTCGAGCTGTTTCGTGGGAATTTTGAAGGAGCTGAGCTTTTCAGTATGTCAAGGCTTTAAACGGTCTGAGTCCCTGCTCAAACCGTGGGTTTTTTGAGAGGAGGAGATTGCTAGAGACATTATTATTGCCATTTGAATTGTAGTCAGGGTGAGTGTTAGTTTACATTTAGGTTTAGGTATATTTAGTTTAGTTACAAACACTGAATAACACATACACACACACAGACACACACACACACTTATTCACACATCAGACAGACATTGAAACAGAGTAGGTTTAGTAATAGATAGGTAAGTCAGAGAGTGAGTTGAGGGACTGAAAGTTGTGTGAGATTCTTTGTGTGAAAGGTGAGTGACTGAGTGAGCCAGTGAGTGAGGCAGTGAGGAAGGGACATGGAGGAAGAACCAGTGCCAAAAAGAGCACGATCATATGGCTGGGAGCACTTTGATTTGATTACCCCCAAAAAGGTCAAGTGCCTGTGCTCAGGAGCTGACTACAGCAGCAACACGTCCTCAATGCTGTGACACCTGCGCTCCAAACACCCAGAGACCACACCTAATACAGCAGCGGTAGCTGCTGTTGCTGCTGGTGGAGACTGTATTATCATTGTCTTTTACATAGCTGTACACACAAATTATATTTGAATGTAATGAACTTCAAATAATATAGGTATAGATACAGGTATAGATAATGAATGAATGAATGTAATACACTTCATCAGTCAGCACCAGAGAAAGAACCTGGGCCTGAGTCAGGCGTTCAGGACAGCCTGTGGGTACTTTTGGACATCCAAGTTGGTTAGTATTATTAACATAAGTATCATTTTGTTATGCAAAAAAATTACTGACTTGCTTTTTGTTTTAGGTGCCACTCAAAAATCACATAGTGCAACAGTAGATGCAACTGTGGAAATCCAGAGATACCTGTCTGAGCCCTACATCTCCAGAGGAGAAGACTCACTCAATTACTGGGCTACACGTGCAGCTATGTATCCCCATCTTTTTCGGATGGCCAACATATACCTTCACATGCCAGCTACATCAGTGCAATGCGAGCTGGTTTTCTCCAAAGCTGGAGAGGTAGTGATCCACAAGAGGAGCAGATTAAAACATTACATTAGATCATTAAATTAGATTCAAACTGTAGAAATGATTCTTTTTCTAAATAAAAATCTTTGAACACAAAGGCCAAAGTAACTGAAATTTACATTTATAATATAAAAAACAAAGTTGCATGAGCACCAGCATCAAAATAAACCAATACAGTTTTACTATTACACATATCAAGGCTGCCTGTTGTACAAACATCTTTAAATATTGCATTATGCAAAGACAAACACAATGAAACACCTTTGACAAAATAACTTTTATTAAAGCCTCAGAGAAAGATAGACTGTGAGGTCCATTACAGCCTGAAGCAATGAGGCTTAGTCAGAACATCCGCTCAGATGCAGTTCTCAAAGCCAACCAGCAGATGTCGCTCTTCTGACTGTATCAAAAGCTTCGAATAAATGCGTCGTTTTCAGGGCAGTTGTCTCAAAGTGGTTCAGTGCGTCATAAAGGTTTGATTTTGCCATCACTACTGAATGGTGACCACTTAACATAAACCGACAAGCTGGCAAAAAAAAAACAAACAAAAAAAAACAAAAGCTTGTCTACTTATATAGTCCCAGGCACAGGTGAAGCTGATCCCGGTAATCACCAGGCACAGAGCAGACACAGGTGAAACCACTCAGACAGATGAAACCAAGTTACCCAAACTAACTAAGGGAGCACAGGAAATTAATATCAAAATAAAAGTCTGGAACAGGAAGTCCAAAAACCAGTCCAACAAACAATTCAGTTCGGGAAAGATCGAGGCATCCCGGAAGTAATTGTATTACAGTGCCTTGCAAAAGTATTCATATCCCTTGAAATTTTGTCAATTCACAACCACAAACGTAAAAGTATTTTATTGGGATTTTATGTCATAGACCAACACAAAGTAGTACATAACTGTGAAGTAGAAGGAAAATGATAGTTTTCAAAATATTTTACAAATAAATATCTGAAACGTGTGGTGTGCATTTGTATTCAGCCCCCTTCACTCTGACACCTCTAACTAAAATCCAGTGGAACCAATTGCCTTCAGAAGTCATCTAATTAGTAAATAGAATCCACCTGTGTGTAATTTAATCTCAGTATAAATGCAGCTGTCCTGTGATGCTCTCAGAGGTTGTTTTTTTAAAAACGGTACTGGTATCTTATTAAATTTATTGTATATTGTTGATATTATATAATTATTGTATAATACATTTACAAATAGTTAAACTATATGGCATGTATTAATGAATTGATAATGAGTATGGATATGTGAAGATGGATATTGCAGGTATAGGGAACGGGGTAGGACTAAATGAATACTTCTTCCTACTCCATTTCAAACATTTAATGCACAAGAATATACATTAGTGCTGTGCTTATTGCTTGTTCTGATGGTCAAAATATGTCATTACTGTTGTTTTTTTTAATTTGAATGTTTGAAATAAAAAAAAAAGACATCTCACAGAGCAGTGTTCAATCCATCATCCAAAAATGGAAAGAATATGGCACAACTGCAAACCTTCCAAGATGTGGTCGTCCACCTAAACTGACAGGCCAGGCAAGAAGAGCATTAATCAGAGAAGCAACCAAGAGGCCCATGGTAACTCTAGAGGAGCTGCAGAGATCCACAGCTCAGGTGGGAGAATCTGTCCACATGACAACTATTAGTTCTGCGCTCCACAAATCTGGCTTTAATGGAAGAATGGCAAGAAGAAAACCATTGTTGAAAGAAAGCCATAAGAAGTCCCGTTTGCAGTTTGCCACAAGCCATGTGGGGGACACAGCAAACGTGGAAGAAGGTGCTCTGGTCAGATGAGACCAAAATTAACTCTTTGGCCTAAATGCAAAACACAATGTGTGGTGGAAATCTAACACTGCACATCACCCTGGACACATTAATGCTTTTCTTCAACAGGAGCAGGGTAGCTGGTCAGAGTTGATGGGAAGATGGATGGAGCCAAATACAGGGCAATCTTAGAAGAAAACCTGTTGGAGTCTGCAAAAGACATGAAACTGGGACGGAGGTTCACCTTCCAGCAGGACAACGACCCTAAACATATAGCTAGAGCTACAATGGAATGATTTAGACCAAAGCATATCCATGTGTTAGAATGACCCAGTCAAAGTCCAGACCTGAATCCAACTGAGAATCTGTGGCAAGATTTGAAAATTGCTGTTCAGACGCTCTCCATCCAATCTTACTGAGCTTGAGCTATTTTGCAAAGAATGGGCAAAGATTTCACTCTCTAGATGTGCAGTGCTGGTAGAGACATACCCCAATAGACGTGTAGCTGTAGACGGTTCAAACTCCCATTATTCATTTCTGCCAATTTGTCATGTCAAACTAACATTTCTTCTTTACATGGGTATTTTCAAGGCAGATTAATTATGAAAATGAAAACCTATCATAAGCTAGCACACCCAGGCACACATATATTGTGTACTTTAAGGTATACTGAAATATAGCTAAAGTTAAATAGTAATAGTAATAGTAGTAATAAATAGTAGGCATATATTTTGAAGAGACTTCATCATTTAAAAAAATTAATTAAAAAAATTAACATTCCTGGAAAATATAATTAAAAATATGTTTAAAGTGCACTTTTAAGAATACACTAAATTACTAATTAAGTAATGATATCATTTCAATAAAAATACTTTGAATATGCTTTTTCGTATCAGTAACTCTTTTACTAATTTTGTACCATGGAAACTTACCAAAAATATAATTTTACTATGTTTCAACACAAGCACAGATACACTTTGTAAAATATTTTTAGCACAATTCATATGCTAAAAGTAGAATTTAAGGATGAAACATATTTTTCACTTGGGTGATGAGACTCTAAAATGCCTGCTAGAGAAACTGAGGAGCTACTCAGTATGTTATGGATGGTGAGCTCCTCAGCTGTCACTTACTTCAGTTACTGGAACTGCAGGAGGGAGTCAATAAAATCTTTAGGTGCCTAGTTCAGAAAAGTGCTTTTACTACACTTTTATACAGACACGATTGATTAGATTGTTTGTGTTTGGGTGCATCTGTTGATATACACACAACTATATACTATACACACACACACACAGACATCCAGTGGCGTAACTTTGCTTTGAAAAGTGGTGGGGACAAAGACAGGTGGTGGTCACTAGAATGTAATGTCAAATCGATCATGACAGAAGCATTAAATGGTGCCGTAAAATAATCCATGAATATGAAGTGCTGTTATTGTTTCACTGAACGCACGCTCAGTGACTGAATTGTGACAGAAAGCAGTGGCTGGAAAGTGTTGGGGAGGATAACTGGCTAGTAGTGGAAATGACCCAGAGAAGTCTCCACTGTTGTCCAGGTGGGCTGCAGAGATGACATCACCTGCGGATATTACTCCTGAAGAACTAAAGGCATGGAACCAGGAATAACAGCATGGGCAGGACACCAAGCAAAGAGCTGGAGTGGTAGAGCTTGTAGAGAAAATGGGTAGAGCAGTTGTGGAAGAGAAGAAGAGCTGCCAGTTTGATGCCAGATCATTTTCTATAATTTTTTAATAAAAACTGTTGAACTGTTAGTCTCTGTGTGTGTCAGCAGGGCAGGGATTCCCATGGCGGCAGGCAAAACTACCACACATACAATCCCCCTTTCTTCCTTTACTATGTTTAAGGTCTGCATTGACAGCCAATGTGATATATCCTTCACTAGGCTAAAAACAACCCAACATGCAGTCCCTCTTTCTGCCACCAGGTGTGGCAAAATCAATTAGCCTGTTCGTGAATGCACAAATATACAGGTACTGCCACAGATAAATAATTATAATCTGTTATGCAGCTGCTGTGACACGAATATGATATAGCTTGTTCTGTTTAAATATGGCTGTAGCTCGTCTGAATTACAGCAGTTATAAACGGCATTGTATGTGTTTTAACAATATTTCCCTATTGACTTACTGATGCAAGAACTCTGAATCGTTCCAACATCACCAATATCTCGGCAGTACACTATTTGTTGTCATTATCCCCTAACCCCTTGGGGGATGCTGTAATTTAGGCTATTTGAAAAAAACGTGTAAACACTTCAAAAATTTGTGAATACTCATTTATATTAATGTATAAACATTCCCACTCCTACTACATATATATATATATATATATATATGTATATAAACAGTTCTCCACCAAACCATCCAAAGTGTACTCTCAGTGGGAGGGCAGTAACACGAGAGCAGACCCACCAAGGCTGGAGACTGAACAATACTGGAAAAACATATGGGAGAGGGAGGCATCACATAACACCAATGCCCAGTGGCTGGCAGACCTGAGAGCAGACCACAGCAACCTCCCTGAACAGGAACCAGTAACCATCACAACAGCAGATATCCGAGAAAGGGTCTCCAACATGAAGAACTGGACAGCACCGGGGCTTGATATGATCCACACCTACTGGCTAAAGAAGCTAACTGCCCTCCATGAGCACCTGGCAGCTCAAATGAACCAGCTGCTAATGGATGGGACTCAACCAGAGTGGCTAACCGAAGGCAGGACAGTCCTGATCCTGAAGCACCCCCAAAAGGGAGCAGACCCATCCAACTACCGTCCGATAACCTGCCTCTGCACAACATGGAAGCTCCTGTGAGGCATCATAGCAGCTAAGATGAGTAGGCACATGGTTCAATACATGAGCGGGGCCCAGAAAGGAATGGGTAAGGACACCAGGGGAGCAAAACATCAACTACTGGTAGATAAAGCAGTCACTCGAGACTGTAAGACCAGACAGACCAACCTGTATACCACCTGGATTGACTACAAGAAAGCATACGACTCAATGCCTCACACGTGGATCCTGGAATGCCTGGAGCTGTACAACATCAATAGGACCCTAAGAACCTTCATAAGGAACTCAATGGGACTGTGGAAAACAACCCTAGTGGCCAACCTCAAGCCGATTGCACAAGTCTCCATCAAGTGCTGCATCTACCAAGGAGATGCTCTGTCCCTGCTGCTGTTCTGCATAGGCCTGAACCCCCTCAGCCAGATCATCACTAAGACTGGCTTCGGATACTGACTACAAAATGGAGCAACCATCAGACATGGTTGCTTCTCCATGAGAAGCTGGAGAAATACCAAGGGCTTAAAGAAGAGCTAGAAAAGATGTGGAAGGTGAAGGCAACAGTAGTCCCCATGGTAATCGGCACCCTCGGGGCCATGACCCCCAAACTGGGAGAGTGGCTCCAACAGGTCCCAGGAACAACATCAGAGCTCTCAGTCCAGGAGAGCGCAGTGGTAGGAACAGCTAAGATACTGCGAAGAACCCTCAAACTCCCAGGCTTCTGGTAGAGGATCCGAGATTGAGGAAGACACACACACCACCCATAGGGGTGAGAAGGGAAATTTATATATATATATATATTCTCAGCCCTCAATCATGAATGTTGTGTTCCAGTAGCCCACTTCTCATCATGTTGCCCTGGTTCAGCACCTGACTCAGACCTTGTTGAACCAGGCAATGTCCTCTGTTTCTAGCGCTCATTAGTAATGAGGTAGGCCAGTAGTGTTAAGGACCTTGCCTAAGGCCCCACACCGGTGACACCCTGGTCAGGATTCAGACCCCCAATCTTCTGTACCACAGTAAGTGGCATTAACCACTGAGCTATCCTGAGCACATAACAGCATGTTGTAAGATGCTAGCAGACAAAGATGCTAGCAGGCAGGGCATACAGTGGCCCCCTTCCTGATTTCTTATTTTTTTGCATGTTTGTCACACTTAAATGTTTGTCACACCAATTGAGATGCTGTGGCATGACCTTAAAAAGGTGGTTCATGCTCAAAAACCCTCCAATGTGGCTGAATTACAACAATTCTGCAAAGATGAGTGGACCAAAATTCCTCCACAGTGCTGGAACAGACTCATTGCAAGTTATCGCAAACGCTTGATTGCAGTTGTTGCTGCTAAGGGTGGCCCAACCAGTTATTAGGTTTAGGGGGCAAACACTTTTTCACACAGGGCCATGTAGTTTGGGATTTTGATTTCCCTTAATAATAAAAACCTTCATTTAAAAAGTGCATGATGTCTTTACCTGTGTTATCTTTGACTAATATTTAAATTTGTTTGATGATCTGAAATGTTGAAGTGTGACAAACATGCAAAAAAAAAAAAAAATCAGGAAGGGGGCCAACACATTTTTGGAGGTCCCAAGGTCAAAATGGGACACACCTCCAAACGTGGTGGAGAATGACCGAGCTAAGATCCTGCGGGACTTCCTGATACAGACCGACAAACAGGTGATGGCTAACCACCCGGAACAGAAGAAAGCCGTAGTGGTAGACGTAGCAATCCCAAGTGATAGCAACATCAGAAAGAAGGAACATGAGAAGCTGGAGAAATACCAAGGGCTTAAAGAAGAGCTAGAAAAGAGAAGATAGAATGTTAAAAGTAAAGATAAACAAAGGACAGTTATATGATTCTGAAGTCGTTGCATCATAATTGATCACTTTTTATAAGTAAATCATTTGGTAAACCAGGTAAAAAGACTACTTCACATTATCTATATTATTTATAGTATGAATAATATATCTTTATGAGAAAACTGTTTCCACTGAATGAAAGATAGCTTTTCATGATTCTTTTGTCAGTCAGAATAATTGCTAGCCAAGATACACACTTTTAACCAGATAGTGATTTAAAAACGTCAGAGCCTTAAATTGTTTCTGTTATTTGTCTGAATAATTTGGTATAAATCTATGGGGACATTATGCACTTTCACCTAAGCTATAGTGTCCGATCACTAACATAATGTATTTACATATATCCTTGCTCATAGGTCCTGAGAGAACCCTCCTCAAACCTCCATCCTTGCCCCTGAGAGCAGGAGGATGGTCCTCTGGATTGAGTGAGGATCTCAGGGCAATGAATGATCAAATGAGGGAACTGGGATGCTGATGCAGTTACAGGCAGTTACTATTTTGAATGCTGTTCTTGTTGATGCTTTCAGGGACACTATGACACCTGAGACTGGAGAGATGGCTCATGAATAGCAAGTATTTTAGAGCATTTAATGCTTTACATTTAAGGCCTTAAAAACGGCAGTGATTTACTGACCTGTAGTTTCATAAATCATAGAATCATAATACATAGAATGGCAATGTGTTTTCACATGAGAAGCAATGTACTAGTATAAAGTTTCATTTAAAACAGCAGCAAAACGTGTTTATTTACTTAAAACATAGAATTATTTGTTTTAATTGAGCCTTTGCATTTCCACCACACTCCCCCACTCACTCCGAGCTGGTATCTATCAAACAGTTATTTGTGAGGCCACCACAAATATTATTGATGCATTAGTACCTCTCTGTTTTGAAAAACACAGCCTTCTCAGTAGATAAATATGCAATGAAAAAAATCATTAAGCAACCCAGTCAAGCTTGATTGCCTCAAAATTTAGCAAAGTGCAACAGCAGTCAAGCCCACGTGTCTATAAAATCCCCTGGATCAATTGAAGAAATCAGAAGCAAATCCCAATAGGAATAGTATAGCTGTTTGGACAAAAGTCATTGGAGAGAAACTGATTATTTGATAATCCTACTTAACTCCACACATCAAGCCAGTCCTTATGTATAAGACACAATACATTCAGAGCTGTTTGACCTTCCTATCTTTGTTTTGGACCTACATAGATCGGCTGTATAAGCCTCCATCACTGGACCTCACCCTCTCTCACAGAATCCATATTCCTTCATAATATGTCAAAAATATGAATGGTTAGGATACCCATCAGAATTTTGAACATTTTTATTTAAGTAAAAACTGTTGAATAACATCTAGGTATGCATCTAAATGTGTCTGTTTTAATAGAAGCTATGTGATAATAATGGTAAGAAATACAGAGCAAAGCTCAGCTGATATCTCTGATCCAGGAACAGAGGGATCTGAACAATTTCAGTCTCAACAAGCATTCCTAAACCTAATTATAGGAAGATTGTTTAAAACACAAACTCACTGGATGACAGACTTTACACATGAAACAGCTCTTTTAATCAGTATTGTTGTTGGGTGAGGAAAAAATCCTGCATTCTCTTTTCTAGACATTCCCCCAACAAAAACAGCTTGATTTGATTCAGCAAATATCCACTAACATCTCTTTATACATCTCTTTATTTTCAGGTGCAGAAACCTCCAGCAGGTGTAGAAGAGTGTCCAAGAAAAAGAAAATATAAAACTCACTTTACTCCAGACCAGAGCGGTAGAAAAAACAGAGTGGCAACATTCTTTTATCTCGCCGCCACACATGTGTAGTTCCTCTTTGGAACAGACTAGCAGCAACTGCGTTATTGGAAGGTAAATATTAAAATAAATTGCTGTCTCCCCGGTAATCACCTGCTACCAACCATCCACATGCTGCCATAAAAGCTCTGGTCTAGTGTCACGCTTGAGTTAGAGTTTGTACTAGCCTGAAACTTGCTACTTACCTGTCTTTTTTGTCATCCCAGGATCCGAGCTGTACCTGTTAGTGTTCACACGAGCTGAGCATCAACCTGCCTGAAGATTTGACTTGGAGTTTTTGTTTGTTCTTTTCTTCTCCGGTGATCCTTTGTTCGAAAATTAGCTGCTCCTTACTCCGCCATAACAGAAGTGCAGCAAACAGATCACAAACCCACTGATACCCAGCACATCATAAAAGATTTAGGTTACTGACTTAAATATATAAGCTGTATTTAGTATTTGATGAGATGTGCTTTTCTCCAGCTAGCTAGCTAACATGTGAGCTGACCTAGCTAACGCCTTCGGGTTCAACAAATATATAAATCAACCCCATTATTAAACGACGTGCCTCACTGATTGACTTCCTGCTGTTGGTTCTTTTTGGTAGACAGCAGCATTCATGGTTCGGTTTATCACAGCAAGTCCTCCAGGTCGTGAAGCAGCAAAACAGCCCCAGACCATCACACTACTTAGCTGTTGCTAAGCAGCTATCAGACCACTTACACAGGAATGAACTATTTGAAGATTTTCAATCAGGATTTAGAGCACATCATAGTACAGAAACAGCACTGTTAAAAGTTACCAACTATCTTCTCTTAGCCTCAGATAATGGACTTGTTTCAATACTTGTCCTCCTAGACCTTAGTGCAGCATTCGACACCATTGACCACAACATCTTATTACAGAGACTGGAGCATGTGATTGGTATCAGAGGAACAGCGTGAAAGTGGTTCCAATCCTATTTATCGGACAGATTCCAGTTTGTTCATGTCCATGATGAACCTAGCTACTAGCTAATAGCTACTTTAGATGGCATAACCCTGGCCTCCAGCACTACTGTAAAAAACCTTGGAGTTATTTTTGACCAGGACATGTCCTTTAACTCACACATAAAACAAATCTCTAGAACTGCATTCTTTCACCTGCTCAACATTTCCAAAATTAGGAACATCCTGTCTCAAAATGATGCAGAAAAACTAGTCCATGCATTTGTTACCTCAAGGCTAGATTACTGTAACTCATTAGTATCTGGATGTCCCAATATCTCCATAAAAAGCCTCCAATTAATCCAGAATGCCGCTGCCAGAGTCCTGACAGGAACTAGCAAGAGAGATCATATTTCTCCTATATTGGCTTCTCTTCATTGGCTCCCTGTAAAATATAGAATAGAATTTAAAATCCTTCTTCTCACATACAAATCCCTTCATAATCAAGCTCCTTCATACCTTAAAGACCTCATAGTACCATATTATCCCAATAGACCACTTCGCTCTCAGAGTGCAGGTCTACTTGTGGTTCCCAGAGTTTCCAAAAGCAGAATGGGAGGCAGAGCCTTTAGTTATCAAGCTCCTCTCCTATGGAACCAGCTCCCAGCCTGGGTTCAGGAGGCAGACACTCTCTATACTTTTAAGGCTAGACTTAAAACCTTCCTCTTTGACAAAGCATATAGTTAGGGCTTCAGGTAACCCTGAACCATCCCTTAGTTATGCTGCTATAGGCCTAGACTGCCCGAGGACCATCGGTGCACTGAGCTCCCCTACCCTAACCCCCCCACTTTCCCTTCCCCTCCCCTCTCTTCTCTCCTCCCACCTCATGTATATTCCACCATTGAATGTTACTAACCTTGTGCTCTCTCTCTCCCCTAGTTTGTGCTCTCTCCCTCTCTTGAACTACCACCACCATATTTTACTGTTGGTATGATGTTCTTTTTCTGAAATGTGGTGTCATTTTTACACCGGACCTAATCGAATACACACCTTCCAAAAAGTTCAACTTTTGTCTCGTCAGTCCACAGAGTATTTTCCCAAAAGTCTTGGGGATCATCAAGATGTTTTCTGGCAAAACTGAGATGACCCTTTATGTTATTTTTGCTCAGCAGCGGTTTTCGTCTTGGAACTCTGTCATACAGACCATTTTTGCCCAGTCATGAACAGTGACCTTAACTGAGGCAAGTGAGGCCTGCAGTTCTTTGGATGTTGTTGTGGAGTCTTTCGTGACCTCTTGGATGAGTCGTCGCTGCGCTCTTGGGGTAATTTGGGTCGGCTGGCCACTCCTCGGAAGGTTCTCCACTGTTCCATGTTTTTTCCATTTGTAGATAATGGCTCTCACTGTGGTTCGCTGAAGTCCCATAGCTTTAGAAATGGCTTTATAACCTTTTCAGGACTGATAGATCTCAATTACTTTCTTTCTCATTTGTTTGTGAGTTTCTTTGGATCTCAGCATGATATCTAGCTTTTGAGGATCTTTTGGTCTACTTCACTTTGTCAGGCAGGTCCTATATAAGTGATTTCTTGATTGTGAACAGGTGTGGCAGTAATCAGGCCTGGAGGTGGCTAGAGTCAAGGGGCAACTTGTCAAGGGCCCCAAAACACCGTTAGACCCCAGAGGGTTAATAATATTAACAGATAAGAGCATGGACATTCTTCGCTGTTCTTCACACTGTTGTTGATTTTCTGCTGAGTGCGTTCATATACAAGTGAGTGACTGTGTTTATGTTATTCATTATCTTTAACTTGCTGTATTTAAAGGCATAAGTTTGTATTATCGCTAGTTGATACTTATAATCATGTTTGTGCGCCACACGCATTGTGTATTGCACCATCCATATATGGTGCTTGTACATGCATATGAGAGATGGTTAAATAGCGATATTGGTTTACAACATTGTAAACTTTGAGTCACTTTGAGTATGTGTATATTATTTACTAAATAAGTGAAGTTATTGTGGTATTTAGGCCATATTTATCGGTTCATCCAAGCTCATGTGTCAGAGAATGTGATGCTATTTTCACAAGTTCTGAACTAGTCTGTGCATGTCTGAATCGATCGTTAAATCACTAATTTATTACTGCGCTATATTGCTATTATGTTTAAATATATATATATATATATTATGTATAAGTAACAGAGGAAGTTCATATTCAATTACTAATTGAGTATTGTTATTTCTGTTGTTTAGATCCTCTCATACTACACTCCAAAGACTCTGTACTCCTCAGCCATACTCTCTGCTACCCGCCTACAATAATTCACTCACCCAAAGGACAGTAAACCCTCTACAAGTCACACTCATTAAAGTGCACTTCGTCTCTGACCGGACAACTTATGTCTGCTCAATTTCCACCAGCACCCACACTAGTCTACCACACAAATGGTCCTTCAAGCCAGAGCTGAAGAGCTGTCATAAGAATGATGCATCTGAGTGATCTAGATCCTAGACCTGACCTTCCTGAGCCTGCAGTCAGAGCCAAACAAGTGTTGCGGCTCTCTAGTTACTTGTCAGATTTCGAACTCACTGATCATCAACAGAGGCTACAGTCAAGACAGAGTAGATACTTCCTCAGAGATGTGATGGTTCAGAATCGCAAGGAGCAACTGCACCCAAGCTCACCAACACCCCCATTGAGTATGGAGCAAGTATGCAACCAAGCCAGCTGCTGATAGAGTGGAGTCCCAGTAGACAGCATGAACAGCAAGTACATACTTCATCCTTTCCTGAGCTGTCATCAGAAGTTCTAGTACAGTTGCAGCAGTTGTGGAAAGATACTTAGGAACTGCGACTTCATTCCTACGAGCAGATAAGGAAACTGAAGGAGAAGTATGAGGCCCTGGAAGCACAGCTGAGCCTAAATGTGGAGAGTGAATGGGCCAGTCTTCATCCACAGAGCTCATCCTACCCTATTTCTCAACCCCACATTCATCCTCCACTGATCGTTACCCTAGAGACCAATTGACAGTGCAGAGTCATTCAGACAAGATCGCCTATATGACTTAGAACAGAGGCTTCGGCATCTCAAGATATCACCGCCAACTCATGCACGACCCTCAAAGCACCAGTCCTTTCCCCACCGCTCTTTTGACAGAGTCAATGATTGTAGAAGTGACTACAGCTCGACCCAGTTATGTGTTCCTCCCAGTCGAGAGAGTACATATAGGGGACCTGCCCCCACCATCCTGAACTTTGTGTAGACAGATCCGAGAGAGCTCTCTTGTCTGCACATCGCGTTGAACAACCCTCTGCCAGCAGATGCTACAGAGTTTTAAGTACCAGATTCTCATCGATCACCTGTAGTTGGAGGAAGCCCTGTTGATTGCAGACTTCTATTGCAACTCATCACACCCTTTGTCAGATAGTATGGAGGCGCTTAACCAGCAGTACGGACAGCCCCACCAGTTGGCCCTTCATAGAATAGCCAAACTTCTGGATGGTCCGAACATCAGCCAAGGGGATGTGAGAACTTTTCTGTTTGAATTGAGTGAATGAGTTCGCGCTCTAGTTACTATGCTTCAGCAACTAGGGAATAAAGGCTACATGGAGTGAGAGTGTGGTTCCCATGTATCAAAACTGTTGTGTGAGCTTCAACGTGATCTGCCATGGTCTGTTCATCCCCAATGAGTTCCCATCCCTACCTTTCTGGATCTCTCAGCATGGTTAGAGTTTGAGCTGCAAGTTCAAGAAGACAGTACCAGGTTCTATCCTCCAATGAGTAAGCCATTGCCCATACACAAGAGGGGACACGAGAGAGACACAAGACAGCCAATAAAGCCCATGAGTATCTTCCTCAGTACAGTACAGAAAGAAAGCAATGACATGTCAACTAAAGCTCCTGATCTTAAGCCCAGAGACAGGAAAATATTCTGCCCATGTTGTGATGCTCAAGACCACAACTTGAATGGGTGTGCCAGTTTCCAGAGACTTAACAGAGAATAGAAAGTGCATTGGATACAATCACACAAGAGATGTTGGCATTGTGGAAGAGCCCATCAAGCTACAAAGTGTAACCTCAAGACACCCTGCAAGAGTTGTAAACACGGCCACCAATGTACCTCCAACACACTGTCATGCAAGTATCGTCCCACTGAATACCCCTACTATGTGTCATATCTACAAGGTCCTAGCCAGTCAGCATGACCCCACGGGTTACATCGTTCCTTACACCACAAGAGCTAAAGTCCTGGTCCAACGTCTGTGGGATAGGAAAAGGGAATGGGATGACCCTCAACTTCCTGACAAACTACTCCAAGCCTGTCGAACATGGGAACAAGAGTTACCAGACATTCAGTGCATCTCCATTACCAGATGTTACATCACATTAGAGTTGGATAACCCCCAGAATGTCGGAAACCTACACATTTTCTGTGACACTTCAGAAAGAGCCTATGGCTCAGCAGCCTATATCCAAACACTCATCCCTCAAGGAGCTTTCTTAACTGCCTGTTCCAGAGTTTCTCCAAAGAAATAACAATCCATACCTCGTCTTGAGTTGTGCTCTGACAGGAGCACAGCTAGCCAAATTACTGAAGTCAGAGCTCAGTGTTCCCATATGTCAGGTCACACTCTGGTCAGATTCCACCACTGTGCTGGCATGGATTCAAGCTGACTCATGTCGATTTACAGTCTTCGTCTGAACTATAGTAGCAGAGATCCAGGAGTTAACAGACCCCAAGGAATGCCATTATTTTGATTCCAAGTCTAATCCTGCTGATGACATCATTAGGGGCAAGACATTGGCCGAGTTACTCAAGGCAAGCAAATGGAAACAAGGCCCATCATTCCTTCTTCTACCCGCAGATCAGTGGCGACAGAGTCCTCTCCTACAGCTACCTACTGAAGATGCAGAACTGAGGCAGGTCACGTTTTGTGGACTTACAGTTCCTGTCACCAACCCAGCATTGCCTGATTGCAATCAGTTTGGGTCTCATAAGGTACTAGCAGCTACTGCTAGAGTTTTGCATGGGGTGGCTACCCCTACCAAAGTGCTAACAGCTGAGGATTATAGAGAAGCCGAACTAGCCCTCCTTCATCAAGCACAAATCCAAAGTTTCCCAGTCAAGATGACGCATCTTAAGTCTGGTAAACCTCTACCAATGAGCAGTTGTCTCTTGTGCCTTGCCCCAGAGTATGACAGCACTACCCACCTCATCAGAGTTGGTGGTTCTTAGAAAAACAGAGCAGCTAGATGAATCCGCCATTCATCCTATAGTTTTTGACCCTAAGCATCCCCTAAGCAGACTCATCATCCAGGACTTCGATGTAATTCTACACCATCCAGGAGCAGAGAGGGTGTTTGCTGAAGTACGTTGTAGGTACTGGATATTGAGCGGTGAAGAAGCTATCCGGCAGTACCAGAGAACCTTAACATGATAACACCATTACACCATCTCTTCCTATACACCACCATCAAGAGATAAAAGCTGAGATGTGAGGTAAAGGCTAAATTGAAAGGGAAAGAATTGAAGTGAGTGTCAGGTTGGGGCCTCAAGATTCAATCACTCTGCTCAGTGAAGCATTCATTTAATATCTAACTTTGTTTGGTTTCCTCGTTTGGGTATACCCCCCATGCATATTGTCTTCACTGATGCTGTATTCCTTACAGGAATGGAGTTTCACCTGCTATGAGCATCAGAACAGACAGGAGGATATTTCATGGAAGAACACTGAGTAGCCCCAGTATTTCTTATGATTCATGCTCATGAACCTGAGCCTTCCCAGTGTCAATTGCACTTTGTAATAATGATTTTCTTTTATGCCAGAAAATAGCAACCAGCTATCTGTTCTTGTATTTTATCTACAGAACTGCTAGAGAAAGATCAACTGTTCAAATATTTCAGCATTCTGGTAACTGTGATGAAATCTAGCTGAGAAAGTTGGATCAGGATTTTCAACAGCGTTTTTTTAAAAAGCACTTAGAAAGCAAGCAATAGATGAATATGCCAGAGTCTCCAACACCAGGACCTGGGGGAAGAGGATGACATATTCAATGCCAGCATTTTCATGCATTTTTATTCACCACCAGCTTCTCCTGTATTGCATACAAAGCGACCCCATAGTCATATTAATCCACATGTAAATTTCAGTGACTGTTCTCTTTCGTTTGGACTGCACAGGGATTTGCAGTGACTCCAAAGAAGAGAAAGGCAGCTATGAGGAGCGGGAGTTGTAAAAGTAGGTGTGTTTGTGTGTTAGTTGGGGCTTAAAAAAGGAAAACACTGTATAGCAATGCTTGAGCTGTATATTTTAACATGCACAACGTATCAGAGATAGACACTGGGGATAGTGGGATGGGGTGGTACTGAAGGTTTAGCTGTCTGCTAATGAAAGTAGAATTTCATTTGATGAATTGACAGCTGCTGTGCCCATGTGCTTAAATGTTCTTCAGTCATAGTTAATCTTTTTCACGGTAAATGACATTTCCACCCAAGAGAGACTGATGAATGGCCTGACTTTTTCTGACATTTATTTGTGTTACTGTTTGGCATGATAATAACTGCTGGCCACCTGATTGGCTAGCTATCACATCAGACCTTACTAACTGTGAGGTCAGGTGAGGAGGAATTTCATCTCATTGTGCTCAATCATGTTCTGCTCAAAGCCTCAAATTAATGATTAATTAGCTGGTGAATAATGAGATTTCAAATGTTGATGAAAAAGTCACAGACAGCTCAGCAGTATTCAGCTTTTAGTAAGCATGAAGGAGAACTGACTGTTCAATAAGCACATCAAATTGCAGTAGAGACTAAAAGTTATTTGAACTATTTCTGTTGAGGTATTGATGGTGTAAATCATATTAATGAACCTAAAAGCAGATATACTGTACTGGGAAAATTGCCTCACTTATCTCCTAGGACATCAGGTTGTCTCAGAGGGCCCAAGCATAAACGACAAATATTTAAAATTGAGCTTTGCTTGTATAGCCCAAGGCAAAAATCCCTACAATTTTCTATTTTCATAAGTGCCTAAAATAAGTCATATGGATTCAAGACAATAGAATTTCTGTTTTGAAGTTCAAAAATGTTTACAATTTTCAGAATTGACAGTGGATTTACACTGGATCAATGTGTATGGAGAAACATACAAACAATTGTCAGTTTATTAGATCCCTCAAACTAACTCTAATAGGGTCACCATACTTTATTATTTGTATTGTTTGTTATTTTTTATTTATATAGAACCAAATCACAAGAACTGTTGCCTCACAGCAGGAAGGGCCTGGGTTCGCAACCTGTCAGGAGCCTTTCTGTGTGGAGTTTGCATGTTCTTTCTTTGCTTTCGTGGGTTTACTCCAGGTTCTTCGGTTTTCATAAACATGTATGTCAGGTTGATTGGTGACTCTAAATTGCCATAAGAGTGAGTGTGATGTTGTTTGTTTCTATGTGGCTCTGTGATGGACTGGTGACCTGTCCAGGGTGTACCCCTGCCTTTCACCTGAAGAGAGCTGGTATAGGCTCCAGCAGATCCCCTGACCCTGTTAGGAATAAGTGGGTATAGCTAGTGGAAGGATGAGCTCTCTTGCTAGTTTCTGTTCCCTAAGTCTCACACTGTACCACTCAATGGACCCATTAACAAAGCCTTTTCCATTCAAAGGACAATATTACAGAATGGTCCTGCTGAAACCTAATGCAGGGCCAACTCAGATCTCTATGCATCACATAGAAGCCAAGCAAAGTAATAGAAAAGTCTTCACCATCAGGGAAGATAGTGGAAAGAGCAGTGGTGTTTCAAACTGAACAGTTAGTAGGACCTAAAAGCTAACAGTGCTGTTGTAACTTTTCCCCTTGTCATGATTCTAAGCTGCCTGCAGCCCTGTATAGAATAAGTGTCATCACTAATGATATTAAGCAGTTCTGTAGCAAGGGTGGATCTACAGGGTAGCAAGGGCAGCTGCTGCCCCAATTTAGACTTTGTCTAACATTAAGAACATCCCGAAAGTGTTAATAGAATATAATAAATAAAAACATTGTAAAAATAGATTTGTGAATCTTTTGCTCCATGTACTTATAGAAGTACAGTTGTGTCTTTACTGTGTATAAGGACTAACATATACCACCTTCTTATGCAACCCTACCAATATGCAAACCCTACTAGCAATTTTCCAGTTCTAATGTCATGAAAAATGTATTTTCTTTCCTAGGCAACACTCTCAAAGCAGTCCTGTCTGAAATCCATTTCAGTAACTTTCATTAAATGAACAGGTCACAGGGTGTACCAGTGTTTCAATTGGAAGAATGTCCAGTCCAATGCTGTTTTTCTCATCTGTTTTAGTGACACTAAACAACATCTGCAGCCACATGCCCACAGGAGCAGTCGATAGAGCTGATTAGAAAAGTGTCTGATGAGGGTGAAAGATGAGCCTTTAGACTTCCATTATGTAGACGAAGTCTATATAACGAATCCACTGAACTTCATAAACAAACCCAATCTATTGCAACAATAAAACCAGGACAGTGTGCACTTTCAGCACTGGAGAAGAGATTGTTTCCTGGTTTCATTTCAAGAGCATGAATATTTTGACTAATCCCATGGAAAACTATTATTGTCCTGGCACAAATAGACAGGTTGAAGACGTGCATGCTTTATTAACAACTCGGAATAATGAAAAGTGTCCCAGTAAGCATTAGAAAACCATGAGATAAAGCATAGAATGGAAAACATGAACCTGGGCATATAGTCCCACAAAGCATATAAGGAGCAAAAAAAGGACAAAACCAAGTGTGCCACAGGAGTGGCAAATAACAAACCAAAATTACAAGGAAGACTGCTGGGGAGTAACACAGGTATATAATAACAATGGCAAAATGAACAGAAGAGAGAATCTGGCAAGGCCAAAGAAACAAAGAAAACAAATCAGGGACAAAGGTAGAAAAGTAAAGCTAAGGAGCCGAAAAGCTGATGCCACTCTATCTTTTCAAAATAGAACTCTGTAACAGTAGTGAATGAGAGACCCTGACAATTATTTATGACAAAGTAAGGTAATTAGCAAAACCAGTTCCCAAGCATATTTCAGAAAAAATGCTGCCCTAGAAAGACAATAAACCTAAACCTGGAAGCATCTTAATTCTTCGAATTGCATCCCCATTTCCCTCACTTGTGTCTTTTCCTTGTATCTTTAGTGAGATGCAAGGATAGAATGCAAGGACAAAAGAAATGGGGAACATATTAGGCTTGTTTCAGATCAGCAGAGGGATAAGACTGCAGTCAAGATGCACAGTTTCTATGAGCTTCTACAGAGACATTCATATCCAAATAGATCAGATCCTGATCTCATGTGTCATCAAACCAAACTATTCAGCTTGCATTGAGTTTGCAGTGATTATCTGTGGTCATCATGTTTGCATTTATGATTAAATCTGTATATAACTTAATTTACATGAAGTTTGCTTTACACAGATCCAACTTTAGTTTTACAGTACTGACTTCTAATGGTTTTTGAAAGCTCTGAAAATGATCAGTCAGAGAGAGACGGTTGTGACATGCTTATATTAGTCATTCAGGAAGGCATTTATAAACCACATGTGTTGTTCCTCAGGCATTCTCAGGCAGTGGTGACTCTGTGCTGGTTGTCTATGTGAGACAGGGAGTTGGCTTTGATATTCCAAGATAACTAAAAAGTTATTCTTTCGGTGTGTTGAGTGATAATTAACTTATTATTTCACCCATCACAGCATGATGGCAACCAAAACTGACCACCGAATAACCTTATTATGTAAAGGACCAGAATTTGATTCAAATTGACTAAGGCTACATGTGTTGGAAGTGGATGAGTAGTCTTCTTTGTGTACTCTGACAGTGTACTCAGAGACCATAGAAGTTATCCTGACAGAACACCAAGCAAATTTTTCAATGTTTGATTTGTATTTGTAATAAATGAATGGAGTCCTCCCTCCCTCAGAAAAGTGGACTGATAATATCAAATCCCTCTGGTTACATTCTAACTAATTACATGAACGGATATTAAAAATATTCTGCTATCCTGCTTTCCTGAAAGACCTTGTTTACTTTTTGTAATCACATAGACTAGTGCCTAGAGTAATACAATGATGGAAGGTTTCTTATTATTGATTTCTACTGTCATAAAACTAAAATAACTGACCAGTATCATAGTTGCTATAAAATTAAACAGTTGCATGAGCATAGACTACACATAAGCCAACCTTTTGTGTAACAGTGATGGCTTAGCCATCGAGAGAATGTTGGTTACATATTGTAACCCAAGATTCAGGTAGCACAGACGTGATGCGGTCACTTGGTTTGGACCGAGAGGGGCCCACCCCATGCGGGCATGGACTTTTTCTCTTCAGTGCTGACCATGAGGAATGGGATAAGGCCCATTAGCCATTGCCCAGAGGGTCGCACACCAATGAGACAGAACTGAGATCATTTCCACCTCATTCGTCTAAATAAAATGTTGCAGAAGGAGCACTGTCTGTCTCTTTTGTGCCAAGCCATTGTGAAAAATATTTAACAGAATGACCTGCAGTGATGGTCATTATTTGACTACTGATGAGCCACTCCACATTGGGGAGGGGAGCTGTTTATTTATCTCTATACACCCAGATATCAAGTAGGATTTAACACAGGGAACTGTCCTGTATGAGTTCATAAACGACTGTACTATGTGCAGGACTATATAAATGAAAGTGAACATAAGATGGCAGTAAACAGATGAGCATTAGGTTGACTTTGACAACTAAGACTGGAGCTATGTGTGAGCTATGTGTAAGGAAACAGAGTTTCAGTGTCACAAAGGCTCTGACAGGGCAAACAAAACAGGCAGGGAACATGTTACTAACTAGGTCAAAAGAACCAGAAACAGTCTATAGACTAATAGAACACAAGTTACAGACAGGCAGAAACATGGTCCAGAGCAAACAGGTCAGTAACAGGGACACACCTCAGGCATACAGAGCACCAGAGCACCATAGACAGTGGCCTAGAAACAACAGACAAAATGTATTGTCACATTGTCAGCAACACTGATATATTAAAATGTTGCTAACTACTAATCTGCAACAGAAAATAAGTTTAGTGAGACATAAAGCCACCTGAATTCCATTTTTATCATCTTACAAAGGAAAACATACCATACTTGCCAACATAGTCATACATACTGAATGTCTGCGGAATGTTGAATGTATTTCTTTTTATTCCTGCAACTTTCACTCTTGCATGTATTTGCTCGAATCAACTAGATCATGATTTATAAACCCACCCTGACCACCTGCCTGTGACCTGTGCTGTGCAAAATCATAGCACTTCCTAAAACAAAAAGAGTTGTCTACTTTCCTGAGGCTTTATGGTTGTTCAGCAATAAAACTATCTGAAAAATATAGCTCAAGTTCTTTCTTTTCTTAGCTCCAACATGAAATGTCATGTCTGTGCCAGTGTGTGGCAAATTAAGCTGGAGCTCTGCCTCAGGGTGGGAGGAGCTAGAGAGGAACTACTGTAGACTTAAAGATGGATGATGAAAATATGTTTTTAAGTGGTAGAATTGGACCTGGGCCAGCTGTGACTTAAGTTTGCTCAATGCCACAAGAAGAAATTCTTTATTGGGTTTTCCTGATTAAAGTACATTTAACTAGGATGTTGGTCACTGAAAAAGTAGATGGCTATGACTCTGGTCTACTTTGTCTATACAAAGCACATTTCCACATTTCCACTACAGACCCTAACACTCAAAAATCAAATGTTACATAATGTAACTTATGTAAGTTTTCGGATCCCACTCTCTTACACCTGCTGAAGAGATAATTAAAATTATTCTCTTAGGTTGGCTCCTGGTGGCTAGAGAACATCCGTCATGTCCAATATTTAATTTAGGCAAAGAGAGTAAATGTGGCATTTTATTTAGAAGACTTGGGATTGCAAAGAGCCTTACTTTGCAATTTAGACTGAAGTGTATTCACCTTAAAAGAAAATAAAAATTGACTAAGTTTAACCAGATCTAGCCTTTGTGGGTTGATGCCAGGTTTGCGCAGAAGTCAGTCCCATTGTTTGAATACTATATATATCGATCTGTATCGTCAGTCTGCCTTCTGCATACATGTGATGCACATAAGCTCAGAATGAAGTTTGGAACTGTTTCATCTTGTCTGATGTTCACATGCATCTGGTCCCATAGTCAGGAGACTGGAAGATCCAGCTCAATGGAGACTCTAAATTGCTAATACATATTGATGTACACATGTTCCTGACACAGTGGATAGTCCACAGTGTTGTCTATTTGAAAGGAAGCAGGAAAATCAATGTATAAATGTATTAGTCTTTGAGAGCAATAAAAATAAAGGCAGAAGACTTTCACTGTTGTCACTTGTGGATTATAAATGTAAATCACTTTCCCCACTGTGATGTACACACACAGTGTGTGTGTTGTCAAAATACAATATAACTCTCTAAGGTAAAGCTGCAGTGACTGCTTTCATCCCCAGAATGTTGTTTTGGTGGAGTTTTTGCTTTTTCTCCTCTGTTGTGTTCTTCTGAAGCACTGCCAGCTTGTTGTTTTGTAATGTTTGAAGCACACTGAAAAGGCCTAATGAGAAGCCTCAATTAACCCTCTGTCTGGGTTGGACTATGGAGGGTGGTATGATCTTTCTGACTGCAAAATCTCTTCCTCCTATTCTATTAGCATAACAAGACAAGATGCTCTGTTTAGTTCTGAGTATGTGAAGCTCTGTGCAGGATTTATTTCTGCTATTTTATTATTTTGTCTATAAAAAATATCAAGTCATTCATGTATTTTTCATTTAAAGCATATTTAATGCAATGAAAAGGTCAGGTTGACTCTGACAGTGTACTGAGTTGGAATTTAATTGCATTTTCTTTACAACACTTGCATCTCTGCATTGTTTTTGTTTATTTTGTCACACTGAGGCATCATTTCACAAGAACTTGGAGGACAAACAATTGAATACTCACTGTATTCAGAGACAGAAGTCACTGTTAATGAAAGATTTGAGTTGTGCCCCCTCTCAATGAGTATGATCATCCCCATTCATCATCAGGTAAATCACAACAAATGTGTGTGTGTGGTTCTGGTTCAAGGAGAGAAGACACGTCACCACTCACACCTACACCCTTCCACCCCCCACATTTCTGTATAATGTACCAGGGATTTGCTTCTAAAGTGCATATTATGCATGCTGGTAAATTGTGCTGGTAAAATATGCTAGACAGATCACATAAGGCAGGTTTACTGTGGCTCTGCTGTTAATATTTAAACTTGAAACGAAGCTCTGTCATTTCACATCATCTATGTTAGCTGATCGTCACTGCTTCCAGTGCCACTGCATTTCCAGTTCAAATATGATGTGAAAGTTATTAAGTGCATCAGAAAGTGATTGTGAAGGTGGAATTGTTGTGCATACATTTAGCCAGACTCTCTCAAGGATATTTTTCATGCACTTTAGTACCGGCTTGGAGTTAATGGGAGCTGTGAACCAGGCATTACCTAGAATAATGACTTGCAAATGGGTTGAAATAGTACACTATATATCAAAGAAAGGAGATGGAGCAACATGATGAGATGATGCTGTATGATTCCCCAAGGGACCTTCATGGTAAAATGTCGTCTCGAATTCGGTGGTCACTTGAATCAAGTAGGACAGTCCTCCAAAGAGGTCATCTACTTGTGAACCCTGAGATGGCTGTAAAAGCTGATGCGGAATCCACACATTTTGATGCAGTGTGGACAGGGGAAGGTGCAGATGGAGCCTTTGCCAGTCTGTCTTCCGGTGCTGCCACTTTGTCTTTGCAGCTTGATGGAGTTCAGACTCATGAGCTGCAGCTCCTTCTCGCACAGATTTGTTCCATAAGTGTCCAGTGCAATATGCTCCAGGTTATCCAGTGTGATATGGAACTTCTTTAGGTTGGCCTTGATGTTGTCTTTGAAGTTGTTCTTTTGCCCACCTGGGGCTCACTGGCCTACCTGCAACTAGGCGTACAGTATTTGTTTAGGGAGATGAGTGTTGGGCATGCGGATGATGTGGTCTGCCAGATGGGCATCAGACACTCACTAATCCCCATGGGAAGTTCTACGAGGCAGTAGATGAGCTCGTTCCTGATGGCAAAACCAACCCACCTTTTCTAGTCCCTTCCTCAGGAGGGGTGAGCAGACTGACTCCTAAATAGGGCTGCTCAGTCATGGGTGTAGCTGCCAAAGGGCTCTTCTGCCTCACTGAGAGCCAAGCGATTGTATGACCTTGCACCCATGAGTAGGGGCTTCCAGATCTTCCAATCCTGCCCCCATTGCCATTTACTGATTGCCAGAGGACTTAATCTGGGATGTTAGGGTGGATTCCTTTAATGGAGGACACCTGTGCATGATTTAGTTTAATGTGTGAAGGCTGGTGCACAGACCGCAATCACGCAGTCCTTGACAGGGATGAGTCAGAATCCATTGGCATGGAGTCCAAGACGACTGGAGACTCATCCCTGCTGCAGCCTTTCATCTGCTTTCCCAGCCGTTATGGGGCTCCTATAGCCATCATCCTCCCCCTGGTCCACCTGAGGTCTTCAGATCATGTTTGGTCTAGAACCTCCCCCTCAACCTTACCACCATGGGTGACCCTGCTTAAAGCTAAAAGCTCCAGGTGGCATAGCTCTTGGGTTTAGTGAGAAACACAAGGTGGAGAGCCATGGAGAACAAAAATAAATAAATAAATGTCCTCTCTATTGAGGCTGAGAATATATGTTTGCTTGTATGTTCTCAGTGTGAATAGCAGTACACAGTTGTTAAGTGCAAAAATAAGTGTGAATAGCCTACAGTTTATAAAGAAAAATACTCTGCATACTGTCATGTGTCCAACACGTTGAACGTGATGGACATTATAAACCTCAGGATTTAATGACTTGGCAGACTTGATAAGACCGGTCTTGTCAAGTGCGCAATACGTGGTGCTGCTATTTGTCTATGTGACCTGTTCTGTTCTCTTGCCTGTGTAAAAATTATTAATTAATGTAAGTGAGAAAAAGGTTAAAAATTGACCCCAGCCTTACTGCCAGAGCAGAATCAAACTTCAACTGTCACTGTAACAATGCTACACTTTGTTCTTTCGTCATCCTTCCCAATAATCAGCTGTACATTGCTGTTTCTTTGGAATGGCACAGGGGACTGAAAAAGTAGACTCTAAAATAGTAATTTGGGAGAGTTGATTTAAACTACACAGTGCAGTGTTACACTGTTACACCTATAGTCTCCCCTGTCTGTGGTCAGCCCTATTGTGCTTTAATGAAGAGAAAACATTGGTTGTGACAACAGCTTTGTGATATATACGATTTCAGATTAAGAAAGTGAAATGAGTGTTTTTATTCTAGCAAACTGTACATGGTTTTAACTGTTTTTGTTACGGTGCTGTGCTCCGAGGCACAAACAGGATAGTAGGTTTTGTGACACCTGGTGCCAGAAAGAGGGGATTGCACGTTATGTTTTTCAGCCTAGTGAATTATTAAAACGACTGCAATCCTGACGCAAAGCCACCACCGGGCACCGTAAACATACCACAGTGAAAAAGTAGGACTTTATGTTTTCCTTTCCTATGTACATACAGTAAATAAGTCCTTCTATTCTTACATCAGTGTGCTTCACAGATACTTAGAGATTCCTCCTTCCCAACACTGGTAAAATCCACAGCTTCCAACTTTAAGCATATTTCTTATTATTTTTTGCTGTCTTGGAATTCCCTCATTACTATCTAGATGTCTGGATGTCCCAGTATCTCCATAAAAAGCCTCCAGTTAATCCAGAATGCTGCAGCCAGAGTCCTGACAGGAACTAACAAGAGAGATCATATTTCTCCTATATTAGCTTCTCTTCATTGGCTCCCTGTAAAATCCAGAATATAATTTAAAATCCTTCTTCTCACATACAAATCCCTTCATAATCAAGCTCTTTCATACCTTAAAGACCTCATAGTACCATATTATCCCAATAGACCACTTCGCTCTCAGAGTGCAGGTCTACTTGTGGTTCCCAGAGTTTCCAAAAGCAGAATGGGAGGCAGAGCCTTTAGTTATCAAGCTCCTCTCCTGTGGAACCAGCTCCCAGTCTGGGTTCAGGAGGCAGACACTCTCTGTACTTTTAAGGCTAGACTTAAAACCTTCCTCTTTGACAAAGCATATAGTTAGGGCTGGCTTCAGGCAACCCTGAACCATCCCTTAGTTATGCTGCTATAGACCTAGACTGCCCGAGGACCATCGGTGCACTGAGCTGGCCATGTGAATGAGGTCTTGTGAATGAGAAGTAGAAAGTGCTAAAAGAAGGAGGCAACACAACGTAAAATACTTGACTTTTTTAGAGGCTTAACAACAAAATTAAAGTACTGGTCTCGGATTTGATTTATTGCCACATTTGATTTTCTTTTAAATTCACACTCCCAGTCTACAACTTACAACTACTAAGTCTACAACTTAAATTAAATAATGAACTATTTGCAGTTGGGTTGGGGTCAGCAATGCAAGGATACTGTATTCTTCTGTAATAAAACCATCGCCTGCTGCTGCTGCATGGCCTTTAAAAAATGAAAATGAAATAAAAACAACCTCTAAACTGTTCTGAGTGCAATACTGAACCAGAGTTAGTGAAAAGGGCTTTAGTACAAAATGAAAGCAAAGAAAGTTCAGGTGCTACAGCAGAGCAGCCTCTCAGAGAGAAATGTTTAAAGGATGCTGACGTGAACTCTGTGAGAAGAGTTCTGTATTCTGCTGAAGGAGGCAGGTTGAATCAGCTGATTCAATAGGCAGCGATTTTCAAGGTGCTTACAGACTTTTCTTATCATGCCCCGCTGTGTCCATCTATTTATACAGTTAACTCAAGTAGCTGGTATGTCTCAGTTACAGTGAACTGAGAGCTCACAGAGCTGCTGATGTCCCCAGTGGCCAAAGATAGATGTCAATAAAAATCTGTCAAAATGACTTACCTCTTTCATTTCACTCAGAAACATCTGCCTTGACAGTGACTCTCACTGGGATTATTTTAGACAGTATTTAATGTTAATTAAATATTGGTCAATGTACTGTAGGATTAGTAATATAAAATGTAGTATTAACAAGTGAAACAGGCAAAGTGAAAATATACAATAAAATAAAATGATTAAAATAATGCATACAAAGATTAAGAGCAGAGAAAGAAGTTAAAGCAATGCACAATAAAGAGTTTAAAAATTAAGACATGTTAAAAGAATTGTTTTAACACTTTCATGTCAGTACACTGTAGCTTTATTTTAGCATAAAGAATAAACAGAGGTAAAGTGCTAGTCTGGCTTTATCCAGAAGTTATCCCAATGCAAATTACTGTAACCACCAAAGATAAGAAGCTGAATACAGAATCATGACAATGGGCAATATTGGTTTGGGCTCTTGGAGCTGGATGTATTAATAAACATACACAAAAATCATACGTTCCATTTTGACACATAAACTGGTATGCATACAGACAGCTTTATACAGATGACAAAAATCATTTGTATGTATATTACAGTCTTTGTGTGTACATACAGCTTTAGTGTGAAGCTACACAGTTTTATGTATTTGGTGCCTGGTCTTGTTCAGTCACTGAATGTCCCTTTTGCAGTGGCTACCAGCATTTTTCCAATGGCATCATTTTCATCAGGCAGCTGGCTTCTCTGTGCCCTTCCTTGCTTCATTGGAAACAATGACTGCAGTTTCTTATGCTCCAGTCAATACATTATTGGCAAACAGTTGTTTTCTATGAAACATGACATGACATTCACACAGGTGTTTGTTTGATGAGTTGCATTTATACACAATTGCTGAATTGTCCTAGGTTTACCAACTTGTAGACCACCTGGCTTTGAGATTTAACAGCACACATGCCATATCTTACTAGACTCACCGTACCACACTACCTCTTACACAACTTTTCTTTATACTTCATTACTGCGCTGCATGGTGTGTATTCACAGTCCGACAGAGGCACCTGCTGGCAAGAGAAGGTAGTTTGAGGGGCATGCAGTCCACTCTGTCAAAGTTCTTATCAAGTGCATACATGTATGTATCTGCAAACACTAAAACTCAGGCTATTACATTATCTTATATATTATATTATATTACTCACCTCAGGAGCAGCTCTGAGTTATCATTTAGTGAAGGCAGCTGTAATTTGTTCCCAAACCTCAATATACTGATCATGAGAACACATTTTGAAGGTGTGTCGTGGCCTACTTGGATTTAAACATTAACCCTGTTAAGTTATACTGCAATTGTTGTACCATTTTAGGTGGTCTTGTTGTCCAACAGCATAGTAGTTCCTGAAAGAGCTCAGCACTGTTTCTCTCATTAGGGAACTTCTTAGTTCAGTTATGATTTCCAGGCTTGAATGACTAATGATGCCATCTTCCTGTGATTTTTTGCTTAATTATGCCTGTGAAGATTCGTCAGCCAGGTGAAATTATCTTGAGGCTGAGTCATGGCACCTGGACTTCTAGTTTTTTTTAGGTCGACCTAAAAAAAACTAGAAGTCTAGTTGTAATGGCTCATCCTCTAGACTATTTGCTTAACTAAACTGGTATACCTTCTGTATGATGCTTATCTGGTCTCACACTGCCTTCTGCTGGTACTAACTGGAATTCTGTTCCTGAAACAGTTCCTGTCATTCCATAAAAATTCAGTTCAATTCACTTCAATTCAGTTTATTTATATTTATATTAACTCACAATGCAATCTTCTCAAAAACATAAAAATACATACATAAAAACCCAAGACTGGTGACCTGTCCAGGGTGTACCCCTGCCTTCCACCCGAAAGAGAGCTGGGATAGGCTCCAGCAGATCCCCGTGACCCTGGTTAAGGAATAAGGGCATAGATAATGGATGGGTGGATGGAAAAACCCAAGAGCAAGCACTTGGAGACAGTGGAGAGGAAAAATTTTCTTTAATGGAAGAAAAAACCTCCAGCAGAACCATTCTCAGTTTGCAGTTTGGGCGGCCATCTGCCTTGACCGATTGGGGTGAGTGGACAGAGGATAGAGAAAAGAACAGCAATAATAAACAACAAATAGACACTGCAGGTTGGTGGGACCAGTAACTGCACATCAGTGATATACAGCTCCAGGACCAGGGACACCTGCAGAAGGTACAGAGAGAGAGAGAGAGAGGGAGAGAGCACAAACTAGGGGAGAGAGAGAGCACAAGGTTAGTGACATTCAATGGTGGAATATACGTGAGGTGGGAGGAGAGGAAGAGAGGGGAAGGGAAGGGAGGGGGGTTAGGGTAGGGGAGCTCAGTGCACCGATGGTCCTCGGGCAGTCTAGGCCTATAGCAGCATAACTAACTAAGGGATGGTTCAGGGTTGCCTGAAGCCAGCCCTAACTATATGCTTTGTCAAAGAGGAAGGTTTTAAGTCTAGCCTTAAAAGTACAGAGAGTGTCTGCCTCCTGAACCCAGGCTGAGAGCTGGTTCCACAGGAGAGGAGCTTGATAGCTAAAGGCTCTGCCTCCCATTCTGCTTTTGGAAACTCTGGGAACCACAAGTAGACCTGCACTCTGAGAGCGAAGTGGTCTATTGGGATAATATGGTACTATGAGGTCTTTAAGGTATGAAGGCTCTTGATCATGAAGGGATTTGTATGTGAGAAGAAGGATTTTAAATTCTATTCTGGATTTTACAGGGAGCCAATGAAGAGAAGCTAATATAGGAGAAATATGATCTCTCTTGTTAGTTCCTGTCAGGACTCTGGCTGCAGCATTCTGGATTAACTGGAGGCTTTTTATGGAGATACTGGGACATCCAGATAGTAATGAGTTACAGTAATCTAGCTGTTACGGCCACCGGCCTACTTGTTTCTCGTCCCCTCCGTTGTGCTGTTGTTTTCCTGTGTGTTCCGTTCACTTATGTTACAACCCAATAAAGTCTAGGGGAATTTTATGGAAGTAACATACTATGCCAGATGTAAGAAAGGCAAATGATATTTATTTACAGGTCAAGGAAAACAAAGGTACCTATGGTTTCTTTACAATGCTGCACAGAAAACAGGGTCGACACTGGAGATGAATGCTCTAACAGAAATGAAACGTAAACGAAAAGGAAATCCTAAAACAAATCCAAAAACTCCAGGTCTTAATAACTACAGTCAACATAAGAACCAACATAAGGGGAGCGGGGCGGCTGACTAGACCGACCCGCATTACAGCAGTAGAGCGGTGTGTACGTAACCAAACAGAAATAGTTCAAACTCACACAGTAGTAGTAGCAGCTAAGCCGCCACGCGGTGTACAAACCTAACAAAAGCTAACACACAGAAGTCTGAGGAAGAGCCACCACACCAAAGGTGAACTGACCATGGGTAAGGCACAGCACACCCCGAGCGGTGGACACTACGGGGTCTAAATACGTGATGTGCTGAGGTGTGGATAGTTGATTGGTGGAAGGCTGGAGCGGTTGGCTAATCAGGCGAAGAGGTGCGGTCCATGGTTGATCGTCTTGCAGCTGCGGATTCGCGACTCCATCGGCCAATGACAAACCACAACAGCTCCACCATCCGGTCGGAGGTTGTAGTTAAGGATGCCGATCTTCTTAACCGTGGTGGCCCCAAACGGAACACAGGAAAACAACAACACAACGGAGGGGACGAGAAACGAGTAGGCCGGTGGCCGTAACACTAGCCTTGGGGTAACAAATGCATGGACTAGTTTTTCTGCATCATTTTGAGACAGGATGTTCCTAATTTGGTCGATGTTGCGCAGGTGAAAGAATGCAGTTCTAGAGATTTGTTTTATGTTGCTAATCTGTAGACGAACTATACAGCACACACAGCACGACACGCTTGCAATAGGAAGTGATTCATTTACCTGGAAACAGTTCATCTCTCTCCAACAGCCAAAAACCAGCAAGGATGTAGTACTTACTGGACCAATCACATCGTGCCTAGCACAGTCATGGGACAAACCAGATGGATTTTCCCACCCAGCGCGGCAAGACCCAAACTTGGACTTGGACTTGAAGCAAACTTGAAAGAGCACTCTGAAAGAAAGAATAGAACTTGAGAACACACCCTGAACCCTGAACTCTGAAAGAGAAGACTATAGAGAGAGAACTCTGAAAGAATGAACACTTGGAACTGAACGCTGGGGAACCGAACACTCCGAAGACAGCAGAAATGGACAGAGCTCCAGACAGATTCAGAGAAAGTACTATGGACATTGATGGATAAATAAATAAATACCAGGTAAAGTGACTACAGTATATTACATTGATGTGATTTACTTTATACTACAGTATTGCACATGATTACAGCAAATATACACGTGTCACAGGCTGTGTCTGCATTAGCAGAGGAGGACACGTACACCACTATCACAATGATGTGCGTAAACTCCCGTGGCAGGTAGTATGACCGCATGCTAACTGCTCAATGTCTCTGCTGCACAGTTGCTCCCTCATTGTAGTGTCCCAGTTTGCACCATCTCACATTAACAAACACAGCCGGACCTCCTCCTTTTCCCACTGTCCTCCGTTCTGTCCACACACAGCAGATTAAAATTATCCAATGAAACAGCAGAGTCAGGGATGTGAGGGGTCAAACGTGTTTCCGTGAGCGCAATGATACTGCTCTCTGTATTCTTGCTGGTGTCTTGTGAGTCTGTCTTGTTTGGAATGGACCTCACATTCCCCATGATCACGGAGGGGAGGACAGGTCTAAATCGCCTCTTCTTTTCCCGGAGCTTTCTCCCAGCGCGGTGGCCTCTGCGAGTCTTTCCAAGCACGTCCGCCGGGATCACATGCCTGTCTCGGGGGAACACTACAGTACTCGCTCTGCAGCGCGATCAGACGTTCCCTGGTGTAAACAATGGGCGCACGGGGTCCAACGCACATCGTGGCTGAAATCTAGTTAACAGTTCAAAGCAGTGTAATTCTTGAGAAAAACAGCAGATTTGTGAAGAAGTGAGCTTTATAAAAGAATATATACAAAATATGTACAAAAACAAACAAGATAAAAGCCAAAAAAATTAGAAAAGAGTGAAAAGACGCAGAAGCTGTTGCAACCAGCAGCTGGCTCCCACCAGCGCCGGTTCAACGTTGGTCTCCATAATTACTAGAGCTTCCTGCTAAACTATGTTTAGACCTCAGACTTAAACACGGAACATAAATTTATTTCAAGATTTCTTTTCCACCACTGCAAACACCCAACTGTTAAACTGATATAATGTTTTATTTGTTAATTCAGCTAGTTTCTCAAATAAATTCTCCCTCCATTTCCCACGTGCAATTATTGTAAATAGCTGGCTTTACGGAGAGCTTTTTTATATGTTAGTAGACTGTTTTTCCAGGCTAGAAAAATTTCCTCTAAGTTTGTGGAACGCCACTTCCTTTCCAGCCTTCGTGATGCCTGCTTTAAGGTACGAACATGTAAATTATACCATGGGGCTAGTCTTCTCTGATTCACTAACTTCTTTTTCAGAGGGGCTACAGAATCAAGCGTTTCACGCAGTGAGGTTACAGCGCTGTCAACAATATGATCAATTTGGTAGGGAGTAGGATTAAGGCAGCTGCCCTCCATTATGTTTATACTTGGCATAGATGTAAATAAAGATGGAATAATTTTCTTAAATTTATTAACAGCGTTGTCGGATAAACATCTGCTGTAGTGGAATTTTCTTCCAGACGCTGCATGATCCATCATTTTAAATTCGAAAGTTATTAAAGAATGATCTGACAAAACAGGATTTGGGGGAAAAACTATTAGATGTTCAATTTCGATGCCATAGGTCAGAACAAGATCAAGGGTGTGATTAAAACAGTGGGTGGGTTTATTAACGTTTTGAATGAAACCAATTGAATCTAATAGAGAATTAAATGCAATGCTGAGGCTGTTATTTTCAACATCTACATGAATGTTAAAATCTCCCACTATAATGACTTTATCTGATCTAAGCACTAAATCAGACAGGAAGTCAGGGAATTCAGTTAAAAACTCTGAGTAAGGAACAGGTGGACGGTACACAATGACAAGTAGAACTGGTTTTTGTGTTTTCCAGTTTGTATGTGAGAGACTAAGAGTGAGGCTCTCAAATGAGTTATAACTGTTCTGAGGATGAAAGTTTAATAATAA
Organism: Mastacembelus armatus; assembly: GCF_900324485.2. Lineage (NCBI taxonomy): Eukaryota > Metazoa > Chordata > Actinopteri > Synbranchiformes > Mastacembelidae > Mastacembelus > Mastacembelus armatus. The sequence goes on from NC_046646.1 coordinate 3,315,830, forward strand.
GTTTGACTGGAAGATTGCAGCTACTCCTCCACCTCGACCTGTGCTTCGAGGAACATGATAATTTTTATGACTGAGGGGGGTTGATTCATTCAGACTGACATATTCATCCTGCTGTAACCAGGTTTCAGTAAGATAAAGTAGGTCAATTTGGTGATCAGTTATCAAATCATTTACTAACAGAGATTTAGAAGAAAGGGACCTAATATTTAATAATCCACATTTGACAGTTCTGTTTTTCTGTTCAATAAGAGGAGTGGTCTTAATTTTTATTAAGTTTTTATGAATAACTCCTCTTCTGTTAACTTCTGATTTATTTGATTTATATGTTCGAGGGGCAGACACAGTCTCTATGTGGTTTGAAGGGGGCGGCGGCTCTAAGGAAACTGCAGAGAGGCGTTTTAGACTGAGTCTCTGCATCCCGGTCCCCACCCTGGATTGTCAGGCTTTAGGTCGGCTAATAAACTCGGCCAAATTCCTAGAGATGAGAGCTGCACCATTCAAAGTGGGATGGATGCCATCTCTCGCTATCAGACCGGGTTTTCCCCAGAAAGTGGCCCAATTGTCTATGAAGCCCACATCGTTTGCTGGACACCACCTAGACAGCCAGCGACGAAACGACGACATGCGGCTAAACATGTCATCACTGGTCAGATTGGGGAGGGGGACCAGAGAAAACTACGGAGTCCGACATTAATTTAGCAAAGTTACACACCGACTCAACATTAATTTTAGTGACCTCCGATTGGCGTAATCGGGTGTCATTGCTGCCGACGTGAATAACAATTTTCCCATATTTACGATTAGCCTTAGCCAGCAGCTTCAGATTTGACTCGATGTCGCCCGCTCTGGCCCCAGGAAACATTTGACTATGGTCGCTGGCGTCTCTATTTTCACGTTTCTGACTATGGAATCGCCAATTATCAGAGTCGGTTTCTCAGCGGGTGTCGCTGAGCGGGGAAAATCTATTAGAAATGTGAACAGGCAGGTGATGAGCCGTGGGCTTCTGCTTAGGAGTACGTTTCCGTCGGACCGTCGCCCAGGCTAATTCTCCGGGCTGCTCCGGAGCTGCCCTTGGACCGCTAACAGACCCTGAGCTCGGTGGCTCCACACCAGCTAACGGGGCTAGGCTAGCTGGCTTTTGTTCGAAGGTGCGGAGCCGCGCTTCCAAATCAGTGATCCTCGCCTCCAAGGCTAACAGAACCTTACACTTAATACAGGTATCATTATCGCTAAAGGAGGCAGAGGAATAACTAAACATGTGGCACACCGAGCAGGAGAGAGAGAGAGAGGGAGAGGCCATGTTAGTTAAGCTAACTAGCTAGCTAAGCTAACCGGTAGGCCAACGAGCGCTAAGTCAGGAAATAGCAACAAACACCGGTCAAAACAGAAAGGTACCCGACCAGCACCGGAATGCAGCAGCCAGTGAACCGTTCAAAGTCTAGCCGGTTCCCAGGTGTGCCAAACCACAGCTAGTCTGCCGCCAGTCTGCAGACGAACCACACAACACACACAACACGACACGCCTGCAAGACAAAAGTGATTCGCTTACCCGGATGTTCAACTACTCACCTCCCAACTAGAGTTAGCACGTGGAGTACTCCTTCCTCCTATGGATTATGATATTCATAATTCATAAACTATAAACCTTCATGTTCAATACATGTATATATTTTAATTCACTACACAATGAAGGTGTTTTTATTAAAATGCCAAACAAGGAGAAATGAAACTCAGGCAGGCTAGGACAGGAATAGGTACAGGTAACTGAATCTCCAGGACATGGTACAAAGGAAATAACGTGAAGAACTCAACCACTCAACTAACTCAGCTAACACCGCAAACTCACAAACTCACTCAGGTTCAAACATAGCTCAGGTACAACACAATCAATACTACAGCAGAGAACAAAGGAAACAGGCCAGTATATATACACAGGGAGAACAAAAGGCTAATTGAACACGGGTGCGCTTAATTCGATTAACAAACACAAAGCTGCCTGAACCCTAAGCCAGGCTGGGACAGGAAAACAAACCACAATCAAAGTCCACAGGCAACTGAAACATCGGGCCATGACAGTACCTCCCCTCAAGGGCCGGCTTCCAGATGGCAAAAAATCCACAAACAGCCCTAAGCGCAGCCTGTGTGAGTGGAATGGGGTTCTGGAGGCAGGTTCTAAAGGGCGGGTAGGCGCAGAACAAGTCAAAGTCCAGGGGTCCTCCCTGAGGATGCCCCATGACCTGCTGTCATGGTCCTGATGGGACAGAGTCCCAGGTCGTTAAGGGGCCACCCCTCTGGGGAACAGCTATCAGAGACTGCTCTGGAGGATGGCCCCTCTGTTGATTAGGAGTCTGGGACAGTTCTGGAGGATGGCCCCTCAGACAGACGTGAATCCGGGCTCACTCTGGTGGACGACCCTTCAGGCAGACCTGAATCTGGTGTTGGTCCCATGGGCAACCACTCAGACAAGCGTGGATCTGGGGCCGCTCTAGAGGATGACCCCTCAGGCAGACATGAATCCGGGGCCACTCTGGTAGATGACCCCTCGAATGAGCTGAAGTCTGCGGCTGCTCTGGAGGATGGCCCCTCAGGCAAGCAGGAACAACCGACCCCCCCAGGTTGGAGGTCTGGCCTCCTTTGACACACTGAGGCCCGGGGAACTGGAAAGGAGCCTTAGTGGAGATGTGGCTGTTGGTGCACTGAGGCCTCGGGAATTAGAGAGGAGCCTCAGCGGGGATGCATTGGTCGACACACAGAGGCTCGGGAAGAAGGGATGGAACCTCAGTGGGGATGCCTTTGTCGATGTGCTGAGGTTTGGGAAGATAGGATAGAACCTCAGCTGGGACGCCTTTGTTGGCACGCTGAGGCTCAGGGAGCAGGAAAGGAACCTCAGCAGAGAAGCCAGGTCCAGGGGAACTGGGACTTGGGCAAGACTGGTAGGGGCACAGACTGAGACTGGGGCGCTGGGCACTGGGACTGGGACATTGGAGACTGAAACTGGGATGCTGGAGACAGACTGGATCACTGGAGACTGGGATGGTGACGCCGCCGCCCGAGGTAGTGGGACTGGGAACTCTGGCAGGCTAGCTGGGGGCTCTGGCAAGCTAGCTGGGCACTCTGGCAAGGTAGCCCGGTACTCTGGCAGGCTAGCCGGGCACTCTGGATGAGGATGACAGACTGGTGATAAGGCCAGCCTCCTTCAGCGGCGCTGTTGTCATGGGGCCGCAGAGACTGGCGTTTCAGCTTATGGAACCAGCTGCAGGGACATGAGAGATGGCGACAGAGACTGGGGAGCCAGCGTTGGAGACTGGAGAGCCAGCGTTGGAGACTGGAGGGCCAGCAACAGAGACTGGAGGGCCAGCAACAGAGACTGGAGGGCCAGCAACAGAGACTGGAGGGCCAGCAACGGAGACTGGAGATCCAGCGAAGGGGACTGGAGAGCTGGCAACAGAGACTGGAGAGCTAGCTGTGGGGACGTGAGAGCCAGCGATGGAGACCGGAGAGCCAGTGTTGGAGACTACAGAGTCGGCGTTGGATACTGGAGAGTCGGCGTCGGATACTGAAGAGCTGGCGTAGTAGCCGGCAGTAGTGGCTGCAGCTGGGCTAGGCACCCCTCCATAGCTTCGTGGAGGGTGAACTGTAGGTCCCGGCACATTTTTACAGGGTGTGGAGGGAGGAGAAGAGGGAGACCAGTGTGGCTGTCTTTCCCTTTGTCACGTACCGTGGGGGGGTGCAGGAACTCCCGCTCCAGTCGGTAGCACAAAGCCATGAACCACGAATTGTGAAAATTTTAGATGTTTAAAAAAAAAACCTATAAATAAATAAATAATAAATAATTTTTATGGTTTAAACCTTAAATATGTCCCAAATATGCTCCCAAAACACTGTAATTGCACAATTTCAGCTTAATACATTATTAATAGCTAAGTTAGGGACCTAAATTAGTAAATTATATTTTTTAATAAGCATTAAAACGCATAAAAAATTATATTATTGCCACGAAAAAAGCACAAAAAAATTGAGGAGGATATTTGTGGTTTCCCTGTGATGGATTGGTGACCTGTCCAGGGTGTACCCCTGCCTTTCACCCAAAGACAGCTGGGATACACTCCAGCAGATCCCCATGACCCTCGTTAAGGAATAAGCAGGTAAAGATAACGGATGGATGGATTTGTGGTTTCCACGAACAATTAGTTTGCAATTAGTTAGTTAGTTAGTTACTTAGTTAGTTATTATTATTATTATCATATGTGTGCCAAATGGGGCCCAAACTGGTTCCCACAGGCAAAAACACCTGAAATATACACACACAGTACGAACATTTTTTGCATACAGCCTATATTGCTATAGACACACCCAACAGGGGGTAAAGTATTTGGGATTTTTTGTGTTTTGACATACAGTGTAATTTAACATACTCCTCCTACATCATACATCAGAGATGTGTCAAATTTTGTATACATGATGTCAAGATGTTGTAGATGTCAAATTTTAATGTCTTACCAAATACACAGGAAATGTGCAATAAGTTCACCATGCATTGTTTGAAAAGCATCAAACCTCACTGGTTGTTGAGAATAATGACTATGATGATGTACATATGTGCAACATAACAGAATGACATAGTGCCACCGTCTGGTAACAGAAAGAATGGCTTTTTAACTTGTCTTGACTATTCATTTTGATATGATGGTCTTGTGGTTGTCACATAACTTCAGCTAGACACACCAAACTATTCATTGCTATAGCCACCAGTAACAGGTTAGTCATGTTTTTTCTTTTTTCACTAATTGAACTAATTGAATGATCAACCTACAATTCCATTTTGACTACTAACAATCAAAGTCACCTGGAGGTAGAGATTAGTTTGTTTGTTATTCATGTTATTTGTAGCAACATATGAAGCATACAGTTCAATCACTCATGTTTAGCTTTAATAAATAGCAGAAACCCCAGTCCTTCTCTTCTGGTCTCTGTTGGTTGTGAAACTATAAGGTCACTGTTAGGTACTGAATTCATCCTTCAGATTTCCAAATTGATAATTGCATTCATATCATTTGGATGGCTAGTCCCCAAAAACGACTTGGTGCTCCGAGGTAATTAATTAATAATTTTCATAAATGGTTAATGTACATTAGTGTATAGCTATTTAAGATAAAACACTGTGAATAAGCATCTATTATTTTTCAAAATATTATTATATTAATTATAAAATACTATATTTTTGTAAAGGCTAGTTCAAAAAGGGACAGACTTCACTGAGAAATAAAGCTTTCGAGAGCTGAGAGGCCTTTGCCACATGATCTTTATGTCTTTGTATTTGCTTATTGAATGTATTTTGCTTACTTAAATTGTGACAGCTTTGCTAGCATGAAAACTAATAACATTAATAAGGTCTCTGTTTAAACACTTTTTTCAGTACATAAAACAAATAATGTCACCTGTGTTTGTGTTTTACAGATATTCTCTTATTACTTTTTCCTTTGCAAATGAAGCATCATTATGTAAACTTTTCAGTTTCTATCCATGCCATAACCCTTCCTCTGACCTTTCCACACAGGCACTGTGTGTAATCTCATTACAACCTGCCATTCGAAAAGGGATTTATTTAATATGTTTGAGGAACAAACCAGCAGAAGTTTAAAAAACGCTGCCTCTGGGGCTTTAGGGTGCTGTCATTTTTGTTTTCATAAGTTTCCTAAACTCAGCCAAAGAGCGCAGACTCCCATCACTTTGAGATCTCATGCTGCTGCGGCTGTCAACATCAAGTCATCACAAGAAGACATATGAAACCTAGAAGACATATGAAGTGATTAATTCGTAGTCACTATATTCCTTCTCGGCTGGTTTCATGTTACCCCAATAATGCCCCTGGTTGCTCTCCTCAGAGATTCTCAGCATTTTTTTTACATTAGAGGAAAGAACACACATCACCTCGAGCTCATGTGGGAGAACATGATGAAGGTTAATTAAAGCATGTATTTTGGTTGATTGTTAAGGGTTAATTGGTGAAAGGTCTGGTTGTTTCCAAACATGAGCATTAGACTTCAATTTCAGCCAGATCTGCAGCAAAGCAGATCACTGCAGAGAAACCTTGACTAAGTGGATTTGAAGGAGAGGCATTGCACAGATACCTTATCCCTCTGCTTTTAAACTGACTTGTCTGTGCTATTACAGTTCAAATGTGAATGCTGTTAACATCACTTTCTTAAATTGATACGGATACTGAAGAATTTTTTGTTCCACCACAACTTTTTGAGATACCACCCAGGTTGAATAATAAATTCTGTGGACAATTGTACCGGTGTAAATCAAGCAGTGTACTAACTCACTCTTGACTGACTCCCAGAATAGAAAATTAACCTTTCCTTGCTCTATAAGCTGGATGTTGGCAAAAACATTTTTAAGTTAAAAACAATAATTTAAATTATATCGACTGACAAATACTGTGAAATATTTATTTTGAAAACTGCATCTCTTATAGCATTTCTTATAGCAGGTAGAATAAATATACATTTCGTTTAATAGTGAATATGTACAACGTTCTGTGTTTTTCCATTGCAGCCTTTTACTTTGTTAAATTTGACTTGTACCAGTTTCACTGATTATGCACCAGAGGGCACTGCTGCTAAAGCTTTGAAGAGAGACAATTAAAATTTTCACTAAGGCATTTCACGGTATAGTTGCAAGAACTAGGTCTTCAGAGGACTTTTCTGTGTTCTTCATAAAACCACTTCTGATGGATCCAAGTTCTTTTGCATGTTCATGCTTTTTCTGAAACAGAACTGAAAAAACAACACAAATATTACCAGAAGACTAGTTGGTCTCCAAGGCTAAATACTGTAACATAACTCCTTGCTCAAGAGATGGGTGATCTAAAAATGATCAGACATTTGAATTATTAAGGACATACTGTTGTTTTGTGCAATGTGAAGATTAAACTTATTAATACACTCAGAGACAAAAAGATACATATACATGTATATAGACATACATTGTATAATAAACTTGTAGATTATATTTCATTAAAGACTTTTAGAACAGTATAATCGTAAACTGAGGTGAAAAACCTTTTAAAGAACTCACCAACATATGGTTTAGTATAATTAGTGTAATGTTAATTTTGCAGGGTGGAAAGGTGTACAAATCCTTTATATTTTATTTCCTCTCATTTTTAAACCTATCTTGTGTTTCAAATAAAAGAAGAGGAAACAGTAACTAATATGACTCAAAACAAAACATGGTCAAGAAGTATTTCTGTCATGTCTTATAGTAATTCTTTTGAAGAAACATTCACACCTGCTGGCACTTTAGAGTCATTACTAAACCTAGCCTGCATGTGTTTGGACTGTGGGAGAAAGCTGAAGCACCTGGAGAAAACCCACACAAGCACAGGGAGAACACACAAACACCACAGAGAAAGGCCCAGTTCAACCCCCAGGTTTGAACCCTGAACTGTGCTGGGAGATGGCAGTGCTAACTAGTGCACCACTGGTTGCCAGCATATTTAAAATAAATTATTACTAATTCAGAAACAACATAGTATAGCTATTGCGTGAGTCAGGCAGAAAATAAAGGAACTTTATTGAACTATGAATTGCTAACCAGATGTTTAATTGTTTCTGAATGCTTGGCAGGCCTCAAGGTTGCTACACTGCGTGTATACTACAGAAAGTAGTATCTTGTCTAAACTGTCTCTATCACAAACAAGATGATAATTATACAAGATATTTTGTTACTTTACTGGCAATCTTTTTAGCAAGTGTATGCGCCAAAGCTACCTATCTCCTTCCTCCTTGAGTGCTAAAAAAGGAGGTTGTCAGACTGGGCAGACTGGGCTATGGTGGTGGAAGGGGGTCGTCTACAGTTTTGGTGCTGGAAGAGGTGCATTAGAGCAGACTAAGAGAGCACTTAACAATGCGAGGGGGTCCAGGGTTTTTGAGGGCACACTGTCTCAGATCAAGAGCGCAAAAGCAGAAGTGGCATTTCAGTGCTTTTCCTAGTTCAGTTTACAGTGCTTTGTCTGGGAGATGGATGACATTATCCTGTATCTAGATCTATATCAGTATGCCTGTGGTCATTTAGTGTGGGTGCAGACTGGAGACAGCCACAGTTAGGTTTTAATCCCTGGCTTTTCCAGTGATCACACATAACCTAGGTGTGTCATGAGGTGGATGTGTTGATGGCCAAGGCTCCTTGGCCAAGCCACTCCAGTCTGGTCCATGACAGACATCTCTGCTCATCCCCATGTGAGTGTCTGCTGCCTGTATTGACTCCCCTCCAAAGCATAATTCCATTAATCAGTCCAATTTCCCTGTGGGCAGTGGTTTATTTCTGTCATCAAATGCCTGATGAAATCTTTAGACGCAGCATATTAGGGAACAATCCCTACAAATAGCTGATAGTGTTAACCAGTCACAAGCTGCGCTGAGGCATCGCTCAGCTCTAATTTGAAAGGGAGTGAGGTGATAATGCGATGTGTCATCCTTTTGTGGGCGTGCATTAATGGCGCCAGCCAAGATGGCAATTGATGGCAAATCAACTTCTTCCAGCGGGAAGGGAACTGAGAAGGGAGGGGGCTTGGGTTGGAGAAGAGTGAAAGAGCATTGACTGGCAAACTGCAGAGCCACAGCAGCCTTTAATCCATTACTTGTCCTGATGGGGAAGGTTTAATGCACCTCGAGCGTAGATGGCGTGTACATTTCAGTCACTCACTTTCTACTCTTGTTCTCACTTTATTGGTTTAGTTTGGAAATCTCTAACAGGGCTGGATCAACATGTTGAAGATGCACCACATTGAAAAACATTTCAATCTTACTCTGAAGCATTTTCTTAGACTAGACTGTACCCCTAAGGTACAAAGCACATTCAAGAACAATGGAATTAATTGTCCTTTAAAAAGATACAAATTAACAAAAGTACATACAATGACAGCCTTTAAACACAGACTAAGCTAGAACTCTAGATTAATCTGCAATTAATCCATTTTAAAGGAACAGTGGAAATGCTAATCATGGTTGGAGCAATTTATGATTTACTGCCACTACTGAAAAACCAAAAAGGTAGTTCCAGGGGCATGAAGAAGCAGCAAATGTATTCATAAATGTATACAAGCAAGATCAAATTCATTGAAATGTTGACATGTTTCACCTCGGAACTAAAGGCCAACATTGCTTCCTGCTCTTGGCCCAAATTGCATCAACATCACAGATCAATCAATCAATATCAATGATAACTGCATTGATCTGCTGTAGAGTAACAGAGTGATAAACTGGTTCTTGGCAGTCCACAGGAACCTAATGTAACAAACCAAGGACCTCATCTTATTAAGCTTTAACATTCACTGTTGCTATATGTACCAGTTTCTCCTTATACTGTGGAAATACAGTGATTTGTAGCTTCCAGAGACACACTGAGGCACTGAGAGACACACTTGGAGACTGGGGGCTGAAAATGTTGCATTCTGTATTCTCACCAATGCACTGAAAGTAAAATTATACAGCAGTAACTTTAGAAAAGCACTGAAGATCACCACATTTATAAGATGCTGTAAAAAGTGTTATTATTTTATGTAAAGAAAATACATTTTATAACGTTTTAATGGTTAAATGTGTATCTGTACCTTTAACTGTACTTAAGAATGCTTTTAAGGTACTAATGTTTTCATTTTGGGAACTTTTATGCTTCCAGTACAATACATTTATCTGAAGGTTGTTGTTACCAGCTGCTCTGAAAAGTCTGACTGTTTTTCTTTTTCTGTTTTTTTTGCTTTTTTTATTTCTAAAATGGCAGCTTTTTGTAATTTCCAGCAGCTTTGTTTAACTTTAATGACACAATGTTTTGTTTTTTTGTTTTTTTTCCTCACACTGCATGTAATCCCCTACATTGGAGGTGGTGACATTATCAGTGTATGGGATTTAATTAGTTATGTCTACTGTTAATACATAAATAACTTGCCACTCTGATATGGATCATTCTCACTGTGGACTTTCACTTTAACCCTTGTTAACTAAACAATACTGTTACTTAGTTAGAAAAAAAGATACAAATCCCTTGTTAACTAACACTGTTGCTTAGTTAACAATCCAAACCCACTTTTAAAAAGCTGTGATACTTTGCAAAGCATTAAAGTATTTTTTAAACTACTGTCATTCTCATGCCTGCACAGCCTGAAAATTGGTATGCTGCATCACATTGCTGTACAGTGAAAAGGTCTGGGGCATTTCCCTATAAGAAACCCTTTTCATTACATAAGAAAATGTCAGATTTGTCACACCAACCAACATGAGAATAAATACAAGCAAAGCTCCAAAATCATTTAGATAAAATAATTTGTCTACTAAACTAGAAAAATACATAACTATTTATAAATGAATGCACAGAGCTGTCATAGTGCCATTTGACAGATAATGTAATTGACAGAGTTTACTAAATACTGAGGTCCATATTTTTCAGCTCACATTGTAAAAGATACTTTACATTGCTCCCAGCATCCTGATCAAATGTGGTATCATGCTTTGTGATTAGAATTGCACAAGTCCAATCATAGAGAAAAGTGACAACAAATTCTCAGAGCATCCAGCAATTGGACCTTAATATCTGCGTTAATATATATACAGCTTCTTATCACAAAGACCCATACTTCATACAGCTATCTCCAGCTATTCCAGTGTGCACACTAGCACCTTATTTCCCTACAAGAGGCTTCTTTATAATAGCCAATTGTTTCTCCATCACAACAAATGCACAAACCTCAGCCAATAAAAGGATCTATGAGTAACCCAATGTACATTTCATCACACAGCAGCACTGAGTGTTCCCACACTATACCTTTATTGATAGGCAGGCTTCATAGAGAAAGAATGAAAGTAATATGCACAGGTCCTGCCCTTAATTTGTACATACATTTTTCTGCATTTATACAAAAAGCAAAAGCAAAAGGGTGTGTGTGTGGGGGGCTGGGTTTTACTAAAATTCTCCTCTTTGGCAGCTCTACACTGAGAAAGGCAACAGCTGTTCATTTGATGCTGACTGCACCTTTGTTGACCCCATTTCCGTCTGTGCGGTGGCTGAGACAGTGGAGAAATTAGTTGTATTACCCGGTCCCTACTGCAGCAGGTCTAGCTGTGATTCTGCCCAGATTCTGTCCATTACAGTGGCCCCTCTGTCTGATTAGCCCCAACACACTCACTAACATGCCAAATCACTGCTTTGCTTGGCCACCACAAACCTCTACTCTCTGACAACAGACAGGAAAAATGGCAACTCCAAGACACACAAGCAGCGGTGTGGGTGATAAATGTGCTTGCCTATATGCAGCCAGAAAAATGATACATTTGGAATATCATTGCAGTCTATTTACAAAGAAAATCTGAAAGCAGAACAGCATATTAAAACATTGTCTTATATAGTCTCTAACAGCTGTCTTTTATCTCTCAGGATAATGTCTGGTTTGAATCCTCATTTAAGAAGCAGGGATGGTCTTTTTCTGTTGTATTAAGACTCACAGAGACCATTACCTGCCTTTCTTTCAATATCAGTAATCAGTAAAGCAATCTATAATTCTGCATTCAATTCTGTACCTACTATATTAATATTTAAGGGTATTAATGGTGATTAAATTATTAGCTGATATTTACCTAGTTAATTGCGAAATTGTCCCCTTATAATGATGTGCTAATAAATAGTTACATGAGAAATTAGGTGCTGTGCTTTTTCTGTGTAAAAATCAGTGGTGTAGGGAAAACAGAGAGAAAAGACCTGGTAGAAAAACAATATATGGGAATCCAGGGCAGTCATGTCTCAAGGTGTTGAAAGTATATTATGGAAACAGAGTCTGACATTATTCATACTACATTATTGGGATTATTAAAACTGTTTTACAGAAAACCAAGGCAGATTCTACAAGTTACATGTAGAACTGCAGTACACAAAGTACAGTTTCAACCTTTGTCTACTCCCATCCATTTTTATTGACTTTATGCACAAGAGACATTTGAACTCAAATACCCTTTTTTTAATATTCACTCCCAACACTGCCTAAGTCATATCGATTGTGGCTGAATTAAAAGTACCTGACGCAGGGCGTCTCTAATCCACAGGGTCTTTTAAGAGTCACCTGGTCTGACAAATGGGCCCTTTTAAAAGAGTATAATGTGTTCTTAAATTATTTTATTGATGGGAGGGGTACAGCCACTCCAGGTACCCATACAAACTGACTTAACATGCTGTGAAAGGGTCAATTTGGCCTCCATTTTCCATTTCTTCGTTATCTGCATCTACAGCCATGCTGAGAGGCTCAACATGAGCTGGGATGGCTTTGAGGTGGTTTGGAAAATTTCAGTATTTGCTTGCATTTAAGAGGTTCTTCCATTGTACTCGAAATGTGTTAATAGTTCAAGTTTGCTGTGCTGAAAGCTCATAGTTAATGTTGTGGTCATGAATGCAGTATATATATTTATAAATGATCAGAGCAGCCTCAACACTCTACTACCTTTCATTCGTTTATTTCTTTCAGCCTATGTTTTCAGTCTTCCTTATGATCTTTAGGACAAGTGACTTACTAAGAAAAATGTGACACCTGTGACTTTTAAAGTGTTTCTACTCTCCTGTAGTACATTACACATGACACCAAGCTTTTTAACCCTCCTCAAGTACATCTGACAAATCTGATTCTCATGCAGTTGCCAGCCAGAATGACATTTTCTCTTTCATAAGCCTGGCAACTCCCCCTGAAAAAAAAAAAAGCTTAACAATGAATGGAGGAGAAAAGGCATGTAACCTCTTTCAAATTAAGCAGACTCTGTGAAAGGGAGACTGCTAATTATATTGCTGCTTGTATGACCTCTGCTTAAGTGCATGAAAGCCTCCTGCAAATGACAGGTGAAACTGCATTTTCAAGTAACATTTTAAAGGTCCATGTGGGTACTCTGTCTAATAAAGTCATTTGTAAATGACCCCTCTTTCAGACTCCATTAGGAAGTGAAGCGAGGCAGATTTCGTCATAAGATTCAGAGTCAATAAGCATGTAATCAGGACATCCAGAGAATGTAGCAACTACTGAAGTGGATAATTAATGAGACTGCCTCATGAACTGCTTAATTACTGATTGTTGGCCTCCTCAATTGTCCCCCAAGTGCAGCATTTGTCCCCTTGTTGCCGTTATGGCCTGACTGACAGAGGTGGTAACCATGGGAGAGAAACAAGCCATCTGAGGGTATTAATTATTATTAATTGGCTATTTGCACATGGAAACTAGGAAACTAATGTGACCAGTAATTAATATGCTGGAAGAGGAGAGATCAGGCTGTCATAAGTAAGCCTTACAGCATAAGCGTGATACACAGGTGGTCAACAGTTTATGTCCATTTTGTGTACGAAATTATGGTGTATGACATGAGACAGTTATTTTAGTAGATACAATATTGTGTTTTTACACTGTCTCCAAACTCTGTACAGACTGTTTTGACAGATTTCTGCATGTATGTACCTTTTAATGTATGCCTCTAAAGTCATTTAGTTGTCTGTTACTGCTATAAGATACAATAAGGTCAAGATTACACCATTACAGCACAATCAGTGATCGTACTTTTTATAACTTCTAATTATAACACATAACATTGCAAAATGGAACTATGTCCACACACAGAGGGACACACACACATCTTTCTCCTTGCTTTATAATTTGCCTAATACCCAGGAATGATGGACAAGTTGTAAGACTTGTCATAGGGGTTTAAAAGCTTGTAAGAGTCAAGGAGGTGAACTCCTTGCAGGATTTAGAGAGACACAGAGTGTGAGGGTGTGTGTGTGTGTGTGTGTGTGTGTGTGTGTGTGTGTGTGTGTGTGTGTGTGTGTGTGTCTGTGTCTGTGTCTGTGTCTGTGTCTGTGTCTGTGTGTGTGGACATAGTTCCATTTTGCAATGTTACGTGTGTGGCTATTCTGGCCATTGCATAGACTCAACAGGGGTGGAACTCAAAAATAGACAACCCCTGGCACACAGTGAACAACCCACACAAACACACATATGCACCCTATTAGTGGGTGTGTGTGTCCACTGACCCATTATGACATGTCCTTTCTGAAGGCAACAAAGCTGGGAGTGAGATCACACACATTTAAATCAACTGGATGAGTGCTCTTATTCGTGTGAAACCCACTGGGGCAAACAGACAATGTCCTGCTTGTTCACTGCCTCCATTTTAGTGCTGGACAGGATTAAGTGGCTGCTGTAACTGCCACACTGCTCATTACATTAAATCATTGTTTTTACAATGTGGGCATTCTCAGTGTGTAATTAGTCCAATACCTGTAGATTGAAATGACTGATTCATTGGTCTGTGTGAATGCTGATCCCCAAATTGTCCTCTGCCCATTGTCCTTTTCCATATTCTAAGATAAAGTGGTATATACTACAACAGTTGCAAAGAGGGAACAGGTTTCTCCTGCACTGAAATACAGAAGAAAATCACTCAAATCAAATATACAGATACATTGATTTTCTATAGACTGCCTAACATTGACCAGCACTAAAAACTTAGCTGTTGTCATTTTTGCTGTCAGAGAGCTTCAACAGCATTCAGTCCTCACTGACTTGTTGTTATTACAGACATGGCTGAGCTATCTGTTACCACTTAACTCTTCAATGGGGTATGTCTCTTACTGCACATGGAAGCATGACTGGTTGGCAGATAAGGGAAATATTCCCATATTCATGACTACTGAGAATTCATGTCACACACAGCAGGTTTGCTTCAGAAGAAGCTGGAAGTACTAAATAAGGTTCTAATCTGTACCAGTGTAAACACTGCTAAGTCAGTGTGTGACACTGCTGCAGATGTGACACTGGAGAAATACAGCACTCTTTATAGCTTCTCCAAAAAGTTGCTGTGCCACTGTTTCAACTTGGAAAATGCAGACACGATGGGAGAAAATTAGGCTAGCTTTCATCTGTTAACCCTAACTTAGATCTACCTTTTGTTTGATTGTTTCAAATTATACTTGACAAGGACGGAGATTGGTTTGAGAAAATGATTTTCTTTTGATGTTTATAGTTACATATTGCATGCTTATACCTAGATTTATTAAAACCCTAAGCAAATATTAAATAAGTGTTGAAAACTATTATAATAGTTTATTGAAGAACAATGATATTATAATTGTATTATCCTAAAAATAGAAGTACAGCTTAATAAAAACAAAATAGGACATTTATATATTTATATATACACACTGTTTTGCAACAGTTGCACCTATCACATGTAAATGTGAACATTGCCTGTTGGACCCCCTGAGTCTGACAGGAAGTGTCAGACTCAGGCGTGTTGCTTGAATGGGAGCGTTTGCTCTCAGAGTCAGAGTTCTTCATTGCTGTGTGGATCCCTGCTGGAGCAGCCGAACAGGCCTAAGCCGCTCTTTCATCATTGCTGTCCCTGTGGATTAAATGGCTTTTCGTTCAACGCTTTTTCCTATGTTGGAGCCTACAGGAGTTACAGTTCATGTTTTCTTCCCATGGCCTCAGCAGACAAGGCAGCGGTTTTCTGTTTTTCTTCTTGCTCACTTGGAAGGAGCAAATGACCAGCAAGAACTCAGTTAGCAACATGTTCTTCCTGGCCAGGGGTCCAAGCCTGCATCAGAGATGAAGTCAGTCTAAGTGAAGTGACAGCAAGCAAAAGAAAAGGGTAAACCAAGTGTGTGTGCTGGGGGGAGGTAGGCAGCATCTGCCCCATACAGATTTGCTTAATTGGTTTTGACTCCCACAATTACAGGGTAATAATGGCCTTTTCAACCAGGCCACGTCGAAGTGAAAGGCAGTTGCTCTGCGCACCCGCATGCTGTCAGATGGTTTATAGCAAAGACTGAGCGACAAGAGAGAGAGATGAGGAATTCGCAATGGACTTTGGTTAAGCAGTGGTTATTGAGTCTTTGATAGGACTCCAGGAGGCCAGGACAGCAACAATGACAGAATTAATGGGCAAGGCACGATGAGAATGTCAGCTCAGCGGGGTGCTGCTGTGGCCTTTGAGCTGCCTTCTAACGCCTCTGTGATTGTGCTCTCTACAATACTGTGAAAAAGCTTGACCTGTTTGTTGGTGGATCTGGTCTTGAATGCATGTTTTTTTACAAGCTATTGTACTTATCCTAGTGCAGTACCCTGCAGTCATCTCTGAATGAGCAAGCAGCGCAATGAGGTCATGATCAAACGGACATAATTTTTCTAAGGTGAAAAACGCATAGTTGTCAAGTAATGACATGCTTTACATACCTGTGCAAAGTAGAAACACAGGAACATCTTTTTACCTTCAGTATATAAGAAAACATTCCAGATCACTGATAGATATGACAGGAATGATGATGGGTGTTAACACTTTAAGTTGTTGTAGCAGTTTTTTCACTTTTTTGTCTCTAGAATTTATTTTATAGTGGTTGAAATGTAGACAGTGTTGACTGGCAGAAATCAAATCACAGACTTTGCAATTATATAGTATGGAATTGAACTGAATTATAGAAATTATCACTTCTTATCAGGACCTTGATGGCTCCTTAGCCACTGAAGTTGCATTTAATTTTAGGTTTTTACTTTTACTGATTTTGTAACATCTTGATAACATACTGATTTGATTTGTGTGACCCCAAAGGCTGCTTTCCACTTGGCATAATCCTGACCGCACACATTTTTTGAATGACAGGATTATAGCCACGTCTTCCTTCAATTTTTTATTTTCATAGAGAGATTCTAACTCCAGCCTTGTTGCTCCTGATGTGACATCAGTCTGCAGTAGGAGTGCAGTGAAGTGTTTCACTACATTCTTCTTAATAGAGCCGTGGTTTCACCACATAATATTTAGAGGGTGTTGTGCTCACAGGTGGCATGGTGAAGCGGTGGTTAGTGTTGTTGCCTCACAATAAGAATATTCTGTGTTCAATTCCTGCTTAATCAACAGAGTTTGAGCTGTGTTTCAGAAAATGGCAGTGTGCACAAGAACAAAATCCACATGTGTGAGACACACACAAAAAGTTTCCAGTGTGTGCAAACTTGTATGGACTTTAAAGCACCATGCTGTCAGTCATGATTAGCTGTAACGATGGGCCCATTTTGACACTTCAGAATCAAGTCTTGGCAAATAGCCCTGGGAAGAGGAGCCACATGCTACAAGATGGCTTTTCCCTGATATAATTTGTGGCTGTAAATTACAAAACAGAGGCAGAAATAATGTATAAAGTCAAGTTTGGTGAGAGAGAAAATGGAAAAATTTAGGGCTGTGTGCCACTCTAATGGATATCCTTGTGGCTGAGAGAAAATGGGACTCAATAATGTGTCCTTAATGTCTGCCAGCACTGTTTCAGGGAATGTATCAGAAGAAATGTCCCCTGCCATTTCTGCAAGCAATCACTTAATGGGATGGGCAAATCTCAACAAAATGGATGTACTGATCTATTTCTGGTCTTGACAGATGGAATGAATCTGTGGCTCTTGGAAGACAAAAAGAAAAAGGAAGAAGGCGACAAATAGAACAGATAAAAACAAGCCTTTCATGATTCACTCAGCTATGGAGCATGCCTGCAATGTTTGTGTGCAGCTTAAGTGCAGACACTGACAGGAATTTCAATTATTTAATTAGGGAGAGAAAATGAAAAGACTTAAGTGTTGTGATTTCTGCAGTCTTTCATAGATCAATCTAATGTGTGCTCACATTGGAAATCAACCAAGATGGAAGAGGGGCAAGTGAAGTAGCGTCTTCCTAAATCATGCAATTAAAATGGCAAATTAGTTTCTTGATATATTCATTTAAGTGGTTAAGTAGAAAGGTTTTTCTCCCCATCCACGCGGCTGTCTCCTGGGTGGGTGCGGAGAGGTAGAGCCATCCACAGGCTCTTATGATTAGAGGTGCCGTTCATTTGCTGAGAAAACACTGAAAGCACTTTTGCACAAATTAGTCATTTGAAGGCTTGAAAATTCAATTCCAAGCAGTTGACTGCATTTAGGCAAAGCATGGCTGAAACTTAAAGATTTAGAAGCATTTTGCCAGCTAATGTCGATAACTTTCAGAGGCCATTATAGGTTTTTGTGGCCTTGTGCCTTGTGAAAGGCACAGCTGGAAAATAACAAGATTTCTCACTTTTTGGTTCATTTCTATCACTTTAACATGTCTATTTTTACATTATATATAGACTGTTTTCCTGTTGAATAGCTTTTGTGTTGTTATCATTTGGACATTGTATCCATAATCAGAGGTCATTTGCTGTTCAGTCACTAGTTCCATTAGCACAAAGATGGATCAAAGCTTGTAACTGGTAAGATCTCCTGGTAGGGTACAGTATGTTTGGCAGTGACTGTACTGTACAGTGTCTGCAAAATACTGAAACTATCGACAGATGTAAGTAATATCAATAAAAAACAAAAAGAAATTAAAGAAAATTCAAGAACTCCAGGACTGAGGATATACATTGAATGAAACGGGTCTGATTTTGAGTTTGTAGTAGGGTTTTTATGTGCTATGTGACTGTAAGTGTAAGGGCATTTCCAGTTCCCAGTGCCAACACAAAATTGAAAAAAAGATATTTTCAGTTATACTACATTGTGATCAAATTTGTTATCTAATGTTACTCTATGTTGCATTAAATTCTAATAATACTGCTTTTGCAAGAAGTAATGTTTAAAGTTTTCAGTTATTTAACCAAATCAACTCAGATGCCATGAAAATGAATTTTGGTAGTGTACATTTATATTTTGTTAATATCTTATTTACTTAATATTTTCCTATTTAAACTGCTTTCCTTTGTTGTTGGCAAGATACAACAGAACTGAATGGCAACATATTTGTGATGTTTAGATAAAAATTTTCCTCAACAGATTTATAATGTTTTACAGCTAATCCTTATTAATCTCTAATTACCAAATAATAGTCATGATTTTTTAATTATTTCTATTTCAATGCACTTGTGAAAATAGAAGTTTATGCGAAAATACACAAGAAAGAAATCTTCTAAAATTCTACTAGATAAAAACTGCAGAAGATCATTTGCCAAATGTCCTCAAAACATTATAGACAACTATTCGGATATTCAGAATTTTTATACTGATCATATGTTTTGTATTAAGAAAACTAGCAGTCAGGTAAATGAGGTGAAACAGAAATTACAATATTTCCCTCTGAAATGAAATTAAGAAGTCTAAAGCAGCATAAATTGAAAATACTGAAGTAAAGTACCTCAAAATTGTACTTGAGTTAATATAGCTACATACTTTCCACCACAGTCTACAGTGAAATCAGGGAACATATAGAGTAACAGCAGGTGTACAACAAACCCATGTACAGGAGGACTTAAGACATGCCTAAGCTTAGTGACTTGACCACAACTATGCAGACACACCAGCTACACATTCTTTGTAATTACTCGGCACATTACTTTACGTCCTGCATGAGTTCCTTACCAGAAGTGACACCACATAAATATGGACTTTCCATAACAAAATTAATCTATCAAAAGCTGGATGGATTGAAGAAAACATGGATTTGCTCTTCTGTCACAGAGGCATATTGTCCACTTTGATGGTGCATGGGAGGATATCAAATGCCCTCCTGGCTGCAACACTCTAGATGGAAGAAAATAGGCTGTGGTCTATAAAAATGAAGTTAGATGTAAGTACAGCACTCAAATCTTGGGGAGAAAAATGCTTTTTCTGGGGCATTTGTTGTTGTCAATTGGTCTGAGCAACTTACTGTAATGTAGGTAATGGAGCTACTCTTCTCCTTTCATCTTTGGGGTTTGTGTGGTGGTGTTTGAACCAAAGGAAGGCCTGGCAGGATCTGGGAAAGAGGCACAGTGGGAGAAAATACTGCCAGATGATGGTCAGAATGAGGGAAAACATTGAATCAGAGCAGAGTAAGAGGGTCTGTACTGGTGTGAAACATCTGCCAGCTCCATTTATTTTCAATGCTACCAATTCTGAAAATGAAATTTCTACAAAAAGGATTTCAGCAAGAAAATATTGTAATATTATATAACGCGGTAATAACATGAATGGGAATGAATATTCTCTATTTTCAAGTCTTCAGTGCCTTGCCCCTTTGCAAATGACATGCATCATGCATCTTATATACACATATTCTTTCTACTTGCTCTATAATGCTTACTCTACTACATTAAAAATATGCCTCTTCTTCATACACAACTTATATCCAGAAGTGACAGTAAATATTTCCAGTTACCTCACTAGAGTATTTCATTATACTATATTATTGGGCAGTGCAACAATCTGGAGATACATTGAAGTATTATTGGGTGAGAAAGGTGTTTTGGTAAATAGGTTCACAAAATCTGCCTCTTTACCTATGTAGCAGACTCCGAGCAACATTACCACTCATTTTTGAGTTACCGTGATGAATACAAATGCTGTAGGCTTATTCACTTCTACACAGTGCTCCACTGTGTTCACCAGCTAATGCCTAACTGTGTCTGTCTGGTGATCTGAACGCATCCCTTTCAACCATGTACTGACTCTTCAATCTTTTTGACCAAGTTCCTAGTTATAGAAATTCAACAGGTATCTTTCAATTTTTACCCCAACTCACTGTTTAACTCATATTTTTGATGAAAGACCTTGTTTTATGTCTGTATGACTTTGGAACATGGTCAACTTTATTTTAGTGTTATTCCATACTTTTCACAACTTAACATAATGGAGACTGGCTTTAAATTTTAAGCACAAACACCCACTTGTTATACTTCTCATGCTGTCCAGACACTATGATGAAATGACAGATGTAAATGACAGCTCAGAATGAAAGACAATTCAGATATAACTGCATAAACTACACTGATAACTGGGTTCAGGAGGCAGACACTCTCTGTACTTTTAAGGCTAGACTTAAAACCTTCCTCTTTGACAAAGCATATAGTTAGGGCTGGCTTCAGGTAACCCTGAACCATCCCTTAGTTATGCTGCTATAGGCCTAGACTGCCCGAGGACCATCGGTGCACTGAGCTCCCCTACCCTAACCCCCCCCCCCCCTTCTCTCCCACCTCATGTATATTCCACCATTGAATGTCACTAACCTTGTGCTCTCTCTCTCCCCTAGTTTGTGCTCTCTCCCTCCCTCTCTCTCTGTTCTCTCTCTCTCTCTGTACCTTCTGCAGGTGTCCCTGGTCCTGGAGCTGTTTATCGCTGATGTGCAGTTACTGGCCCCACCAACCTGCAGTGTCTATTTGTTGTTTATTGTTGCTGTTCTTTTCTCTCTGCTCTATCCACTCACCCCAACCGGTCGAGGCAGATGGCCGCCCAAACTGAGCCCGGTTCTGCTGGAAGTTTTTTTCTTCCGTTAAAGGGAGTTTTTTCCTCTCCACTGTCGCCAAGTACTTGCTCATAAGGGAATTGTTGGGTTTTTAGTTTTAGTTTTTGTAAAGTGCCTTGAGATGATTTGTATTGTGATTTGGCGCTATACAAATAAAATTGAATTGAATTGAATTGAATTGAATAAAGTATGTGCAATGAAAATGCATGTTAGAAATTCAGGAAATACTAAATATACTGCCATGCAGCTTTAGCGATTGCAGATGAGAGCATGTCATTCAGATGGTCATCTTGACCATTTGTTGATTAAATGAAAATCAGGAGCAGTTGAAAACAGATGAAATTGTGGTCTAAAATTTAACAAAAGATGAAATGTTCTTCCTAGAAATTGAAATATGCTTGTTATGATTACATTAAAGCAAAACTGTGGCAGTAGCAACATGTGGTTGTCTTGTCCAATATCCATGTCACAGGTAAACTGCTCAATACTGAATCCTAATAATGTTTGGTAACATTGCAATATTTACTGCAAATGTAAATAAGTAAATTGGGGGAAAAAATAGAACATTTATTTAGTGTATTCATCAGACAAAAAAGCTCACGCTATAACAATTTTAGCACTGACATTTGCTTTTAAAATGAGACAAAAACCAGAAACAAAAGGCAAAGACTGGAAATTTAATGCCTGACTTGCCCTCCATTAAAGCGAATTCAGCCCTGTAGTTTCAATTAAAACCGTGTGATCATCAGTATTACTTCAGGTTGCCAGGCTTTGGCCATTTATGTTTTTTCAGCAGATTCCCAAACCACAAAACTGGTGAGTGCTGATTGGCCAGAGGTCGACTGGCCTATTGTTTCGGTGCTGTGTTTGTTTTAGCCCCAGTTAGTCCCCTATTCACCCCGTCAGACACTACTGCTATTAGCCTGCTGGAAATCTGCCAGTGTTGGCATTATAGGATATTGTTGTATTTTGTCAGGTAACCCTGTCTTCATAAAAAGGGATAATTAAGGTAAGATAATATTAAATTTTGTTTAATATCTCTTGGTGTTCATTTAATTGTTTGTGTTTTCTTTCTTCATGCTATATTTTTCTCCATGTAACACAGCTCCAGCTCTAAGCGCTTCCCAGGAAATGAAATTATTAGCCATCGCTTTATCAGACAATGTACATCAGTTTTTGTCTCACTTCAAAATGTCTTTATATATAATGGTCTCATAAGTTTCAGGAAGACAAACGTTGCCACTCTACAGCCAATTAGATACAAATTTGGGGATATGAATAGTTTTTTTGTGGTGAATGAAAAAACCTTAAACACTATAGTCTAAAGAGGTGTTTTTCCTGTAGCTAAAAAATAATAAAAACTAGAAATGGAGAAACGTAAGCCTAATTCTAAACTGATTACTATACAGATATTTGAGAACAAAGGGAAATGAATTGTATCAACAAGGTGATTATTTAGACAAATATGCAGAGTTTTAAAAACTTTTGAAGTAGGTCTTGAAGAATTTATGAAAATGTTGAAGGTGATTATATGAAAATTATATGCTGATTATAAAACCACCAGCATCAAGGTCCATCAGCCACAGCCACGATCTCTGCCTAATTGAAGAGAAAAATAAACATA
This sequence comes from Mastacembelus armatus, assembly GCF_900324485.2. Classification (NCBI taxonomy): domain Eukaryota; kingdom Metazoa; phylum Chordata; class Actinopteri; order Synbranchiformes; family Mastacembelidae; genus Mastacembelus; species Mastacembelus armatus. The sequence continues at coordinate 3,338,747 of NC_046646.1, forward strand.
ACTGTTTTGGGGGTTTCTGTCCTGCCTGGAAAGAAAATGAATTATATCTAACTGACTGACTGATTATTAAACTGACTTATTAGAACGTTCCATGTGCTATATGAGGTTAACATTCAGAGAGTAATTTTTCGTTTTATATGTTAAGGGCAGAGACGATGTTCAAGGGAAAGCATTATCCAAAGGAAATACAGAGCTCTTAGGTGACTACACAGAACACTTCAATAAGCATACCGTTCATAACAAACTATAGGCCATGCCTGTCTATAATGCTTTTCCCTAAAAATATTCCATGACAGCGCTCCATGAGAAAGAAGATACCTGTTGGATATTGCATCCAGGTGGAACAATGGGCAATAGATATATCAAGTATCAAAGCATCACTGGACTTAACAGAGACTGGAAATGTGTGCATGTTTGTTTGTGCATGTGAGTGCACACGTGTGTGTGTGTGTGTGTGTGTGTGTGTGTGTGTGTGTGTGCGTGCGTGCGTGCGTGCGTGCGCGTGTGCGTGTGCGTGTGCGTGTGTGTGTGTGAGACTTCAGGGACTCATCTCCTAGAGAACAAAGTAGAGCATGCACACACAGACGACCCTGCAGCTCAATCCAGTAGAAATAATATGTTCATTACAACGCAATTACTGACACTTACACCTTCTCTCCCTGAAGTGAGTGTGTGTGTGAGGTACAGAGGAGGGGACCCTGCCACTGACTGCCAGTAAGTGACCTTATATTCCCTTGTATGTATGTGTGTGTGTGTCTGCAGGTGCAGGATGTACAGCTTTATGGGTGTAGGGTTGTTCTGTGCAGGCGTGGGGAACATCCTTCTGATTGTTTCCACAGCAACTGATTACTGGATACAGTATCGGCAATCCAGCAGCTACATGCATCAGGGCCTGTGGCGATACTGTATGCCAGGGAAATGCTTCCCACACAATGACAGCATTGGTAAGTGCAGCCAAGTGTGTAGATGATTGGGAAACTACTAACTTCATGATTTTATAATACACATTTGTGATAGATGGAGCTCTTGCAGAGGGACAAATCATTTCACTGGCTGTGTGTGGCACAAGACCACACTGTCATTTCAATTCTGTATACTGTACAATTTTAACTGAATCATTTTATTCATTCTTACTTATCAATGACAGTATTTTGCATGCGAACCTACTGACACCTTATTTCTCAGTTTTTGTCACAGATAAGGTATTTTTCTGCACAATTTATTTACTGTAAAAGTACAGAACTCTGTTCATAAAGAGAAAAGTCAATCTGAAAAAGGATGAAGGCATGGTGGCAGCTTTCTCAAACTTTTGGTTCACTTTAAAACTATGATCAGGAGCAGCCAGAGGTGACAAAGGAAGAACAACTAGAGAATAACAGGTGTGCCAGTGGTGTTACATTTTTCCTGATTTGATTTGTGTTGTATGCCATTTGTTTGCTTTGGATAGATAGATATGGTTTATAGATTTAGAATTTCAATCTGACAATATTTTGACAGTATTAATAATTGGTTTGATTTGCTTCTCAAAGACATCTACCATTGTTTATGGCTCAGGGATACATTTCAGATCATTTGCCTCTTTTGATTTGTACTGACACCACCAGTGACTATTACTGGCCTTTGACTTTGTCCATAGCCCACTTAGATGCCACCCGTGCCCTCATGCTTCTGTCTCTTCTGGCCTGTTTTATTGGCATCATCATTGGTATTATGGCCTTCATCCATTACTCCTCCTTCGACAGGTTTGACAAAACCTTTGCTGCAGGCATATTGTTTTTCATCTCCTGTAAGTTCAACTCTGTTGTTTTTGCACTTCAATTTGCATTCAGGAATTCACTTTGTTTGCAGACACCAAAGATTAAGAGTCATGCTACCTTTTTAAAAAAGTAAAAATAACAATGTACTAATCATGAACTAATAACTATTTAATGATTCCATTAGTAGTGGATTTGCACCTTGTTGAATTCTTAAGAGTCCTCATTTCTGACAAGTAGGTTTCATTACGCTTCTGTTTTAAATGCTCTGTTTTGGATCAGTGGCAATTGCTTCATAGAAGTGAGATCATTTGGTGATTTGCTAACTGAAAACTACAGCTCGCAGCAGCCAGTAATAATTGTTGGCTATTTGTATAATCTTTTTAAAACATTTTGTTCAGATTTTTTCTTATTTTTTTTCCTGCCCAGTCTTTTTAGTGTTTCTAGCAATGGCTGTGTACACCGGTGTGAAAATTAACTACTATGGGAAACACTATGGAAACTGGAGGTTCTCTTGGTCCTATATCATTGGCTGGCTGTCAGTTGTGCTCACCTTCTTTTCAGGTAAACATGCATCACAAATAAACAAACTGGAATAAGTTTCCTTTCTTGGATACCGTCACACTCTTTAACATTTGAGAGTTCTGGGTGTCTTCAGTTTAAAATTCCATGTCATTTAGCTGTAATAATTTTTGCTAATTTTTTTTTACTTCTTTTTAAACCCACAACTTTGTGAGAGTTCCTGGGTAAACAGTGTAGATTAAATCTGTGCATGAAGAACATATTTGTTGATGTCATGGTTAGAAGCAGGTGCAAAATACATTTTATATTCAGTAATAATTTTATACTTTATCACATTTGAATATTCAAATGTGGTTGAGCGGATAAAGTTGTACTCATTTCAACACACTGTCAAAGCCTCAAGTATTACCTGCATGTCTGACAAACAGTATTGCATGTGTTATGTGTAATAAAGTAAGCAAACACTACAGACAGTATGTAATAGTACAATCTCACATTTGCTTTATGACCCTGGCTAAGCAGGAATCAGTGGTAGATAATAGACAACTCACCTCCTCAGCAGAAAACTGTCAAACCATACATGGATTAACCCATAGTCTAGAGGCTAAATCAATGATGTGACATTATCTGTAAGTGATGCTTTCAGCAAGTGCTCATCCTTCCCCATACTGTGCAGAACCAACACCACTTGAGGAAAAGCAAGACCACTCTTTTTCATAATGTGTATGCATTAAATGGATGCCAAACACATAGCATGGGAACTGGCTTCTGTATGGATTTTGTAACATTTTTCAAAATAGCAAAGGACCTTATTCTTTATAGGGTGTCCCACTCAGTTAGGCTGGTGACTTTGATATGAAAACAAAGCACCTCCATATACTCTCAAAATTAATTAAAAAAAAACGTTCTTGTTTATGAATGAAAAATATTGAATTACTGTTGAATTAGTCATTATGTGCAGCACCATTTTCATGCTGCTCAATTGAAATAACACGCACCACAAAGATTGTGCATAGTGTACCAATAGACAGCAGATATAAAACTGCACGTGTCTAACCATGTGTATAAATATATGTATTTCTACAAATATACTACAGCTTTCTCATGTTATCTAGTTTAAGTTATAAGAAACAGTTTCAGACATATGTGTTTTAGAGTCACACAGTAGAGGATGTGGCACAGGGAGCAACACCTCGAAGCCAAAATTCATAAACTTGCAGTTATTGGGGAGAAAGCCACTTTGACCAGCTGCTGATATCACAAATACTATAAAATGCTAGCCTACCTACATAATCTCCAATTCAGATTTAAATGAATCATTTAAAAATGCGTGTAAATTGTATTTCCAAATGGAACACAAAGCCCTTACCCTGCTTTCTTTTCAGGCATATTCTACATTTGCGCCTATCGGGCGCATGAATGCCCCAGGAGCGCAAACTCTTATTAGAAGACCCGAACAATCATCCAGACACAAGCCATGGATTATGATCGTGAACATTAGAGCTGCATCAGGGCTGTGTGGCGATTCTCTCAGCATGACTTCAGGGTTCAGCTCTGGAACACCAATGGTCTACTTTAAAATTATTTCAATAAAAAGAATGTGGAAAATGTGTTTTCATTTACATCCTCAGATATGTATAATTGATTCAGTTTCTTTGTTTGTTTGCACTATAACGGGTTGCCCGCCCTTTCCTTAACAACGCTGTCCACAGAAATCCTTTATCTATCCACCTTTCTGCATTTAGGAAAAAATTGCAAACTAAAAAAGACTATGAGCAATTGTGACTCAGGAAACATCTACATAATTTAAATGCAGCCTATAAAGAGGCTTCATATGCCTAGGAAAACTATACTGTCCATAATTATAAGACTACATAAAGCGTTTCCGTCTTCCTGGAGAAGATTCTGTGTGATTCTGTGATTCCGATTCTGTTACTAAAAAGTCATTGTTTTAATTTAATTTGTTATGTAGCCTACCAAGAATTTATTTTATTTATGTAAACCCAAAACTATGGATTCACTTTTTCCGCAAACACTCTACATTTAGGTGAGTTATCCTCTTCGACATCCTTTTATTTCTTTGCTCTATCCCTTTCCCGATCACGTCTGCTTTGAAAAGTATAAGCCAAGTGTTACCCAATACCCTGCTGCAAACCTCTTATCCAAACGCGCCACTTAACAGAGTGACGCACTGCCTGGCCGGCTCCAATTTTTACTTAATGAAATGGCCGCAAAAAGCCGCTTAACTGGGCCTCAAGAAGGGACCCTTCAGGCGATTTCATCACCATTTGATTCATTTAGTTTCTAATTTTCCCCTAAACGCAAATTGTTATCCTGGTGCGTTCCATAAAAGGGACTGACGCACAGCCAGGTGCAGCGGGGGTTACCTCCATCTGCTTGGCCGGCGTTAAAAGGTCTTTTCTGTTCTGCTGCCATTCTTTTAACGCCACCTTACATTTTAAAACGCCAGAGATACGTTTTGAATGTGGTGACGACTCCTGGAATTTTCTTCTATCCTTCTAAACATACATCTGGAAAGATAAATGACAGAATATGTAGCCTGTGTTAAAAAGAAAGATGGCATTTCTGTCTAGAAGGTTTAGTCAGTTAATCTAAAGACATCAGGCAGACCGGACGTAGAGTCTTCGTCGTTCCAAAAGGTGTTTGATTTGAAACCATCAAATGATGCTAATTTATATGTTGAAAATTTAGATTGAATATTTAACACAAACCAATGCAAACTAGTGCAGCAGAACGGCGCTTTTTCAGCCTAACTGATTCCCAGTAATTAATTTGTTCTTCCTCCATCTGATCAAATGGAAATCCTGTCCTCCAGCCCTAGGATTACAACTTCCGCTCTAACCTCTCGCTTAATTGCCTAATAGCATTGCAGCGTGAATTCTGCCTACATTAAGACACTTTCACATTAAGCGGCCTGATTGGAAATGTGACGACAACACCACATCAACAAATTATAGCGAACCGCTTTCTTTCGCAAATGGGCACAGGAGCAGCACTTGTACTCTCCCAGATTTTAATACCGACAATTACAGCCAATTTGGGCGAAATTACTAGACAGACCTGTAGAGCCTAAATCTCATGTGACACAGGCCCCATCACTGGACTGAAAAACTACCAACATGAAAGAAAGGTGCAGAAGTTACTCGAGTGAATTTTCCTGTCAATTCAATAGGCCACTGCATGTGATCGCCTGTAGTCTCAAGGCAAATCAAGCCAAGGTTTTCTGTCCATCACTGGTGCCTGAACGGCTCACAGAAAAGTCCATTTGTCTTACAGGGATATGATACAAATATCAACGTGATGCTATAAGGAAAATGGCCTATCGTATCCAATAGCTATGGATGGCTGTGTGTTTTAAAGTACCTATATAACACCACAGGAAACCACACCATGAGGCCAAATCACGTACGCTCCCTGTTCGAGGACAAAGTATCGGGGATGCTACAGCCTAGCTACATTTATGTCAGTTTCAAATGTTGTGTTGAAACGTCACCGATGGGCATACACACTTACAGCGACTCCCAGATGTTCCTTGCAGTGCGGTGACACAGTAAAATAGTCTGCCACAGGAACCAGGCTAGTTCAGCACCATGGCGAGCGCCCACTGCAGCTGGGCTGCTATGTCTGGCAACATGCTGTAGGTCCGTGCTTTGAGTCCATGAGGGACTTTTGGATTCACTAATGACAAAACGCAACTTTTGCAACTCAACAATCCTTCAGCACAGTGCCCCAAAACAGAGTGGTTGCTAGGCGACCACGTAAACACTGCTGCAGGTGATGATTCTCAGTTTCAGCTGCTGTTGGAATAAAGTGCTGCTGGTCTGAAATCCGTTTGCTTTAGCACCAGCTCCCAACGGGTCTCAGCCAATCAGAGCGAGGAGCCGGCCTCTCAAAGCTCCCCTCCGCCCATCCAGAACTATAATTGGCTGATGCCAAAAACTATTTCCCCAATGCACTACTCTCTCTGGATAAATACTTGTTGGGTTTAGAAATCTACCCTCCCACTACTACCTATGTAATGCTCGACGTAGTGTCATTCACTGAACACAAACAGGGGCTGCATTTAAGCTCGGAAGAGCTGGGGGGAAGACGCAGAAGCTGATGCAGATTTAGGCAGGAAAACAACAAAGGCAAACTAACATCATGAGTATGAACTACGCGTCAGCGGCGTCCACGCAGAGGTCGACATCGTTTTTCATTGAGGACATTTTGTTGCACAAACCCAAGCCACTCAGAGAGGTCATTCCTTCGCCATTCTGTAGCTCACTGGCCTCCCGCATGCCCATCCTTGAATATGGATACCCACTGATGCCAACCCCAATACTGGCTCCACATCCGCACCATCCTCTCCACAAGCCAGAGCAGCACCAGTACTTCTTCACGTCTGGTAAGCGATACGGGAGCCTGTAAGGCTGAGGCAGAGGCCTTGAGGAACAAGGGCATTTTTGTCAGTAGCCTATTACTTGAACAAGTAGTGATGCCGTTTGAAAAGGAAAAACAACTTTTGTTTATTCCAGTTTTAAAGCCATTGTTAATACATTGTTAATCTGTGGATTTAAAAACTCCTATAGTACTTAATAATTAGTGTGAGAATACAACATAAGCATTTGCTGTGATTGGCTGAAATTCATCTAATCACAATCAAACCGCAGTAAATAAAGACTGATTTCTGATCTGGAAATAACGAGTATGTTTAGCCTACCCGAGTGAAATCATTTAGGCTCATTATGTCAGCATACTATTCAATTTCCCCTTACTGCATTAAAATATGTACAGCTGTTTGTACACATTTGTTTATCTTTAATCTTGTTCACATTTAAAAGACAATCATTATCTCAGATCATGTCATTCCATGATCCAATTCCATCAGCTTTACTACTTTGACAATCTTGAGAGTTTTGTGTTCTTGTTTGTGTCTTGTGTTGTTGTTTGTGAAAATAATTTGCAGTCCTGTGTGGTGTCACCTGTAGGCATGCAGATGCCGGCCTTGTTCCAACACCACGCAGAGTTGCCGGGGAAGCACTGCAGACGCAGGAAGGCCCGGACAGTCTTCTCCGACTCGCAGCTGTCGGGCCTGGAGAAAAGGTTTGAAATCCAGCGGTATCTGTCCACGCCAGAAAGAGTGGAGCTGGCCACGGCGCTCAGTCTGTCCGAGACACAGGTAGACTATAGTAAATAAATAAATAAAAAGAATTGCTGGAATATGGCTGTTTAGTAAGAATGCTGTTCGTGCGTATTTAGGTAGTCTCAAACAATATAGGCTGCTTCAGACCTATTATACTCCTCTAAGACTAAATACATTCATTTCATGGAATAGCTCCTATTTTAATATTAATTAGACCATTATTATCTCAGTTCCATTGGTCTCGTCTTTCTATGTCATGTAAATAATCGCAAAAATAAGCTGAAACCATTTTGGCTTTATATTGACAGATTTGGGGATTTCTTCGGGCCGAAAAAGGCTACTTTGCATTTTCTTTTTATCATTCAGATCCTTCCGAATTCTCCCCCGTGCAGGTGAAGACGTGGTTTCAGAACCGGCGGATGAAACACAAGAAGCAGCTGAGGAAAGCGCAGGACGAGCGGAAGACCCCTGCGGAGCTGGACCGATCCGTTGAGAACTCCAGCGAGAGCGAACTGAACGAGAAGAGCGCGGAGGAGTTGAAACACGGACTGGAGCAGGACTCGTACATGCTGGAGGAAAACGACGATGTGGATATCGAGGATGACATTTGCTCCCCAGATCATCTCCTATAGTAGGCTGCAGAGTTGTTTTATCAGGAGGAAAGGGCAGATTGTACATTTTCTGTAGATACCACTGACTTTCTTTTCCTTCGATTACAAATACATAAGTTACAGTTTTAAAAAAAGTGGGGACGATACAATGTTAATATTTATTCAAACATACAAAACAGGACTACTGATTTTTTCCAACTGATCCTTTACTTTTCTATATAGGTAGGCTACAGGCTATGCGGAGTGTGAAGTATGACGAAGCACACACGATATAACGCCATTATATAATAATAATAATAATAATTGTATTGCCATTGTATTATTATTATTATTATTATTATTATTATTATTATTTCATTACAGAAAGGTCTACACATTTTTAAAAGGCTACCCCCTGTAAATTTGGCAGTCGAAAACTGTAGAAATGATTCTAAATAACCCAGTCGAATAGCTCTTTGTTATGTAGCCTAATACTGGCGCAGCTCATCCTTTTGCACTTTTAGCGAAAATTTTCATGCAACTCTGTTTTAAATGTCTCGTTATCTTTAATTATTTCGTCTATTTTACATTTAGTTTTCAGTTTACCCATATTGTTGCATATTTTGCAAATCTAGTTTTGGTCAAAGACAGTAATTGTCGTCTATATTTTTGTGGTTAAATGTACATACGTCTATAGCCTATACTAGTATATAAATAATGAATCGATATTTGTCTTTTTATTCTGTTAGACCGTTTATAATTTCTTCCTGTCGGCATCTTTTTTGTTTGAATTTTCATGATTGAACTACGCAATGATGATTTTAAATATTAAACACCAGAAATAGCTATATCATTCATGGTATTGTTTAAGCTGCACATGTGCGTTCGATCCTGTTAGAGCGGTCAGCTGTCCAAGTGAGTGCAACTAGTTGCATTAGAAAGCAGTCTTCACAGCATGTAGCTCGGTTTTGAATGAGAGACTGCTTGTTTCTACTGCTGTCCTGCATGGTGGCCTGGAGCCCGCTGTGCTTTAAGCCAATAAACTGAACCGCAAAAGAACGACGGAAAGAAAAGAGAAACTTCCTCAGGACGCTTTTTCTGTTCCTCACAAAACATAAGCCTATATGTTCATTTCCCCGCTCAAAAAGCAACGTCATTTTAATGAATCCAAGCCGGACTCAGCGAATACCCCTGCTCACAGAGGCTATGTGTTTCTGTTGGAAAGTTGTTTCTGAAAAATCCAATATTTAAGTGCTGACATAAGTGATCCATGGCATACAGTAGCCTCACAACAATAAGTGTTTGTATATTTATTTTCATTATGGTTAATGTAACTATTAATTAGGGTTTGGACTTAAACTCGTTAATGTCAATGAATTAATTACAGAATCAACATCGCGTTAAAAAAAAAATTATCGGATTTAATAGCACTTTTCTATGGCGACACAGAAGTTCCGGACATTAACGCGTTAAAGTCCCAGCCCTATTATTAATAAATAAATATGAATATTTCTACATGACCTAAAATACTTAATGCCCAAAAGCCTCAAATTTTAATATGTCAAAGAAAGCGAATATGCTAAACATGTTGTCTTAGTATATCTCGGTATATAACGAGATTTCATGCATTCTTTGTGCCGACATAAATGTTTACATATACACTGTGATCAATGCAGAATATGGCCATTGAACAGCGTTAGTCTACGATGTGACAAAAGAAGAAAGATCGTCAATTCAGCACATTTCTTTATTATAAACATTCTAAAAAATATATCCTCTTGTTTCTACAGGGGTTTGTCCTGTTGTGTAGTTTGATAAGTTGATCATTTCCAGGAGCTGGAAAGTACAGCAGCAGTGCAATAGTTCATCTGTCCAAATAAATATGTTGGATACAAAAAAAAAACGTTAAAATAATTTGTGTACTATTTCAGTGTTAATTCACTATTAAAGTTGTTAATAACTAGTCTGTGTTGCAGGATATCTCATTCAAATCATTTTTAAAATCTTGATCAACATATAGCCATCAAAGCAGCTAACCAAAATGCCACTTTGCCAGACTGTCTGTGTATAAAACTGTAGATGTAGAAGAAGAGTAGAAAAGTTTAAAAACACTGTATCAAAAGATTCAATGATTAATGTGGTAACATTTTCTGAAATTTGTCTAAAAGACACACACATTTCAGTTATTATAACAAACAGCTCTTATCAAATGGATTCAATTGTTTTACAAGCTGCATCTTTCATTGAACATTTGCACAACACGCTATCCTCTCTTGTCCTGTTTCAATATGCTATCCTTTTTTGCCTTTTGAAAAGCAATTCATGTCATCTTCAAAATGTGATTCTGATTAACAGGCAGTGTGTGTGTGTGTGTGTGTGTGTGTGTGTGTTTGTGTGGAGGGGGGAGGGGGCGACTATAGTGAATAGGCCATGCAGAAGGTGATCAATTAAAAGATTAAGCGTTTTGCAACACATGGACGCATCTGCATCTGGGCCTAATAGCAGGGCCATCAGCTCATTTTCAGGAAGCCTGCCGCCTTCTGAACGTGTGCTTCTCACATCAAAGCATCCATGTCTGCCTTAGCTTCCCAATGGGCAGAAAGGGATGTTAATTTGGCCCCCTTCATGTATAGTGGTGAAAGACTCCTTCAATTAACTGGATTTCAATGGCAAAAAACGAGTAGGTGGGACAGAAAAAAAAAATTAATTCAAATTCAGTCTGGATAGGCAATATTTCTCATTAAATTAAAAAGGGCTTCGTCATTTGTTTCCAACCATGCATCTGAGGACTTAACACTAAAAACACAGAGCTTCAAAGAGTTCATGATGGGTTAAATAGAGACTATAATCTAATTAAAATATTGCACAGAGGTAAATAGTGCTTTGATAATGATCTAAGGGTTCAATTAGTAAAATGAGCTGCTTGAGAGTGTTTTGTGCTAAGGAGGAGTTACTACTTAGAACATAGCTACAAAATGCAGGACTAGCACCAGATCACGTGAGCTTCAAAGTGTCTTCATTTGAGCAGGTTTTTCAATACAGTGAAGCAGAGAATTTGAGGAAGGATAAACATCAGACCCGCAAAATGTTTTGGATTATTCTTGCTTCAACAGTGTAACCAGGTGACACAAACTGGTAATGTGAATAAAGTAACTATAAGCCAAAGGCTTTTCTTTTCCATAAAAAAATTAGGTGTAAGTATCAGCCTGGAATGATTAGAAGTGAAGTATATTGGCATAATGGAAATAAAGACTTTATGCTGGTGGTGACCATCATCACAAAAGACCGTTTTTACTAAGGCAGTGGGTCTTGAGTGATGTTTATGTATTCCATTGGGAATCACAGACAGGGAGTCTGAGACACTGCTTTCAGTAATATCTGTCTATTGAGCTGGTTCATTCCTGTGCCTACAGTTATATGTACTTATTTCATATTAACAATAGTAAATATGACTATTATTTATGGCAAAATATTTACAATAGTGTAACTATTAACATCAGTTAAATGCACCAAAATTGCATTACATATTGTACAGAGTCTCTAATCTCATAAGATAAAGGGAACTGTGCATACCTCCATCTTAGCACTCAGTCATGCATACACTTCCTTCATATTTTTTTAATATAGTTTCTACATAGGGTTTGTCACATCTGACGATATAGTATCAGTAATATTAATTAATATCACATATCAATGAATCAATTAATATCATACAATATAGTACAGAAAATCAGTATCCTAAAAAAAATCAAAATCTAACTACTAAATCAACTAATCCATTGCAATATGTATGACTTCAGAATACCTCACATATTTGGACAGATCTTTGGTACCAGAAATGCTTGTATATAGAGAAGATAAGATCGATAAGACAAGACTAAGATAATGAAACCTCTTCGCATAGCATAGCTATTTTAAGTGCAAGTCATCAAAACCATGCTTAACAGCAAATTTAAGTCATTTTTGCCTGATTACTCTCAGTGTCTAAAAGCACAATGCTGCTACACTACCATTAGTGATATTCTAAGAAGCTAAACAATAATCAATTCCCAGACAAGTACTCATGCGAACATGGCAATAGTGCAATAGAGAACTGAATTCCAGCTTCCAATCGTAATTGGTGCATTTTTGTTTGTTTACTTCTGAAGTACAGCTTCAGAGATTAATATATTGCACCTTTTCTAATCTGTTTTATAAAACAAATAGAGTAAAAATAGAAAATAGTTATTGTGGCTCCAGTGACGGCCAGACAAATCCTACTTTGTAAACCTGCAGATGATATTTCTCTGGAATCCATGGGTAAAACAAACACGAGTCACACATTTAGAGAAACAGGGAATTATTGCCCAGTACCTATACTCAGTTTTATCAACAAAAAAAAAAAAATCCTTAAATATCCACTTAACCTGCAGTATTCATGCTTACTATGAAATAAAAGTACACTAAGCATATGCAAAAGGAATTCACCCTGCGTTCTTTGCCCAATAAAGGTGCTCACATCCTGTTATCTTGACAAGACATGTTATAAACTCTTTGAAACCAAAATAAAGGTAACATGAGAACAATGAGAACAATTATAGCTTATATGTATCATAGGCAGGATTTGGATAGTTTCTGAAAATGAATATATTTTATACAGTGTATAATATTAACTTTTACACATTAAGACGGTTATCTAAAACAATTGAAACCATGGTCAAGGTGAGTTATCTAAATGTAACACAAGACATTGGCTGAGGTTGTCAATGTCTCAGATTTAATGAGGAATCACATTGTACAAATTTCTGTCAGAGCATGAGTTCCATGGACTGTTTACATGAATTGCATCTTGCCTCAGACAGCATGTACTTTCCTGAATAGTGCTACAACCTGCTTTTCTTCTTCATGCCTTTTTTTAAGCAGTTCCAGGGTGGCCAACTGGGACATGTCCAAGTCCTGCAAGTAAGGAGTGTGTTCAGAGAAGGCTTCAGACTGCTGTTTCTGATTCTGTTTTGGGCGAGACTGTACAGGGGGTTTGGCTATGGTCTTGGCATATTCCAAGGCCTAAGAATGAAAGAAGGGGTAAAGAGAAATACAGAGGTAAGTAAGTAAGTAAAGTTTATTATATAGCACCTTTCTCAGACAGCAGTCACAAAGTGCTTCACAATAAAATGCGCATGATAAAATACATAATACAACAAACAGATATATTACAACAGGTCATAGCAGCCCTTTGTCTAGCTAGAATGCTTGAAGGAATAAGAATGTTTTAAGCTGCATTTTAAAAGTATCTACAGATACTAGTGATCGACAAAAAAGAGGTAGTTCATTCCAGAGTCTGGGCGCAACTGCCTGAAAGGATCTGTCTCCTCGAGTCCTAAAATGAGTGTGAGGGACCATTAGCAGGTTCTGATCTGATGATCTCAGACTTCAGAAAGTGTTATAGGGCTAGATCGGGTCCATGATATAAGGAGAGGCTCTGAAAGTCAGTTTATTTGATAAGAAACTGGAAGGCAGTGAAGGGACTTTAAGACAGATATTATGTGAGCTCTTCTGTTTGTGTGGGTCAGAAGCCTCACAGCAGAGTTCTGAACAACCTGCCGATGAGCCAACTCCTTCTGGTTTAGACACATGAATAGACTGTTACAGTAGTCTAAACATGATGACACAAAGGCACAAAGGCAGGTATATTAATGTACTTATTATATACAAGCAGTCAAAATAATGCTAGTGCTACAACAACATCTGTAAAACAACTGTCCAAATTTTTGTCTGTTTTTGTCTAATGTACAGAACATCCATCCATCCATCTTCTATACCCGCTTTTTTTCCTGGCTCAGGGTCACAGGGATCTGCTGGAGCCTATCCCAGCTCTCTCTCGGGTGGAAGGCAGGGGTACACCCTGGACAGGTCACCAGTCCATCACAGGGCCACATATAGACACACAAAGACAGACAACCTCACACACTCACACTCACTCCTACGGGCAATTTTAGAGTCACCAATCAACCTAACATGCATGTTTTTTGGACTGTGGGAGGAAACCGGAGTACCCGGAGTAAACCCACGCAAGCACAGGGAGAACATGCAAACTCCACACAGAAAGGCCGGGATGCGAACCCACGACCTTCGTGCTGTGAGGCAACAGTGCTAACCACTCAGCCACCATGCTGCCCTGTACAGAACATAGTTTTTATTATTTTGTTTAGACTATCAATCACAAACACACATGGCTATTCTAAAAGAGATGTTTGGATTTTTACTCCTACACATAGACACTCTAAAAGAAACACACACACTCCCACACCTTGATCCTGGGAACTTTCTTGTCATGGCCTTTCGGGTCCTTGGCCAGTAGAAATGGCATCATTTTTTTGTTCTGCTCGCCGATCACATTTGAATACAGCTTCTGCGGTTTCATTTTCTCGGCATGATGTTGGTAAAAGAGTGAGTGAGCATGAGAAGAAAGGGAGAGAAACAGATGAACATTACAAAATGGGGTTTAATTAACTGAGCCTTTTCTCTCTTAAGGCCCTTCTCTTTGTGTATTCCCTCTGCAGAACCTCTCCATGCAGCAACAAAACCAAACACTGCAATCCATTCAGTGGGCCTATCAACATTGACACATATCATGCACTAATAGGCTCTGGAAAGAGAGGGGGCTGGGCCTAGTGCAAACCAGATAAACACTTTTTACAACTCGGGATTAAGAAAAGATATACTGAAGCACAAAAATCACTTAGGAGTACTCTCAATTACTTTGTGTTTATAATTTTATCTGTAAAACAGCATGGGAGCCTTTAAATGGTGAATTTGAACACAAGTTCAGTGGAGACACAATGGCACTAGTGGACATCAAGGTCTGCATGTTTAGGACCCCAGTTTGGGGTAGAAACTGCTCTGGATATTTTCTACTTTTACAAATATAAAATGTTAGAGAGAATACAACCACATCTGCACCCAAAGTACAGGATATGTCACCACCCTCTAAACACCAAGGCTAATACTACAATATTACATTCACAGCCATGTTAATCATTTCAGGAAGTAAATCTGTACTGCTTCTGATATCAGTGAGTACATTAGTACTTACTGTCTTTTCATTGGTTGTATGGTCAGGGCCCTGGCCTTGCAGGTTTGCATCTGGCTTCAGCTGCTTGAAGTCTTTCAGACTGTATGTCTGAGAAAGAGACAAAGAGGGAGAAAAACTCTGGAGTTTGAAAGTTGCAGATACTCAAATGCTATTTATGCTATCATAAAAGTGAAACTTTTTGATTATTTAATTTGAAGCAGACTTTGTCAAACTGAACTTGTTTTGATGGCTGTCAAAGTGGCACCATGGTACAAATAAATGACAGACTTCAATTTTGACCACATTTAATGATGCAGTTTCATCTTATTCATTTGGGGTCCAATGCTATATTAAAAGAAAAACACAAAAAATACAACAAATGATAAACAAATGTCTGGCAGACAATATGACAGCCTCTACATAGAAACACTCATAAATCAATAAACAGAAAAAGTGTGCCAGAGTGGGGCAGGATGTTCTCAGCTACACAAGGGGGATTTTCACTACTGCTGATATACTGTAATTCAATGAGGTATAACGACATACCCGTAGTGTGGAGAAATATGTGACAAAAACGAAAACCTCACAACTAAATTTATGTGCAATTATTTTTAGTGTTCTCTACATGCTAAAACTTGATTCTATTTCATACTCACACCCACAATAGCAGTTTTTTTTATCTGTTTTTAGCCACACTAGTGACATGGCTCCGGTGATGGCAAGATTTGTGTGTCAGCTGGTCAACCTCAGATCCAAACTGACATATCTCAACAACTACTAAACGGATTTCCATGAAATTGGTATGGATATCCATGGTGCAGAGAGGATGCAACCTAAGGACTTTGTTCATTCTTTTCATGTAGTTCGAACATAAAATTTTCACTTACCCAATAAATATCTCAAAATCTACATAACAGACGTTGTTTATGCAGACCTTCATTATTCCAAATGTTGTTTCATAGTGAGCTTGATGAGCCTCTAGTGCTTCCACCATTTCATTTAATACCGTATGTGTAGTATTGATTAAACTGTATTAACTGTCAGATTCACTGCCATAAAATTGTTGTTTTATGTTCCCTTCTGGAGGAAGGAAAAGGCTGGGAAACAGTATCTATAAATCCCCAATGCAAAGAGTTTTAATAAACAATCTCAGCCTCTGGGAGGAAACTGAAAGCAGGGGAGGTTCCGACGTCAGTGTTGAAGGCCATCAGGGAGCAGGAGGGCAGCTCCTAAGGTGAGACTGTAGAGCATATGGCCAGGATATGGCCAGCATATGGCCAGCAGTCTCCAATGTGGAGACTGCTGGCTGTCCTCTAGCAGATTACTGGCAGGCTGAGGAGTTGACTGGGGCTTAGGATGTGGCTTAGCACTGAGCTAGACCGCTGAGCCTCTTGTCTGTGGCCCAATCCTGGACCTCAAGGCCCCCTGCCCTGTTTGTTCTAGAGCTATCCCAGCCATACCCACAGCTGATTACCTGGATCAGGTGTGTTCAGCCAATCAGAAGCGGGAAGTGCAAACAGGGCAGGGGGTCTTGAGAACCAGGATAGGGAACCAGTGACCTAAACTACACCTGAGAGTCCCAGACATTGATTTCCCACAGAAACAAAGGTTGAAAGGCCTGGCCCTTTAACTTCTTCTGGATAGCCAAGGCCTCCATTGGTGTCACAGGCTGGGGCTCAGGAGAAGACAATGAGTCCTAGGCTGGAACACATTGGGAAACACAGAAACTAAGCACCACAGAGGTCCTCTAACTGTGTAGGAATCTGATCTGTATGGTCAACAAACTTAGCTAGACCGGGCTACTGCATCAGCCAGGATTGGTCTGGGAGCATGGTGCGGGAGCATGTGGTGGTTTTCAATGTCTTGTTTAATGAACTCACCACTGCGCAAAACACCTGGACCTCTCTAGCTCTAGCTGCTGGATTCAAAACTGTCTGGGTCATTATGTCACAAACTGAGCTAGTTAATTTTAACAGGATAGCATGTGCAGGGAAAAACAACGCAAAAGGCCACCAAGAACGTAAACACTAACCAGATTTGATTATGAAGAAAATTACAAAGTCCAGATATATAGGAGGCAGATAGATAGGAGGCAAGCAATAATCCAATGCAGGTAATCTGACAAGGCAGGCAACTGAACACAACACAGTGAACTAAGTACTAAACACAAGGGAAGCTATGAAGACACACATGAAAATCAGATGCTAATGACAACTCAATAAACCCGACAGCAGCAGTCTAGATAAGCAGAAGATGTCTAACAATCTTTTAGGGAAATCCACACCAAAGATCAGCTGGAGGTCAAGAAATATATGAGTTTCTCTAAATCTTGTTTGGACATGGGACCTCTTAAGTCTTATTATTTGGTGGAAATGATAAAAAGTGCTGATTTATTTACAGCCTTGCTGAGACTGGTAAATCTATGTTAGCATGCTAACAGAATAAATTAAGATGTGGCAAGCCTTCTACTGTAAACATTAGTGTTGTGTTAGAGCATGTTAGAGCATGCCACATATTAGTCATATAGCCACAGGGAAATAGCATGACTGCAGCTGAAACTGAAGCAATACAAAGGGAAAGATAAAATGAGAACTACAGTATACTGAGTATTTTGCAGGTGCTAGTCATGATGATTTGTGTGTGAACTTGGGTACACACCTGCAAGCAATCCACAAGTTACCTCAGAGAAAAGGGAGCTAATCATTCCAGATTGTACTGGCTCCATTTTGGAAGGAGGATTTCGGTTTGTTTTAGCAATCGGCCATGCACACAACAGGGTACCTTTCTTTCCAAGCCCTCTCCCCTCTCTCCACAGACTCCAAGTCACGCTCATCAGCTTTCATGCCCAGGAACTATAGCCAGACTGCTTTACAAATTGAGCCTGTAATCTTGTCAGACATGATGGCTAACACGGTGGGAGAGATGGAGGGTCAAGAGATGGGGAAGGGTGGGCACCACAGGACTGCTATAGGCTCCAGTGTGAACGCAGCTGTAAACCATGCTTTCTAGCCTTTTTATGGTCCATCTAACGCAACTGGTGTACAGAAAAGTATACAGCCCTGATACACAGATTGGTGTTGTTTTTAATGTCAGTATAACAATAAATATTTTACATTACACAATTAATCAATCTACCTGTGTTTCTGCCTAAATTGCTGTATTTCTCTACAATTACTTAAATATTCAAGTTACAACTATTATAACATGAACTATTTTTGCAAGTTACATATATTTAAATATACTTTGTGCATTGTTTTAATAATTGTTAATCAATTGATTATCAAAGAAGTTTAATTTATCGAACAAGTGCTTACTAAAGGGTTGCTGAATCACTACAGTTCTTTCTCACAAACCAAAGGAAAGGAGAAAAAAATAACTTCAGCCAAATCATTAAATGCAAATGTGCATCTTTAGTGGCCCTGGGTCTCACAGACTCTCCCCCTTCTAATCACCTTATCCTCTAACACATCTTCAAATGGCTTTTCAGAGCCTGCAGCTCTGTGGTTTATATAGTCATCATCTTATAGCAATTAAGTGTATCTTGTGTCTTGTGTGGAGCTAGACAATTAACCTGATGTTTCATGCTCATATTCACCAGAACCCTCCTGGTGGATTAAGCAGTCCAGACATCTGAGGGGATTATTTGGAGGGGTATTTATTTATGTAACCTTTTGTGTATGTTTGGATTAAAGGGAAATGTCACTCAATTTACAAATGCATGTGTCACTTTTGTGAGGTGAATCTGCGTAATGTGTTCTTTTTTCAACTTCAAGGGAGTATTCAGGATGTGGAGTGATATTTGTGACATTTGAACCCTATTTAAAACCATCCACAAATTCATGTGAAAAATGAATAAAGTACTCCTAAGAGAAAGTTTTTGTAAACTTTCATATATATACACTTGTTTTTACTTAGAAAAAACAACTTATTTCATGTTACTGAATGTTTATAACTCAACAACGAGCACTAAGGTGCAGCCTAAGGGAGGCTGCATAATGGAATGATTTGTTAATGACTGGAGTGAATTATCTTTATGTTGATTTGGGACCACATTGTTCCAACAAGACCAATGCCAGACACGCCATAGACGCCTCATATCTACTCTAAATGTGAGCAGATGGAATGCATTAATGACACCAGGCATGCTTACAACGTTTGTCATTTCAAACAAATACTAGGTGGAGGTTTTGTTTTGTTTTTTTATCTGTGTGACATGCCAGATTAGATGTTTTAGACAGACATACTACACACAAACACACATACTATTCTTCTACATCAAAGAAAAACAGTTTCAGGACACAAATGAAGCTCACAGATACACCAACCTTGTAAGTAACTCTTGCTTTCAACTGTTTCTGTTTTTCCATTTGAAGCAGGTAGCTGTCATTGTTTTTAAGGATGGGGTAGGTTGTGCTCACACACTGAACAGGGCTTCCTGTCATGGGCTTCCCTATAGGTGGAAGAACTGTGTAGGAACCAGGTCTGTGTGATGAAGTAGGAGTGAGTGTCCTGCAGACAATTTGTGGAAATAGTTTAGTGTGGGCCTCATTTAGACTCCAATCTTGGTTCGTTCCTTCACAGGATAATGGCAACTTTAATGCAGTTGTCCTGAAACACAAAAGGTGGATAAATAAGAGAGATGCTCCATAATAATAAATTATTAGAAATGGATATTGTAATATATTTTTTATTAATATTTTATTTATACTTATATAGTGAATCAAATACACATTTTTCAGATAATATTCTGTCACAGTACTCGTTCTGTCATTTTACACAGTACACAGTGTTGTTAATGCTCGTGTATCTCTTTCTCATCTTTGGTCTCTAAAAAGCAGTATAAATGATTCACCTTTGTTCAGAACTATTTTCCAAATGTTGTTGGTAGCACTGTGAGTTTAGCCTCTGGCGAGGCATTTTGAAGAACTTTACTAGATCTGTTTGTTGATACCCTGGGGCTGAGGTTAGTTGTACTTCAGATGCAGGGCTCCAATGAGGATGACCACCAAGAGTTGCTAAGTTGATGATGGCATCCTGGCCCTTGTGCTGGAGTAATGAAAGTAGATGGGATGAAGTGTTAAGGTTGATGCTGAGGTTGATGGTGGGGGGCAAAGGCTGTGATGAACCAGTCATCTGAGGTTTTGGCTGAGTTGCAGAGGCCAGTCCTACTGACATGGAGCTCAAGCATTCTTTCTGCTCAGCTTTAAGCCCTGAAGTAGGGGGTTGTTGCTTTTGAGAAGGGCTGGGATATTTCCGCTGTGCTTTCTTCCCTTTAATGATCTGGGTGACATAAAGCGAGAGTAAGATTAAGGATAAGGATAACATTCTTCATTAATGTAAGATGTCACAGCAACAAAACTGTTCTACTATCTATCTAAACCACAAAAACAACAACAAACATGAGCTGTAAGAGGCACAAATCTTACCCGAGTAAAAAAAGACCTGGCACTCTGCTTTGCATGATATTTCCAAATTATTAAGAGGTCTATGAGCACGTCTCTCATGCATCAAATACTGCTGATTTAGCAAACACCATTCCAGTAGAAAATATTTATACTCCTCTGCTTAGCCATGTTAAGGTGAACACTTGAGTTTTCAAAATAATAATGTTTCTCCAATTCTCTGCTTTTTCACTTCATCTTTTTCTTTAACTATCTTTGGCAAGCCCCAACACAACAGTGTCATTAGTGATTGTATTCACATTCCATAAAGGACCCTAAAAGCCATGGTGAAAGTGTTCCTACTGTGAAGCATTTTGGCAGCTTTTGCTAGAACCTAGGCAATTAAGCTTCCCTAAAACTGGTCTATATTTTGACACTATTGTTTTGGTTATGTCTACCAAGGGAAAATGATTGAGGCATATCAACACCTGCAACTGTTGTGTTTTCTCGAGCCACCTCATCTCAGGGTCTGAGCTGTCCTCTTGATGTTCTGTGCTGTCTGTCTCCTGAAGAGAGTCAGGCAACTTAGAGAAAACACAAAAAGAAAACAACATGCTGGCACAATGAATGCTACTAATTCTAT
Source organism: Mastacembelus armatus (assembly GCF_900324485.2). NCBI lineage: Eukaryota > Metazoa > Chordata > Actinopteri > Synbranchiformes > Mastacembelidae > Mastacembelus > Mastacembelus armatus. The sequence continues at coordinate 3,359,834 of NC_046646.1, forward strand.
GAAAGGTGGATAGGTGAAGGTTGCAAGCAGTCAACTGCTCTAGTTGCATCTATTAATAAGTGTGTTTCAGATTTCATCTAATAGGCTACGATAACAGATTCAAAGCAATGTTGCACAAACCATCCAGACCTTATGTTGTTTCAATGTATAAGCTGTATGGTCATTTGACTGTAGCTTTCAAGCTAATACTTACTGATGATTAAAAGATTATGTAGTAGTTCAACAAAAAGGGGGACCTTTTTTTGAATTACTTACAGACATTTGTGTGATTTTACTGATGAACACTGTATTATGATAAGTATATGATCAGGAGCAGGTATTAGTTACAACCACGTCTGGCAATGTACACATTCATAGAGCACAAACACTGCCTCACCTTTACTTATTTCCCTTACCATTTCCTTTTGTCACCCATTATAAAACTCCCAATCAGTTGGAGAAAATGATCAAGCCTGTATTGCATTTTGAACATGATAAGCTGTGTAATATCTTTTCTATTAAATTGGGGGGCATGTAATTGCTTCTCTGTGAGACGATGTCACAACAAAGTCTGGCAATTGCAGCTTGCTGTATTACCTCCTGTACCCGGAAAACATCTGCTTTTCACAATGAAAACTTCAAAGGGGCTGTGGATCTTGAATTGCATTTAGCTGCTATTGTGGCCAGCCCAGGTAATCTTGATTAGGTGTTTAGACTGAGGCAGGGTATACAGTGGCAGAGAGCTCCCCAGAGCTTTGGTCTAAAGCTATTAAAAGATTGTACATTATGTTCCCCTGGCTTTGAAGTGAGGGCCTGCAAGAGGAGAAGGGACTCTGAGGGCTGAGTGCAATAGTAGAAGATTGATCTGCTACTTCTGTCTTTATCAAAGGAGGCCTAAGCTCAGATGAAGTCAATCATTGCTGCCGCCACAATGCCACTTGGGTGAGCTAAATATTTGCTGCATTAGGAAATTGTGTACATTTAATAACAGGTCTAATTATCACAAGTTGCCTTCAGATGGCCATTCTCATCAAAAGACCAAATGGGTTACTTTGAAGACCTAAGTAAGAACTGCTTTGTCTGGGCTCACACTGATTTGTGAAACTGATGCGATTTACACATGGAGTGTTGCCATCTACTGCATGACGAACCTTTGTGAATGATGCATACAGTATTTTTTTTGATTTAAAAATGTTTATTTTTTTTAAAGATGTCTTTCAGTATCCATCAATATTGCATTTTCTGAATATCTAAAACTGGTAGAAGATAAATTTACTCCTTTGAGCTTTAATATTGCATTTATTAGAATACGGTTCATTATTTACTATTGTTTATTAGTGACATGCTCTTGGCTCTATAGTATGTTTGTGCATTTGATTTCAGTGGGGGGGGGGGGGGCGGGGTTGTTTGTTTGTTTTGATTTTGTGAGTGCTATTTAAATTAAACAAAATTTAAGACAGTCACTTTATTTGGTCTAATCATTCAATAATCCTCTTTTATTAATTCTGTTTTGAGATAGCTTGTCCGTGTACCAGTAAGTATATTATATTGTAACATAGTACTGGAATAATCCACCATTTTACCGAGATTTTATTTAATTATGAAGTATGATTTCAAAATGACTTTGCTTAAGGCTATTTTTGATGAGCTTTGTTGATATGTTATACTGTTGCAGTAACAAACTCATAGATTAATCCTGTAATGAACCAAGAAATAGAATATTTGCAAATTGTTGCCCCCTTCTTTTGTACCCTGTGGCCCCCATTAAGTAAGACATGTCTTTGGGGAGACAGGGCAACGGAGAACTAACAAGCAGATTTAGAAGGGAAATGACAAAACACAAGGGATCAGGAGAGGGAAAGGCTCTGGCTCTGTTTACCATTGCACAAAGCTAACAGCTCTTGACTATGTAAATGGTGATGATATGAGACATTGTAGAGAGCTGGGGCTCAGATGGGTGAACAAGGTTGGGGGTATTATAGCCAGCAAACAGTCTTGTGGCCCGACAAATGGGGAATGCAGGCTATCCTGACCAATTATGCCACTGTGCCAGGTGCAGGGATGTCTAAGAGCCTATTGGTAACCATGCGTCTCTGATGTTCCTGTTGTACACATCAACTCATAATAACCACTGCACAGCCAGACATGGGTTTTTCATATGGTGGAGAAGGCAGCTGATGGCTTCTTTGCCAAATTAATTTTCCAGACAGTGCAAGAGAAAAAAAAGATATTCTCTTACTTGTTGTCTGAGATAACAATAAAGGGCATATAGATATTAATAATATTACCAAATGAGCTCAGGTTTGGCTGATGCAGAAGAAAAAAGAAAGTAAACAAAGAATCAATCTCTGTAATCTCTGTAATCTGCTCCTGAGACCATTAACATTCAGGCTACTGTCCAATATTATAACATTAAAATATGTTTTTTAACAGTAAATACACTGACAGTGCAACTGTTCTTATAACATCAGCACAGTAAATAGTGATCTCTTTAAATGTATTAACAATCCCCACAACACCTGTGTTTAAAAATATCTTCATTATTTTAGTAAATATAGCTATCGCTATCATTTGCTAATACTGAAAAACCTACTTTCTGCCTAATATACAGAACAGCTTGAGCATTAACTGTTCGAGCCTGATACCACTTAATCGTAACTAACCAGAATGTCTAATTTGCTAAATGATCTAAACTGTAAATGAAGGCAAATCATCGAGGCCAAGTAGGTTCAACGAATACAGATCTGTCCTTCACTGAACACTGTACAAAATGCAAATGTAAGCTATCACAGTTTATACTGAATTTTAAAAAAGAAATGTTTTATCATTTAAGTAAAATAATTACATTATACAGTATTTTCACAATGATTAAGGAAAGCTGACCATAAATCATTACTAATGCTTGTGCAGCTCCTGGTGTCTGTTTCTGTAATTGCAACCTGTTTCAAGAGCATGACTGTGTAAGGGTGACCATTACAGAGCTGTCAAAGTTTGCTTACATTTTAAAGCTCAAATTCTCATTCAGTGATCTTAACCATAAGCAGATGCTATTTACTGAGGGAAAAAACATATATACTGACCTTATTCAGATTATACGGCATATCCTGCTTAAGTGCATGTACTTTCACATAAGAGTCACATCTGGACATGTTGCAGCCCAAGGTTACTTTGTTACGCTCCACTATGTCCTCCATTAGTCTTCCTAGCTTTCTGTTTGAATAAAGCTTAGGACTGGTTGCTGTAGATGTGTCCATTTTCTGTGTTTGAATGCATCCTCCTTGATGGTACTGGTTAAGAGATTCTATGACACGTATATCCTCAGTCATTTGAGGAGACCTGCTAATATTTTTACCAGCATTGTTACAGCTATCCTCACACGTCTTTGTGAATCTTCTCTTTGAGGTGTTTTCACTTTCATTTTTATTGGAAGAGCTGGATAACCTTGAAATATTAGCTGTGGGTGAGCTAAGCTGTAAAGCATGGTTCCAAAAGTGGGGAGCAGTTACTGAGCTAGTCTGACCACCTTGTGGGTGTAGGTGGTATGGCTGGTCAGATTCACTGCCAGTTATGTTATGAGTTACTACAACAGCTGGACTTGTATCAGTAATGTATCTGTATCCTGCATTTATTTCCTCAGGGACTTGCTTGTTGGAAATCGGTGGACTCCCTATGAAACAGCCATTTTTCTTCAGGTTGGTCCTCCAGTTAGGGTCATAGCGCAGATCAGAATAGGCATCATCAGAAATCAGCTGGCTGTGAGATTAAAGAAAGACAATACATTAAAGATTTAATGTTCACTGCAACTTGCCTGAGGCTAATATTTGCATCAGTAAATTGTAGCTCAATTTCTAGGCTTAATTAATTATGCAAACAGAAGAAATTAAATTGCATTATAAAAAGCATGTGTCCATATATTTACAGTATAGGCTTAATGATATTAGTAATTGATTTAATTGTTGGTAATCAGCTTTAATAATTACATTTCCATATCTAAAGGAAGTTTTTTGGACGCTTGAATGCCAAATAGGCCTGTAGTGAGAGGTCAAAGGAACAAGATCCATTACACAATTATTAGAACGGTGATGTCCTCAAACAAAGACACCTAGGCCTTATCAGAGACTTCTGAAATTGAAACAGATGAGGGAGATTATGAGCCTGTATTTACAGATAATTTTCGTATTTTCACCTCTAGGCTCACTAATGAGACTGCATTTGAGAGCTACTAGCGGGGGAATGGTTCACAAACGGCAATTTTCAGCTTATGAAATGGCTTCAAAATTGCAGGCTAAAATGCTCTTTCTGATGGTGATGAAAAGATCTCATTAAAATAAATAGCAGAGAGCTTCTTTGTTGTGCTTATTGGGAGGACGAGGGGAGCCTAATTCTCAGTCGTGATGTTGTGTGTCGGGAGGGGGGGTTGCCTAGGTGTAGGGCACTTCACTTCGATGAGGCCAAAAGGGTAAGGGATGTCTCTCTAATGACTCAAACAAGTTGGAGAATGTATTTTAGACAATATGCAGCTTTGCATGACGCCTCTAACACTGCCAAAACATGACAACTCATTATTTCTTACATAAGATACAGACACCTAAATACAAAAGCCAGGAAAATATTGTGAGAAACAGCAAATGGAAAAAATAGTCATACAGACTATAGTCACATTTTTGTTGTTGTTTTTTTGCAATATTTGATGTGAGATAGAGAAACACAGTAAAGATCGGGATGAATGGAGTTGCCTAAATAGGAATCTTTTGCTTGAATGAAGAATGTCCTTTGGTTTTGTGAACTATGCAGCGGCATTGTGTGATAAGGGTTATCCTCTTTGAGAAGGCAGTAGAGAGGACTACTACATAATGGGAATAGGACTATGTCCACTGCCTCAGCTCAATGAAACAGAGCCTTTTGTGTGAGTATGTCATGGTCATTTTCCTCTGAAACAATGTACTTTGGAAGTGGACCCATACTTGGTAGACATCAATTGGTATGGATTATGGCAGAAAAATAGTGAATGCCCATATTCTATTTTGGACGAAAATTACTATCAGGCTGTGTCTGGAGTGAAGAGATGAGAAAACAACGGTATCAGTCAACCTGAATATAAAAACAGATAATGTTGTCCTCACCACACATGCCTACCTCTGCACCCACAAAAAAGAGAGATACATCTCTTATAGCATTGATGACCATTGTTAATGAACCATGAGTGACCACTTATTGTGATCCATCCAATCAAAACAAAAAAGAATCCCTCAAATAAAAGCTATTATTCTGAAAGCACATGAATTAGTCCATTCTCACTACAATGTATGATCAGTGCATTCATGTCATTAAACAACTGACACTGTTTCATTGTTGAGTGATGAATAACGGCTATTTGTCTTTTATCATCTGTGTGCTGTTTAAAAGTAAAAGGTTTGATTGCTGTTGCCATTCTCCTTCTTGTATTTCATTTAAGCAGCACTATTATGTGTTTAATTTTAATTAATTTGTCACATACAGTGAAAGTGGTAGTCCAGTTCAATAAGCAAAATGAACAAGGTTGGGCACACTTATATATAGATGTACATAGAGAACCCTGAATATCCAACAATGTAATCTGATTTTCTTCACTACAGTGTCTATACCCCAATCATATCTATTTACACAAAATAAAGCTGTAATTAGAAAATGACATAGTTATTTTTGATACAAACAAAAAATAAAAGTTGTGTTGTTTTAACTGTTAGTCCCTGGCAAACAACCCACTAACATCAATTACTGCCATCTACTGGCCAAACAGCATAACTGTATATCATAATTAGTCATATATAGGCTATAATCTGACATAGGATAGGTATGCTGTTAGTTTTTATTTATCTTATTGTCAGCAAGTTTTAAACCCAAATAATACTCCTCTGTGTGTATCCAAAACCCAGTGTATCTCAGTATCCTATTCCTCTGTGCCAACCTGGATAAGCATATATCAGAATTAGTCATATATATTCTCATTCCTCTGTGCTATAAAGCAAAATCAGTGATGACAACAAGCAATGTTAAAAAACTCTCAAAAATACACAATTACATATAAACTATAACACTGTCCTGCTGCCATAAACACCTGCTATTGCACCAAGTTCTTCCATTAAATGTACTTTTGTCTCCTTCTATAGACACACAAAGTGAAATTTGGCATTATTTCACTTTTGTAGCCAACAGTCAGGACAAGCTCATGTACACTGCAAAGCCTGTCAGTAAAAGATGTTTCAAAATAACGAAGCCAACAAGTCCAACTTGGCAAAGCACTTGGCCGACTGACGTGCCGATTTGTAAAAATAATTTAAAGAGCGACAGGATAGCAATTACGGAATGTGATAGAAAACACCTGCTATTTGTGACAAGCGACCTTTTTTCACCATCAGAGTTCGATAAGGAAATTAAGGGAAACTGTCTAATTTAACTTTTTAGCTTTTGTGATTAACGTTCACATTAACACATTGTGATTAATTCATTCTTGTTGTTTAGTTTTCACATTCTCCACAGGACTGACACTGTCAAAATATTTTTTCTTTGTGTTTTGTTTCTTAAATTCTATGTTTTGTCCTCTAAAAGGTAACACCATTACTTTTCCTGATGGTTTAGTGTTTTCTGTGATATTGTTTTAGTCATGCCAAAACAAATATTGTATAGCTTACCTTGTTCCTTCATCTGTTTGTGTGTCCAAATATTCTGTGTGTACGTGGGCGAGGTTCCTCTTAACAGGAAGATGTGATGCTACTTCTAGACTATCATAAATTTGAAAATCTTCAGTTTCTTCATTATTTGTATATTCATCTTCTCCATCATCCTGCTGTGAGCTGGCAGTATTGTCTTTGACATTGTTGTAGTAAATACACATTTGTCGCTGCTGCTGGTAAGCTGTCTCTTGGACTGAGTGCTCTGATTCAGACTCTGCAGAGCTCCTCTGGGTGGCCAGAGCTGCTTTGCTTGAAGAATAATCTTGTTCAGTCTTCAAAACTTGTCTGAGTCCCTCATCCATGTTAATGTTGTAGGTGGGAAGTCAGCTTCACAAAGCTTTGATTATCTATGTGGTTGTGAAATATTCTGTTTAATTGTACAAGATAAACAGCAGGCTTAAAAAGTGAAAGAAGTGTGGCCAATACTGATTTTTTTGATGAAGTCAACCTCATCCGACTAAAATGCTCTAACAGTATTGCCTAAGTCAAAGTTCAAATGTTTAGGAGTAGGAGAATGGAGCACTTACTTTTGTAGTAATGTATAAAAACATTTTTCTTTTCCAGCAATACGACACCTTATGTCAACAGATCTGTTGAATTATCAACAAAATTATCAGACTAATCTCTTTTATATATAAGAATAGCCCCAGGGCTCAAGTTGTGTAAGTTAAGCATTAATTTGTTTCAATACCCAGGTTTCTAGACGTCACAGAAATGTGCTTAATAAATTAGTCTGTGCTGATGGTGATGCTAGAAACTTATTAAAAACATTCTTTTTGGAGCAGACTTTTTGTAGGAAAAACACAGTACACTAATTACATTAATAATGACTCGATTCACGTGCCATTGCACTCACGCAACATTAACGGAATAGGAAGCACATGGAAGTATGTCGAAGCCAAAAGTTTTGAGTGCACACCATCCCCTTCACTTTCAACGTTAGTCTGCATTTAGAAACATTTAGCAACAGTGGGAAATATCATAAGCGAACACAAACACATCCATCCATCATCTATACCCACTCACACACACACACACACACACATATATATATATATATATCTATATACACATATATGGGTCAGTGACATTTTAGAATTTCAAAATGGCCAAAAATAAAAATGAAACAGCAAGTCAGTTTCATCATTTCCTGTGTACATCCACATGTATATTTTTCATTTCAGTATGTGCGCCTTATAAAAATATAAAATAAAAGACATTTTAATGCATTTAATGTTATGCACTTCTTGAAAATGTCATTTGGCAGAACAGAACTATTTCTCATATGATATTAAATTTAATGTCAATTATACAATCAGACAACCTTTAGTCCTACATTATTCTGCCAATTTTGTGTTTTTCATATAATTATGAACAGATAATTAGATAACAGATAACCTTTTTCTTCAAAAATAGAAAATCAGTTGCTTATGGAAGTAAAAATCTAGGCGTCACGTCATTGACCCATATACACACATATATATGTGTGTGTGTGTGTGTGACTGAGAACAACATCTGTCGACAGAAAGACAGGAAATACATTATCATTTCAATCCACATGGAGTCGGATCATATGGTAGTAAATCCCATCAGTAGTGACCATGAGTCTCACGTTGTAAATAATTGTAATTATTTCAGTTTTTGGGAACATGCGAAGAAATTATGGTATGTCTCCCTCTGGTGGTTTATAACAAACACCACTCTCAGTTTTTAATTTGAAAGTAAAAGGAGAGGTTTTAAGAGGATAACCCTGACGTTCTGCTCTCACTTTGACTTCAGGATCTGGGGAGTCAGATGGACAGAAGTACCAAGGAGCACCTTTTCATTTTGCGAGCGTGAACATCTGTGCTGCTCGATCAGATCATCCGTTATGCTCACGATTATGTTCTCCCTCACACTCAAATGTGACTCTGCTCTTTCAAATATGTGCGGCCTTGCTCTTAAATGCTGACCTGCAAACTGAGTAGCGTTAGCTCCCGTAATTGGGATTGGGTGCGCGCTCAAAATTTTTGTCATCGAATTACTTCCAAAGAACAGGAAAAACATCTCTTAAAACGTTAAAAACGAGTCGTTTTTCATTGTCCCTGCTATCATATAAGTTATTAAATCTAATGGCTAAAACGTACTCAGACCGTAAACCGGAGTGCTGATAAACCGACCACTAGCGATAGCTAGCGTTACATTCATTTCTGGTGGAACAACGCCAGGTGAAGTGAATATAACTTAGCTAACGCTAGGTTTGCTTCGCACTGCTGTGGTACCTCGGTACCTGAAAGCAATGTCCCAAATTGAACAAAATGTAATGAAAGTTGTACCCTGTTCGAATTGGAAAACAGTAAGCTAGAGTTACGTGTAAAATCGTTTGCCATCGCTTAACGTTAGCTAGGATCTTAAAAAATTACCGTTACGGAAACTTAGCAGCAATCATATAGCCTAGCCTTTCCCTGACAAACTAACGTACGCTAACGCAGGGGTGTAACGAAAGTCAGTTCAGCCCATGTGATATTTACATTTTTTGTATTTAGCGTTACATTAAAATAGCGCCGAAATGTGTCATGTTAAACATCAAGACAGCAAAATAAAACTTGCTCGCGTACTCACCTGTTTTCCTGTTAGTAACTCGACGCAGTATTGCAACCATGGAAACACAAACGCAAACATGTAAACGCAACTTTAGATTTCAAGACTCAAGAGTAGGCAGTTAACTACGGTTAGCTTTAAAGCATCTTCGAACACGACTCTACATGGTTTAGCTTAAGGTAAAGACAGACAGCCTTCAGAATATACTCCCAAGCTTTGGAAACTAGCGAAAATGATTCCAATGGATGATCCTCCCGAAACATCCCTACTTTCAACTAAAGATTACACAAGAAATCATGTACTTTGGCAGTCTCCATTTTGCCAAAACCAAACATACAGGTGTAATTCAAACTCCATCCAAACTGAGCACAGTAAGCCCTGTATCTATGCAAATGGGATATCTTTTTTTTTTGCCTCAGGTTATCTGCTATTCATTTATGTGGTATTTGTTATTACTATTATAGATTTGTTCAACAAGCGTGACAACATTAAGTATGTAGCCAGTAGCAACATGTCTTATCTTGCTGGCAGGTCTGTACTCCTAACCCAGTTCTACACTGCATGCTTCCTACATATACAAACTTGTAAACTTCATGTTTCAGTAAAAGCACACTACATGTTTAATTCCCATCCCTAATGTCAAAGCAGGTACAAGGCCTCACCTTCCTAATCTTCCAGCAGCTTAAAACCTGTTAATTTTACTCCAAGCCTATAACCAATAGCAAATTGTGTAGTGCAGCCCTTAGTGTCTTAATTATACAGTTGATCAAAACAGTAAATAACTGGATCAGTGGATTACAAATGCAATAAATTAAGTAAAAACAAACAGGGTTAGTTTTTTTTTTATTGTCAAGTCAGTGACAGTGGTATAGAAAAACAATACCATACAGTTGTTCCAGCTGTGTCGCAAAATTGCAATAAATATGATCCCTGAACCCTGTTTTAACTTTATTAAATTTCTCTCTTAAGCTTGTATCTTCTGCCATAAGAGGGTTACTTTCTTTATCAGGAGGTAGCTGAACTGATGGAATGTTTAGTCAACCTCCTCAATGGTTGGTCCAGAGGATCCTCCACCAGTAGGAGCACCACCAGCACCGGGGAAGCCACCAGGCATGCCATCTGGCATACCACCTGGCATGCCACCAGCACTCTGGTACAGCTTGGTGATGATCGGGTTGCACACCTTCTCCAGCTCCTTATGCTGATGCTCATACTCATCTTTTTCAGCAGTCTGCACAACAAGGAGACAGTTTGTTATGACAAATGTTAATTCCTGTCCTTTTACCAAAACATGTAAATATAGACCACCACAAACTAGAATTAATGCTAAAGAGTGGTGACACATCCACTGGTGGGGGAGGAGGGGAGAAAAAAAAAAAAAAAAAAAGACTTGATATTTTATGTTAATTTTCTGAAGTAAACTACACTGCTTTCACTGATCAACACCGATCCTCACCTGGTTTTTGTCAAGCCAGCTGATGACCTCGTTGCACTTGTCCAAGATCTTCTGCTTGTCGTCATCACTGATCTTTCCAGCAAGCTTCTCATCTTCCACAGTTGACTTCATATTGAAAGCATATGACTCCAGGCCATTCTTAGCAGACACCTTGTCACGCTGGACATCATCTTCTGCCTTGTACTTCTCAGCCTCCTGGACCATGCGTTCAATGTCCTCCTTGCTGAGGCGACCTGTCATAAAATAGGCAAGATTAGCATTTAAAACCCCCGACAAACCTTAAGCTAACTAGATTAAGTAGCTTTTAGGCTCTTTTTACCCTTGTCATTGGTGATGGTGATCTTGTTCTCCTTGCCAGTGCTCTTGTCAACAGCAGACACATTCATGATGCCATTGGCATCAATATCAAAAGTCACCTCAATCTGGGGAACACCCCGAGGAGCAGGAGGAATGCCTGTCAGCTCAAATTTCCCCAGCAGGTTGTTGTCCTTAGTCATGGCACGCTCACCTTCATAAACCTGTTTGAAATACAAAGGGTTAAGCAAGCAAATTTTAAAACCACAGTTCTGCCCTCTATTTTTGCTCAGACATCCAAGGAAGGTCTGAGCCATCTTTGGTCTTGTGATCTCTGGTAGAAACTATGAATGGCAGGAATAAACATCACTGCAAAAACACTGAGAAACAGGTATAATTATATTTTGCTTACCTGGATGAGCACACCAGGCTGGTTGTCAGAATAGGTGGTGAAGGTCTGGGTCTGCTTGGTAGGGATTGTGGTGTTACGTTTGATCAAGACAGTCATGACACCACCTGCAGTCTCAATACCCAGGGACAGAGGAGTGACATCCAGAAGCAGCAAGTCCTGCACATTTTCAGACTTGTCACCAGACAGGATTGCAGCCTGGACAGCTGAAAAACAAAACCAACAGTTAGATCTTAAGTCAATTACTGTATTCATTTACAAACTTGAGTTTAGATCATGAGGACCATGACCACCATCTGCTACAGCTGTGAACTTGCTGTGCAACCAGTTAGGAGAACAAAATTTGTACCATCCATTTGTTTGAACCTACCAGCTCCATAGGCCACAGCTTCATCTGGATTGATACTTTTGTTGAGCTCCTTCCCATTGAAGAAGTCCTGAAGCAGTTTCTGGATCTTGGGGATACGGGTAGAACCACCAACCAGCACAATGTCATGAATCTGCCCTTTATCCATCTTGGCATCACGGAGAGACTTCTCCACTGGATCCAAGGTGCCACGGAAGAGGTCAGCATTGAGCTCCTCAAAGCGAGCCCTGGTGATGGAGGTGTAGAAGTCAACTCCCTCATATAGGGAGTCAATTTCAATGCTGGCCTGGGTGCTGGAAGACAGGGTGCGCTTTGCCCTCTCGCAAGCAGTGCGCAGACGACGGACAGCTCTCTTGTTGTCACTGATGTCCTTCTTGTATTTACGCTTGAACTCTGCGATGAAGTGGTTAACCATGCGGTTGTCGAAATCTTCCCCACCAAGATGAGTATCTCCAGCAGTGGACTTGACCTCAAAGATGCCATCTTCAATGGTCAAAATGGACACGTCAAAGGTGCCACCGCCAAGATCAAAGATGAGGACGTTTCGCTCAGACCCAACCTGAAATTAATTAAGACTTTACAGTTCCTCAACCTACCACAATGTGTTAGATTATACACTTTACACTTCATATCTGTACAACTGTCTTGTTTCAAGTTTTATTTACCTTTTTATCCAACCCATAGGCAATGGCAGCTGCAGTTGGTTCATTGATAATTCGGAGAACATTGAGGCCAGAGATTGTGCCAGCATCCTTGGTGGCTTGGCGCTGGGAGTCATTGAAGTAAGCAGGTACTGTAATTACAGCATTGTTGACAGTCTAAAAGAAAATAGGTCAAAGGTTAGAATAACTCGAGGATTGCAAGTTTTGATCAAAAGTGGAGAAATAACATACTTTTCCGAGGTAGGCTTCAGCAATCTCCTTCATCTTCGTCAGCACCATGGAAGAGATTTCTTCTGGGTAGAATGACTTGGTCTCAGCCTTGTACTCAACTTGAACCTTGGGGCGACTGTTGTCATTGATGACTGCAAATGGCCAGTGCTTCATATCTGACTGCACCACTGTGTCGTCAAACCTGCGGCCAATCAGCCTTTTGGCATCTGCAAAAAAAAAAAAAGTTATTTTTAAAGATCCAAAGAAATCTGCTCTTCTGTGGTCTCTGACCAAGACTATACTCAACCATCCACAAAAGGAAATTGAGCTATATTTGGCTTCTTCAACCTCTGGTGCAAACCACAATTGCAGGAAAATTCTCATAACAGTGAGGGGGGTATTTTTAATGAGATCTTGACATTCACTGTTACAGTCTAATATAATTTCACTTACAATTAAAAAAGGACAACTATAGTAAACTGGTATGGTTTGCCTACACCTTAAAGTTCTTCACAATTGTGATAAACGACTTTGCTGATTTTCAGCAGGTAAAAGCAACAAGAATGACATAGGATCACTATATCACCATCATTCAATGCTAACAATACTTACCAAAGACTGTGTTTGTGGGGTTCATGGCAACCTGATTCTTGGCTGCATCCCCAATCAGCCTCTCAGTGTCTGTGAAGGCCACATAGCTGGGTGTGGTCCTGTTACCCTGGTCATTGGCAATGATTTCAACTTTGCCATGTTGGAACACACCAACACAGGAGTAGGTGGTCCCAAGATCAATACCAACTGCTGGTCCCTTAGACATGTTCCTTAATGAAAAGAAATTGAATTACAACAAAGCTTGTGGTGGGCAAAACAAGTGCAGCCTATGACACTTAAGGCAACGGCATACAAAGAACAAATTACTCTGCAGTACTAACAAACTTAAATACATGGAGTTTTGATTTCAGCATATAGAATATAACATACAATAAGGCTTCACTGACCCCAAGTGGGAATTTTTTAAAATGGTAATCTTTATAATTGCAATTTTAAATGCAGAACTTGCAAATTAATATTCTAACACTGTTACTGTGTCATTTTAAGTAAAAGCTGCAGTACTTCAACTACTGTCACATTTATATCATTTTCACTATTACACTTAAACAGCAAACATCGTACTAATACGTTTACAGACTGTTACTAAGGGCTAACCATGGTGTCATGATGTCATGACCACGTGAGAATGAAACATATCGATCAGAGCTCAGACCAGAAATTGGCAAAGGGAATTTTAACGTATAACAGACAAACGCCAGATGAAATAATAGTCCAGCCGCAAGATTAAATCGCTTATAAAGTCCTGCAAACAGGCTTTTTAACTGAAAGAGTTACCGGAAGTCTATTCACTTCCGCTAGTACACGCGGGTCGAGAACATTCTGGAACGTCTTAGAATCCCTGCCCCCACTCTGCTATGTGGCTAACATTAGCTAACACACCCGGTGAGCACAGCTACCACAAACACATGAAATGTAACCTTCTAAAGCTTTGTCAATCCTATAGAGCTTCAGTATTCAAGGAATTAAAAAACAAATGTGCAATTCCTAATTGCAACACACAGCAATAGGGAGACACAAAATACTAAGGCTACATACGCTATTGCGATCAACCACAAACGACATAGGGAAAGTTACTAAACTATTATGTTTGATTATTTGTAACTCATTGAAGAATAACTTACCAAATGTTTGCCCCGGTTAATCTTTTAGATGGTAGGTTTGACTGTACAGCGGCGAGGCTGACCTATCCTTGCCGGTATGAGAAGAGAAAGGAAGACCAAAGTGCATCAGAACCTTATATATGACCGGCACAGCAGCCAATCAGATGTCGAGTCTTTGCTCGGTGTCCACCAGTGACGCTTAGTGTATAGCTGATGACGTCAAACACCGAGCCAGCCTACCTACCTCCTGTTTTGATGTCTACTGCATAATCACTTACTGTCAGAGGTACAGAAATAGAAAGAAGACATTATATCAAGACTGAGATTGAGGCATACAGGATTGAATAGCACGTTGTAAGTGTAGAATGTGGGATATATGGATTCATGAGACGATAGAGCATGTGTTGCTGGAATATACGGGATATGAGCAGGAAATGAAGGAGTGGAGTTGAGAAAAGGGCTAATGGGTTTAAAAGAAGTATCGCACTTAAAGGCAAATCATAAGGCATACAGAGCAATTTTGTTGAGAGGGGGCTACAGAATTTAAATGGAAAAACGCTTATCCTGGTTCACAATACCATACACACGGTAATGCACCGTATATTGAGGACAGTCAACCGCCATTAAATAAAAGACTAAGAAGACACAAAAGGAAAAAAAAAAGAAAATGAGGAGGAAGGAAGGATAGAGGAAGGGAGGCAGAAAGTAGAGATGGGAGATAAAAGAGGATGAAGTGCATCAGAAGAGTCTGAAGAACAGAGAAGAGAAAACATAAGTGTGTGATAAGATTTGGAGGTCACAGTTAGCAAGGTTAACCCTATCAAGTTGCCAAAAATCTTAAATAAGACAGTAGTAAACATTGATTTTGCAAAAACACTACATGATGGAAATTTGTTGATAGGCTGTAATACAGAAGATCAGACAGCTATAGCTTTAAAACTAGAAGAAATAGCTGGAGTCAAATTTGTTAACACTAGTAAAGTGGGAAGTGGGTTGAATAGAAATTAAAGTGTAATTGCAGGAGTACAAGCAAATGTGACTGTGGAAGAAATC
The DNA here is from genome assembly GCF_900324485.2 of Mastacembelus armatus. Classification (NCBI taxonomy): domain Eukaryota; kingdom Metazoa; phylum Chordata; class Actinopteri; order Synbranchiformes; family Mastacembelidae; genus Mastacembelus; species Mastacembelus armatus. The sequence continues at coordinate 3,375,269 of NC_046646.1, forward strand.
AAGAACAATTTGAAGGGAAGTACAATATTAAATGTTCAAAGGATAAAATTTGTAATAAATGGGAATAGGAAAGAAACTGAGAAGATTTTGATAGGGTTTCAAGGGGAAGTAATACCAAGGGTGATGCTGGGACTTACATGCTATATGGCACTGGAGTACATCCCAAGACTAGTGAGATTTTATAACTGTCAAAATTTGTATGAAGCATTAAAAGTATGCACAAGGGTTTGTCATCAAGGTACGTTGGCTCAGTTTATGTGGGTACCAGCACATATGGGGTGTAAGAGGAATGAGGAAGCAGACACTAGATTTAAATATTCTAGTAAGTCAATCAGAAATGAACGGCAGTGAAAGTGGAATATGGAGATAAATGGTAGATTTCTAGTGCAGGAAACCCGCACAGGGTCCCCTGTGGGTAAGCCCGCGTGAGGCCCATAGCTGTTTTGCCATCTGGGACCCCATAAAAATTCTGTATGGACAACCCATTTGGGTTTTTGTAGCATGTGTAGGATGTTCTGTGGGCATGCTATTCACGGCTGTGGTTAACCATTCTTGAGGTGTTTCTATACAATAATGAGTACATGCACAAGCAGACAGCAGCAAGAAGAATAGACTATCAGTGTTCATTATGTGAAGTTACATGTGTTCAACTTGGACTTTGTTTTGTACATACACACAGTTCCTATGCACCCATTTAAATTGTGCTCTACAGATGTTTTGATAAATGACACCAATCAGTAAAGAAAAGGTGCTATTGTTCACCTGGTGTCTAACTGCAGAACAAATACTATATTGAATTGACATAATCTTACTATTAGATATAATGTAATACAAGCTAGATTCAATATGTCAACACAACATACATTTTCCCTTTCAGCAAATACGTATGAAAACACTAGTGTGTCAATTCTGAATATACATTAATTAGTAAAACCATGTAAAACATGAGATGTATCATTTAAAAAAAATATTTTGGAATGGAGTGCAACTTTAATGTATGTTGACAAACAGCCAAAGATGATTTTTTATTTTTGTTTAATATTTACTAATTTGTGACTTTTGTATTTTTCATTAGACGTTAATATCCTTTATCCTAAAGTATTATTAGACAACCTTCAAGTACAGTGGGTACGGAAAGTATTCAGACCCCTTTAAATTTTTCACTCTTTGTGTCATTGCAGCCATTTGCCAAAATCAAAAAAGTTCATTTTATTTCTCATTAATGTACACTCAGCACCCCATCTTGACAGAAAAAAACAGAAATGTAGAAATTTTTGCAAATTTATTAAAAAAGAAAAACTGAAATATCACATGGTCTATATATATATATACAGAGATCTACAAATTGTACAAAATATAATTTTATGTGGATTTTAAATAATTAGTTTGAATCCTAGTCAACCCGGGCCTTTTTGTGTGGTGTTTGCAGGTTCTCCCTATGTGTATGTGTCTTTCTCCAGGTACACCGGCTTCTTCCCATAGTCCAAACGTATGCAGATTATGCTGAGCAGTATGTCTTTGTGTCAGCCTTTTGATAGACTGATAAATGAGGGTGTACCCCACCTCTCACCCACTGTCAACTGAATCAACTCAAGCCCCCTGTAATGTAGCAAGTCCGTTACCTTTCACACATAGAAAAGAAATAGACATGCTCATTTTTGGTATTTAAGATGTTTATTGATGATGGATTGTGTCCTGCTTAGCAGAGATGGTGTTGGGCCTGTAAAAGGAGAAAATCCAAGTATAATTATTTACAATTGGGCTAGAAATAGGGGTGATGTACTTACTCCTGTTCTGCTTCCTGCTTCCTAGGTGTTCCGGCTAAAAGAGGCCCCGGGGAGCCAGAGCACTTTAACAAGGTTCCAGAAGGGCCCTTGGTGGATTTGGAAGAGGTGTGTTAGGAGTTTTAATGTTGAGCTAAATGTCCTTTCTTTTAAACAATATTTACACAGCTAAATTGATAAAAGGATATTTTGTAGGTAATAATTGGTACCGTATTTTGTCACTGTAGTTGTGTATGGTGAATAGATTTTAGAAAGAGAATTACTTATCTGTGCAGACCTGTGTTTTAATTTGGTTTCTACTAATTGATTGGAGCCCCTACAAAAGGTCGCTGTTAGCAGTCAGGTGTGCTGCATGTAACTAGAAGCTGCAGGCCCCGTATTGTGCACTTTTTTATAAACTTTTGTCCTCATCTTGTTCATGTATTTTTGTCTGGTGAATAAATGCACTTTGGGGTCAGCACAAAGACAGTGTCCCTCTGTTCTACTCTGTTCCTTTGGACCATTAACGTGGCTAGCCGGCCTGATGACACCCCCCTGTAGCCCTGTGAGGGATAAATGGTATAGATAGGATCTTCTTCTTCTTTTCCTTTGGGCTGCTCCCTTCAGGGGTCGCCACAGCAAATCATCTGCCTCCATTTAACCCTATCCTCTGTATCCTCCTCACCCACACCAACTATCCTCATGTCCTCCTTCACTACATCCAAGAACCTCCTCTTTGGTCTTCCTCTAGGCCTCCTTCCTGGCAGCTCTAACCTCAGCATCCTTTTACCAATATATTCACTGTCCCTCCTCTGAACATGTCCAAACCATCTCAATCTGGCTTCCTCCGGCTTCTCCAAAACATCTAACATGACAACATAGGTATAGATGGCACCTCCCTCGTGCAGTAGTTGCTGCTGCACTGGTGACAGGGATGCAGTTTTTGGCAGCTGTGCCTCTAGACACAGAGCCACAGACACCAGCAGGTCAGCAGTAAAGAGGGGAACATGCACGTTGTGCAAAGGACAAAAAAAAAGAGCAGCTAGCACTTTCATCTGTTGTGGTAGACACACTTGAAAAGAGCAGGAGGTGATATCCTGCAAGTCCTGCTGGAAAGACTGAACACACACACTATAATACACACCCTGACAAAAGTCTTGTCACCTATCCAAGTTGTAGGAACAACAAATAACTTGACTTCTAGTTGATCATTTGGAATCAGAAGTGGCTTATATGAAAGGCAAAGGCCTCTAGATTACGCTTATTTTACCAAAATAAAATCTTATCATGCCGTTATTTTTAATTATTTAATTAGGACAGAAAGGTCAGACTTTGTTTAGACAAAAGCATTATCTGGCCAAGACAAATGGACTCTGTGGAGCAGAAATGGTTTTGGGAGAACTGGTAGTTTAGTGATAAACAGGACTTTTTAGTGAGTACCTAATCTCACATTTGGGATTTTGACACACAAAAAACCAACGGAAACATCTATTTAGTTATAAAGTAACTGTGTATTATGGTGTATTATTCATCACACATTTATAAGCTTCATTATGGTATAACAACTGTTGCTGTGTCCTAATTGCCTGAGAATTCAAAATTAGAAAGCAAAGTGGATAACCACACTCGGACCAGTTATTCACAAAAATCAACACCAATACCTTGACATTTCCTAATAAAAGATTACAGTTAGGTAATAATCTTTAGAATAGATAGAAGATAAATTTATAAACTTTAATGTGGTACCATTTTCATCGTTCTACCGTACACTTCTTGTCAAGAAGTTATGAGGTGTCATGATCATCAGACAACCTCCTCTGTTGTAGGGAAATATACTCGCCTGTATATAGATAATTATAAATCTTTATCATGAAATACCTTGAAAACTTGAAAAAACACACCTGTGACAGTGCCTAATAATCCCTTACAAAAGTTTTAGGAACCAGATGAAGTAAACATGAGAATCATACTAACTAAAATTCCCTTTTCAATGTAAATTAAGGTAAATTAGCTCCTGTAACTCATTCTCTGATCATATTTATCTGCTCAATGCTCTCTCTCTCTCTGCAGTTTTCACATTTTAATGAATTTAGTATGATGCTCACAATCTGTCATAGATAGATAGATACTTTATTCATCCCCCCCTTGGGGAAATTCAGATTGTCCAGCAGCTCTTATATTTACTTAAACATAGAAATATGATACAGTTAATACTTATTACATAATATCATAATGTCAATGGTTAAAAAAAGGTTAAAATTTCTCTTTGCTTCCTACTCACATCATTCGTGGCCACAGCCACAAATGACCATCCTAAAATGCACTCCTGTTACTACATTAGCCAGTGCTGAACCTTACATAGCCACATTTAAAGGCAACCATAACTGGTGATAAACATATAACATAGAAGAACTAGCAATATGTTTATGGACATAGAGAGTGAAATGTATAGACTGGAAATAAGCAGTTTTCCAGGTGGAGATAAATTAAAGACCATGACATTGTATATTGAGTTGGAGCTAGGTAAAAGAATGACAGCAGTTGCAATCAACAGCAGGAACATTATAATTTAGTTGTATGTACAGTGGTGTAAAAAAGTGTTGGCCCCCTTCCTGATTTCTTTTTTTTTTTTGCATGTTTGTCACACTTTGTTTCAGATCAAACAAATTTAAATATTAGTCAAAGATAACACAAATAGACACCTCATGCAGTTTTTAAGTGAAGGTTTTTATTATTAAGGGAAAACAAAATCAAAAACTACATGGCCCTATGTGAAAAAGTGGATCCAGTTTAGGTAAGTCTATACTGTACCAACAGTACTGTATAGCAACTGTGGGCATGCTGCACACAGTATGTGCATACTGTTATCCATTCCTTATTTTATTTTTACTTTCCATACATTTAAACAGGGATTTGTATATGAGGAGAAGGATTTTAAATTCTATTCTATATTTTACAGGGAGCCAATGAAGAGAAGCCAATATAGGAGAAATATGATCTCTCTTGCTACTTCCTGTCAGGACTCTGGCTGCAGTATTCTGGATTAACTGGAGGGTTTTTATGGAGATACTGGGACATCCAGATAGTAATGAGTTACAGTAATCTAGCCTTGACAACATAGCAAATGCATGGAGTAGTTTTTCGGCATCATTTTGAGACAGGATGTTCCTAATTTTGGCAATGTTGCACAGGTGAAAGAAGGCAGTTCTAGAAATTTGTTTTACATGTGAGTTAAAGGACATGTCCTGGTCAAAAATAACTCCAAGGTTTTTCACAGTAGTGCTGGAGGCCAGGGCTATGCCATCTAGAGTAGCTATAATTTAAAAAAAGTTATTTCTGAGGTTTTTAGGCCCAAATACAATAACTTCTGTTTTCTCTGAATTTAAAAGTAGAAAGTTACTGGTCATCCAGGCCTTTATGCCAGTTAGACCCGCTTGAAATCTGGTTAACTGGTTTGTGTTAACAGGTTTAATAGATAGATACAGCTGAGTGTCATCTGCATAGCCGTGGTAGTTAATAGAGTGCTTCCTAATAACATTGCCTAAAGGAAGCATGTACAAGGTGAACAGAATCGGTCCTAGCACAGAACGTTGTGAAACTCCATAACTTTTGTGCACGTGGAAGGTTCATCATGGACATGAACAAACTGGAATCTCTCCAATAAATAGGACTGGAACCATTTTATCCAGTCTTTATCACAATGCTGTTCCTCTGATACCAGTCACATGCTCCAATCTCTGTAATAAAATGCTGTGGTCAGTAGTGTCAAATGCAGCACTAAGGTCTAGTAGGACAAGTACAGAAATGAGTCCATTATCTGAGGCTAGGAGAAGATCGTTGATGACTTTTAACAGTGCTGTTTCTGTACTATGATGTGCTCTAAATCCTGATTGAAAATCTTCAAATAGTTCATTCCTGTGTAAGTGGTCTGATAGCTGCTTAGCAACAGCTTTTTCTAGGATTTTAGAAATAAATGGCAGGTTGGATATTGGTCTATAATTAGCCAAGACTCCTGGATCAAGACTAGGCTTTTTGAGTAAAGGTTTGATTACTGCAGTCTTAAAGGCCTGTGGTACGTAGCCTGATACTAGAGATAAATTTACCAAGTCCAATAAAGATGAGTTCATTAATGGCAGGGTGCCTTTAAGCAGTCTAGTCGGGATGGGGTCCAAGAGACACGTTGATGATTTAGTACATTATGCCTTGGGATCAGGTGTAAATATTCTCATCGTTAGGATTGTGTATTTAAAATCCACATTAGCATAAATCTCTCATAATTAACTGAAAAAAAAAAAAAACTAACTGAAGTCCCTTCTGAAGTCTTGGATGCTATCAGTAACCATTTATGCTCTATACTTGGCTAAAGAGTGGGTGACACTATAGAGAAACATATTGGAGCTTCGGTGTAATTTGCCTATCTTTAACTGATATCGGCAATATATATTTATGGAAAGAAAACTTCTGCAATTCTTGAATTCACTGTATGTATTTATGTGCATAACTGGTGCACATTATTTTACTCTATTGAGGAATTAATGAGAAAACTACAAGCATTAATCAGAATATATAGAACTTAGAACCTTGAAGAAAATTTTTGAATATTTTTTCTTTTCTAATACTAGGGGCTTTGTATATCCACTGTATTCCTTTAAGTTTAAAAAAAAAGGAAAGAAAAGAAAAGTCACACCATTGGCAATAACACTTTATGGAAAAGTCACAAAAGATACCAATAATATGCAAAAACATGATATACAAAACCATCATTATTTCACTTATGTTCCAGCAAAGTATTGATGCATGTAAACAACAACACTACCTAAAATGTATTACAGTGCAATAAAATACTACAGCAATAAAATACTTCAGCACATTCTCTCCTGTGTAAACCTACACTCAAAAGTGCAATAAAAAAAACGTTAATCAGCCTTTTCATGCTTATGTGCATGATTATGGTGCTGACAACATTATGAATACTGTATTTTACATGTTGTTATAGCGCTGTCTCCTTTATGGCATGTTTGGTTGCGGTTTGTGCCTGGGCTTGATGTTGAGAAATCTGGTCCTTCTTTCCAGTCTCTGCTACCGTCACTGCAGCAGTGTTTATCACTGAAGGTATCGCCACTGGTTCTTCAGCAACATACTGTGTGAATGCTGTATTACTAACGCCTGTGTAAAAGAGAGAACATTTCACAATCTGTGAGCAACAGTTTTTTTTGCACATGCTAAAAAGGCAAATGTGTCATTGAAGACCGTGCTTAAACTACATAAAGTAAAATTTTTAAACTAGAAGATGTGTTGAATAAATGAATTCAGCAGATTAATTGAGGATGCTTGGTTGGAGATAGCCCTGTGATAGACTAGCGACCTGTCCAGGGTGTACCCCTGCCTTTCACCCAAAGAGAGCTGGGCTAGGCTCAAGCAGATCCCTGTGACCCTACTTAGGAATAAATGGGTATAGATGATGGATGGATGGTTTGCAGTGGCTTGAAAAAAAAATCAATATAAAAAGTTTCACATATAAAATGAAATATAATTACAATGAAGGTATGGAAATGTCTCTGCATGGTGTGCAATAAGTTTTAAGTTAGATGCATTATAAATAGAATAAAATTACTTATTAAATTACTGCAAGTGTTGAATAGAGCTCCTATTTTATGATTGGTGCCTCAATTCATCTTCTTCATACTTAAAACTGAGCGCAAGTTATCTTTATTTCACGTATGTGTCTTGTCTCAAGACGGCCAACAGTGTGAAGGCACTCTCTGTTTAGTCATGTTTTTTGGGATTCACTTCCTAAAGCTAAAAGCAACACATATCAATAATAATCACATCACATTTCAACTACTAGCACAAAATCCAAGTCACCAAACGTGCCGGAATTAAAAGTGGTAGTCGTCTACCCACCTCTTCGCTTTTGTCCTTGGGAGTTCCTCTCCTCCAGGCTTGATTTAGATTTACTGCTCTCCTCAGATGGATTAGAGTCTTCATTCTCTGTAACAATAAAAACTGTCATAGGTTTACTTTTTAAAATACATTTCAAATAGAAAGAGATTTTGTGGTGCCACTCAGACCTGCAATAAGAAAATTTTACATTTTATGGACCCCCCTTTATATTTACATTTTATGAAGCAGAAACAAGTAAAACCACTACAAATGATCTGCTTCATGCATCAACAGAAGATGAAACTAGCCGCAGCTTTAATCTGATACTACTGGTGGGATTAGATGCCATGCAGAAACTGTGAAAGTCTGCTTACCTTTTTTCCAGGCAATGTGTGCTCTCCTTAGTTTAATTGCGAAAAAAATGACCACAACCAGCAGACCAAAGATCAAGCATGTCACCAGAAGGACCAGTAAGGATGAGTTCCTTCCACTTCCAGTTTGCATATTTTGGTCATTAATACGCACTAGACAGAAATCCAATGATTAGTTCAGTGAAACCTTCAGCACATTTAAAGCTTTTTACATATTTTTACTTTGTGCATAACAAGACATTCATTATTATTTTCACACTAGAGGAACACTATAGGGTCTGATAATGCTGGTACTGCTACTGTTAATAGTGTACCTGTTATGTTTCCCTCTGTGCTGTTGGTCTCCACTGTTGTCCCAGAGACAGATTCTTTAAGAAATCATGAAGACAGAAGGCACAATAATTAACAAACTGCTGTAACACTGTTGTCTAACAATCCAGCTGTAGTTAAACACAATTATCACTAGATGGCATTAGACATTTGTCAGGAACATGTGTACATATATTTTAAAGTACACTGGATATCATTACCTGTTGTGCTTGTTTCATTACTGATGGTATTATTCCTCACCCTGGTTAAGGTTGATATCACAGAGGTTTTTGTCTCATCTACAAAAAATAAAGAATTTTAATTAATCTCATGAGGGGGGAAAAAAAAAAAAAAAAAAAAAAAAAAAAAATCAGTAAAAATGTAAATTCTGTAAAAGAACAGAACATTTCAGTTTCACTTAAAGACTAGTAAATGAATAACTAAATGTTAATTCAGAAGCGTACTTCACTCCTAATAATTTTAAACATCAAGGTTTTCAAACTGCAGACCTTTGATTATGCTCTACACTTAATTTGGAAGATCTCTTCACCTTTGTGGAGCCTCAGAGTTCCATCCTCAATATTCATATACATCCATCATATACATACATCTACCATAACCGAGTTTCACACTAGAGTCTGAAACTTCTGTCACAGGAAACAGATCTTGTGATAGTGCTGCTGTGGTTAAGAGACCAATCTATATTCACTATGAAAGCTGAGCTTGTCAGATGTTTCTATCCCACAGGCTGACATTATGTATAATATACTACAACCATAACTTTTAACTGTTTTTAGACAGTGTTTCTTTTGTTTTCATTGCTGCAGCATTTTTTCACTTAAAGCCTATGTGCCATGAAAATAAAACAAAAGAAAACAGTCTCACTCACAAATAGTGCTGACATGTGAGCCTGTGGATGTAACAGGGTTCAAGCTAGATGGTGCTGTAAATGTCTTTGGCTCACTTGAGGAACCACTTGATGGCTTAATAGGACTCTGTGATGAAGGCCTATTCATGTCTCTGGTTGGAAAGTACACTGTTGTTCTTCCATGCCTGAACCAACCAGCTGTAGTTCTCAGCCCTCCCGTTGACCTTTGAGGCTGGGCTGTGGGTGAACTGGCCATGGTTGTAGGGTGGGACTGCGCTGCTGTGACAGAGAGGGCTTCACTTTATTAATGAGCAGAAGAAGTAGTGAATTCAAGTCAAAATTCTTGTTGACATTTGAAAAACCTGAAAATCACCCCGGCCTGTTTTTCAATTAGAATACAGTAAACCAGACTATTCACAACATACAAAAGAGGAAATGACAGTCTGGTGTTGTGGACAGTGTCATGGAGCAATTTATGAGAAAAAACTCTCTCCAGTGCTTTCCCTGTTTTGTGACGACACACCAAGGCTTTCACTGTTCCTCAAATATAGCACCATTTATGAAGAAGTATTGAACGTAAACATTTTGACTAACAGAAGGGTGATTTTCAGTTCTGGTGAATATTTTAAGTAGACTGTTGACACCACATACTTGTTACAGTCACTAATACAGGAGCAGATAAGTAAGTATCAGGTTAAATAAACTACTCACAATTTTTTCCAATGTTGACAAAGTTCGTCAGAGGTTGTGAGACAGACGGATGGCGAACAAGGCATTTCACAGTGTGTCTGGCCTCCACTGACTTAAGACTAAGTATATCCACAGACATGTATTTGTTATCTTCATGAGAGACTTGGGCAAGACCTGTGGAATAGGATAGATGGCATCAATATCCATTGCTAACTAGTACATCACCTTTGATCAAAATCAAGATTTAAACATTTCCAACAGAGGCATTCAAAATTAAAATGAAAAGATGAATAGGCATAGATTTATATGTTCGTAAAAGTGTTGATGTCCATCATTAAAGGATTTATGGTAATTTAGTTTATAAGCATTATCAGGGCTCATTATTATGGGAAAGATTACTGTAACTGGGACAAGTAGTGTCATCAGTAGTTGAGCCCACTCTGTGGTTGCTGACTAATTTTGATTCACCTACAAAGAGGCCAGTAAAAGGTACTCTACAATCCACGAGACTTTTGATAAAATTATATATAAATGAAGGATTCACATTGCTCATTTCACCTCTTTACACTGCTGCATCATAGTGCTACATGAGAAAAACATCCAGTACAAAAAGAGCAATGTGAATGTTCAGAATAGCAGTGCACAAGCATTGTACAGCACCACAAACATGCAGCTAAATTTAACAGGGGTTGGCTGTTTTATGTGAGTCAAATTCATGTCATGTGATATTCTATGGGTCACTTTGTTTCACTTCTTTTTTGTAGTTATAGTTCACAATTTCAGTAATTAGAACTTACCAACAATTTCAGGCCCATGGTCCAATTTCCAAGAAATCTGGGGAGGATAGTGGTTCCCCTCAGCAGTGCATTTTATAAAAACATTTCCTTTTTCCATTCCTTTACTCATTTTGGGAAGACCTTTAACAGAATGGACATCAGACCAAATATTATTGGAATATCATGAAATGCTCATCCAATTAACAATACCATGGTCATGGTGGGTTATGATGGCAGTCATAGTTGTGTTAGTAAAACTACTAATTCACTGTCAGTGGTACATTTAGTGGTTACAGTCATATCATCAGTAAGTGGAACATTATTCTCACCTAACACTGTCACCTCCACTTTTTTCTCTATTGTGTGGTGGTCATACTGAGAGCATGTGTAGTTGCCTCCATCTTTAAAGGTCACATTGGAAATACGGATGGTGAATTTAGACTCAGACAGTTTGTGTATACTGTACCGCTTGTCTTGTAAAGCTGAAAACAAATAAGAGAAAAGAGAACAGATGTTTCATAATCTTGATGCAAAATTCTGAGAGATTGAGATTTTTGGATGTTTGTTGGAGTGTTGGTGAAATATGAGTGCAAAATCTACCATCTTCACCTCGCTTGTGTTTGAAGAACATAATGTATCCTTTAGGATTCTTCCATTCCACAATGGTCTTGTGAGCATTCTTAATGGGGCAGGTCAGCTGGAGCGTCTGACCTTTTATCACAGACACACGCTGCCACAGTGCCAGTGAAGCTACAATCACATAAACAGGAATTAATACAGTTTGGTGATACATGCAGTATTTCATAAAACAACCAAATCCAGACAGCTCTGCTCTTCACAAAAACATGAAATTAAATCATCATTTTAAGAGGAGTGAAAGTGTTTCCCTTGCATACAAAGGTCACTGAAGCTGAAACCCTATTTCTGAGAGATTGACACATCGTTTCTTCTCTGTGACACTGGAGGTGTCAATGTTCTTCACTCTACTACAAAAAATGCACTTGTGTTGTGACAGGAAATGTTGTGGTCAGTTCTTTAAGGGTGAAAGAGAAAGCAGAGGAGGTGTTAGAAAAAATATAAATTTGCTGTGGGCTGCTGATGGGGGCTTTGGGGGCTTTTTCTTTCCTATGGTTAGAGCTGTTTGGAAAACACGTTTGTGGGCCCTTTTGACACTACCTACAAAGGCAGTGGGCTTGTAGAATAAAACATTTTTTCACATGCATGTATTACAGTACTTTAAATGAACACTGAATCTATGAAAACCAGAGAAAATCACTTGGGTTGATTTATAAAGAGCATTTCATTCCACAGCCAAAACTCTATGAAATGTAAAATAGATGCAATACATAAATGGAAATAATATGATATATAGTACATATTTAAATATAGACATACATGCTGTCCTGGAATGAAATGTACAAAATAGCTGAATCGAATGTAATTTAAGAAAAGAGGGATGAAAGAGATTTATAGATCTTGATACATCAAAATCATGACAAATAATATAGAGTTCAGCAAGCATAAACTTAGACAAATATGTTTGATTAATCAGAAGTAACAGAATGTGTGGATTTCCTCAATAGAAAACACCAGACCTCGTCAAAGCATGTAGAAGAACGTAATGATTTCATAAGCAAAGCCATTACTTCCATCAGATTCAGTTTTCAACACCAACTTTTCATAACAAAATAATCAACAAGTAATGAAAATAAACAACTCACCCTGTATAAGCAGTATGAAGATACTGAGTTGTAGCTTCAGTTCCATCTCTGTCACTCGCTAACGATCGCCCTTTCACTTTGCAGCATTTCCTCATCATTTGATCTATTTGTACTGCACTGAGGGGAGCTTCCGTGACATCATAGCTCTGTAGTTTCCACAGACACTTTGTTGCAAGAGATTCTCATGTGAAACCTACAGTAAAATTATAAGGTTAATAGTTCAGGATTTAAACATATTAGCTCATGTGTCTGAAATGAAAGTATGTTTTTCCATGGAATTCTATAGTTATACGAACCACCTAAAAAAAAAAAAAAAAAAAAAAAGAAAATATTCACTGTTTTAACAATTTTAATAAGAATAATATTCAAAATACAGTGTTGTTTGTCATACAGGAGATACCATAATTAGTTATTTTGTATCTTTAGTGCAAGTACAAATCAACATGTTTTCTGAGACAGGTCTAAGAATGACCAGTTTGGTGGTGGGTCAGATGCTACTCTACAGAGCTATGTGTGTATGTATCATATCTTTCCCTCTCTCTCTCTGGGGACATATTCTACAACTCTCTCTCAACACACACACACACACACACACACACACACACACACACACACACACACACACACACACACACACACACACACACACACACACACACACACACATATAAAAAAACAAATTTCCCTTCTCACACCTATGGGTGGTGTGTGTGTCTTCCTCAATCTCAGGTCCTCTATCAGAGGCCTGGGAGTTTGAGGGTTCTTCGCAGTATCTTAGCTGTTCCTAGCACTGCGCTCTTCTGGACTGAGAGCTCTGATGTTGTTCCTGGGATCTGTTGGAGCCACTCTCCCAGTTTGGGGGTCACAGCCCCGAGGGTGCCGATTACCAGGGGGACCACTGTTGTCTTCACCTTCCACATCTTTTCTAGCTCTTCTTTAAGCCCTTGGTATTTCTCCAGCTTCTCATGTTCCTTCTTTCTGATGTTGCTGTCACTTGGGATTGCTACATCTACCACTACGGCTTTCTTCTGTTGTTTGTCCACCACTACTATGTCTGGTTGGTTAGTCATCACCTGTTTGTCGGTCTGTATCTGGAAGTCCCACAGGATCTTAGCTCGGTCATTCTCCCTCATCTTTGGAGGTGTGTCCCATTTTGACCTTGGGACCTCCAGCCCATACTCTGCACAGATGTTCCTGTACACTATGCCGGCCACTTGGTTATGGCATTCCATATACATATACACATATACATACATACATACATATATATATATATATATATATATATATATATATATATATATATATATATATATATATGTGTGTGTATGTATGTATAGATACTGGAGTATGTGCTTTCAAAAATACTTAAGTATTCAAAGTACTTTCAAATGAGTGCAGTCTTTCTCACACTAGTTATTATTTGCAGTATTTGTACTAGTTCACTGGATTGAATCTTACATATCATTTAGATTAGAATAACTAGAGAAATGTTTGTACAGAATCAGTAAATGGGAAACAGAGGAAACCTTTAGTGTAAATCCCTTAATGGACCAAACAGGGACTAAAAGTCTAAAATAGGTGTAAACTAGGACTAACCCAGGTCTAACCTAAGTCTAAACTGATATGAAACCATGTTAAAATCAGGGCTATCCAAACAAAGAATGAAGGTAGCAATAGTAAACCAGTACTGAACTAGGTCTAATCCATCCATTTTCTGCCCATTTTCACTTCTGGTGAATATTTTAAGTAGACTGTTGACACCACATACTTGTTACAGTCACTAATACAGGAGTAGATAAGTAAGTATCAGGTTAAATAAACTACTCACAATTTAAGCAGCAGCTTAAGCAGCGGTGCCCAGACTTCTTTTTCCCTGGTGACTTCTCAGCAGCTCTCCCGGGGGGAAACCGAGGCGTTTCCAGGTCAGCCGAGTAACATAGTCCCTCCAGCGTGTCCTGGGTCTTCACCAGGGCCTCCTCCCAGTGGGACATGCCCGGAACACTTCCCCAGGAGGCATCTCGGATAGATGCCCAAGCCACTTCAACTGGCTTCTCTCGGTGGATGTGGAGCAGCAACGGCTCTACTCCAAGCTCCTCCTGGGTGCCCGAGCTCACCCTATATCTAAGGGAGCACCCGACCACCCTGCGTAGGAAGCTCATTTCAGCCGCTTGCATCCAAGATCTTGTCCTTTGCTCATGACCCACAGCTCATGACCAAAGGTGAGAGCAGGAACGTAGACTGACTGGTAAATTGCGAGCTCCGCCTTTTGTCAAAAGACTGACCCAGGACTAAATCATAATTGCCACGCACAGCACAAACGCCCTAATGTGAGCGCGGTATAACCGCTACGGCAACACCGGTGGGACAAATCAAAGGTTCAAAGGTGCATACCACCAGCTACTGTACCGGAGTGTGTATCTTTAGGGTGTGCAAGTGGGATAAGCCACACGCCAAAAAGAAACTTAATGAACATGGTCAATTGTCTTTCAGTTTTAAGACAATTTCTAGTGCGGTTATTCCTGTTGCTTGTGCTCCTTTTTCTACCACATTGTTTCCTTCCATTCAACTTTCCATTGATGTGCTTGAATACAGCGCTCTGTGAACAGCCAGCTTCTTTTGCAATGACCTTTTGTGTCTTACCCTCCTTGTGCAGGGTGTCAATGACATCTTCTGGACATCTGTCAAGTCAGCAGTCCTCACCATGATTGTGTGGCCTACTGAACCACACTGAGAGACCATTTAAAGGCTCAGGGTTAATGAGTTAATTAGCTGATTAGAGTGTGACACCATGAATCTCCAATATCAAACTTTTTCACAAAATTCTCATTTTCTGAGATATATGAAATATATCAGACTGTGCAGAATTAATCTATATAATATGAGTTTCACTTTTTGAATTGAAATACTGAAATAAATAAACTGTTTGATGATATTCTAATTTATTGAGATGCACCTGTATGTAACAAATTTTAACTATCAAACGGCAATAGTTATTTGCGTTTTATCTACAATTATCTTCACCTATACATTGCGGAAAAACCCTAGAATGTTCTTGGGCTATTCCTGTCTCTGTCTTTATTCTGAGATTTTTTTAAACTCTCCAGGTTTTAGCCAATCAGAGGACGAATGGCTCAGAGGGAACCTGATGACCGAGCCAGAATGTACTGGAAGCTCCGTTCTGCAAGCTGATTGGCTGACGGGCCGCTGGGGAAGCTTTTACAGAAGTAGCGAGGCCGGCATCGCCTCTCTGTATTCATCCGGTGGAGGAGAGAGTCACACCGCCGCAGACACAGGCCTGCCACACAGTCATCCTGGTAGGACAGGTGCAAATGTTATGAATGATTATTAGCATTTTCATGCTGGCAAAATTCATTACGACACATGGATTTTATAGTCTGTATGCTACTCTATTCCTGTGATATAATTTTAAAACAAAACATGTTTAAGTTAATTTATAAGTCGTTATTGAAGTCAGCCTATCAATAAGTACTCTTACTTTGAGAACACTTGGCTCGGGGTGTGAATGGTACCAATTTGGCGCATAGATGCGGGAGCAGCCGGATACTGCAGCAGGGCAACTTTCAGCGGTGGGGGTAGTGTGGGCGCCCGAGTCTCCCAGATGGTCCAGAGATCCGCATTTTGTATAGAGCCCCAGCGTGATGCTGCAGAATGCCCTCTGTACGCTGCACAGTCCTGTTCTACACAAAAAGCATGGCTTTAAATTGTTACACAAACAAGTGTAGAGTGTAGGGTGCGGTGCACTGTTAGGCTACGAAAATTCGCTTTTTTTAATCAGGTGCCCAAATCAACTGTACACTTTTTCAGCGCAGAATATATTAAATATTCACAGCCCAAGATGGCTACCGTCAACAAACATCTGAACCGTGAAAACACCAGGCTATACCAGGACCATGCCCTGCAGCCCTAACCAGGGCGCAGAGGCTGTTAAAGTAGGCTGTCCGTTGAAAGGGGTAGACTTGTCCTGTTAAATGCTGTTATGAAAGGTG
Organism: Mastacembelus armatus; assembly: GCF_900324485.2. Lineage (NCBI taxonomy): Eukaryota > Metazoa > Chordata > Actinopteri > Synbranchiformes > Mastacembelidae > Mastacembelus > Mastacembelus armatus. Next base: position 3,391,660 of record NC_046646.1, read on the forward strand.
TCTAGCAAAAATGGTTTTCCTTCCCATAACAAGTTGAAACCTATAATAGGCTACAACTAACTGTTTATTCCTGACGAATGCAGACTTTACAGCCCTGTTGATTGAGTGTTATTGCCCCCAGCTGGAGTAACATTACGTGTGACTTATTTACTTTTCCAGAACAACCATGTCCAAAGGGGCAGCAGTTGGTATTGATCTTGGGACCACCTACTCCTGTGTTGGTGTGTTCCAACATGGCAAAGTTGAAATCATTGCCAATGACCAGGGTAACAGGACCACACCCAGCTATGTGGCCTTCACAGACACTGAGAGGCTGATTGGGGATGCAGCCAAGAATCAGGTTGCCATGAACCCCACAAACACAGTCTTTGGTAAGGTTAAAGCAGAGTGAACTGATAGTTTAATGAAATATTTATTCATCCTAATCCTGTCACTGACAGATTGAATAATAAGTGAATAAACAAATTACTGTCATGTGAAAATTAGAAGAACAGAATAAACTCAAAAGCAAGTGGGCTACAGTATTTCTTTGAATTTTTTGTGCAGATGCTAAACGTCTGATTGGCAGACGATTTGAGGATCCAGTAGTTCAGTCTGACATGAAACACTGGCCATTCAATATAATCAGTGATAGTGGACGCCCCAAAGTGGAAGTTGAATACAAAGGTGAAACCAAAACCTTCTACCCAGAAGAAATTTCTTCCATGGTGCTAACAAAGATGAAGGAGATTGCTGAAGCCTACCTTGGGAAGGTGAGTTTACAAAATAATAAGATGTTAAACAAGATTCTACAGCACTGATGCAATCTACTCAAAGGTCCTCTCGTCTTTACTTCAGTCTGTGTCAAATGCAGTTATCACAGTACCTGCATACTTTAATGATTCTCAACGTCAAGCAACCAAGGATGCTGGAACTATCTCTGGTCTGAATGTGCTAAGAATCATTAATGAGCCCACTGCAGCTGCTATTGCTTATGGCTTGGATAAAAAGGTGAGGTTTAGATGAGTAGTAACTTGAGTAGTAGCTGTACCATGATTTATGTCCACTTAGACATTTACAACTGTGCTCACATTTCTTTTGTTTTTCAGGTTGGGTCTGAGCGAAACGTCCTCATCTTTGATCTTGGCGGTGGCACGTTTGACGTGTCCATTTTGACCATTGAAGATGGCATCTTTGAGGTCAAGTCCACTGCTGGAGATACTCATCTTGGTGGGGAAGATTTCGACAACCGCATGGTTAACCACTTCATCGCAGAGTTCAAGCGTAAATACAAGAAGGACATCAGTGACAACAAGAGAGCTGTCCGTCGTCTGCGCACTGCTTGCGAGAGGGCAAAGCGCACCCTGTCTTCCAGCACCCAGGCCAGCATTGAAATTGACTCCCTATATGAGGGAGTTGACTTCTACACCTCCATCACCAGGGCTCGCTTTGAGGAGCTCAATGCTGACCTCTTCCGTGGCACCTTGGATCCAGTGGAGAAGTCTCTCCGTGATGCCAAGATGGACAAGTCTCAGATTCATGACATTGTGCTGGTTGGTGGTTCTACTCGTATCCCCAAGATCCAGAAACTGCTTCAGGACTTCTTCAATGGAAAGGAGCTCAACAAAAGTATCAATCCAGATGAAGCTGTAGCCTATGGAGCTGGTAAGTGTCTTGCTTCTTTACCAAGATTATCCTGCAAATTATATCTTGACACATCATTTTGACTAAAGAATTTTCTTTCTTCGGTTAAAACGAAAAATGTACACAATCTGTTCCTATCAAAATCTAACTAGTCAACCTGTTACAGCTGTCCAGGCTGCAATTCTGTGCGGTGACAAGTCTGAAAATGTGCAGGACTTGCTGCTTCTGGATGTCACTCCTCTGTCCCTGGGTATTGAGACTGCAGGTGGTGTCATGACTGTCTTGATCAAACGTAACACCACAATCCCTACCAAGCAGACCCAGACCTTCACCACCTATTCTGACAACCAGCCTGGTGTGCTCATCCAGGTGAGGATGCCGGGGGCTGTGATTCAGATGGGTTTGTGCAAATACAGTTATAGTAGTAGCAGTTGTATCACATTATTATACAGTATGTTTCTGGGTTGTTTAAATGACATAGCATACTGTTTAACCAACAGGTTTATGAAGGTGAGCGTGCCATGACTAAGGACAACAACCTGCTGGGGAAATTTGAGCTGACAGGCATTCCTCCTGCTCCTCGGGGTGTTCCCCAGATTGAGGTGACTTTTGATATCGATGCCAATGGAATCCTTAATGTGTCTGCTGTTGACAAGAGCACTGGCAAGGAGAACAAGATCACCATCACCAATGACAAGGGTAAAAAGAGCCTAAAAGCTACTTAATCTAGTTAGCTTAAGGTTTGTCGGGGGTTTTAAATGCTAATCTTGCCTATTTTATGACAGGTCGCCTCAGCAAGGAGGACATTGAACGCATGGTCCAGGAGGCTGAGAAGTACAAGGCAGAAGATGATGTCCAGCGTGACAAGGTGTCTGCTAAGAATGGCCTGGAGTCATATGCTTTCAATATGAAGTCAACTGTGGAAGATGAGAAGCTTGCTGGAAAGATCAGTGATGACGACAAGCAGAAGATCTTGGACAAGTGCAACGAGGTCATCAGCTGGCTTGACAAAAACCAGGTGAGGATCGGTGTTGATCAGTGAAAGCAGTGTAGTTTACTTCAGAAAATTAACATAAAATATCAAGATTTTTTTGTTTCTTTCCCTCCTCCCCCACCACTGACACTCCACTAACTCATTAGCATTAATTCTAGTTCATGAATCAAATGTAGAGATATAAAAATCCTAGGTGGGGTGGTCTATACATAAACAATGTTTCTCACCACATACACAACATATCTATAGAATGCAGTACACAGAAATTGTTCATGGTTGATGGGAAAGTTAGTAGAGTATATTCATCCAGTATCCATCCATCCATTATCTATACCCACTTAGTCCTAACCAGGGTCCCAGGGATCTGCTGGAGCCTATCCCAGCTCTCTTTGGGTGAAAGGCAGGGGTCCATCCTGGACAGGTCACCAGTCCATCACAGGGCCACATAGAGACAAACAACCTCACACACTCACACTCACTCCTATGGGCAATTTAGAGTCACCAATCAACCTGACATACATGTTTTTGGACTGTGGGAGGAAACCAGAGTACCTGGAGAAAACCCACACAAGCACAGGGGGAACATGCAAACTCCACACAGACTGACAGGTTGTGAACCCAGGACCTTCTTGCTGTGAGGCAACAGTGCTAACTACTAAGCCAGGCTGCCACCAAACTGTCCTGTTTTCAATATGTGAAAGGATAAGTTAAATGAACTGCACAGACTGCATTGAAAGTGCAAACTTCACGGAGACTAGGATTCAGCATCATTACACTTCTGCTAAAACACAGATATTTCAGTCATGTCATCAATCATGAATTGTGATTTCATGTTTAACAGCTAGTGTTTTGTATGACTACATTATCCTCATGTTTTGTCACAATACCAGAGTTTGAGATGAACTGGACATCTAAAGTGTCAAGAAATTAATATTGCATATGAGAATATATTATTTGACTTCTTTATACTAGACTGCAGAGAAAGATGAATATGAACATCAACAGCAGGAGCTGGAGAAGGTGTGCAACCCGATCATCACCAAGCTGTACCAGAGTGCTGGTGGCATGCCAGGTGGTATGCCTGGGGGCTTCCCTGGAGCCAGTGGTGCTCCTACTGGTGGAGGATCATCTGGACCAACCATTGAGGAAGTTGATTAATCAATGCTGATGGCTCTCTCATACCCCTGTGTAATGAACAAGTGTAAACATTCCCAATCCCCCAATGCATAAAGATCTTCAAGTAAATACTGTTTGTGCATTCTACACCATGTTTTTGATCCAATAATACATTGTGATTGAAACATATGCCTTGACATGTGTTTTTTGTCTTTCATTCTGCTTTGTGCAAATTTCAGGTAGTGAACACACTTAAAATATTTATCCAGCGGACATAAACTTTACTCATAGCATCCTTGAGCTAGTGAGCTTACTATTAAGGTGTGAACGTTGAGAATTGGTAATGATAAATGTCTGAATATTTAGCAGTTATATCTAAGGAGATATGACAAGTTCTTTAGAAGGTTAATATGTGCAGCAGAAAGAAATAATATGCACATAGTGCATATTATACTAAACTATACATATTACATCATATTGTATGAAGAAAAGTAGGTTAGTATATTGTATGTTAAACTATGTTAAAACCATACAGCCATAGTGTATCCTAATATTTATAAATAGGTTTTATTTGAAATCTTGAGTAAATCTTGCAGTGTCCTCAGTGTTTGCTTGCAGATTTGTTATTTATGATTTAACTATACAGGTGTTCACAGTAATTAGTTTTTTTTCTTCTTTTTGCAGCTGCAGTATTTGTTAATGACTGTCTCATATAATATAAATAAGAAATATCAAAATGAGTTGAATGAAAGCTGTAAAAGTCAGCAGACTAAAGCTGTGCAGCACAGGGTGTAGAATATGAACCTACAACGAGGAGCAGGGTTAATGAGCTCTATAGCTGCATCTCAACTCTGATCTCCCTGCAGGCAGACAGCCCATAATAAGCCAGTGTCAAAATATGAAATAGTCACATAAATATCAGCAGTGAGAATGAAATATCCAGAAGAGAAGGATTTGTGACCAAAACAATCATGTAATTAAAAATCTGCTGATTACTTACATTGTCATGTTTAGTTCTGCACATTCAGTTACATCCAAACCACAGATCTGGCTTGGTCAGCTCTCAAATTAAAAATAACAACAAGGCATGAAAAACATGGAAACTGAGAAATGGGTGAATGCCTCACGTTTTTCCTCAGGGTGCACTATCATCAGCTATAAAAGTCATGAAACACATGATGCAAATGGTCATGAGCTAGAAAGACTAAGAACCAAACCCAAAGATTCTCAGTAAAGTCTGAATTGCTAATATGTTGCAGCCAAAGAAGGAGCAACCTGCTCATGAACTGGAATGATGCTGACTGTTTTAAGGACATGAAACTGGACCACTTTGAAAAGCTGCACCCCATTCATGCGCCTCCGTGCTGTCTCCCTACAAAGACCAGCCTAAATCCCCGGATGACAACAGCAAAATAAGTCTTGACTGTGTTCGCCCTGTGCCGAAAGGCTGCAGAGCATTTATTGACACATGACATATTACGACAATTTTACACGTTTTGTAGCAGCCTTGTAAAACTAAGACACCCCCCTTTAGAATTGGTCCATATTAAGAACTACATTTCCCCCTTGGTCTTCATCGTCCACCAGCCTTCAGAAAGCGCCTCCATTTTCACGAGCCAAGAACAAAACAGCGGTGACTGTGCAGTAACGTTATATGGATAGTCCAGATGAAACGCAAACATATGTAATGATATATAAATAGCAACACCATACACTGTCCCCTATTTAAAAGGTCGCTTATCCGTCAGAACGAACACTGACACAAAACGTGGCTGGCTCACGGTGAATCCGGGCCTGCGGTAAGTCTTTTATTTGCTCTTGGCCGGTTTCTCGGTCTTCTTGGGTAGGAGAACAGCCTGGATGTTGGGCAGCACTCCTCCCTGAGCAATGGTCACACCTCCCAGCAGCTTGTTGAGCTCCTCGTCGTTGCGCACAGCTAGCTGGAGGTGCCGAGGGATGATCCTGGTCTTCTTGTTATCCCTGGCTGCGTTGCCTGCCAGCTCCAGAATCTCAGCGGTCAGATACTCCAACACGGCCGCAAGATACACCGGAGCTCCGGCGCCAACGCGCTCTGCATAGTTACCCTTGCGCAACAGTCTGTGGACGCGACCCACTGGGAACTGGAGTCCGGCACGGGAGGAGCGAGACTTGGCTTTTGCTCGGGCTTTGCCTCCGGTTTTTCCTCTCCCAGACATGATCGTTAAAATGCAATTACTGAGTTTATGGAACCGCTACAACCACGATACCCAAACAGACTTAGCCCTCTACGTGAGAGAACTATGGTTAAAGGATATAAACCGCAAAGTCTTCTCGGATTGGTCGAGTATAACTGAAAACCCAGGAACCAATGGCCCAACGCATCCCGTGGTGATGCCGGTCCTCTGATGAAGGATGCACCAATCACGAGGATGGGATGGCACACACTTATTTGCACAATCATGTTATAAATAGGGGACTGACACGGGGGCGGTAGCTTAAGGTTTGTACCTTCCTGGCTTAAAACTAACAATTGTTCGGGAAAGAAAATGCCTGATCCTGCAAAATCGGCTCCTGCGCCCAAGAAGGGCTCCAAAAAGGCCGTGACCAAAACCCAAAAAAAGGGAGATAAAAGGCGCCGCAAAGTCAGGAAAGAAAGTTATGCTATTTACGTGTACAAGGTGCTTAAGCAGGTGCACCCAGACACGGGGATCTCCTCCAAGGCCATGGGCATCATGAACTCGTTTGTCAATGATATCTTCGAACGCATCGCCGGGGAAGCGTCGCGACTGGCGCACTACAACAAGAGATCCACTATCACCTCTAGAGAGATCCAGACCGCCGTCCGCCTGCTGCTGCCCGGAGAGCTAGCCAAGCACGCCGTGTCCGAGGGCACCAAAGCCGTGACCAAGTATACCAGTTCCAAATAGAGACCACCAGGAGCTCGACGCGAGGGGGGCTGCAGCCAACAAATCACCAAGATAATTTTGAAATCCCCTACACTGTGTCGGAAAGCTGCATTTGTGATTTTGTGCACTATGTGTTTTGGAAGAGAACGAATGCCAGATGAACCCAGGTCTTAAGCTGAATGTCCTGACATCTCATAGAATTGCAGTCTGCCGTATTTTAAATGAATGTGTCGATTTGAGCTGTGTGATGTTTGTAACTAATCAATGAATAAATCCCGAACCATTTTGTAAGGCGGTGCTGCTCAACTGTGGAAAGCTCCTCTGCTCTGCACCCTTTTAATGAGCTTGTAGTTAGGCTGGTCTACATCATCTTTCAAAATGACCATTCTGCGTCATTCTATATGGCCCAGTCCAAACAGCCTCGCCAGGTTCAAACTGTAACTTCCAGTGAGCCATTTTTCTCCCTGTTGGCGATGAGCCTTTTCTACAACACATGTAAGGGCCGGCAGCTGGCGTTACTGTGCGCGCACATGGGTGTATTATTATCTTTACATATTTACATGACTGATCCACAGTTAAGAGCGACATATGGTGGGTTTCTATCATGATATTCAGCCTCACTTTACTATCAAAAGACGGTCAGAGCAAACATCACTTAAACATTTGAGTTAAACGCAGCAAAACAATGGACAGTCCACAAATACTATTGCATTCAAAGTTCCTTTAGTATACATGCATTTATTAGCTGGTATAAGCCGGTATAGATAATGATGAATTCAGCTTAGCTATAGAGCAGAAGGCCCACTGTCCAGTGTTAAACTCTACTATTTTAACATTCTGGGATGATACATTAATAGTTAAAAGCAATGTATGAGGAAATGCTGACATGTTAAATTTAAATTTAGTGAAATATAAATAGTGCAACTAGAGACCCTTATGTTTGCATTTAAGCATGTTCAACTGATGAAAACAGATATTTTGACATGTTAGAACAATATGTTTGTGTGCAATTAATAGCAACAACCCAAGAGTATTGTCCATGTTGCACGATGTAGTACAGAGGTCAGATGGAACACTTATGCTATGCATTTCCTAATATGACAAGTCAAAAGGTCCACTACGAAATAAAGACCCGTTTTTCTAACTGAGAAGTTGAAGCACGGCTTTGTGGCCATGCTTTGTGGGTGTGTGCATGTAATGAAGTACAGTGGAAACTGATAGACTGGTGAGGAGTTTTTGTCATGCAACCTTTATATGGAGATATAATTTGAGATAAGCTGCATTCAAAATATAACTCCAAAGTGCAGGTTAAAAATATTAAGATCCTGACGCATAAAGACAGACAAATACATTCACACCTACAGGCAATTTCACTAAGCAGTTTCACCAAAGTCACTAGCTGTACCTGGTAAAAAAAAAAAAAAAAAAACACACAGACATGGGGAGAACATGGAAACTCCACAATGGAAGGCCCCTGGCCGAACAGGGATCAAACTCAGTCATTATTTCAAAGAACTGAATTCCTGAGTGGACATGGTTTTGAAATATCCTTAAGACATTGTGTTCATGTTGAGAAGTAAAAAACTTTATTGACCTCCATGTCAAACAAAGCTCTGACGCCAGTCAGATGTAACTTGAAGAAGATACATTTGAATAGCCACCTTAATAAACAAACCACCAAATACACTTAATCCTACAATGTGTTGACATACTATACCCTTATTGTACTGTAGGTACTTGGCCAGTAAGAAGCGTCCCATTAATTAATGACTAGTGTTAAAAAAAGAAAAGGCTCACTGTGATATATTGCAGTTCTTGTTACTGTATGTGTTACTGTATGAAGGACGCAGCATCAATCAGGAATTGAATAGCATTCTTTTTCCCTTGGGTAATGCAGACAGAACTCAGAGAGGAAGTTAGACAGGAAATATAACATTAACTTATTCCATTATACAGTTAGAGTAGTTAAAGTAGTTAGAGCAGGTTAGATTTTGTACAGCTTTGGTAGTTGAAGATTAAATTTAGCTCTTAGTTCAACTTTGTGTGTGTTAGATAATGTTAGTCTAGCGTTAGTTAGCACTGCCTTGGTTCTGACAGCTCCAGCTTCAAGCATTACTGGGGCTGGATCCAACAGCTCAAATTGATACAACTGGAGACCACAGTCATCCTCCACCACACAGCCTGCTGCAATGGCTACTGGACCAGAAAGGTCCTCTACTTCAAAAGATCTCTCTGTGACATATGCCCCTTGTGACTCTCTATCACTGTCCATTTTTCTCTGGACAGGAGATATTGATGTCACACTGCCCAATTCCTTCCCTGCATGTCCACAGTCCACCCACAATTTGGTTGCTCTATGCTAGTAAATCTATTAATGATCCTTGTAGTAATCCAACGAGCCTTGTAATATTACATCTTGCCTATGTCATAATGTTAAAAAATGGTTTAAATCCAAGCTATATGGTAACTTTGTTTCATTGAAGATGAATGAAGAGAAAAACTAATTAATATGCACACCTGCATGCTACTATGTTGGATGTTTGTTGCAAGACAATGTATCACCAAACTTATAACATCAATAAAACATAGCAGCATCCAAAATCTATTCTAGAATGTCGTCTGTTAGGTGGCGGCCAGTTACAGCAGTTCCTCTGTTTGTTTTTTGTTTTGTTTTTTTTCTAAGTTTTTTACTGAATTATCATCTGTTAATCCAAACCAAGTCAAGATCTATGCTTTCTCTCTGATAATGGATGAAAGTGGATGAGTTGGGATCTTCTAATCTCTGTGGAGAGACATATGGAGATTATGGAAACTGCATCAGAAGATATACGTTTCTGTGGCAACGGCATCTATACAAGGGAGCAACTGTTAGTTCTCAAAGGAACAAGTCTGCTTCTTGGTATAAAACCTGAAATCCCCCAAGACCTGAGGAAGTGTAGGAGGGGCTGCAGAGGAGGAGTGAAGCATCGAGAAAAACGTAGGAGATTTAAACCATTTCTCCCAAAAATTATTATGGGGAATGTGAGGTCACTCTGCAACAAAGTGGATGAACTTTCTGCTTTAGCTAGCAGCCAGTGAGAGTACAGAGAGTGTAGCATGGTTTCCTTCACCGAGACCTGGCTGAATAAAAATATACTGGACAGCTTGCTTGAACTGCCTGGGTTCTCACTAGTGCGAGTGGATAGAGGTAAAAAGAGCGGCAAGAAAAGAGGAGGTGGTCTCTCTGTTTTTGTTAACTCCAAATGGTGCAACCCTGGACATGTAACAGTGAAAGACTGTATCTGTACTCCAGACATTGAGCTGTTGGTCGTTGGACTGAGGCCATACTACCTGCCCTGTGAGTTTTCACACGCCATTGTTGTGACTGTTTACATTCCTCCATCAGCTGCAGCACAGAGAGCATGTGACATCATCCACACAGTTGTCGCTGGTCTCCAAACAAAACACCCCAGTGCCCTTATACGAATTAATGGGGATTTTAACCATGTCAGTATTTCGGGACCTCTGACCAACTTCAAACAGTATGTGGACTGTCCAACATGAGAAAATAAGATTCTTGATCTCCTTTATGCCAATATGAAGGAGGCATACAGCTCTTCAGCCCTACCCCCACTTGGTGGATCAGACCACAACTTAATATATCTTGTACCAACATACAAGCCTGTAGTAAGACAACAGTCTGCCACCAAGAGGTATGTGAAGGTTTGGTCAAAGGATGCTGAGGAGGCCCTGCAGGAGTGCTTCAGGGTTACAAACTGGGACCTTTCCATGGATGCTCATGGTGAGGACATCGAAGGCATCTCTCACTGCATCACAGATTACATCCACTTCTGTGAGGACAATATTGTTCCATCCAAAAAAGTTTGTTGTTTTCTCCAACAATAAACCACGGATAAATAAGGACATTAAAGAGAAGAGGGAGTTCACGGCAAGAGACAGGGAGGAACTCCGGTCTGTGCAGTAGGAACTCAAGAGGAAGCTGAGGGAGGCAAAGCAGCTCTATAGAGACAGAGTAGAGCACAAGTTGAGACAGAACAATATCAAAGAGGTGTGGAATGGGATGAAAATAATGACTGGCTATAAGAAGTCACACACTGCTGTGGAAGGAGACTCAAAGTTTGCTAATGAACTTAACCTGTTCTTTAATAGATTTGACACCACCTCTGCTTCTTACTCCGACTCAGTGTCCTTAAACACCATCCACCGCCTTAGCTGATGCCTTGGGGTCTCTTCACATCCCTCCACCCAACATCTCTGCCAGTGATGCCTCCACATTGCCCACTGATACCATCTCCTCTATCAGCAGTCATACAACATTGAAGTATACCTAACCTCCAATAACTCCTCCCCTGCCCTCATCATCTGACTCCTCATCAACACAATACACAGGCCCAGCCTTTGCCACAGAACAGGTGAGGAAGGAACTATCCAAACTAAAGACCAACAAAGCAAAAGGACCAGATGAGATCAGTCCCAGAGTACTTAAGGTGTGTGCTGGACAGCTTGCAGAGGTTTTTCAGCAACTCTTCAACCTCTCTCTGAGGCTCAAAAAGGTGCCTAAGTTATGGAAAACCTCCTGTATTGTCCCATTACCAAAAAGAACCCGTCCCAGTACCCTTAGTCACTTCAGACCAGTAGCTCTAACATCACATGTCATGAAAGTGTTTGAGAAACTGGTCCTGCAACACCTGAGGTCCCACGTGTCTGAATTTCTGGACCCCCTGCAGTTTGCATATCAAGAACACATCGGAGTGGAAGATGCCATCATCTTCTTAATGCACAGAGCATACTCCCATCTGGAGAGGCAGGGCAACACTGTGAGAGTCATGTTCTTTGACTTTTCAAGAGCTTTCAACACTATTCAGCCCCACCTGCTAAGTGCAAAGATGCAGGTTCCTGCAGACATGGTGGAGTGGATCAAAGACTATCTCACTGGCCACAGTTTGTTCGCTTAGATGGCTGCATATCTGATGTGGTGATTCGCAACACTGGTGAACCTCAAGGAACTGTACTGGCACCATTCCTGTTTACACTCTACACCTCAGACTTCCGCTACAACTCAGTAACCTGTCACCTCCAGAAGTTCTCTGATGACTCTCCAATCAATGGATACATCAATAATGATAACGATGAGGAATACAGACACTTGATAAAAAGCTTTGTTGATTGGTGTAACAACAACTGTCTAAAGCTCAATATCAATAAAACCACAGAACTGGTGGTGGACTTTAGGAGGAGCAGGAAGACCCCAGTCCCTGTCTCCATCCTTGGAGAGGAAGTAGAGATTGTGGACTCCTACAAATACCTTGGAGTCCACATTAACAACAAACTGGACTGGTCAAACAATACAGATGCACTCTTCAAGAAAGGACAGAGCAGACTGTTCTTCCTCAGGAGACTCTGTTCCTTTGGTGTGTGCAACAAGCTGCTTGAAGACGTTCTATCAGTCTGTAGTAGTGAGTGCACTGTTCTTTGCAGTTGTGTGTTGGGGAGGTGGCATCAAGGCTGGTGAGACCAACACACTAAACAAGTTGATCAGGAAGGCAAAATCTGTTGTTGGACTGGAACTGGACAGTCTGGAGGTTGTGGCAGAGAGGAGGGTGGTGGACAAAATCAACTCCATACTGGACTATCCTGCCCACCCACTTCATGAGGAACTGTGGCGAATGGGAAGTTCATTCAGCCACAGTCTAATTCACCCTAAAGACAAGACAGAAATTCAGGAAGTCTTTTGTGTCCACGGCCATAAGACTATAATTCCTCAATATAAATAATAACGCACACACACACAAACGCCCCAAAATAATTACTTATTACTCTTCTACATACAAGTTAATAACTAACTATTACATAATATACTTCAAATAATAAATTTTCTAACTTTAAATTAGAATAACTGCTGTAACAATTGAATTTCCCCTTGGGGATTAATAAAGTACTTCTTAAAACGGTCCCACAATCCAAAGTCAAATGTCAGGTTTTTGCTGTGTCACCTTGGGGAAGTGGGGGTGAGGAGTTAAGGCTGGGGTCTCCTCTGGAATTCCAGTAGGTCCGAGGCCGTTAAGGGGGACAGCCTCTCAGGCAAGAGAGGAATAGGCGCCGCTCAGGCTCTGTAGCACTGACGGCGCTGGGTTTAGGCTGTGGCTGATTTCACAGCGCTGGACTCTGACTCTAGTTCTGGCTCTGCAGCGCTGGATTCTGGTTCGGGTTCTGGCTCTGCAGCACTGGAGTCTGGCTCCGCAGCGCTGGAGTCTGGCTCGGGTTCTGGCTCTGACCGGAACCGGTGACTGGGCCTCGGCATGAGCTCCTTCGCCCTGTTCCTGTCCAGCCAGACAGCCCGAGGGACGGAAACAGGCTGGACCTCGGCGTGGGTGGCGAAGGGACCGGGACTGGCTGGACAGGAACAGGAACAGGCTGGAGCTCGGCGTGACCGCCTTCACTGCAACTCCGAAGGACTGGAACTGGCCGGTCCTCAGCATGGGCACCTTTGCCACAACGCTGAAGGACTGGAACTGGCTGCACAGGAACTGCGAAGGGCGTGGGTGCCTTCGCCGGGACGCCGAGGGACTGGCAGTGGGGACTGGGTTTCGGCGTGGATGGGTTTCGGCGTGGACTGGGTTTCGGCGTGGGTGCCTTCGCCATGATGCCGAGGGACTGGAAGAGGCGGGACCTCGGTCGTTGAGGGACAGGAACTAGAAACTGAATTTCGGCGTGGGCATCTCCGCCGCAATCCCGAGGGACTGGGACTGGGACTGGCTGGGCCTCAGTGCGGACAACCTCGCTCCGCTGCCGATGGACTGGAACTGGTGTCTGGGTTTCGGCGTGCGTGCCTTCGCTGCAACGCCAAGGGACTGGAACAGGCTGGGCCTTGGCACGAACGACCACGCTCCGCCGCCGAGGTGCGGGAACTGGGACCTGGCGTGAAACCTCAGTGGGAACGGCCACGTCGGCGCACTGAGGTTCGGGTTGCTGGTGTGGAACCTCAGCGGGGATGGTGCATTATATTGCTGGAAGTACACTTGTAGTCATAAAGGGATGGACATGGTCAGTAACAAGACTCAGGTAGGCTGTGGTGTTTAAACAATGCTCAACTGGTACTAAGGGGCCCAAAGTGTGCCAAGAAAATATCCCCCACACCATTACACCACCACCACCAGTCTGAACCGCTGATACAAGACAGGATGGATCCATGCTTTCATGTTGCTTACACCAAATTCTGACACTACCATGTGAATGTCACAGCTGAAATCAGGACTCATCAGACCAGGCAATGTTTTTCCAATCCTCTATTGTCCAATTTTGGTGAGCCCCTGTGACTTGTAGCCTCAATTTCCTATTCTTAGCTGACAGGAGTGGCTCCAGGTGTGGTCTTCTGCTGCTGTAGCCCATTTTCTTCAAGGTTCGATGCGTTATGCTTACAGAGATAGCATTCTGCATATCTTGGTTGTAATGAGTGGTTATTTGAGTTACTATTGCCTTTCTATCATTTCAAACCAGTCTGCCCATTCTCCTCTGACATCAACAAGTTATTTTCATCCACACAACTCACTGGATATTTCCTCTTTTTCAGACCATTCTCTGTAAACCCCAGAGATGGTTGTGAATGAAAATCCCAGTAGATCAGCAGTTTCTGAAATATTCAGACCAGCCCAGCTGGCACCAACCATGCCACATTCAAAGTCACTTAAATCCCATTTCTTCCCCATTCTGATGCTCGATTTAAACTTCAGCAAGGTATCTTGATCATGTCTACATGCCTAAATGCATTGAGTTGCTGCCATGTGATTGGCTCATTAGCTATTTATGTTAATAAGCAATTGAACAGCTGTACCTAATAAATTGGGTGTATGTCTTATATAAAGATAAATGTAGACCTTCCAGGCAGATGCTGTCCAGAACAATCTGAAGTTGTCAATATTTTCAGCCCCATTTAATATTATCATTGTATATATACATGCAGACATGATGTTTCCCAATGTAAATTATTAGATCAAGCATAAAAAGCTTTGAAAAGGAGGAGAATCATGTTTACTGTTTTTGTGCTAAAAGCACTTGCTAAACCAAAGGTATACTGTCTTTCAGTCAGATTTTTTAATTTTAGTTAGTTGTTACTTCCTAAAGCTGCTCAACCACCCTCTCAATGCTTTTAATAGAGGATACTGGCAGCAGAGAGGCCAAACATCTGCAAGGAGTTCTCTGCCAATAAAGACGTGGATGAGCTACCAAAAATAAACGGACAGGTTAATTTTTACCATCACTCAGCAATTGAAAAAGGCTATGCGCTCATTCTTCCATTTATAGTGTGCTTGACAAAACAATAACAAACATGAAGAAGTGAGCTCAAAAGTCAGAGTTCATTCACACTTTTTTCACTGGGTGTGAAATAAACATGGGAGAATCACAATAATACCGCAAAATAGGCAATTGTTCATTTTATACTCTAATTTTGGGTAATAGAATAGAAGGCTGTGATGATCTGTGTTACTAAACACAGATCATGTACTGCAGTTCAGCCAGGGTTCCTTTTAAATACCTTATTTTCTAATAAAAGTGAAGTTTTTGGAAGTCTAATAAAGGTGTTTCATAACATTGTTTTTCTAAGTGTTTATTACAATACATGTAGTATTATATTGGTAATTTCAATATTTTGTCTATATGTTACCTTAAGTGCTTGCCATTTTTGATTTGAAAAGACTCAAGGGGTTTAAGGTCTCTGTAAGGCCTGTGTAAAACATGAAGTACTAACCTAGTGTTTGTTCATGGCAAAGTCATTGGCTTGAATTAATGTATTAAACTAATTTTCTCCATGTCTAACTGATGCAATGTAAAATACCATTTAGTAGCATCCATCCATCATCTATACCCACTTATTCCTTAACCAGGGTCACAGGGATCTGCTGGAGCCTATCCCAGCTCTCTTTGGGTGAAAGGCAGGGGTACACCCTGGACAGGTCACCAGTCCATCACAGGGCCTATTTAGTACCATCTCTCTTCATTTGTCTTCAGATTTGACCAACCTTTATGAAGACTTGTTATTTCAGGTGAGGTCTTTTGGTAGCCCTCAATTTGATGTAATTTTTCACTACTATTATTCACAGGAATGTGAAAAATCCTAGATGGGCAATAAAAACTGTGAGAATAAACGTGGCAAAGACATTTCAACAACATTTCAACAGCAGAAATGAAATCCATACATTGTCTTTATCAATTCAAATCGCAGACAGCCAACAACTGCCTAGTCAAAAGCAACATGTCGGTTTCTTTACTTTGAGCAGGTATTTCAGTTGATAAATCCGACAGAATAATTGTGAAGGAAAATGAACAGCATGTTGACAGTATGTTCAGGTATGTCTGAACAGCAGCAGCACCATGAGTAAGAAGTATCTTCTTCAAGGGCACTTGGACACGATAGATGTGAGTGGAAGCAAACATCTCACCCCAAGTTGAATGCTTCAGTGGACCAAAGTAAGATCTTCATAAGAAAAAGGCAACTGAATTAAAAACAAAAAAATATTTTTATTAACAGTTTAGAAAGACATTGCTTACATCATCATTCCTTTTTTTTGTTTCATTTTCTCAGTTCCCTGTTTGAATTATCGAGTGCTGCAACCACAAAAACACACACTGACCATACTCCAATTCCCCGAACCCCTTCCTGTTCTGGTGGGAAAAGTTGATGTACAAGATACGACTCTGCACCACAGGGCATGTCAAGGTAAACACTCAAGGTTGTACTGGCATCAGTAAACAAACTACTTCATGAGTGATTCTGGTTCATCCAGTTGGATCAGAAAGATGGGAAGGAGATATGTGAAGATACCATTTCCATTTTGCATTATAACTATTTGGCAACTTCATTTTAGAACTAGTCTTCAGTCTGCACATGCAAGAACACTTGAGCAGTGAATTACCAACACTAACTGTTATGTGTTGGCCCAAGCATGTGCTTCTTTTTCAAAGTAATCATTCAGCCAAAAATTATGGAGAAAAAAAAAAAATGCTGGTGATCAATACGAACTTCAGGACATGTGGAATATAAGTTGTTCACCAGTAAACAACTTCTAGCATATAGGTATACTAAAAATGCACATGACTTACACCACAGGACACACCTTCAGTAGTTCTAACAATAAAGCAGGTATATTTGGATGCACAGTAACATTTCAGGTCATGTATAATAACACCCCTCTTTTGCATCTTTTAGTGAAAATGATTCTTTGATTACACATCCAAATTTCAGTTTTGTCTTCTAAAAACCCTGTCAGCAATTCTGTATGATGTCCCATGTTGGACCGTGTTGCCCCATCAACAGTTGTGATGAAGAGATGTTCTGATTCACCAGACTTCGATGCAAACCAATGAACTTTAAGCATGAGAAACATCTGTTCAGTTTTATACATCAACATCAATTTGGGGTGGGAGCAAAAGATAAAACATATTCATGGACTATAAACCACCTTCACTGTCACCAACACCAGGCAGTGCACTCACTCAGTGGTCATGAAAGGTAAGAAGAGGCAGATGTTAGGACAAATACTAACCTCACAGTAACCTCCTCATGGCTGAGGAAGCAGTGCAGAGAGCAAAGCAGAAAATGAAGTGTGGCAGAATGACTAATCAGATTACAGCAGGAGTCCTGCTTGTCACACGTCCTGTATCTGCACTGGTGAGATCATTTGCTAAATGTGAAATGGTATTTTGCCTGTACTCTGTGTCTGTCACAGCAAAAACAGTCTTAGGAATTATTTTTGTTAATCCATAAAACACAGAACAGATTAACAGCACAAGAGATCCAGTCAGCTTGCCGCTGTTCAATAAACAGGGGCTGAAAAACAAAAGAAAACCCAAAAGAAAAAAAGAAAAAAAAAAAAAAGAGGGAAATATACAAGATCAATAAATATAGTTTCTTCTCAGTTCCAGCTGTTATAATTCATCCTCTATGTGGTTTTCAGGTTGGGTCTTCTCCATCGGACCTGAAAATTATGTGGGAAATGAGATGGGAAATTTAGTCTGTGTGGGATTACGTCAACTCTGTTCATTAATACAAGAAGCATATGCTCTGTATGTGCTCTCTCCAGTATGTAGCTGCAAGCCAATGTCTACCATTTTATTAGGGCACAAAAAGAAAGTTGCTGCTATGAACTTGTGACTGACATTTCAAAGGAATACTTACAGGAATACTGTAAGATTAATTGGAAGAATAAAAGAAGAACTTATGTCCTTTGAGAAAAGCATTTTTCTTAATCACCTTGTTAGTATTACAGACATACTGTACAAATGAATTTCATTCATTTTGATTTATTGTGATTTCTGAGCCTGTAGTCAGCAACTGGTAAGATAGACTGACCTGTAGTTGTTTCTTCTGTGGGCGGTGATTGGCTGTCAGTGTCCGTGTGGACAACACTGTCAGTGCTCTCCTCTGTGGGCGGGACAACAACTTGCTGCACTTCCTCTGGGTTTTCTGTTTGATTTAAAACAAAAACAGAAAAAAAAAAATATTAGAAGTTAGCCTCACTACACTAAATATCTAACTGCCAACGTGTTTGACCTACCACTCTCTGTGCCAGTGCTCTCCTCTGTGGGCGGGACAACAACTTGCTGCACTTCCTCTGGGTTTTCTGTTTGAATAAAAACAAAAACAGAAAAAAAAAAAATATTAGAAGTTAGCCTCACTACACTAAATATCTAACTGCCAACGTGTTTGACCTACCACTCTTTGTGCCAGTGCTCTCCTCTGTGGGAGAGACGACTTTCTCTTCAGCTGTGTTGTTAGCCTTGCTGCTCTTATCTGAGCTGGTACTGTTCTTGGCTTTGGCTTTAGCCTTGGGTTTAGCAAACTTGGCCTTATTGAGCAAGTAGTTAACCTCTCGATCCAACAGAGCCAGCTTGGACTCAATGTCTTTGGACAGCAGGACAGGCCGCTCTTTTGGAGTGCGCTTCTCCTGCTCTGATACCGTTTCATTCTTCCATGTCTGGAGCAGACAGGATGTTACACAGTAATGTCAGTTTATTCAATACAAACAATATAACTGAGTTTGTGAAAACAATAATCAAATCTCTTATGTGGCTCTGAATGGCATTCTCTAAAGTGTGGAAACAACTCTAATGTCAGTAATATTATAACATTTTGATCTTATTGGCTACAAACTTAAGAGAAATCCTGGATTATAAAATGGGGGCACAGAGTTTGCAGAATATGTGGTATTTACCAGGCAAGGAGGGTCTAAAGGAAAGCACCATTTATTTATATTATGGGATATGTATGATGCCTCATTTTGGAATTTGACTCTAAAACCTTAAGGAAACTAATAAATGAGTTGACAGTCATATATTGTAGTGGTTAGATTTATCAGTACATCGTTGCAACACATGAATTAACCACCTACCGTTGTTTCATTGATGACTTTCTCTAACATATTCAGTTCAACTTCTGTGAAGATCTGGTCATCCTCTGGAATCAGTTTGGCACTCCTTAAAAAGAAAGTCAATACCTTTACTCTACACCTCTAGATGTTTTTGTAGAGAGACCTGTGTTCATGGTGAACTGTGTCCACCTGTACAACACCTACATCTCACAGAGAACTACTCCTTGTCTTCCTTCAACAACACTGTTTCAGGGTAAGACAACCAGCTAGATGAAAATCTTTATTTCATGATCATGGCATTGATTGATAAAATCACTGGTGCCTGGGTAGGTACATGCTGAGCACTAGTCTGTTAAATCTATCAGCCTCACTTGTCTGCCTGTTGCCATTCACTGTGTAAATGGCCGATTTCTCAATGCAGCTGCTCTCACTTATATAATTTTGTGTTTCTGACTATAGAATGCATATAAAATAGTAACTTGTGTCTCAGAAACAGCAGTTATTTCTAAGCTGCTGCACTGTGGGGATTAAACCAATTACTTGATAACTGCAACAACGTCCAAACTTAAGCTTCATGTGGAATAAATCTGAGTCAACATCTTACTTTTGACACTCACTTCAGAAAGAAACTGGAGGTGTTGAGCATGCTGTCCAGAGCAGCCAAGCGATCTGGCCACTTGCGCCGCTCCTCCACCCTGAAAAACACATCTTTACATAGGCTCTTTAGCTGAGACAGCTTCTCTTTGAGCTGCTTGGTGGTGGCTGTGTAGCCATCCTCATCCATCCATTCTGATGCTTCACTCAGCTTGGCAGAAATCTGCTCCTTCTCCTCCTCAGACACCACCAGCTGGTAATCCTCCTGGTACAGCTTGTCCTGGAGAAAAATTACCGTATTTTCTGGATTATAAATCACACCAGAATATTAGTCACAACTAGAAAAAAAACCCCCAAAAAAACATATACGTTCCTGTGTATAAGTCACAAGAACATAGGCTAGGTATAACAACAAGCAGAATTGCATTACAATATTCACTAAACTCTTCAACCTCCATATCAAGTAAACAACTTTGCCAACTTTGGGGGGAAAATAAAACAGTGGTGTCATGATATGGTGTCATATCACTGTAACATTACATCCTATTTTCTTTCTTGCAGCTTACCTTGTGAGAACACTGATTGTATGTTTACATTAATGCAACATTTGCTAGGAATAATGGTAGCTCGTATTCCTATAAGACTTACCAGACGGCTTGCTTAAAGACAAGGAAGATAAAAATGTAAAAACTAAATTCCATTACTTACCTGTGTCTCAAAGATAAAAGCTTCCAGGCTGTTGAGGGTCTTCTCCCTTTCATGTTTGGCCAGGTCTCTGTCTGTCAAATCTTGCAGCCTGAAAAACAAAAAACAATAAAAGACTAATTTTAGCCAATACAGCAGACAACTAAACAACACAAAAGGAATGAAAATTGCTGCTTTACTTCTTTTTAGAGGATGTGATTTCATCAGATGTGGGGTCGAGGATGTCTCTGATGACTAATTCCACTGTGATGTCCTCAGAAATCTTGCTCTTTTTCTGAGGTTTTACCTTCTTCTCTGCATCTTTCTCTGGCTCAATGTTTTCTGATTTCTCCCCATCCTTTTCCTCCTTAAGTAGCAGAGATATGGTTACTTTCAAGATCAAATCTGGAGATTCTAGTTTCTCTTAAATATATATTTTCACCAAAGTGCTGTGCAGAATTTAGAATAATCACTCAGTCAGTCTATGAGATAGCTCTTACCTTCGTATCAGCCTTGCTGCCTGCCTCCTCTGTCTTTTCCTGGCCTTCGTCTTCAGCTGCACTTTTCTCTGAATCATCCTGCATCTCCTTGGTATCCTTGTCCTTCTGGGACTCATCTTTGTCATCCTGTCCAGACTCTGGAGGCGCTTCCTCTTCGTCCTGGACATGACAAATCAAAAGGAACAATGTTAGCTAATGTTGTTAGGGTAATGTTAGGGTAAGCATGGGTGAGATGTACTGCCTACTGCTAGTGGGAATATATTTTGCTTCATTAGTTAACTGTAAATGTTTCGCAAAAGCAGTTTTAGAAAATATAGCAATGTGTCCCTAATGTATCATATAGCCTTTACTGTAGTATGCTGCAGTTACCTGGATAGGCTCAGTCACATTGGGGGCAGGTTCTGAGGATCCTCCTCCAAACAAGGTGGAAATTGTGTTACCCAGTTCTGAAAGACAGCAAAGTGTTGGCCCCGATAGTTAGGGAAAAAAATATTTGATCCCACCATGTTTGCCCACTGACAAAGAAATAATCAGCTTATAATTTAAATGGTAGGTTTATTTGAACAGTGAGAGACAGAATAACAACAAAATAAAATCCAGAAAAACACATTTCAAAAAAGTTGAATTGACCACCACATTTAATGAGTTAAATAAGTATTTGATCCCCTATCAATCAGCAAGATTTCTGGCCCCAAAGTATCTTTTATACAGGTAATGAGCTGAGTTTAGGAGCACTGTTAAAGGCACCTGTCCACAGAAACAATCAATCAATCAGATTCCAAACTCTCCACCACGGCCAAGACCAAAGAGCTGTCTAAAGATGTCAGGGACAAGATTGTAGACCTACACAAGGCTGGAATGAGCTACAAGACCATCGCCAAGCCGATTGGTGAGAAGGTGACAAAATAACCGTAAATCTCCCTCGGTCTGGGGCTCCATGTAAGATCTCACCTCGTGTAGGTTCAATGATCATAAGAATAGTGAGAAATCAGCCCAGAACTACACGGGAGGATCTTGTCAATGATCTCAAGGCAGCGCGGACCATAGTCAACAAGAAAACAATTGGTAACACACTACACCGTGAAGGACTGAACTCCAGCAGTTCCTGCAAGGTCCCCTTGTTAAAAAATTGGGTTGTACACACCCATCTGAAGTTTGCCAATTAACATCTGAATGATTCAGAGGAGAACTGGGTGAAAGCTCAATTTCAGATGAGTCTGAAATCGAGCTCTTTGGCATCAACTCAACTTACCATGTTTGAAGGAGGAGGAATATTGCCTATGACCCCAAGAACACCATCCCCACCGTCAATCATGGAGGTGGAAACATTATGCTTTGGGGGTGTTTTTCTGCTAAGGGGACCGGAAAAATGCACTGCATCACAGGGACGATGGATGGGGCCATACCGTCAAATCTTGGGTGAGAACGTCCTTACCTCAGCCAGGGCATTGAAATACACCTTTTCGTATTGTGTGAATCAGGAGCATCTGATCTGCATCAGGAGCATCTGATAATCTTGTTGATTTTAGGTTTAAGTGTTATTCAATAATTAGTATTTGATCCAACTATTTATCTAGACTTTGTGTTGTATTGAATGAAGTATAAAGACCCAATTTCCACAAGACTACTAACAACATTTTTTGTTGCCTCATTTAAACGAGCCATCGGCCTCCCATCCCACCTGTGCACAGTTTGCAATGCACTGGAAACCAGATATATGAGCAAAGCAAATATTCAAATCTAGAAAATTCCAAAAATTCCAAAAAAAAACAGAGCATCCAGTGCCAATCTTCCAACACTGATCATATGTTCTGGATGGCTAAGCTTACAGATGTGCGCTTGTAAAACCTACTGGTTAATGTGGATTCCTCTTCTTTCTCCTCCACTATGGTTTCAAAGACAGACTCCACCTATGGACGAAAATTACAATAATGAGAAATTAACTTGATTAATTGGCACAAATGAGGAGCTTCTGAACAATGACAACGTTTCAAATTTTAAAATAAAATGTCTCCTAAGGACGTTGTGCAGGCTATTATTTGATAGGAGTGCACAAACCCTGAAATGTTTGTTTTTTGTTTTCATTAATCTACATTAGTTAAATACATTTTCTTGGAGTCAGTAGTTTTTGGCTTTATTACAATAAGATTGTTGACCACCACAGCAACCAGAACACATGCAGTCCAAATGCAAACTAATATGTCTTAGGCAACAGAAGGGAGTTTAACCCAGTTTAACTGACCCGATCCAGAAGAAGCAGTCCACTTTCATCCATGTTGAAATGGGCTTTGATGCCCTTAGACTCTGCATCTGCATGCTTCTGAAAGCTGCTGCCCACTCCAGACAGTTTGACTGTGGTCAGGTTCAGAGAGCCAAACACACTGCAACAGACCACCAATAAGGAGAGAGGCCATAAGGGCTTACATTCAAAAATATTTAATGAGGAAATGCAGTGATGGGTTAAAGGAACAACTAGGAAGCAATAACATATTTAGTCTTTGAAAGCTAAAAAAAAGTCCACTCAATTGTGATAATCTTAGTTTTCGTCTGGTTTCTTCTAGTTGACCTTTTATTACTGTCAGTTCAGAAATGTCATGAACAAGGTTGAGATGATTAATAACACTTTTGAAGAGCTTCAGGAAGGAAAAAGCACAAAAGCAAGCACCTGATGTCTTCCTGACTCAAGAAGCTGAGGTCACCATAGTTGATATCGAAAGCAAAGTCATCGTTGTAGCGGTTGAATGTAATGACCTTGCGCTGGGGGTAGGGTGCCATCCTCTGGAAGAGGACACGTTTGTTTTGTTTAAGGGTTTTTATCCCGTCTTCCTCAGTCTCACGGGTAAACTCAACCTGATGGAAATAAGTAACATGGTTAATGTTAAAAGAGTAGGAAGCCATATTGTTCACTGCTGCACTGTTGTAGGCCAACGTGCTCAAAAGTTTTTCAACAGAGCTTAAACAAGGGATACTAATTCAAAAACACAACACATACCCATTTTGATCAGGCATCTTCAGCTCCATAACTGGTATGAAACACAGATGACTGCAACCTTCAACACATCTATCATCAGATATGACCTGCACTCACCTGAATGGGGAAAACAGTTGCATCACGAACCAAGAAGGGTTTGACCTTGAAGGCCTTGCTAAGGGCAGCAGCCTGGTACACTGCACCCATGGCTGCTGCCTCATCTGCATTGATGTTCTTCCCCAGCTCCTCTCTGCAAATAAAAATACACAAATACAGCTACACATAGAAAAAGCCAAAATAATGTGGGACCAGTTATGGAAGAAGGTAGGTCTTTAACTTTCAAAACTGTAATTTTTTTCTGTTGAAGCACTTACTTCCTCACAGCTTTGAGAAGCACCTCCTGAACCTTGGGGACACGGGTGGAGCCCCCTACTAAAATCACCTGTTCAATTTCATCCTGTTGGCAGAAACGTAGGAACTTCAATTCACACAATATAAGCACCCATTAATTCTAATAAAAATGATTTTCCCCCACAGTAGTATCAGCCCACACCTTAGGAAGACATATGATCTTGTCTAGTATTACCAAATCAATTTTGCTTTTGTGGCACTTCTCACTTTGTCAGATTAAGTGCCCTGATAGATGTTTTCAGAGAAACCATGTGACATTTATTAGCAGAGCTAATCACACCCCAATTTACCACTAATTCCCTTTTCATATCCAATCAATTGTTACATATTTCATAATTTTGTTATTTTTAACACTGTTTACATATTTTTTCAAAAGGTTTTTGAGCAAAGGAAAGCCAACAAAAAAAGCACTATCAAAGAAAACCAGACATGTTTTCACATTTATGGAAATGGGAAAAATTTCTCTGAGGCCACCTTATATCACAATTTAATACCGTAATGTACTAGCAGGATTTATGACGTATCTAATCTGGAAACCAATTGTGGTCCCATATGAAACTAAGCGTGAGACCTCCAAAGAACATATACAGTAATGAAGAAGACATCTTGTGCCCAAGCACATTTTAAATTTTTTGCACAAATATAAACCTTTTTCAATAAGGACAAAGCAGAAGCAATTTTAATTTTTAACAATACAATCAAAGTAAACAGATTTTTGTAGGGAAAAAAAAAAAAAAAAAACCTGGGAAACTGACCAGTTTCATTTCTGCAGCAGTGAGCGCATCCTGCACTGGGCCAGGCACTCTCTCAAAAAGATCAGCACACAGCTTCTCAAACTCTGCCCTGGTTACCTTGGCTTTGAAGTCTATGTCATCCATCAAACCTTCCACCTGGAAAATTGCAATGAGACTTCATCCAAATGTTCGGATTATCACAATAAGGAACAGTTCATTTACAATTGGACTGAACTGCATTTTATTCACAGCTATTATGACGCTGCAGATGGTTCTGGCATATAACACTGCTGTAAAATGTAATTTTGCAAGATGACTAAAGATCACTGGACTCACCTGAGCCATGAAATCCACATTTGCACTGAGCACTGTTTTGAGTCTCTGAGCCTCTTTGAGAAGTTTGGCCATGGCCCGATGGTTCTCCCTTACATCTTTCTTGCTCTTCTTCTGCTCATTGAACAGTTTGGCCAGGTGGTCCCGGAGTCGCAGGTCCATTTCAAAGCCCCCCAACCCACGATCAAACCTATAACCACAATAAGTGACTAATCTGTTAATGTTTATGAAGCATTTCTGAAGAATAAGACTGTGGTTCTGTTTGGCTTTTCTGTTTATCAGCTAACAATCAAAGGGTATAATATACATTTGGTCTACTGAAATATACTTCAGGAAAATCATACACCCACATGAAGCATCACTAAAACGTGAATATTACCAGAAAACTTTAATAGCTCAGGTAGGATGGGACATCAAGGCTCCCACTCATCAACACAAAGAAAAAAAAAAAAAATTTCAAGCCACCTCATCTTGCTGTCATTAAAATCTGTGACTTACTGTTGTCACTCAGTCACTTTTATGCTGTCAGAAGATGTGCAATTGTGTTTATATTACCACACTACTTCCTGGTGGATGTTTACCATGCCCAAAACAATTGTTTCCTTCTGTCAGCTGGTGTGATACAGAGCATAATACTGCATAAAAATGGCTAATGTCACCAGTCCACAACCACCACACAATCATAAAAAAAATTAAGAGATCTTATTGTCCTCGGCATATAAACTTGACTGTCCTTTTTGTTTTTTAATAAAACACAAAATGATTTTAAAACTTTAAACTATTAGTAAGATTTAAATGCCTGAAAAATGTGGCTTTATTCTTTTCAGTGTGACAAATCAATCTCACGTTTTAAAACTTAACTGAATTTAACTATAGTATGAGGTGTGCCAAAGATGTAACAAACAATTGCTATGACAACTGGCGCTACCAGTTTTTGTTACCATTAGTGTACTGTGCCTCCATTAGTGCTCAATAAGGCATTGCCTTTACAGTATCCATCTGTATTGATGTCCAGTGGGACTAATCAAACTGTGAGATACAGTATGCTAACAGGTACAGTATGTGCAGAAAGGTTAACTGGGCTATTGATTTTTAGCACAGTGGATGGAGAAATGTGCTTTTAACATGCTGAGAGCAACATTTAGCTAGCTAAGTCAGTTAGCCACCTAGCTTATTCAATGCTAGGTGGAGCAGTTGCGCTGGAACCAAGGCATCCTCCTTATGGTATCCATCTCTATTGACGTCCAGTGGGACTAATCAAACCGTGTAGACTATCCCTGTTAGCTGATTGGCTTATATTAATAGAAGCTATATGACTGGTGGAGCAAAAAAAAAAAAAAGTTGCAGACAGTTGAAACACTTGAACAAAGAACGTTTGCAAAGCAAGTTTTAAAACTTGAGACTGATTTGTAACACTGAAAAGAATGAAGCTTTTTTACAGATATTCAAATTTTATCTTTCAGTTTTGAAACCAAAATTTTCACATTCAAAATGTATTTCCAAATATTCAAATCCTAGTTTTCAGTGTTGCTGATTCTGAACCTATTCTCACCCCACAGTCAGCTACCATGGCCTGCTACATGGCCTTACCAATACCTGCTCCTACACAAGTCTGGGACCGGCAGCGTTCTTGCACCAAAGCCAGTTGCAACAGCTTTTCACTGAGCCTCATTCTTGTCAGTCCTACAGCCAGCCTAGAATCAACGCTGAAATTTCTGCTTACCCACTGCCATATGTCTGGTAATTTAAGAGGAAGACTAGGGGCACAATATCAACAAACCTCATCAAGAAAGGTTGAGGAAAATTTTTTTAGATTGCTCTTGACAATCTGTTGCAACCAGATTGGTCAATTATTTAGGCTTTTAAATACTAATGGACCATCTAAAACTAGATGAAGCCATCCCTTTAGCTGTTGCAGACCTAGTGACAGCCAAGTTGGAGCAAGATGACAAAGAGAGAAGGCCACACAGAAACAACATGTCAGAAAGTTAGTACCACACATAGCCTCCTCCACGGCTTCCAAAGGTTCATTAGATAGACTGTTAAGTCAACAAGCAAGATAAAAGGCCAACCTAAAGGCTACTGGCCATAGAGTATCACTGAAGAGCAGTCATTCGAAAAGGCACAAATCATGTACTGAATAAAGACAAACCAGCATTGCTGCCAATGTGAAAGACCACATGAAGAAAGCCTGTAACATATGTTAAGGAAATAATCTACAGATCTTGCATGAGGTCAACACTAAGAACGTGAAGGAAGATGTTTGCCTGGTGTGCTAAGCCACTGAAACCGACCATTTAGATAAGCCCTGTGACTGCACCCATTTCCTTCTCAAGGTGATCCAAGTCCTCCTCTGAGCATGGAGACAAGACACTACACACTTATGCCTTCTTAAACAGCGATAATTTCATTGGTCCAAACGGAAGTCTGTTTCTATTGATGGAGGACTTTTGACAGGGTTGTACCGCTGCAAGTTCCATGTGTAAACAGAGCTTTAAACAAGCAGAGGAAATCTGCACGAACAATCAGATCCTTGTGTGACTGCAAAGTTTTGAGCGTGAACAGAGAAAAATTATGCTCTCAAACTACTGGTTGATGCTCGCAAATTTTGAAAGGATATTGGCACAGGCAAAAGGTTGTTATTACAGGTTCAACTGGCCACACTCATTAAAAATTTTAATTAGTGAAGTCTTTTGGAGTCATAAATCATTGATAAGCCTGGGATTTGGCAGGTGTGCTCTTTATTAAGAAATGGGATCCCTTTTAAAGTACCAACTGTAAACTGCTGAGATATCAAAATTAGGGGTACAAATACAGCCACACAAAGTAACAAGGCTGGCCTGGGGTGCAAGAACTTGGGTGTTTGTCGTCATTTTTGTATGAAGAGCACAATAATGACTTTACCTGACTGCTTCTACTCCAATATTTTTGAGAAGAGTGGGTTTTAAGTGTGGGCATAGAGGCTTAGGGACGATTCAGTCACAGCACAGTCTTCTTCACCTCTACTCCCTGTAACCTCACCGTTCTACTTGAGTCCCTCTCATTTACTCATGTTTTGATGAAACATTAAATAGACAGTCATGTTGTTGCCACATCTCAACAAGCTGCTCCTCCATCTCTGAAGTCCAACAGGTATGTACTACAGGTTTCGCGGTCGCCATTTCAAAATGTTCGTTACTTCCGTCTCCTCGTAGACTTGTTTCTTATTGACTATTGTGAAAGTACTGACGTAATCATAGCCGTCATTCCGTT
Source organism: Mastacembelus armatus (assembly GCF_900324485.2). Taxonomy (NCBI): domain Eukaryota; kingdom Metazoa; phylum Chordata; class Actinopteri; order Synbranchiformes; family Mastacembelidae; genus Mastacembelus; species Mastacembelus armatus. The sequence continues at coordinate 3,420,122 of NC_046646.1, forward strand.
TTAAAATCCTAAATATCAAACATGTTTGATATTAATCGGGGCAGCCCTGATTTTGTGCGAGCAGATCGGTAGGTCCAAGATTCGATCTGTCAACACCTCACATTACGAGATACTCTGTGCCGAACATCGTGACCGATCGAGGTGCTGAACAAGATTTTTGCTTCGATTCTCAGGAGGGGATAAAAATCCTGTAGTGTGACCCGGGCTTTGGACTGTAGTAGGTTAAATAATCAAGATTAACGTTTCAGATACAGCTGTGCTGTCTGCAGAAAAGTGTACACACAGCAAACACATTGTTGAAGTTCATATATGAAGTTACATGCAGATATAACAGTAACAGTGCTGTTAGTTTACAGAGCAGTACCTGTCAGTGGGTTTGCAGGTAATGTTAGTAGATAACCAGGTAGCTGCCCTGCTAACGAGCTAATGCTACTAAGGTAACTTTAACATACATCAGGATAACTGACACCAGTTAGTAGATGATTGGATGGACGTATTTGCTTGTACTTGTAAACCACACACAATTGCGAACTCAACTGTCAGTTTCCAGTTGTCATACGATGGGGTTTAATAAGGCAAGAAAGTAAAACAAATATGATTTATCTGGGCAACCTGGTGCTCTGACCAACACTCTAGGCTGAATATCCACCCCTCCCACCAACACCTATACAGTCCACCTGCATAAATAGCTATTCATTATTAAGACTCCACAACCCCGTAGTTTACAATATACAAGGTGTACACTTCTTGCATATTTTATGTTTCCATTACAGGTTTTTACTTATTTCCAAAGCTTTCTGAGAAAACAGGCCCTGGAGGCTGTATCATTAGACAGAATTACTGCTTTGCAGGAGCATTTTCAGTGGCAATGCCACTTCATGGATCAGTGGACTCACCCAACACCTCGAATCTGTAACTGTGGCTGGGTCCCAGACTCCTTGGTTTTGACAGTCTGATAAGTGACAATGGTGGCAGTAGTACTGCCCGAGCCCATATCATAAAACATCACATTCTGAAAGAGAACAAGATCAGGCGCTCAACAATTTTGTAGTTATGTAAAGCTGCTTTCAACAATATTGAGAATCCAAGTCACATCACATATTCTTCCAATACATGAATGGATTCAAGGACAAAGGTGAGATGAATCCATGTACTTACATTTTTATTGTCAATAAATAATAATTTAAAATAACCAACGACATGTAACCTGTGACTTTCCTAGTCTAAATGGTGGCCCCAGCTCCATGCCCACTGATTCCTACTGAAGTTAAATCTGGTAACAACCAGCCATGTCACCCAGTGCAACAGTGTGCCTCACTGATGTATTTTTAATGAAGCTCTGTAGCGCTAAGATATGAGATAAATCAGGATTTGGATATGCATGAACACAACTTGTTATTAGACTTAATGTCAGCATTTAGGTTAGTTTTAGGGTTTTGTTGACTGTAAGATATGTGAAGAATATCATCAATCTGATTCTTAGACAAATACATAATGAATGTGCACCTTAGCTGTGTTATCAATATCTTTCCTTCTGAAGACCCCATAGTTCAAAGCCACAGCTGTGTTGTCATTGATGAGCTGAAGGACCTTTAGACCCGCCATCTGTGCAGCCTGCAAGACAGCCCTGCGCTCAGCCTGATTGAAAAAAGCTGGGACGGTTATTACTGCATCTTTGATTGGTTGTTCTGTGAGTTGAAGAAATTAGGAAGAAAAACAAAAACTAAATTAATACACAAGACATATTTAAAAATGATATACAATAATGCATTTTCTTTCTCAAGCCAAATAACCTGCAAAGTCCTGAGCCAGTCCACGAGAATAATTTAGCACCATCCCAAGGAGCTCCTCTGGTGTGTACTGCATTTCTCTGGCAGAAAAAAAAAAAGCAGAATGCCAATGATGATAATTTTTGCAGATGGAACTGTGGCATTGATGTTTCCATGACAACTGCTATAGTACACCCAAAATACATACAGTATACATCATGATTGAAAAAAATCCCTTAAGATGAGTAATTGGGGGAGGGGGGTCCTAAAAACCTATACTGTGAGGCAGTGGTTCCAAAGGTGAGGGGCAAGGGACTATTGCAGGGGGAGTGTGAGGCATACTTCTGTACGAAGCCAAGGCAGCACCAGCAACTGGCAATTTTAACAGTTACTTATAGTAAACAACAGTTTTCATATGAAAAGAAACTCAACAGAAATGAGTCCAGACTGCCTACGCAACAGAAAAAATTCAGAGAGACCTTGAGTGATCAAGACACCTAACCACGAAAGAAGAGAAAAAATTAGCAACCATCACTCAGCTTACGTCACTTCAACGTTCCAACTAGTGGTGTGTAGAGACAGGTTTGTGAGACGGCTCCTAGCTAAACATAATGTTACAGTAGAGGATAGACCAACTAAGAGCACAGCTTCCAAAGCAAAGACAAGAAAATATGACAAGTCATGTATTGCCCTCGACTTCACCAGCACAACACTGGGTAATAAGGAGAAATCACAGTGTTGTATGTCTACAAAGACTACGTTAGCTTCTGACTTTTTGAAAATGAAGAAGGCACCATGTATTTTATTTGTTCAATAAGATGTTACAGTTGTGTATGAATTACAAATATATCCCAGGGGAGTTTGGAACTAAAAATGTGTACACGTGGGTGTTTGCTACAGAATATAAAATGTGATGGCACCAAACTATTCTTCATCTAAAAGAGGGCCCTACAGAAAAAGTTTGGGAATCACTTCTGTACAGCAACACAGCCTGATGTAGCATATTACTCTTTGCATGATGTAAAGACAAAATAACAACCATCCCTGTGAATCTCAGACAAAGATAATTTTACACATGAATGCACACAAATTAATGTATATCTGATGCATGGTGGGAAAATGAAATGTGTAGCAGGAGACAAACCAAGAAACTCACTCTGAATTTTTAAAGTAAACTGTTCCTCTCATTGGGTCCTTCTGCAACTGGTGCTCAAGGAAACGTTTTTGATAGAGCGCCACCTGGAGGTTATCATGCTTTTTGCCAAGAAGGATTTGGAGGTGTCTATAAACTGTTTTGGGATTTTTCACAGACTGAAATGTACAGAGTAAGTGAGCATTAATAGCACATAAAAATATCTGTGATATTTTCAGATTAATGTGAACATTCCAACTATGCATTGGCTATGAAACTGATACATTCTTCACAATAATCTCATATTTTATCAAACTGAATTTATGCAATCTAAGAGATCATACCACTCCTAGTGCACTGTCCCCAAAAAGTCTTTCATTTTCCTTGAGACATACAATGGCAGGCGTTTTCCTCCTCGACTCCCTGAAGAAGAAGAAACGTCTTAACTATGAAATGTAACTGCATGCTGTATTAATGTTGCTTGCTTTTGTACCTGGATTGTCTTCAATTAAGCATGCTCTTAGAAGAAACAAAACCTGATGTTGGAATTTCCCCATTACATTTCTTCTAACATCCAAAGTGCATGCACACACAGTACCTTGGTGAAAACAAACCCACAGTTATACTCACTTGTTTAGAACAATCTCCATTGGCACACCGGGTTTTACGATTGCCATTTTCATCCACTCACTACCCAGGTCAACTGACATGACAGCTACAGTCACTGCAAGCAAAGACACGTACTACATTAGTCTTGTGTAGCAGACACTTAAAACCTAAGGTACAGCAGAGTTACATTACCCATAGAGCTTATTAATCATTTAAAGCACTGATGAATAATATCTGTACATATATTCACAAGTATGGCAGTGTTGTAAACTATGCTGGAGCTAAGCCTGCCAATCACTCTTGATTAACAACACTGCTTACCACTACAATCACTACTTCAAAGTAGCAAAGTGTGCCTGGATGAGTTGATGGATCATATTACCTGTGTGAGAAGGCAACACTGTCAGAATAAGGCAAAAGAGAGCGATGGGCGCCAGCATCTTCACTCCCTTGTTGAGCTGTACAGATTAGCAAATTAAACATTTTTAGGAAAACAAAAACACTTTTCACACTTCCTTACCTCTCCTAAAGATTGAACTTTGTATTTAGCAGTCACATTGGACCTTCATCACACAATATTATCAACAGCAAATACTTTTTAATCTGCAGGTGCAGCTCCCATGCCGAGCAAGATGATCTCCCACCCGAAAAGTCAAACATGCTTTTTTTGCATCTACAACCAAGCTTGAATTCGTCAGCGGGATAGTTACATCATAGTCAGTCTTGATGTCCATTCACCACTTATATTTCCTGGTGGTTCTTTAGTGCTAATGTGGCTGTGATCAATTTAAAGCAGTTTGATGTACCACGAACAAGTACTGCCATGGTCTTTAGCCGTGGACATGCCCAGCACCTAATGAACCCCATCACAATCTCATGGATGTAGACAGTTTGTTTAATACCACTGTCAAGTTTTGGTCTTTGCTAAAGCTGTAATATTTAAAAGAAAACACTCTGTATTCAAAAACTAATGGTATGCGTTTAGTTACATTTTAGAGGTCCAAATGTATAGTGTGGCCTGATCTTAAAATCCAGATAAAGTAGCTACCTAAAAAGTGAACTTTAGTTGTATTTAAGGAAAAGAACAACAGACGTATAATCGCCTGACAGGCACACAATTCAAACTAAGCCCAAATCTTTTAGCTTCTGGGTGAACTAGCTAATCATAGCACACGTTGCTGATTTGCATTACACAGCAACATATACAATCACTATTCACTGTCATACCACTACCTGTTCATTGCAAACACACCTGGATGTGTACCATCTGTAGACCTATCTCGCTAGAAAAGCTAGCACTGTTAAACTGGACGAAATAGCACCAACACAAGTTGACAGCTAATGTTACTGTGAGCTAGCAGCACTGTCTGACAACCATCAATGAAGCATGATAGGTGCACTATCGTGTGGTGTCAACTTACCTTTTCCCAGGCGGCCACAAATCCAAGTATGAAGGGGCTATCAACAGAACCTGGTCTCTGAGCGGTTCTGAGATGAGCTTTCCACGATTTCCCGGTATTTGGAGCTTCGTTGTCGTGACGCTTGGTAGTTTTTGGTTCCCCTTATCACCGGCTTGCTCGCAGCATTCAGGCCCGGAACGCGGCGTCACCTCATTGGACCCGCTGAAGCCGCTTTAGGGAGAGGGACTCGCATCAAGTTGAGTACGACTGCACCTACTGTTTCCGGTTCGCTTTTCACAACAAAACTAGTAGTGGGCTAGCACGTGTTGTTACCGACTCGAAGTTACTTCGGCAGGTCGCGAAAAAAAAAATAGAGTATATATAAGCACGGGTGACAGTAACTATATAATGCATTTATAAGCCCAACTTGCCGCGAATAGTGTTCTCAAATTGAAACTTTATTGCCGACAGATAAACACATACACACACACATTAGGCAGTTATTCCACTATCTTGTATGCACAAACAATGCTGCTAATGGAAAGTCATTTTACATTTACAGTGAAAACATTTTTACAAGGCTTTATTTTCATGAATTAACAGTCGTCATAATATATGCTCTTGTTCTGAAACAAAGACCCTCTTGCCTCCGGTAATTTTCTCTGGCTGTCTTGACGCATGGTGGAACAACAAGCAATGCACTTGCGCTCCAGAGCCCGCCGACCTCGCTCCACGGACTATGTTGTGATTGGTCCACGTGTTTGGGTGACGTTGAAAACTGACGTCCAGCTATATCCGATTGGTCCACGTCCAGAGAGTGGGCGTTAATTACAATGACGAAATTTACCAGGTAAAGTTAGAAAAGCACACGCCTCCTTAAAAGTAATTGATTGACCTTTTTTTTATTTTTAATTTACATTTTAGTAAGCTGAAGTTAATTGATTAAATAAATTTGGCTTTTTATTTCTGAATCATGCATCCTGGCCTGTGCACAAGTATTGTGAAATAAAAATTTATTTTTGTGACAAAATAAAACATGTAATACTGTATTAACATAACTATTTTTGTTAAAGCCATAAGTACATGTAACATTATTGTTGTAAATGTACACATTAAAAATATAAGTATCAGCTTTTTTATTTGTACTATGTCAAATTTTGTTACTGAAGCCAGACCAAAGGCTGATCCTAAAGTGACGCCATGACTTTGGCTCTCTTTACTAATATAATATGTTGCATTTATTTAACCTATGCCATTTCATGTCTGGGAGAAGACCCTGCAAAACCCATACAGTCAATAGACAATGCTATGTTAGGAAACTACACTTATAGCAATAAATTTACTAACAATTTCAATCCTCAAGTTAGAGTGACAGACATAATTTAATTAAAGACAAATGGCCACATAATGAGAATAAACAACAATACAAGAGCAAAGTTCTCCATGGTGTGTTTCAGTAAGGTTTTAAGATACAGTATGAAACGTTTAAATGCATTTATACAGTCCTCAGTGAATCATTTGACTCAGACTAGGAACACAATCATGCAAATAGGTCCGCCACAGATTCTAAAAGCAAGCAGCTTCTTTCACTGCTAAGTAAAGGTAGTATCCCGTGCAGCAAAGGTTGAAGCCGAACACAACATGCCTGCTCAGGTATGATTCAGGCAGTAATCATCAGCTGAGGTTTCTAGCAGTTTCGCTTGGTGTGGATAAGAAGTTCTCTCTGCAGGTTCACTTCCAGGCTTCCAGCAGTTTTGCTGCTAGGTGGGTCGGTGACCAGAGTCAGTTTGTTAAATACTCCTCGACCAAAATAGTCAGCCACAACTGAGAAACCATCATTAGAGCTGTGTAACTGAAAGCCACAGAAAAGACAAGAACGCATTTAATTGAACATTCATGTTGTGTTTACACAGGCGAACTACAGTGGAGTCACTTGCTGAAGCAAAATAGAAGTGCAGCTTAGTTTCCCCACTGGGGATGAGCAAAGCAGATTAAAATAGGTTATGAAAAATCAAGAAGGAAATGACTGATTCAAGACAGAACTTCTATTGTGTTTGGTCTACATTCTTCTAATCAAAGCTCAAGTATTGTTACCTGTCTGTTGAAGTGGTCATGCAGGTCACGTTTCTGGTCCTGGGCACGCAGCATGTCCATGACTTTGCGGTTCTCTGGAGTGCATGTTGGGCATTCAGCCTCACTCTCTGCATAGCTTTCGAAGCAGTGTTGGTGGAAGGAATGGCTGCACAGGAAATGAACAGATGGCAACTCCAAAGGGCTGTTGCACATGTTACACTTTGTCTTCTGGAATATCTTGGCACTGTGTGAAAATATTTGGGTAAGGATGCAGTTATATTAGCCAATGTACGACACATGTAAGTCACATCAGCACTAGTTATTGGCCAGCCCTCATCTGACACCACTTATATCCCCTTGATCTACAGTGGCTGTAACTGACAGAAATCACAAAATGTAGATGGCAGACAGAATTTTTAAAACCACTGGTGTTAATTAAAAGAAGGCTAGGGAATGAAGTTCTATAGCAGCATTGCTCAAAAATCCCATCCTTCATGCAACCTACCTTGTTTTGAGCTCCTGGATCTCAGAGCGGAGGTGAGCCGTTTCTTCACGGTACTGGCGGATTTTGCGTTCATCGTCTTCTATCTGCTGGCTCTCCCTCTGCAGCTTGTTGATGAGATAGTCCTTAATGACTGAGAGAGTGGCTGTCGAGTTATGCGCCAGTGTCTGCACCACTACAGCCACAGAGATATCATGGATGAAATGCAGTGCAAACAAAATCCGACTGATGCTAAGAGGTCAGTGTTCTCAATCTTCACCTGAACTGATTCTAAAGACATGATCAAGCTCCAAACAAGCCAACATGTAGTATAAAATCAGATGTTCACTAGCTCACCAAGTAAAGGTGGCATCAGGTTGTTTTGGTCGATGTGTTGTAAGACCTCACTGATGTAGGCCTTGCAGTCCTCTTCTTTTCTGGCAAAGTATCCTAGTGCCTGCTCCCAAAGGCAACCCTCTTGATTCCCATAGCGCTTGCAGGCTTCTACCACTTTTCCATATTCCTCATTCTGCATGTGGTAGTGCATAATCTGCTGGTACCTGAAGATTATGCATGCATATGTTAATAACATATAACATAAATAACACAATTACAATTACTATTAAAAAGGCTAATGGCTATGTGGAAAAAGGATCTCCTCAACCTCTCAGTTCTGCAGCGCAGTGAGATGAGCCTCCCACTGCAGCTGCTACTCTGTTTAGTCAGTATATCAGTTTATTATTGTTCAGTATAGTATGTATGTGTACGTAAGGTAACATGTTATACTAACATGCTATGATAGACAAAAATCTGACAAAATGCAGTATATATGACTAAATCAAAGGTTTGGCCACACCTGGATAAATTACACATATTGTTTGTTTTTGCATTGTAACAATTTTTATTTAGAGAAAATTAAACATTGATTGTGGCATGTACAAAGGTTTAGGCACCTTTCTACTCATTAATTCATCAGGACTTGGAACACAGGTCAAGACCTGTCATTAGGAATGTCAGAAGTCAAGACAAGATCTGGAAGTCTAAGAAAGCTTTCAGATTGAACTGCACATCTGTGGGCAGAAAGGCATATGACTGCAGAGGAGCTGCAGGAAGGTGGAGCTGAAACAAGAGAGGTGTCCCTCTGTGCGCTGATGATACACAAATTATACATGGAAGAGTCATCTGAATAAAGTCCTACCTACAGCTTTATCACAAGTCAGTGTCTTAACTATGCAAAGCAGCATTTGGATAAGATGGAGTCATTTTGGAAACAAGTGCTGTGGACAGATGAAGTTAAAACAGCCAGCATCCAGCAACAGCCCCTCTGCTGTGAACTGTCTTAAGTCTCCATCACTAAAAGTGTGTTTGGAGGAAAAGTGGACCAGTGTTTCATGAAAATAACACCTTTCCAACTGTTGGCAGTAGAAAATATGGTGCTTTATGTCTGTGTGGAAGCCAGTAGCACTGGAAAGACTCCACTAAATATCAGCAGATTGTGGATGTAAACATTCGTCAGGGCAATAATACAAAACAGACCTCAAAATCCAGGATGAACTTATTCAAGAAAGACCAGCTGCAGCTTTTGGAACAATTCCCATAGGCCCCTAAGGTAAATATCACTGAAATGTGTGGGATATCCTAAATAGCTGTGTATGTGTAAGAGGATCTAATATATATCAGAACTTGAAGTGAGCTGCAGGAAGAGCAGGTGATCATGCAATATTTGCCAAAGGGGTGACTACTAAGTACTAACTTAGTCAGGTGCCGAAACAGTCCCACATGCCTTAACTGCCAATTTAATTTTTGTACTTCAGTATCACATGAAGTGACTTTATATATTCATTCAAATGTGGCTGTTCCACTCACAGTTTGCCTTTCTCATAAAGGTAGAGAATGCCTTCTTTGAAGTTGTGCATCTGGCAGAGGACCAGGGCCTTATCAAACACAGTGTTGTCACTCCTTAAGAGTGAGACAGCCTCTCCCTGCAGGACGGTTTTTCTCTGCCACACATACGCATTAGAAAAAGTAGGTAAAATAAATTTAATAAATAAATTATAAATTTGTTATGCAAGTATTCATAACTAGTTTGTGTGTTTTGCACTGACTTCTGTGTCCTGCTCATGTGCCCAGTCCTGCAGTCGGAGTTCAAGTAATGTGTCGTACACACCCTGGGAAGAACAGGGGTCCACCTCAATCATGTGTTCCAGGAAGGCTTTCAGCTCCCGAGGGTTGTTTGCAAAAATTGGGATAAACTCCTCAGAGTTGGCCTTAAACCAAAGCACATTTGGACAGTCATTTATAAAAAAAAAAAAAAAAAACCAACCAAAAAAAAAAATCTCTCTTTATATAGATACATCGATATATCGACAGGATCGATCGACTGATAGATAGATAGATATATAGATCAATATTTAAGGGGTTATTAAAACTCCAAATGAAGATGACAGTTTCCAGTGTTAGAAGAGAATAACAGTACTGTACACTGACCTTATTGATCAGATTCCTGTCTTGGCTGTCTTTTTCAGCAGTGTCAACACTGGGATGGTAGTTGGTGCATAAGCCTTTTAGGAGCAGTGTGGTACCTTCAGGAACATGATGCATCAGTGTCTTGCCATAACGCTTCATGTTGCTTTCAGCTTGCTCAAAAGGCAGACGCCCAATGTAGCGCAGCCCTTCCTGGTAGTTCTAGTTTTTGGAGAGAAAACATAATGAAATTACATGTTCACCAAAAGTGTCTGTGGTTCCTTGGGGTTGTAACATAAAGATCATATCAGTGTCTGTTAATTCACAAAAAACTGGGCATGGACTTGCACCTAATGATGTTAGAAAATGACCAAATTGCCTTAACTGTTTTCTAGCTGCTCACAAAATATACAGGTAGGCAACATTTTAACTATGAACCTAAAATAATGAATTATAAAATATATTTTATATTTGAAACCCACCTGCTAAAAAGACAAATACAAGGATAAGCTATGTCTAAATGAAACTGTAACTTCTATCAGAACAACAGGGAATGAATAGTGGAAATAGTTTTAACAGTGGGAAAATACAGAATTGCATTGGGCCATGCTGCAAGCTTTTTCTGGAGGCTTTTGTGTAATTGAAGAAAGCCCAGATGAACTGTAAAATTGGTCTCAAGTGTCTAGGATTAAAAAATAAATAAAAAGGAAAAAAGTTATTGATGAAAACAACTGACTAAAAACAGAGGAGGAGATGCAGATGAAAATAGTTGGTTTAAAGTAAATATGGAAAAAAAATGAGAAAGCCATTGACAAAACACTGAAAAACTCGCTTGGCTATGTAGCATGCTCTTTTGAGACAGCCCCTAACCTCAGCTCCTCAATTTCCATTCACAGGGAAGTTACTGTGTATGGTACAAAAATCACATCATGAAGTTAATATAATGTGTGGAACATCACCTTTAACATGCACTGCAACAACTGCTGAAAATTTGCAAAAAACTTAGAACGGGAAGGAGAATGATTGAATATTAACCCTTGTGCACTGTTCGAAAACACCAACTTTTTTTTTGCATAAATCTGGTCAACCAATTTCAGGTCTGATCAATACTAAATGTTAAAATTCCAGGATTTTAACTCTTTAAATGCTGAAATCACTGATTTTGATGCATTGTTAGTTTTTGTGCATTTTTACTGTTGACAACCAACGGGCCCCATTATGCCTTTACATGGGCCGGTGCATAGAAAGCTCAGTTCCGGGTTTGGGGCCACTTGGTTGAAAAACTGCACCTGATATACAGTGGGTACGGAAAGTATTCAGACCCCTTTAAATTTTTGACTCCTTGTGTCATTGCAGCCATTTGCCAAAATCAAAAAAGTTCATTTTATTTCTCATTAATGTACACTCAGCACCCCATCTTGACAGAAAAAAAACAGAAATGTAGAAATTTTTGCAAATTTATTAAAAAAGAAAAACTGAAATATCACATGGTCATAAGTATTCAGACCCTGTGCTCAGTATTGAGTAGAAGCACCCTTTTGAGCTAGTACAGCCATGAGTCTTCTTGGGAATGATGCAACAAGTTTTTCACACCTGGATTTGGGGATCCTCTGCCATTCTTCCTTGCAGATCCTCTCCAGTTCTGTCAGGTTGGATGGTGAATGTTGGTGGACAGCCATTTTCAGGTCTCTCCAGAGATGCTCAATTGGGTTTAGGTCAGGGCTCTGGCTGGGCCAGTCAAGAACGGTCACAGAGTTGTTCCGAAGCCACTCCTTTGTTATTTTAGCTGTGTGCTTAGGGTCATTGTCCTGTTGAAAGGTGAACCTTCGGCCCAGTCTGAGGTCCTGAGCACTCTGGAAGAGGTTTTTTTCCAGGATATCTCTGTACTTGGCCACATTCATCTTTCCTTCAGTTGCAACCAGTCGTCCTGTCCCTGCAGCTGAAAAACACCCCCACAACATGATGCTCCCACCACCATGTTTCACTGTAGGGATTGTATTGGGCAGGTGATGAGCAGTGCCTGGTTTTCTCCACACACACCGGTGGAGTGCTGCAGTGATAGTTGACTTTGTGGAACTTTCTCCCATCTCCCTCCTGCATCTCTGGAGCTCAGCCACAGTGATCTTTGGGTTCTTCTTTACCTCTCTCACCAAGGCTCTTCTCCCACGATTGCTCAGTTTGGCTGGACGGCCAGGTCTAGGAAGAGTTCTGGTCGTCCCAAACTTTTTCCATTTGAGGATTATGGAGGCCACTGTGCTCTTAGGAACCTTGAGTGCTGCAGAAATTCTTTTGTAACCTTGGCCAGATCTGTGTCTTGCCACAATTCTGTCTCTGAGCTCCTTGGGCAGTTCCTTCGACCTCATGATTCTCATTTGCTCTGACATGCACTGTGAGCTGTAAGGTCTTATATAGACAGGTGTGTGCCTTTCCTAATCAAGTCCAATCAGTTTAATTAAACACAGCTGGACTCCAATGAAGGAGCAGAACCATCTCAAGGAGGATCAGAAGAAATGGACAGCATGTGAGTTAAATATGAGTGTCACTGCAAAGGGTCTGAATACTTATGACCATGTGATATTTCAGTTTTTCTTTTTTAATAAATTTGCAAAAATTTCTACATTTCTGGTTTTTTCTGTCAAGATGGGGTTCTGAGTGTACATTAATGAGAAATAAAAGGAACTTTTTTGATTTTGGCAAATGGCTGCAATGACACAAAGAGTGAAAAATTTAAAGGGGTCTGAATTCTTTCCGTACCCACTGTATGCACCTTAATATACTTTGGCAAAATATCCACAAATATCATGTTTTAATCCACTTGCATGTGATTTCTTAAGCTGCGCCACTGTGCTCCGAGGGAACAAACAAACAGATCTAGGCAAAAACAATGTGTGACAATGTTGCTCCAACAGATAATCTGAATAACCTCAAAGGACAAAGGACTGCACATCTGCTTGCATATTTTTACCTTAAGGTCTTCCAACTGGATCTTCAGGTACCACTCATGGTGCATGTGTTTCTCAGCCAAGAAAACAGCATGGCTGTGGTAGCCAGCCTGCCGAAGAACCTTGATAGCAATCTCAACATCAAAATGGACCTCGCTTTCACTACTCTGTTGAAACAGAGCGAGAAAACAATGGTGTTGAAGTGAATATATGTATATATGTGTATATATATATACATATACATATATACACACACACACACACATATACATACACACAGTGGTGTGAAGTTTTGTATTTTGTTTTCCCTTAATAATAAAAACCTTCATTTAAAAACTGCATGATGTGTTTACTTGTGTTATCTTTAACTAAAATTTAAATTTGTCTGATGATCTGAAACAAAGTGTGACAAACATGCCAAAAAAATAAGAAATCAGGAAGGGGGCCAACACTTTTTCACACCACTGTATCTATACCAGCCATTCTTGGCCTGTGAAAGGCTCATCTGTTCTCTAATGAAATCACTTAGTATTTTTACTTGTCACTGTAAAATAAAGTTAGACAGCACAGAAGTTAGATTTTACTAACTGCTTCTTCACATTTCAATTGGCCTCTATCACCAAAACCTACATCCTCTGTGCTCACCTTAATGAACTCTTCCAGCTTGGAGCTGTCCTTCAACTTAGTGTAACAGTTCAGTAGCAGTGTGGTATGGTCTGCGTTTGCCAGTGACTGCCTGTGCAGGGCCTGTAGATATGCTGTGAGGTTGTGAATCCTCTGTGCATCCAGGAATTTCCTGATGACATATGATGGCTCCAGTTTTCCAATGGTGCTGTCAAAGAATACAGTGATGATTTAAAAGTGGTTTTATCAACGGGTAGACAGATAAGCAATCCAGTCTACAAAAGCTGCATAATTGTAGATGTGTACCTTTATATTCAAGTTTAAATGCCACATTGAAAATACCTGAGCATATGGCACCTTTTGCTTGCCATATTGTGTAGTAGTAAACAAAAGTCTCAAAAGATTACTCAAACACAGCAAATACCATAATCAAATCTACAAAAGCAGCTTCCATCCTGGAAAGTGTTTAATTACCGAATGTACTGCTGGATGGCACCATCATGGTCGCCTTTAAAGTAGAGGTGATCACCGTACTGTCTGAAGATCTCTGACAGCCCATCACTGTCCAGGTGCTGGCTTTTAGCCAGGTTTATAGCCATCACAAACAGGTTCTTCTTAAACAGCATCTAAAACGACAAACAAGGAGGTGACAACCCTGCTACCTCACCCACGGTAACAACAGTAAGTGAGGTGATTTATAAAGAATCTTGAGTTTTCATTACAAGTTATGAATCATCAATTACAGTCACCTGGACTCACCTCCAGTTTGGTCTGTGTGTCTTTCTCCTGAAGAACAAGCATTTTTCCATCTCTGGTCAGGATGTAGAAGGAGCCCCACTCTGCCACTACATCAATGACATCATCAAAAGAGCCACTGTAGGCAATGAACTTGTTGTCCAGGTCATAAACGGTCAGAAGCTGCTTTTCTGATGGAGAGCTCTCTCTGCTACCAAACCCTGTCCTGAATGGAAAAACAACACTGCCAACAGTTGCACAGAAAACATGTCACAGTAATGCATCAGGTATAGTGGCTTCCCTCTGGGCAGAAACATCTCTTAAATAGACATAGCAGGAAGCGAACATGCTGTTTTCAAGTGCTATTAGTAAATAGGTAATTACTTGATAAGACTGTTTTTAATCACTGCATTTATCAAGGCCTCCAAATCTTAACTAAATACCCACCTTGAATGTGTTTTCCTACCAATTGTACTTTCATCTGAAAAGATTACCATGTAAGTATCTAGAACTGGCACAAAAAGTAAATGCAGCCTCAATCTCATCAACAGATTTATTCTGCCATTATTTTATATTCCCATAATAATCATCATAATTTCATCTTATCTACTGTGCTTTACTTGTTGGAAGACTTTGAATCTTTGGTGATTAAGAACAGATATCCACGGTGCCAGTGTGCCAACAGCTTGTGTCCATCGAAGGCAAAGCAGGGCCCTCGTTCATCAGGCTGGTACATGTACACACATTCATCACCAGCCACGATGAACTGGGAATCCTGGGAGGGATCTGACAGGGAAGAGCAGCGCAGTGCACAGCCATGAGTATCCAGCTCTACTTTAGGATACTCCTTAATGGACAGGGTGTAGCACTGAGCAAAGGAAGACAAGAAGGGATTGCATAGATGGTCAGAATGATAGAATTAACTGATTGTATAATTACTGTAAAGCTTTGGGACTGACGAGACTTACATGGACTTTCTCCAAAGTAGCAACAAACAGATGTGTGACCTTTGCCACTTGGCGGAAGGCAAGGCCTGTGACTGGGCTGGTTCCTTCATGCAGAGTAAGAGTTTTACTGTGACGGTCTCTGGTGATGTCACCTTTGGTTAGAACCACGCTGCCATCTGTGAAGCCTGCCAAGAAATATGGCGCCCATTACAAAGTGGGAAGATACAACATTGATTACTGGGTTAAAGAGCAGCAAGCAGACATTTTCATTATTTTTTCTTACCTATGGCCATGAAGTTGAGATTCTCATGTACACTGAGGCATGACACTTCAGTAGGTCTGGTGCCAGGAATTGCAGGAAAAATCCTGGTGCAGAGAGGATTTCCACTGTCTCTCTTGTCAAGGTTCCAGACCTTTACCTGTGAAATGAACACCGATTTAGTTTTGCGGCAGACCAGAAAAATTATCGACAACTGTTTGGTGTTTTTAGCTTCTCTGAAAAAGTGCACACATACTAGAGGGTTTATTCCATGTTCATCCTGCCCCACTGATACAAGGATGCTGTGCTGCTTCAGCTGGTAGAGGTGTGTTACCCGCAACTTGTAGGCCTGAAAGGATGTCAACTGTAGGGAGCGTGTCAAAAGCCAGATCTTGCCATCCATATGTAACAAGCTGGTCAAGGACAGTTCTATGCAGTATTTGTACTGTACAAGAGTAGACATTCTTGGAGAAATTGTAGGATATCTGAAAAGAATTAATCACTGACACTGATAAAATCATTTTCTTAGAATTCTAACTCTAGTAACCAGTTATTTAACGCAGTCTTTTTGTCAAGCTGTATTATTTTAGCTGTGTGCTGTAGACACATAGAGGAACGTCCAGTTTAACTTGCTATATACTTTTTTGTTTAACAAATTAAAAACGTGCATATGACCAGTATGCAAATCTGTTACTGGGGTACCAGTCACTCAGCTGGATGACTGAAACCCTGCTCGAGATGCCAAGGACCAATAAAAAACGATTCAAATCGCGTATTATTACGTCAACAAAAAACGTCCATCAAGAAACCTGTGTGCGCTGAATGATTTGACGTTAGCTAACAGTGTAGCTAACGTCAAATCATTCAGCTCAGACTCGCGTCATTTCTGTGGAGTACACTTTGTTGAACAACTACTCCACAAACCAACTGGAGGGTTTTTAAGAAGAGCTTATGTGTCACTGTTTCCAGTGCCAGCAAACGAACACAGTCTGACCCTGACGTTACCGCTGAGGCATAAAGTCCTGCTTGGATTAGCTGATGGGGTCAAATTATTCGTCTGCTCTGAGGAGAGTCGTGGCTATCACTAGTTGTCAGTGACCGAGCATAACAGCTGAGCTGAGCTAGTTCATTCACGCTGGTACTATTAGAGGATATCTCCGAGAACAATGTGACCACGGCCGGAGTCACAAGCCGATATCCCCCCTGGAAGAGCAAAGTCTTTTCCATTCTCCACAGGATCCTTCACCAGATCTTTGTCAAAGAAGAGAAATTTCCTCCACTGTAAGAACACTGCCATTTTGTTAGTGCTAGCAATATAACCCTAACAGTTGTCATGTGACACCAAAATCACGTGAGCAACCCCTTTCTTCTTCGTTGATTTTCCAACTTAATTTCACAACGGTCAGCAAGCAACTGGCGCATGCGCAGATCGAGAGCACACACAGAGCCGTGTTTGTACTTTGTCCTGAAACCTCAGATGGGAATGAAAGTGGGAATGAAATTGATAGGCTGCATGATGTCTACACCATCAAGGAGGGAAAAAGTTTGTCGAGATAGACAAAAAAGAAAAACTGGTCAGACGGGAGTGAGTCTAGGCCTAGTGCTAATAAGAAAGTAAAATCTAGTCTGAGAAAGCAGACGCACGTAGTGCAAAACCAAATGGAGGAATGGAAAGTAATTTA
This sequence comes from Mastacembelus armatus, assembly GCF_900324485.2. Taxonomy (NCBI): domain Eukaryota; kingdom Metazoa; phylum Chordata; class Actinopteri; order Synbranchiformes; family Mastacembelidae; genus Mastacembelus; species Mastacembelus armatus. The sequence goes on from NC_046646.1 coordinate 3,437,238, forward strand.
GTTTAATTGGAATAATGGGTAAAACCTACAAACGCTAGTGAAAAAGAAATCGGGAAAGTCAAGTCCGCAAAGTTTAAGAGCAACAAACGAGTGTTAATACATGCAGCCAGCCGTCAACAACAGTTAACTCAGGCTGTCAGCGCTAGAAGCGGAGAGGGTGAAGGCTTATATTCCTGGATCACTTGCCGGGTTGAGGGGAGTAATCTCAGGTGTATCGTTGAGCATGTCCATGGAAGATGTAAAAAAGGAAATAGAAGGAGGTAAAGTTATTGAGGCCACCAGGATCAAAAGCAAAATAGATGGCACTTTTAATAATACACTTGCAGTGGTACTGCTGTTTGAAAGATCTCTCCCAAAATCAGTGCAGTTGGGCTACATGAACTATAGCGTCAGGGAATACATAACGAAGTCACCTAGGTGCTTTACGTGTCAGAGAATGGAGCATATAGCAAAGGGAGTAAAGGGAAGTTGCGATGTGTAAGATGTGGTGGCCATTATGAGTACAGGAAGTGTGAAGACGAGGCTAGAGTTAAATGGTGCAACTGCGGAGGTGAACATGGTGCTGCATATGGAGGTTGTGTGGTGCAGAGAAGCCCAGAGGGTCAGAATAATGGAGAAAGTCTCATGTGAAGAGGTGTTAAAGAGAGTGAGAGAAGAGAGAGCCCTAAATATGAATGACAGGGAAGTGGCTCTGAGGAACACACTGCAGAGTACAAATGTTTCACAGGAAAGGCAGGCCCAAGCTCATATGACCCCAGTTCCTATCCATAATATGTATATTCATAAATGTAAAGTAGATGATAGTACAATGCTAAGGAAAAAAGAGAACTGTGGCTTTTATCTGTCATACCATTAATGTAGCAGAGCACATGAAGAAGAAAAGTGATAAAAGTTCCTTTACATGAAAGATGTAAAAGCAGATCAAATACATGTATTACTGACAACAAAAACAGTAGAAAATGGTCACGCTGTGGTTTAAAACCGTTGTGGCTGCAGTTAGATTTTAAAATCATGGGATACAGCTCAGTTAGATATGATAGAGCAGGGGTGTCAAACGTACGGCCCGCGGGCCAGATCAGGCCCGCAAACGGGTTTAATCCGGCCCGCGACATGATTTGAAGTTAAAATTAGCTACAATTTTTCAATGAACGAAACTGCTGTTCTAAATGTGTCCACTGGGTGTCGCAATAGCAATTATGTTAAGCAGGCAAACTTTTTATACCGGGGCTGAGCAAGTAGGCCTAAACCTGTCAGCTGACCCGGAGCTAGCTGCCTTGTCGTTCTGCCTATTAAATCTTATACTTCGAACATTACGCGTATCAGTAGTTTTTACCTCCGTTTGTATGGTGTGGTGAGTTAGCTCAGGATTAAGATGTGGAAATGACGAATGAGGTATTCGATACTTAGAAAGAGTATTTTGTTCAATCCCAGATAGGCTGTGACTTAAAGTTGTATGACTTTGTAGAGAGAGTAGATAGATATGAGACGAAGTTTAAGTTCCAATCACTGAGGCATTGTGTTCTTGAAATTGCACCAATTTTTTCCTCAGAATTTTCAACTAATTTGAAGTGTTTTGTAAAGAGCATTATTTGTGATGTGTTCAGAATGTGTTTGTACTATTTTGGACTAAAGTAAAACAAAGGAAACAAATTTGAAGTTGTCGTTATTTTTAAGTTATGCCATGATTTTACCGGTCCGGCCCACTTGGGAACCTAAAATGAGTTTGATACCCCTGTGATAGAGGAAGTGGAGGAGGGTGTGCTACATTTATCAAAAATGGTTTGGCATATAGGGAGATCCCCTCTCCCAATGAAATTGAACCCAGGAAAGATAGTAATATTAAGATGATAATTTTTTACAATCCATGCATGAAACTGACTAAGGATGTGTTTAAGGAAATTTCAGGGATAATATACAGAAGGGAAATCTGGTATGGTGATTTTAAGGCTCATAACTTATGGGGAAGCAAGCATGCAAAATATAATGGAAATATAGTAGAAGAAATGAGAGGTCACTGGTCTGCCTTAATGATGGTCAGGGTACAAGAATAAATATAAACAGAGGTTCAATATCAAGCCTAGATTTAACATTGGTATCAGATATCTTAGTGAAAACATGTGAGTGGTGTATCAGGGACACTATAGGGAGCAATCATTTCCCAATCACTACTGCGGATGGAGGAAGAGGAGCCAAACTATTTAAGGCCTTAAAAACAAAAATCAATAACTTTAAAATCAACTCTAAAACAAACTGGAAAACAGTGAAGAGAAGCCAATACTGGGCATATATGCTCAAATTTACATGTTAGTTAAAAGGACTTACTGGAGGGATGAGCATCTCAGCAGTCCCATAAATCAGGCCTTGAGAGAACCCAGGAGAGTGGCTTGACAGAAGCTGCTTGGAGTAAAGAACACCTGCTTGGACTTTGTCAAACAGCGGGTTAAAGAACATAAGGAGCAAGATTATCTGGCATGATGAAACAAAAATGTACCCTCTGGGCAGACCGTAGAACAACTGCCACAGTTCAGCAGGGACAGAGAACTGGTCAGAACTGAGGGAAGGATGAAAGCAGCCACATACACAGAAGTACTGAATCAAAAACCTGAAACTGTGACATACAGCCAACACAACTATGCAGTGTCTTCAGGACAACTATTTAACTGTTCTTGAGTAGCCCAGTCAAAGTCCAGCCCTAAACCTCAGAAACCATTTGTGGACAGACCCAAAGTTGGCAGCTTACAGATCCCTAAAATATGTATTTGTCATTATGGATTGCTAATTGTAGATTGATGAGCAAAAGTGTACATAAAGAGGGCAGTAAATATTTTATGAAGCAACTGTAATATATTCAATATAGAATAGGTCTATAGGTAGTGCTGTGAGTTTTGAGTTTGGTGTATTGCAACAGGTTAGTTAAAGGTTCAATGTGTACTTTTAGAGCAATCTATTAGCAGAAATGGAATATAATATTCAGAAATATGTCAGTGTGTACGCATGGGAAAATACCAATCATTCTATTTTGTTAATCTTAGAATGAGCCTTTTAAATCCAGAAAGCAGGTCTCCTTTCATGGAGGCAGCCATGTTGCACCATCATGTTTCTACAGTAGCCCAGAATGGACAAACCAAACACAGGCTCTGATGGCCACCTTACCCTCCCTTATACCTGGAAACAGGGTGGGGTGGGCAGAAGGCTGCATTCTGCAACCTCACCACTAAATTCTGCTCAATCTTTCACATTTTACAAATTGCACCTTCAAATTTATAACATGGAAATATAATTGAAAAAACAGTAATGGCACATTAGCTGATGCTGTTTGTGAATAGCACACAGACATTTTTTGAGTGGTTTTATATGTCAAGGTAGTTCTAAACCAAACGTCCATTTGCATTTCATTGACTGGATTCCAAGATTCCTATAAAGCCAGTCTCCAGTTGATGTTTAGTGACATCAGAAGCCTAGTGTTGCCATTACTTTCTCCACTTTGTATGTTTAATGGGTGCATTGAAAACATTTTAATACTTAATATATTCTAGCAGATTAAGAATATTGTGGGCATTTTTGCAGTTTAGAAACAGTTTGTTTATATTTGTGACTTTGGTGAAGAGATAACATTTCATAGCCAATTTATGCAAAAAAAAAACAAACAAAAAAAAAAACAGTCCCATTACTTTTCTTGCAACTGGAAAACGACTCCCAACTGTATATATATTACACAATCGTATGTGAAAATTAAATATCTATTTTTTGTAGTAAAGATACACTGAGTATGGATTTGTGGGAGCTGTGTTTTGCTATTGGGGCTTGACTTATTTTACAACATAATCCTGTGAAGAAATAATTATACATGTCCAGCCAAATACCAGGCCATATTACTGATCAGGGAAGAACAAAAATCTGCATAAACAACAAAATCTTGTCACACACATGTAATAGATGTAACTTTAATAGGTGTTCAAGAATTAATAGTTGCGTCAGCAGAAATTGTAAAAGGAATAGTAGCTGCATCAGCAAACAGTGTTATGACATTGTAGGCTGGGTGGGGCAGGGGGGTGGGTAGCTGAGGGAGCCCTCACAAAGCAGGGGTTCCAGTAAGGCAAGGGTGTATTCAACAACTGGGCTTTTAACAATCAAAAACATCTGTCAAGTTGATTACCAATAACTTAGATTAAGCACATGTTGTACATACTATGAGAGGAAAGAGGTTTAAAAGATCTGGCATAACCTCCGCTTCACAAAAAATCAAAAGCAAAAACAAAAACAAAAAAAAAAAAAGATGCCATGATTTACATTCCAGAAAAGGGTAGATAATCTTATACATGTTCATGTATAAATGAATGCATATTCAGTTGTATATGTTATTGTTTTTTATTAGACTAAATCTATAAAAAGGAACAGTAATAAATAAGTTGAAGCTCGGCATTCAATTGTTCTATCAGATTGCAGGAGTGTCCCTGTTTTATAAACTGTCTTTAACAGACTTCAGTTTTTACTGCAAAGGATAACCAAGTAGCAAACCAGGGAAAGGTATGGTCCCACCACTCAAAATGCAAAAATCTCTGTTATCAGTCTCAGGATGCTCACATGGTACAGCAAGTCCTTTGGACTTCCACACATTTCCATTGCATTTGCAGCACAGCAGCTATCCTGTCATGAAAACTGTTGGGTGTGACTGTGCACCTAGGGAACAGTATACCATCATAGCATACATACAGTACAATCAAGACTGAATTAGAAAAATACAGGTACAAAATGATTACATTCAAGACAGTACTAGCACAAAGGGTATTATAGTCATTTAGGTAACTAATATAGGAATTCCAACTTTATAGAAGCATTTCTAGATAGAAAAAGTGAGGGGATAGGGTGATGATAGTATTATGGCTATTCTGTAGATGTGTGGATTTGTGATTGACTGGATTCTCACATATATAATAGTTAAAATGCATAATTTCTAGAGAATGGGTAAAAATTCTATATATATTTTTCAAAGACCATGATCATTTTGGTTTGGGTCATTAAGGTGCAAGTACTCCATACTAAAAGAGGCATCAGGTGATGCCCTTTTGTTGCACTTCATTCCAGCTCTAGGTTCAAGCATTACAGAAATCCCATTAGATACAACAGATGAATTGTGCTGATATTGTTACCTGAAGAGTTACACAACAAGAAAATGCAGTGCAACTGTTATGCTAGCTCTATTTTTCAGGATTTTTATTAGAATATACCTTTTCAATTTCTTTGGCAAATGTCAATAAACTCACTTCCTATAAGCAAATATATCTGTCTGGGGGGAAGACAAGGACAAATTTAAAGAGGAAGTATTTTGTTGCATGTACTGCACTATTGGGCCTATATAAGAAAAACATTATGATGTAACAATGCTTTGATTTAGAACAAAAATTTTCTTAGAGCTTTTCATCACTCCCTTTTCCGGTCCTGTCATTAACACAACACATATCAAAGAAATATTGATGCAGTTGCAATCAAATACATTCCTCCAGAGGTGAAAAGACAGCTCATTGTCCAAAGATGGTGCATTTTATGTCAGTGCTCATTTGCTTCATAGGCAAGCTTAGATGCAATAATTGTCTATGAGCTTGATCTTGAACAGTCCTAATACAGTAAACCTGATCTCAGGAAAAACCACTGAAATTTATAGAGGACTTAGTTAAGGGTATCACACATGTACATACTTTGACAGAAGAACAATCAATCAAACTGAAAACAAAAAGCTGTAGGTTTTAAACATGGTTTAATCTAAAATATGATAAAGTACTGGTCCACTCAGAGAAACAGAAGGTGAGGGTTATTGCTCGAGAGTCTTTGTAACCTCCTGTGGCAGCTCCCCCAGGTTCCAACAACTCTTGGAAAGACAACAGACTTGCAGCTTAACTTCATCTGTCCTTATTTTTCTCCACTACTACTGCTGCTAATCTAAAAAACACAAAGTATGGCCAAGACAGAGGTGTAGGAATGGAATGATTCTGACCAAACATGTTAAAAATAGAAGAACACAATTTTGCATGTAAATATAAACATTTCTAAAAATGACATTGATTACATGTGATCTCTGAGTAGACCATTACTTGGCAATAACATCTCGAAAGACCAACAGCAAACAAATTGGGAAATTATTATTAAATGCCTTGTCTCCATGAGATCTCAGAGGAACTGTAGCATATCAAGGTCAGATTTTAGCACATCAAAATACTTGGTTTCTGCACAAAACCACAAAAAAAAAAAAGAAAACTATTTTTGCACAGTTTTTGTCCAAATTTCTCATTTTATGAGACGTTGAATAAAACAATTTAATGAGAAACAAAAGTCTGATCTATTATGTTTGTGCTTGTGTACTGGCTTTAGCCAAGTCCTGAGGACTTTAAGGACTGTTTAGAAAGGCTACAGAGTAAGAGTGCTGTGGGGATTAGAGACAAGACATTTGATTAGCCATCAAGAGCAACTCAGACTTCAGCTAGAAATTAGTGCAGGCTTTATGTTAACAAAACAAGAAAACTTTTTCATGAAGTAATTTGCACATAAGGAACTTACCTTTCTAAATGCTACGCAAACTGCAATAAGATTCAAGCACCGACAAAAACAGCATTTCACTAAGCAAAACTGTTTAAACTGATTTCAGGATGTGGCATTGAGCAGGAAGCTGCTCTGTGGTGGCAAAGAGGGTCTAGGTGGGAGGGTTAAGGCTATATTTGAATCACTTTCTCATGATCTCCCCATCTCTAGAAGCAGTTTTTTAGCCAACCTATTGTCTCATAAACCTGAAACACTGAACCGATGACTAAAAGATACAAAGGACAAACACCCTCAGCTATGGGTCACGTCTACTTCAGATGCAGGGGTGCACATGTACTCACATTCAGTCTAACATGATTATGTGTAGCTACCACATACTGTTTTACAGTAGCATTATCTTAACGTATATATCAAATACTCGGCTATGAATTCTTCGTAGTTTGAGTACACCACATTAGTGTACCACAGGGAAACACTAAGCAAGTAGATAGTAATGGAACTCTATCCATCATGATAATTTACCCTGGTTAAAGTGATTTTGGGCTGAAGCTGGAAGGAATGGAAGGGACAAGAGCTATTGAAATACAGAGAGGTAATCTACCTGAGGTGGAGGGAACTCTTCAGTAGGCGTGTGTGTGTGAGGTAAAAAGGTGACTGAAAGCTGTGTTTTTTGATAAAAACAAATACATTGTTGGGATTTCTCTCCCTACCTAAAAGTCTATTTTTTTAAATTCCAAGAATTGACCTTAAAAACGCCCTCTTTTTTGACAAAACAGTGTACAATAATCCTGTGACATACCATCTCTATAAGGGAACCCATGCACTAGGGGGCCATCTTGATTCTTCCACAGGCCCTAATTGAGCATCTAAATGGAGTGAAGAGTTCAGAAAGGCATCCTTGCCTCAAACCAAGGAAGGCTTTAGGGAAAACACTGAGATAGTGAGGAGCAGGAAGGAGGAGAAAGTCATGTAGTCATGTTCCCCACCATGAACCCAAGCTCAAGCAAATTTGCCACAATGGGGAAGGTGAAGTCTGTCCAGAACTTCCTGATCAAGTCTCCCTTCGGCATGGGGTTACCACTGAGGGAAGTAAGTAGCTCCGCTGCCACTGTTCATCTGGTGGTTTTTCATTGGAGCAGCAGAGTTTCACTGATCAGCACAGGAGATAAGAACAGGGGTCTGGGCAAGCTCTTTCTTCTGACTCTCAGCCAAGCCTCTCTGCCCTCTGAAACAGGACATTAAGGAGTGTGTTCACACTTCATCAAATATCCAGTGTCTTTTTGAGATGAAACACATAAGGCTTTGTCTCAATGTAATGGGCCTCTGTGTGTTAAGTTGAGTAAGTTGATTCTTTATGATGACAAATGCCACAATTGGCCTCATTTATTATCCTAAACCTTGCTAACTTATCTTTTTGTTTGAGTGTTCCAACTTGGATTTCTAAAACCCTCTTAATTGAATAAACTCAGTAAGTTGTAAGTAACTTGGTAAGAGAAATTATGCTCATGATTTTCTCAAATTATAAGAAATTAATGAATGGAATGATATGAAGACAATGAGATGGAGAAGGATAAAATAATGCTTTCCATTATAGGTGATGTTGCACTATCGCTATCAGCTCTGTAGCCAACATAGTCTACCACATGTCAGTAGTGGTAGAAAAGTGTGTAGGACTGCTCTTCAACTTCCATCCATCCACTATCTATACCCACTTATTTCGTTAGGCTTTCTGTGTACTGGGTTGGTGTGATGTTAGCATTACATTTTCAGAAAACATAGCTAACTATTCATCAGTATACCACTTTGAATCCTTTAATAAAGTTTATATCATCATCTCATAATTATAATGGGTTTTCTTTGAAATAATAATTTTAATGCCCGGGCTAACAGTTTTATTCCCCAAACTGCTACTGGCAGACCTACATCTCTTGTAAATTTCTTACACAACAAAAATTCTAAATATGAGAAACCTGGTGGGTGTGAAAACATATAAATCAATCATATAAGAACAAAAGTGTTCATGAGACAGGATCCCTACTCTGGTCCAATATAAAGGATATGGAATGTGAAATAGTGCGCTGATGGTTTCTAATGACAACTAGCAAAAGTGTTAGTTGTTTTTAGGTTTGCTACCAGTAGCTTCTATTTCATAAATGACAATTTCAGCATATTTGACAAAGCCAGATGTTTTTCCTAATAAATTGCCAAAATATTCTTCCTAAAATGGTTCTGATAGAATAATCATTTTTTATACTAAAATGGTCAAGTATTGGCAAAAAATAACACATTAATTTAATAACTGGGGTATATAATCCCCAAAATAAGCAAAGCAAAATATTCTAATTGTCTAGTAGTCTAATTGTTTAATGCCCTCTACTGATGCTTTTTGGTAGTGCAGTTTACCCAGGCAGCACACATCACAGAAAGTAGCCTTTCTTTATCTCTATAGCAACACTGTGAAGCACATATAATGTCTTATATATGGATATTGATTTTGATTTGATTTAGTTTGATATTTGATTTAGTTTGTTGCAATTAGATGGTAAAAAAGTTGCCAGTGTGCATGATAATTATACACCTAATTACTGATGTAGATGATAACATGTACTTTTATGTTCAATTTAAGCTGCTGATAAGACTATTAAGAGTAACAATCTCTACTTTGTATGTTTAGACATTATACGTGTCAAGTTGACATGTATAATGAAAACTACAGCTATATTTGTAAGCACAGGACACAGTCAGCAACAGTACAAAAAGTATAAAAAATAGAAGCCACTATTTTTTTTGCTAAATATTTCTACAGCTTATAACATGATTATATTTCACTGATTATGCTAAAACTAATTTAAAAATATCAAAACTAGGCACATAAAAGCCATGAGGTGAAAAGCACATCCTATATTGACTTTAGCATATGTCACAATCACTGGACAGTGTTGTATGTAAGTGTCTCTCTCTACCTGTGAACATTTTCCATAGCTGCAACCTCAGCGAGGGCTGCCAAGCTGAAGAAAGCAGGTAGCTCTTGTGACACGGTTATCCTCTCTGCCTCCTCTGATGTGGGATTACTGTAGCACCCTTTTTCATTGCATAAATTCTGTTGGGGTAATGGCTTCTTATCCTGTTCCTGGTTCATGTCCCTTGTTTTGTCCTCTGGAAAATATAAAAAAGCAAACTAAAATGCATGTACAATTCCAAGGAACACCATTACAAATTCTTTCAGCAGAGCACTACTTTTGCTTTCTGTTTCAGATCTGTGGAATTGACAGTTGTTAAACTGTTTACACAGCGATCTAATGCCTTCTCATGTCAACCACATGTGGCTTTTATTTTGAAACTTTCTTTAGAGAGCAGCCCAAAGTACTTCCTCCTTGGGCTTTTGGACACTGACTGTTGGTGCTCCAAGTCTTACTCCATAAATGTTCCTAAAATACAACTCATAAAGTAAGAATGAAAATAAGGAGACGTAAAAAGACTATATCTAACAACCAATTATATAAAATCTATCAATAACATCCAATAATAATATAAAATATAGATAACAATTACTGATAAATTATGGAGTAAAAAGTATTTAATATAAAAACACCAGTGTATTTTTTAACATACAGTGTCAAAAATGTAGACATGAGTCAGAGAACGACAGATGTAACTAATCTCACAGTCACTGATCAGTCAAATCAAATATTTGTCACTTGCCTTCGGCTGGAGACACACTGCCATCAGCTGTGCGCACCAAGTGTGTGATCTTGGTCTTCCTAGCCTTCCTCTTCTGGCTACCAACTAGCATCTCCATACTTGTGGTGCCCTGGACATCTGGACACATTATGGCAACAGGTGCACATGATTTGGTTTTTGAAGTTGAATTCTGCATGGTGGAATCATGGTGTACCACTGCTGTAAAGAAAAGGTTAAGCTGAATAGAAATCAATGATTCAAACTATGCACTCAGGCAATAATGAACATCAGTGGCACAAGAATTTAAAATTAAAAAGTTCTCAATCCATTTGTTTAGTATTTAGTATCCTTTTTTGTGCACAGGCTTTAACTTCCAGCTACTTACTCATATTTATTATGAGTATTTTTCTTTCTTTTTGCTGTTTTTCCACATTGTAGAAAAATACTGACATCAAACAAATCCAAACTAAGAAATAATATAATGTAAAAAACTGTAAACAAAGCAAAAACAGTTTTAAATGGATGCTCTTCAAAGTAGTTTTGCGCACACTAGGTATTCTCTCAGGAGCTTCAGAAAGGAGTCACCTTGAATGCTGCTCCAAACTGAAGAAGCTTGCCTTATCATGGCAAACAGAGACTACTCAGAGAAATCTAAAATATGAAACTTGCTTTGTTTGCATTTTTGCTTATTATATGATCGAAAAAATATGTTATTAGTTTTGCTGTGTTCAGTATTGCTCTACTGTGGAGCAACACAGAAAACCAATGAAAACGAAGGTGCGTCCACACCTTTGACTGGTACTGTACATAAACTGATTTGGATGAAGATTGTTGTTTTTGTACTCAACTTTGTTACATTATAGCCTTTTGTGTTGGGACAATACATTCTCTTTAGGTTGCTCTTTAACCAAAGTGGGTTTTAAAACAATAAACTAGAAATTCAAAGTGATCAATAGATGATCTTCTTTGTTTCAAAATGTTATCTGTAAAATTTAGTTGGTTAGGAGAGCACTGACAATGGTTAACTATGCAACGAATCTGTTAAATATCTCTGAAGATGTTCATTATTCCTGCTATATAATTCAGCAACATCAGCATTCTAGTTCACCTTTGTCCACTGCACCTGGTTTCTCCTTTCTGTGTTTGTGCTTCCTAACAATCTTGTGGAATGATGTCTTTTTCTGAGATGGAGATGGCCCTGATATAGCACAAAAAAAGGAAAAAGAGCATGGATACACTATGTTATGGAGTCCAGAAGTTTTTTAACAAAGAGAGACCTGGTTGTGAACACCACAGATGTGGAAAATATGACTCTATAAACAGGTGCAGATTGGTCCATGGATGAGATGGATGAGGCGGTTTAAAAGAACATTGTGTTAATTGAGTTGAGAAATCTTTGATTTTGCTCTTACCTTTTCCAACTTTTGAGGCTTCTTCTTGGAGAGTGGAGCTCTCAGTCTTCTTCTTCTTTGCAACAGCAACCCCCTTCTTATCAAATGTCATCGGGCTATACTGTGGAAGGCTGTTAAATTTCTTTTCAAACTCCTCCTCGAGTTTCCCTAGACTGACAAGTGAAGTTCAGAGTTTACATAAATGAATGCATAATCAACAGCCTAACCTTAATAACAAAGCAGACTTCCAAGCAAGTGCCAAATGTTTACTATGGAGACCAGTAAAGCTGAAGGGACCGGAGGGTCAGTGATAAAATATTTGCCAAATTTCATCCTTCCACTCATAGATTACAGGAGCTGACTACAGCAATATTCTCCAGAAAAGCCATTCATCACCAATAGGCTTGTCAAGAACTTTCTTTTTTTTTTTTTTTTTTTTTAAACAGTAATTAAATTAATTAGATATTTCCAAACTAATCAAATAGCTTACTGCTTTTACAATATGAAATGGAGTGTTCTTTGCATTAAACATGTTTATGACACATAAAACTGGTTAGGAAACTAGGCAACAGTCAAGGCATACGATTAATGACATTGTTTAATGACATTGCTGTCCTGATATTGTTTCTTTTTTTCCATTCATCAAATGAATAAAGTGAAGGTTGGTATTCATAAACTATAATTTTGCTAGGTTAACAAAGTCTTTTTTTACTTCAGCTGATAACAAAAAGCTGTGTAGTCAAAACTGTAGCAAAATAAGTGATAAGTATTACTATTTTTAAACTGCTAGAGGACAAGGAAGTGCCTGAAATATATTATTTAAGATGCAATTACAACTGAATTTGTACACTAAAGGTGAAATTAAAATTACTGAACAATGGATGTTGATAATAGGCCACAAAACCTTTGCATTCAAAACATCTATTATTGGGGAAGTGTGATGCAGAGGCTGAATTGTGGTATATACCTATCAATCAGTAATAAAAATAAAAAGTTTGCTATTATTGCAGATGAATAAGCAGCAGATCCATATAGAGTTCACTACAATTCCTTCCTGTGGTTACTTTGGAGAGCTTTAAGAGGCTCTTGCTGCTTGTCTTGATATGTCGTTTTGCTAGAGTCACATCTCTAGCAAAGATGTGACTCTCACATCTCTGCAACAGAGGTTATAAGTGCAAGGTTATTCTGACCTGTAGTCAGAATAGCCTAGACTATGATCAATACCAAAATAGAAATATTGTGAAATATTGTGAATTTATACTTTAAAATTTGTCCATATAAAGGGACAAACTCAATGACCACTTGCTGGTCATTGAGTTTGACCAAACTGCATCCATAAATCCAAGAAAGATGATTACTGAGTTAAAGAGAAATGCTAGCATTAGGTGGATGTGCAAACAATGTACAAGTACATTGTAGAAAAATTAATTTATCTCAGCAGTTCAATTCAAAAACTGAAACTCCTATATTATATAGACTCAGTACACACAGACTTAAATATTTCAAGCATTTACTTTTGATTGTGATGATTATGGCTTACAGTTAATAAAATCCCAAAAATAAGTATGTAAAAAAATTTGAATATTGTGAAAAGGTTCAATGTTGTAAACTAATGGTGTCACACTCTAGTCAGCTAATTATCTCAAAGGTTTCCTGAGCCTTTAAATGGCCTCTCAGTGTGGTTCGTAGGCCACACAATCATGGGGAAGACTGCTGACTTGACAAATGTCCAACACCTGTACATTGTCAAGACACTTCAGATTTTCTATAGTAAATTTTATATAATAGTATGATAAGTAGTAAATTTGATATAGTAAATTTATTTATTACATGACTAAAAAAACATGACAACCTTGTGTCCTTCAAAACAACCCATTTTATCAGCTCAAATACTCTAGTAGTACTCTATGCTACAAAAGTGGTTAAACAGCACTCACCCCTGTGAAGATTCATCCTTAGATTTGGACTTCTTTAGTTTCTTGGGGTTATTAGGTCCCACCAGTGGGACTGTCCAGCTGTCATCACTCCAGTTTGCATCATGGTCAGAAGCCCGGAAAACACCTCTTTTACCTGTAGACATATATACAACAATTTGGACAAAGAGAAACGATAATTTAATCTTCATCAACTACAAAACATACTGTACATAAAAACTACATTACACCTCTTATACTTAATAATTAGTTTGCCCTTGAATCAAAATGGATACCTCGGTCAATATTGGCTCTCAGTGAAGTCAGCATTCCCTCAGAAACAAGGGTTTTATACAAAGCGCCTTTACAGCTCCTTTCTGATTTCCTGGAGCCGCGGTTCTCTGGGTTGGACTCGCAGGTCACTTCAGTCTGCCTCTCCTTCCCCTTGGCCTCCTCTTTGGGTTTAACAGGTGAGTGGGTGCAGGGGGAGTGATGGGGCCCTGCCATGGTGCTCTGAAGGTCTGTGCTTCCTAAATGTGTTTCCTCTGCTTCTGACGTGGGGCTAACATCAGTCATGTCTTCCTTCATTTCCACCTTAGTGGAACTATACAGCCCACACTGCTCACTATCTTCATGTATGACTTTGTCTTTGACACAGGTCTTGACTTTGGGCTTACTTTTCTTTTTGGGCAAACAAGAATTTCCACCACTAGGACTACTCTGGAGCTTTTTCTTGGGCTTCTCCTTCCAGACCCCTTTGGCCACTGCCTCAATTGTACTGAAAATACTGTCCAAATGTGGACATTCTGCATGGTTATACTTTTTGATGACTTTCTTTGTTGAGCCAGGGATGTCACTGCTATCATTTGACCGGGCCACCTCTTTTTTCTTGATCTTCTTTTTGACACACATATTTTGGCTGCCAAGCTGTGGGGGAATGGCATCAGTGGAGGTAGAAGTGACAGAGGAGAACGAAGGTATCAGGGGTGAATTTTGAGAGAAAGGAGGACATTCATCAATGTCTGCTTTATCCTCCTTGATCTCTGGCATGACTGTAGCTTGTTGGAAAAAGGCTGTAGAGGAGCTGTCCTCTGGCTGAGATACAACTGTGTCCATCTTTCCAGCTTCAGACGCTAAGCACATCTTATCAAACACAACAAAAATAATCAACAGAGTAATTACACATACATGAAAAAAACAATCTATGCTCCTAATAATATATCTCTACATTCACTTAAAAATTACTGTTGAGTATATGGATAAAAACAAAATGTGCATGAGGTAAAAGCAACAACTGTCATGAATCTCCATCACTAAAAGTACTACATTTTTAATGTTTGCTTTTAACTAACCTAGACTGTTTCTAACTTTAGTTTTAGCTTTAGCTCACGTAGACTCACACACAGCTTTGTCATATTTTTATAATTATTCAGTCTCTAAAATGAAAAATAATTCATACCAAAGCTAACAGATTTTATGGTCCAATCAGGTAAATCACATGTTTCATAGTGTAAAATTTCCACCAGCTGCAATAAATAAAACAATAAATCTGCAATGTGTTATTTCAATGTGCACACTCAAATATCTTACCTCAGCGAGCTGGAAGAGAGCAGACTGTCTGCATGGTTTTCCTTCAGGTGCCATTGACAGAGATGACTGTGAACATACAATAACATTGTTACTGTTACCCATTTTTTTTACAAGCTTATACTGCTTATCTTTCTCCAAGCGTTATTATTATTCAGAAACATTCACTTCAACAAATTCATCTATGAATCTCTCTCTCTTTCGGTCACTAATTCTAACATCAGTGACTATGGATAACCAGTATTACAAAGCTGGTTACCAACTGGCCCTCTTAACTTTGGATGTTCAACCTGATTATGCTTCAGTGAAAAAGGTGGAGTTGGTGGTTACAAAGAGAATAATCAAAATCATTGGTTACTATGCAATGTGATATGAAACACTTGCAGAATAATTTGGTAAAAATGTGATATTCAAGAATATATAATATTTCTAATTACATAACTAGAATAGAATAAGAAACTTTAAAATGGTTAGTTCTTCAGCATAGAGGGAGGATTAATTGCTTTTTGTGATTATGAATGAAAACAATTATGAATTTTCTACGTGATAAAGTTTAAAGTAATGTAAGACTTTCTGCTGCCAAAGAGAGGAATATAGAGAGGAAAGGAAAGTAGTTGATGCCTAATAAAGTCTATCTGACAAATGTTGCATTTTTAAATTAACAATGTGTGGATTTTTATTTTATCTAATAAGAGAAAACACAGAATATAGAATATTTATTTCCATTTATCACAGTCATTACTCTGAGTTGCAGTGAATAAAGGTTTAACAGCATTCATGCTGTATTGTTTTAAGTAGCATCACGGTTTCAGAAAAACACTGTTTTGATTTACTGTTTTGGAATGGTTGAAATAACAATAAAATCAACTTGACCCTTTCAGGTTAACCTCCTCTGCAGCACAGGTTACAATGTGATCTAATGGTTAAAAGTTCTCCAGTTAAATCACAACAAAAAACTTAACCCAATGATAGATTAGTGGTAAACGCCTTTAGTGACACGAAGCGATGTTTTCCTGAATGCTGACTATATCTATTTTTTTTAAAAGCACACTGTATTTGTTCAGCAGATGTCACGACAAAATGCCTGTTAGATTATGTGACACCTTGTGTACAATACTGACATCATAGTCTGAGGGCGGCACTAAAATGGTTATACACTACAACCCATTTTTTTGCCAACATTTTATGGAATAAAATCAGTTTTGTGTTTTCCCTCTCTGGAAAAATGATTATCTAGTAATATAGTCATTTTCAGTCAAGTTACTGAAAACACCTGTGATTTTTCTTCTATAATGTAAATTACTGCTGTGAAAAAAAGGTCTATAGGGCACTTTGGATATCACCAACAGTTTTAAGTGTTCTAAGCATAACAATAGTCATTAACTGAAGTAACTAGAAATTATTGTTCATGTAATATAGAGAAAATTCAGTTATGATGATCTTTCATGAAAGTTAAATTATACCTCTGGCAGTGAGGAAAGGGCAGACTTGACCCTGCTTTCAGTAATGTCAGGCACTCTGCTTGGTACTGTCCCAGACAACATCTGAAAATTGAAAATAATAATGATTAACAATTTAGTGTTTAGCAATCACCATTCAAACCCTTAGTTTTGTGGAAATTCACAAATCAAAATCATACAAGATTGAAACTATATATTTATATTAGGGCTATCAAAATTAATGCGTTAATAACATGTTAACGCAAATTCATTTAATGGCACTCATTTTATTAATGCGCGATTCACACAGTGAGCATTTCCTCTTTGACCCGTGGCCTAGCCCGCAGTAGGAGAAATCAAAAATGCAGCCGTAGACAGTAAAGAGAGCAGCAGCAAACAGAAATGGAGAAAGAAAAAGGTCTGAACGGTAAATTCATTTACCGAATAATGTCCGATGGTTGAGAAGACAAAAGTTGTCTTTGTTTATTGTCAATGTGAACTAAGTTGGCTTGTCTGTTTGGGCAACTGGCTCAGTGCAAAGAAAGAGATATAATGGTAACTTGTGTTTTTTCTGTGTTCTTTCTTCCAAGTTCGTTGAAAAACATATCTACCATCTTTGAAACATGTCTGTTCTTTATGCTGTATGTTTATGGTAGTTTCACTAACAATATACATTTGCATAAAGCATCCATGATTGTCCATGACCATGTTGATTAGAGTTTTAAAAACTTGAAAAGTATTAATTAAAGGTACATTTAGAACAGATAAAAATGTGCAATTAAGTTGTATTTAATCACAAGTTAACTCATGAGAGTCATGCTTTTAAATATTTTGACAGCCCTAATATATGCATATATGTATCCCACACCATTAACCACCACCAGCCTGAACTATTATTATACAAGGCAGGATGGATCCATGCTTTCATGTTGTTTACCCCAAATTCTATTCAATTTCTATCCACACAACTGCCACTCACTGGATATTTCCTCTTTTTCAGACCATTCTCTGTAAACCCCAGAGATGGTTGTGAATGAAAATCCCAGTAGATCAGCAGTTTCTGAAATATTCAGACCAGCCCAGCTGGCACCAACCATGCCACATTCAAAGTCACTTAAATCCCATTTCTTCCCCATTCTGATGCTCGATTTAAACTTCAGCAAGGTATCTTGATCATGTCTACATGCCTAAATGCATTGCGTTGCTGCTATGTGATTGGCTGATTAGCTATTTGTGTTAACAAGCAACTGAAGTTAAGACTAGCCCATGTTTACCATGGTGTAGCATCCCTTGTTCTTTTAATAACAGTTTAAATGTCTGGGAACTGAGAAAACCAGTTGCTGGAGTTTTGGAAAAGGAGTGTTGTCCCATTCTTGCCTGATTTAGGATTATAACTGCTCAATGGTCCTGGGTCTTCTTTGTCATAGTTTTTGTTTCAAGATGTGCCAAATATTTTCAACTGTTAAAAGGTCTGGACTGCAGGCAGGCCAGTTCAACACCTGGACTCTTCTACTACAAAGCCATGCTTTGGTCATAGATGCAGTATGCGATTTAGCATTATCCTGCTGAAATATACAAGGCCTTCCTGGAAAAAGACATATCTGGATGGGAGCATATGCTCCCCCTATATAAACTCCCTTCTCACCCCTACAGGTGGTGTGTGTGTGTCTTCTTCAATCTCAGAGGATGTTGTTCCTGGGATCTGTTGGAGCCACTCGCCCAGTTTTGGGGGTCACAGCCCCGAGGGTGCCGATTACCACGGGGACACACTGTTGCTTTTACCTTCCACATCTTTTCTAGCTCTTCTTTCAGCCCTTGGTATTTCTCAAGCTTCTCATGTTCCTTCTTTCTGATGTTGCTATCACTTGGGATTGCTGCATCTACCACTATGGCTTTGTTCTGCTGTTTGTCCACCTATGTCCGGTTGGGTAGCCATCACCTGTTTTTCAAACTGTATCAGGAAGTCCCACAGGATCTGAGCTCGGTCATTCTCCACCACCTTTGAAGGTGTGTCCCATTTTGACCTTGGGACCTCCAGCCCATACACACCCTGTTTATTCTCCTTGCTTCTATTTCTCTGGTGTACCTCTTCAGGCGTGAGGCCAGGGCTGTGAGTCATTGCTTGGCAGTCTGCAGGGCCTCCGGTATGGACAGCTTGTTGTACTTCTTACCCAACTCTTTCTTCATCCCACTTCTCTGCAGTTCTGATAGTTGGCTAACTTCCTTTTGTCTCCAACGTCTTTCTCCATGCAGGATACTGTTCCTTAGTGGTGATGTTTATCTTGTGGCCAAGCATCTCATGAATCACTGTTGCCGTGGTGTATATCAGCTTGTTGGTCTCAGGGATGGTCACACTGGGGATTGTTCGTAATGCTGCATTCACATCTTTCCGTAGACTTTCAGAGGGTCCTTCACTTAGTCTTGGTAACTGGCTGCAGAGGTTCCAGGTGTCCAGCTTATTGTTATTGGGGCTTGGTACCCAATCTTGGGTGGGGATGGTATTGTTTCCCCCCTGACCTCACGTCCTGGCTCCCCCTTGCTGTAGCATTTGTGTTGTATCTCTTCAATCTCTAGTTGTGATAGCAGTTGCCATTTGCGGATGTTGGAACACTGAGCTACTAGTTGTTTCGGTGCTAGTCTAGATGGTGGGTTTTGAAGTTTCCATAGGTCCCACATCCTCTTCACGTAATCCCCCTCCCTGGGGTTACTCATATAGTGGGATTCCAACAGGTCTCTATTCTCAGCGCTCGTCCATGAGTGTTGTGTTCCAGTAGCCCATTTCTCATCAGGTTGCCCTGGTTCCCTAGCACCTGACGCAGACCTTGTTGACCAGGGCGACATCCGAGCCGGTATGACTCCCATGTTTCTATTGCTCATTTGTAATGAGGTAGGCCAGTAGCGTTCAGGCCCACACTGGTGATGCCCTTGTCGGAACCCGCAACCCCCGACCTTAAATATATATATAATTATATACACACACACACACACACACACACATACATATATACACAGACACATATACACCTTTTCCTTATCCCCTGGAAAGGAGTTCTCTTCAGTGGCTGCGTCAGGTAGACTAGGTTTAGTGCTGGAAGGGATCTAAAGACATAAACAATAAGGGGGTTAATACAAAAGCATAAGCTAAAATAAGATTTTTTGTGCTACTGAAAAAACTAACATCAGTGATTAGCCTTTGAGGCCACCCATTGGCGAGATGATGTGTTACAAGGCTATATCCATTGGTGACCTACCTCTCTGTTTGTGAGAGCATGTTCCCCAGCTAACAGCAGCATGCTAAGGCCTCCCATCTTAGTAGGATCTGATGGTATATAAAGGTAGTTATAAAAACAATCCTATAATTTGTCACTGAATAAACAATCTTTCTTTATACCCACCTGCCATGGCAAAGTTTAATTGTGGCATGCTGTCAGTTTTGGGCACTTTTTTGGCAGTGGTGGAGTCCTTAGATGAGTTGGAAGGGAAAGACCAAACCTTTTTGCGGGGGTTGCTGAGTGGCTGACAGGAAGGGCTCTTCACTGGCTTACTCGTGGTGGGACACCACTTGTAACCTGGGTTTGCCTTCATAAAGGCATCCTTGTACTGAAAGAACATCCAGAATTTAGTTACAAGTAAAACCCCAAAGTGGCTGGTTACAACCCATCAAACCTAAATCAATGTACTTCAATATAACATTCAATATAGTTGACTAGATAAGTAAACAAACATTTTAAAAATCAACATTTTGGCTGTGCCTGAATTCACTACTATATACAACAGACAGTAGTGACAATAGTGCCTGTTCCTGAATCATTGTTAGTTTGCATCATCATTAAGACATGTAGTGTTGCATGATTCTAATTTTCACATCTATGAAATATGTTGCATTGCATTATAGAAATGTAGACAAAAATGAAAAACAGAAATAATTCAGACAGTCAATTCAAATGGCAGACAGCAACTACATTTCACTTCAGGGGTGATTTGAGACACAGCGCTTAAGTATTTCAAATTTTGGTAAATTGTGATTGGTGCCTGGTAGTTTTCCAAATCAGAACTCACCAAATCAAATTAATGAGAAGAACAGAGATAAAAAAAAAACATTTCATGGGGATTTTGTGTTGTTGATTTTGTTACTTTGATGTAACAGTGACTCTTACTGTCATTGGAGAGCTGTTGACATGCCCTACCACCTTCTAAGATACAGTACTTGCCAACTTGGATCAATCAAATCATTTAGTTTATTGTAAATATAAATATTGGCAGATAAAAGTACAAA
The DNA here is from genome assembly GCF_900324485.2 of Mastacembelus armatus. Taxonomy (NCBI): domain Eukaryota; kingdom Metazoa; phylum Chordata; class Actinopteri; order Synbranchiformes; family Mastacembelidae; genus Mastacembelus; species Mastacembelus armatus. The sequence continues at coordinate 3,458,059 of NC_046646.1, forward strand.
ATTAAAACAAGAGGAAATACAATTAAGAAAGCAATCTTTATATTTAGAAGGACTGTTTTGGGTTTTTATATGGCCGATGCCAATGCCAAATGTTTTGAAATTAGAGCAGCTGATGGCCAATATATGATGCTGATTAGTTTTCACTTTGATATATTGAACCAATTTTCTTTTACGTATTCACATTTTCTGTCTGAAAGTCAGGGCCAATTCTAGGATCACACTTTTAGTGTGATTTAGAGTGCTTAGCTCCTAAGGAACATGCAGCATTTACAGCACCTTATGCCCAGTGCTCTTTCTGCTGACTCCATCCTGCTCTCTTCCTCTGTATCCTCAGGTATAATCTAATTGATATTGATTTACAACATTAATGTTATTGAATATTGGATTGCTATGGGAAATGCAGTTAAGTTTTTCATTTTAACCTTACTTTGTCACCTGAAGCTTGTTGTTTTCTTTGGAAAAAAAAAATATATCTGTCTATAGAAGAACAGATTTCCAGCTACTAAGGGTTTGCCTAATTTGCTTCAATTCACTGCCCATAAATGTACTGTAAATACACTTTCTTGTGTGATTGCATAAAAATGGTACAGCACTTAGTGGTTTAATAATTAGCAATGGGGTTGTTTTTTAGTTTGAATGTAACATAAGACTGAATTTTCTTTCATTGTAAATTAAAAAGAATAAATGCAATACTTTTTGTACACTGTTTTTTGACATTTTCTGTTTCATGTACCCCTTAAGATTGCAGTCAGTTAATCAAATCAAATTTTCCTATTATGCCACTAAAAAAAATTGTAAAGCTAAATTAATAAAAAAAGAATCTTTAAAGGTCCACTATTATGCAAAATTGACTTCTGACCATTTTGGTACATTTATATGGCTGTCTGGTGTCTGACACACACACCAAGCGAAGTAGAGATGGGCCTCCTCCCTTTTTTTTCATTTTTCCTGTTTTTTGAAGAGAAGTCGCAAGATGACTTCTCTTGTATACGTAGACAAGAGGCAAGTCCCTCCTCTGGCTCAGCCCACACACCGCCCACGGAAAAGTTTGGCAGAACTCCACTGTCTACCCTTATTGGACACTGGCTCCAAATTTGCTGTTATTAAAAAGTAGTAAAACAAGAAAATAGTCTTCTGAAAACAGTAGTTGTCACTGTAAACACCTACAACATGTTTTCTTAATCTTGTAGTGCAAAAGCATCAAACAATATTAATGATTTTCTTCTGTGATGGAAACCATATTCAAGGAAGTGTTGGTGGATTCGGCAACATATATGATCCTGAGGATACGTGTCCCACCTTCTTCTGTGCTGACTGACTAGCTAGACAAAATGATGTGAAAATGATCTTGTTCAGTCATTCACAGAAAACAATCCACTGATTTAAATTACCTATATTATTAATTACCTGGCTCAACTCAGATTATTTCCATGTGAACAGTGCACTCAGTGCAAGGCGTGATCACATTAGCTATAATGAGCCAAGACAGGAGAAACCGTGCCGCTCCTTACTTTCATACGGATTACATAAAAAGAGAGGATTTGTTTTCAGCTTGAATTGTTTCATTTAAATGAAGGGCAAGCTTTCTATGTATATATTTCTCATGTTTTTGAGGCAAGTATTCGCTGAGATTCTGGTTGTTTTATTTACGTGTCTGTGAAGACAGGTGACAGAGAGAGAAGACAGAGAGCGCACGCTGTGTGTTTTCTTTATTTTGCAAAAGCACAGCGTTTTGTTGTTATTATGAGTGTATACAATTAAAACTAGACCCTTTATAGATTCGAATGATATATTGCTCTTATGTGTACGATCAAAACTAACAGTAATTAAGTTTGTTTCGGTGCTATCATTAGAAGATGCCACAAACGCGCAGGCACGTTCGTCAATCCCTGAGGGTTAAGGTTGGATTCAATAACATACCTTATCTCAAAACACAAACAAATTTAGGCTACACGTGACACAGAATCGCTACTTATTATATTGATTGGTAAAAGAAACAAAAACTAGAATGGGTATTTCCTGAAGAAAATGCATATGATTGCTGAAAGCATGTTGTTATTGCCGCTTGCAATACATATTGATCACGTCAGATGTTGGAGCATGTTCAAAATTGTCAGGCACCAAATATATCAGAATTTTAAAGAACTGCAATCTTCTACATGCCCACATGATGGCGCTGTAGAGATCATGTTATATGAAGCCCATCAGCACGACATAACTGTATACCAAGATTCATGTCTTTACGTTCAGTAAATGCTGAAATCACCATTTTAAAGTCTGCCAAATAATTTATTCCAACTTCAGGCTTCAATACTGTTTTCACGCACTCATTGAGAATGCCATTGAGAATGGCAACAATGTTTATATTTAATATTCATGTTTGCACTAGTAAGGCTCAACAGTTGTAGTTCCATAAATACCCACATGGGGGCAGGTAAATTCCAGCAAAGCATAGCGTTCTACTTTAGCCACGTTGCGGGAGCCAAGAATTTTACCAATAAGGTATGGTGAGTGTATATAAAGGGCTATTCATACCTCATAGACACTTTTTGGTAAACTGAACGTACATAAGGGACTATATATAGAAATAATGTATCATAATGTAACAGTTTAACAATCTCAAAAGAAAATGTGAGCGGACTGAACTAAAACACTAAAATTAAATAGCTGTTGCATGGTGGGAAATTTTAATGCATGCTTTCATCAAGCTCAGAGCGCGCTTCTGTTTTCATCAGAGAAAATGTTGATGTGCGCTGAAATAAGGGGATTTTATCAGCTGTGAAGCTTGCAATAATTGTAAAATGTGCTAAACAAGCTAAACCAGTCCACAGCATTTTAACAGAAAACATACAAGCAGAATTCAACAAGTTAGAACTGGGTCAGGCCCGAACTCGGGTCCCCTGTATCTGAAGCACCAATGTATCATACCAGGTACCTGAGAACTGAGCTGTTTATACCACATAAAAAGAAAGACACACTAGGAATAACACATGCCTTCACCAAGCTCAGAGTGCACCTTTATTTTCACCAGAGAAAATGTTGATGTGCGCTGAAATGAAGGGTTTTTAAATCAGCTGTGAAGCTTGTAATGGTAAAAACGTGATGAGCAAGCTACACCTGTCCAGAGCATGGTAACAGGAAACATACAAGCAAAAATTTAAAATGGCGACCTGGCTTGGGCCTGAACTCAGGTCCGCTGCATCAGAGTCACAGGCTCTACAAATGAGCTCTACCAGGGAAACAGAATTTAGCCACGTATACCACATAAAAAGAAATACACATTCTATGTAGTAACAACGTTGTCTGCGACAGCGCCGCAAGCTTGCAATTTCCTCAAACAATACTCACTCTACAAGAGAAATTCTTCCATTACTAGATTCTTAACGTACAACACCATGTGCAGTTTTGTCCAGATTGGAGTTTCAGCAATCACGCTAATGACGCCATGAGAGCAGGTTAGACTGATAGATTGACAGCCTCAGACACGAGCTGCTAGCAGCTAATTTCTATTGGAGTCAATGAGACAGAAACACAATTCGCCTGTCAATTAAGGCTCCGATGACTTAAACTACAACTCTTGTGGATTATATGTTTTGACGAGGCGAGACAAGAGGCATGTGGCAACTTCTGAGGTGAGATTTGTGCTTGTACAGTTAAAACTGAAACTGTGAGAGCAGTTGAGAGAATTTTTTTCTGCTCGAAAAACCACTGTTCTCCGCTCTAGCTGGTGACGTCACAAACTGTTAAACTCTGCAAAACGCTGACGTACCACATTTTAGACTTTAATTAATAAAAAAAACACACAAGCTAAAACAACACGGAGCACAACCCTGAGATTAAAAATATTGAAGCATTTTAAAATTCAAACAGTCTAGCTACATATATACCAGAGCACATGGAAATCGACCTGTTTCAGTAAAGTCAGATCATTTCCCCCATTCATTTTAATGGGAATTATTTAATTTTTAAAAATTTATATAAAATCACAGCAATGAGATGCAAACACAAAGTAATAGCATGCATATGCAAACATGATTAACATTTTACAGTTGTACGCTGTAAGTGTGTAGGAGGAGAAGAGCGTCAAAGAGGAAAACAGAATAATAATAAAGATGTAAGAACATGAGTTTAATAAAGATGTAGAGAACATGAGTGTGATTGCTCATAAATGCTCATAAATGTGTCAGCAATAACACTAATCATGCTTGGCCGGTGGATTTTTTTAATCTACCAGCCACATTGGTCATTGAGTTAGGTAAAATTTCATTTTGGACCATGCTTAAGACTATATCCCTAGCTCTCCGAGAGCATGGGTGAGATATCTCACTATGCGGTATGCCTGTGTAGGCCTCAGAAGCTATTCTGTTTCACTCACTAGTATTGAATGGCAGCTGTGATACTGGTAAAGAAAGTTGCACCAGTTAGAAATAATAGTAGGAGTTCCCTTGGTCCTGCTCTTTGGGATGAACTACCAGATAATTCAACAGAGTCCCCAGTTTCCATATTTAAAAGAAGGCTTTTTTTTTGTTTCCTCCGGCATGTGATTGCGCTTTAGATGAATGTACGTATAATGGGTCTGTATGTCTGTGTCTATTTTAATGACATTATACGATGTTAAATTGAGTTGATTGTATACTTGCTGTGATGCTGATATGTAACACCTTGAATTGCCATTGTGTATGAAAGTGCTATATATATATATATATGAAACTGACTTGTCTTCACTGCGAGCCATTGATTAGTCTCACCTCCTTTGCCATGTCAGTGTATTTCTGCTTCTCTTTGGGCTCCAGCACAGCCCACCAGTCAGCCAGAATCTTGGTGGCCCCACGGTTGTCTAGGCGAGGGTGTTCCTGCCGCACCAGAGAACGGTGGCGTTTGCAGAAGAGAAGAAATGCATTCATTGGCCGTCGTGCTCGTTGTTCATTTGAGTCCTCCTCTACTTCCTCTGTTGTGCTTCCACACTGCATCTGCAACCCCTGCTCCTCGACGCATAGCACTGGATGCTAATATGAAATGCATGAAAACCATTTGATCCAATACTGTTTATTGATCCAACATGTTGTCCCATTTATGTTATAAATGGGACATATGACTTGTTCAAGCCGTCAAACACGCTCACCTTCTCCAGTTCTTCTTCATCCTCCTCTTCTTCTTCCTCAGAGAAATCCAGAGCCTTTTTTGAGAGAAGTGGGTGCCACTGCAGGCATTTGCGTTTTGGGCGCTTGCCTGTGACCTCCCCTGCATCAGGTGGCTCCTTACTCCTTCCTTCACCCTTCATGGTACTACAGCACCTAAAAAACATCAGATTGACCACACCATAAGGCCATGTATTTACAAAAAAATGCACAATGAAAACATGCATCATTAACTATATGCTGTTTTATGGGGCTGAGCTAGTGTAGATGTTTGAAAATGTGCATCCACTAGTCAGAGCATTTGGCTTGGAAATAAAATAAATGACATGGACAGTTTGACATCAGTAAGCACATTTTGACTTCAACTGAACTTTTGCTATGACTGTTAAAGAAATTGGGCAGCATGGTGGTTTAGTGGTTAGCACTGTTGCCTCACAATGAAAGATCCTGGATTTGAAACCCAGCAGGGGTCTTTCTGTGTGGAGTTTGCATGTTCTCTCTGTGCTTGCGTGGGTTTACACTGGGTACTCCCCACAGTCCAAACACATGCAGGTTGGTATTAGTATTATTGGTATTAGATTAGGGTGTACCCCACCCCTTGCCCAATGTCAGATGGGATTGGCTTCAACCCCCCCATGACTCTGGATGTGCCAGGATAAGTGGTATATGATGGATGGAGGGTTTTGGTTTTTGCTTTGACTACACTGCAATGATTTCTCCAGACAGTTGTGATATTTGCAATTTTGTCATTGCAGGGGAATATTTCTTTATTATAATTCACAAATTATGAACTGAGTGGTTGAACCACTGGCAATGTGTAGGATCTTACTCTTATTACATAAATACAGCACTTCCACTTTCAATATCTACAATGTTTAAATTTGCCTTGTGCACAAATAAAAGTCCAATTAAAAGCTTAAAAGTTACTCTGTTTTAAGTTTCAACTTTTGCTACTTTTGCATTATTTTTTACTTTTGATAAGGATTAACTTGTATATTCCATGGCTAAAGAGACAGTTTAAAATTATCAGCAAACTCTGATTATTATTTTTCCATCAAATTCTGAAAACCAGAGAAAATAACTGAACTGGAGACTGCTGAGCCCTGTGCCTCCCTGTGTCTCAGAATTAAGACATTTTACTGTGGCGAAAACATTTTTAAATTGGGCTTCATTTAAAACTGAAGATCTCTTTGAAGCTCTGTATGACTGCATCTACTTTATGTCTACACACATATGTGGGTTTACTCCGGTTTCCTCCCAGTCCAAAAACATGCATGTTGGGTCGATTGGTGACTCTAAATTGCCCATAGGAGTGAGTATGAGTGTGTGAGGTTGTTTGTCTTTGTGTGTCTATATGTGGCCCTGTGATGGACTTCTCCCTTAAGTTGCCTCAGAGGATCCCCCCCTACTTGGAGCCCATGAGTAACATGAAAAAGAGACCATGGTGCAGAATGTCTCACTGGAACTGCAAATAAATCTGTACTTTCTTATACTACCATACTGTAAATATTTTAAAATATTTGTCATTGGCTCTTAATCTCAGTTTTTCAAAGAAAAAAAAAACATTGCATTAGAGCTGCAACAAAATAACTGTTTTCATAATCACTAGTTTCTATAATTTTTCAAATCAAAAACATGGGCTAATTCTATATGAGCAAATTTGAAGATTTATTGCTTTTCTTTTTCATATATGGCTGTATACTGGATCTCTTTGGGTTTTGATCTTTGAATGAGTAAAACATGAGGCAAATACATCTTCTTGGACTGGGTAAATTATAATGGGTATTTTTAATTATTTTATGAAATTTTATAAATCATCTGACTAATCAATGAACTGAGAAGATGTTCAGTAAATAAATCCATAATGGAAGTAATTATTAATTGTAGCTTTGGATTGCGTGCACTGTAGGTCTATATCTACAGAAGGACTAGCTTGCATGTTCAGATTAGAGAAAAGCAGCACTTTTTCATGTGTCAGTTTACATTGACACATTAAAAATGTGTCAATCATGAAATTCCTGATCTAAACGTAGTTGGCATATTCAGGAAAACTGACACCTTTAAATACATCCAAGCTTGTATCTTTAATCACTGTAATAAAGCAGTTCAAGATCGCTGAACTGCACTGTGTTTGGAGTTGGTGGTTGGCGTATAGCATCTCTGAGCAGTAAACAGTGAAACAATTTTCAGACACAAATTCCTACCAATTTGTATAATTACTCACACGTAGTGCATCACTGTGATTTTTACATATAAAAGGCTTCATTACAAATTACTGTTTGCAAAAAGGGCATTTTTATTGCCTCATGGTAAATTTTAAAAGTGAGATTATAGAATAAATTTCACACTGGAAAAAAATAACCAGAATTTATCATCTCCTTCCTTTTTGTCATGATCTGAATTTAAAGCAAACTACACAATGTCCATTACAGGCATATCCTAATTGTAATAAAAATATCAAGGGACACAATAAGCAGGGAGAAACCATCCCACAGCTAACTGTTTGAATCTGGCAAAAAAAAAAAAAAGGGGTACAGAAACCATAGGTTTCAAATAGTCATTTCTGTTAACCACATGGCAGTACATTTTTACTTACTGGAGTGGGCAGTACATTTTTACTTACTGGGACTACAATAGCTTCAGATGATCATTAATGGACTCTGTGCTTTTTAGAGTCTTCCTTGTCAGGTTTTTGTTGCGAAAAGATAACCGGTCACAACAGACCATGGTCAGTTAGCTACAGGGTTGAAGACCTTTTGCAGGAAATCAATTCAATTTTTATGTAAAGTGAATTTGAAATAAAATACTACTCTATTCAGTTATGTTACGACTTTCCAGAGGAAATGGTTACATGACAAATAAGGAAAACTGAATGAATCGTATGGGGACACTCCAATGGAATAGCAAGATCTGTTTTGTGGGTAGTGTGTCTTTTACCCTTGCACTCTTCAGTGTCTTGCAATGGACTGAAGCATATTCTCCTATTATGCTATCATAAATCATTCAACATAACATTGTCAGAATTTAAAAATGTCATGAAAAGTAAAACTACACCTGGTCCTTTCTTACCCTAATGTCCTGTATTCCAGTTTAGGTCTTTCTAACAAAGTAAATTAAGAGGCAGTATTAAAAATACACACACTATCACAAAAATATATCACAGCCATTTCCCTTGTAGCCAGCCATGTAGTACATTGTGCACATGCAAAAATAACTCAACATTATTGAAAAGAACAGTTGTGTATATTTTGCTTTATTACTTTTTAGTTCTCAATATGCTGCATATGTTTTGGCTATGGCACAAATGAAATTCACCAGTCATTGAATCAGGGACTTAATGAGTCATTCTGTATTAATCTAGGCTTGATGCCAGTGTTATCATGTTTGAGTGTGGAAAACGAGGATACTTACTGAAGAAAAAAAACTATGGAAAAGCTGTATGAGTGATGAAGATGAATCTGCCACTGCTTTTGTCATGCAATGACGATGACCTATAAAATACAAGACACTGCTGTCAGTCATGCGTGATACTGTCATCTCTGCAACAATTGTCCTATAACATGAGCTCGGCTGCAACAAAATGTGTGGAAAATAACTTTTAAAATAACATTACTAAGCGACACTGCACAGCACAAGACCTCATTGGCTTGAAAGTACGGTGGGACATTTTGTCTGATCTGATTACTGATCATATCAATCTTTCAGTCGATCCGCCCTTGTGGCCAAAATCATGTAGGCCAAAACCCAGACCACTGGATGCATGTCAGACACCATCATATAGCCTAGATGAAGCAGGGACAGTCCCAGTTAGCGTGTGCTGCGCAGGTTAGTTGTGTTCTCAGGTAAAACTGCTGATGCCCGATTGGACTGTGTCGAGAGTGAAGTCTTGAGCTGCTGTATCTAGCTGCTCACTCGCAATAACAGCACAAAATTGGTCGGGAATAATAAACAATCCGTTTGCCTAGCAAATGTGCTCCTACCCCTAAGCAAACATTTTCATCTCCGTGCAAAATGTCGATCTGAGCTCTGACAACCCGAATGAGAGTCCATCTTGCTTCGGTTAGTAGGAGACCCAAGTACAGTACAGTGGTAAGGATATATCACTTCTGTCAAACTCTCCGATGACAGTGTCGTCGAAATGCCTCCCACTCCGAGGAAGAAATGTCCACAATGATTAATTAAAGTGGGGATTTTCTACCCAGGCACATGCATCCGTGGGCTATGTTTTGCTGAGCACTAGCTTCATTTCCTAGCACTGTTACTAGGAATAAAAGTAGCTAGTTAGCCTGCTAGCTCTGCAGCCTGCTAACTGGACGTGCCATGGTTTTAACACTCAGGGTTTCCTGAGCAGCTGCCGAGGAAAGTCACAGACTAAACTGTGATCAAAACAGTTATTTGTGCGGTTGAAGATGGTCGTTTACGTACAACGCAGGGCTGAGTCTATGTATTTGATGCTGATAGGGGGGGAGTAATACTACCTCACTGAGAAACAGTTGCTTTCCATTTATTTTACACAGCGATTTCAAACAGGAGTGACGAAATATGGAAGCAGCACAGTCACAGTAAGAAGAACTGTGTGGTTCCTAATACTGGTTATCAATGAAATGTCGATGGAAAACAAACACATTCACACTGAAACCAGCAGGCGGACATCATGTCCAAAGCAGCGATAATAACAGTTTTTCAGAGTGACTGACTGAGAGCTGGAGAAAACAGACCGGATTGGAACTGAAAATAAATAAAAGCACAAGTTCTCTGTCATGAACGTCACCTTGGTGTCTGAACATACCTCTAATATCCTTTTCATGTAGCGAGGGGGCCTTCTCATCATCGGAGCCGTACACCTTTTTAACTTATTGACACATCATAACAGTTCAGCACTAGCTGTACTCAACACAGCTGCGTCAAGTCCGTCCAAACACGGCCCACAGAACCCGGAAGCACAGCTTCTTGTCACCAAAATAAAATCAACAGTGCTTAATGCAGTGACGCTTCAAATGTAGTGCTGATGGGCCGATCCGAACAAATGCGCGCCTCAAATAAATGCATTACGCTGGTTATCAATGGGAATATCTATAGGAAACAAACAACTTCAAAGGGAACCCGGCAGGCGAACATTTCGTCTAAAGCAGCGATAGAGGCAAACATTGGCCTCTTAATATAAAGCAGTACATTGGCCTATTTCTTTGCTTAAATGTATTTTTACACAGTATGACATATCAAACACATATAGGAAAGCTATACATGCTTTACATGTACAGGGTTGTTACAGATTAAACTACCCACCCCTCCGTCTCAAACACAAACACACACACACAAGCACAAACCTTTTATTTCCATAAACTTAAACCGGAACTGATCTTTGATATTCGGTGTAATTTAACAGTGGTACAGAAACGCAGGACTTCACTAGATGATGAATGTATGTCGGCAAAGGCAACACATTAAATGACCTTAACCCACAAAAATGACACAATATCGCTTTAGTTCTGACAGAAATACAGACTTGTTCAGTCATATAATGTAATCAAAATCACTTTCGTTTTCCTCGAGGTGGGAGAAAATTCACATCTCAGCTATATCTCTCCCCTCCCCCGGTTTGCAAAGTGCTCATACCCAGACTGGCCTGTACTTGCTAACACCATCGCTGACTTAACTTTACCTCGTAGCACTGTCCAATTGGCAAAGGTCATCGAAAACGTACACACTACACCAAAAAACCCTGATAACGATTTACTAAACGCTGGTTACAACCGACCTCAGTGGAGTAAGTACTTGTTATAAGCTTCCTGGGTGTTTGCGCTTGGTAAATGAAAAAGAAATGTTACAGAAATGTACAACAGTAGTTACCTGTCATTACATACCTGCGAGAGGCAACCTAGTAAACGGGTAACTCGTAGCTTAAACCATCTTTTAAATCTGTTGCCGTAACATTAACAGTTTTGCAGGACAGCTTACTGTACATATTGAAAATATCCACCCCGTCATGTAATGTCGTATTTGAATGGATACTCCATTTGATTGACAGGTTGGTTTTGCCAATGAGAAACGACGTTCTATTTTAGTGTTTTGAGATTAGTGTAACGTCCTCAAATGTAATGTTCAGCACACGTGTGGTACATTTACGCCTAAATAATGCAAATATAGACTTTCCTCTGGGTCTTATATTGGACGTGCGTTAATGCAGGGTGTATTTTGGATTTTCTAAAGAATACTGCCATGGCCTGTCTCCTGAGTACTAGTCTACAGGGAGTTAAGGTTTCTTCACAAGAGTAAGTAAAAAGAGAGTAACTGTTACCTGCCCTTGTACGTATGATGCATTTGATCTGAACAGCATGCTTGTTGTTTGATTCCATTCAGATAATCAAGAAGCAGTGATAATCGAAATACCTTAAACTGAAAAAAAGACTGTGGAAGGTCACTGTCAGATAATATATTGACATTCAGCAAGGTTGCATGGGTTGCAGAAATTAATTTATTACATAATCTACACACTTCAGGCAGCCAGTGCTGTAAATCCTAAAAAATATGACAGGATAGCAAAGTATGTCAAAGCATTTTGTAACAAACCTGTTTTAGGACATTATTTAAATAATGTCACACATGCCACATGACCCAAGTCCTCAGGCAGGGAGTTCAGAGCTGGTGGGCCTGTCTGTAAAAGCAGAAACAATGTGCTCTGCCTAAGGATGTCAGGTTGTACTCTGGCTGATGGAGGAACAGCAATTCAGTAAGATAACTAGGGGTCAGTGCTTCAAATATGATCCATAAAATCTTAAAATCTTAATTATCTTAGATAATACATACTTTCCAAAACTCTGTTTCAATGCAGCAAATTTACCTTAAACATTAGATGAGATTAGATTAGATTAGATTACATAAACTTTATTGGTCCACAAGGGAAATTCCTTGGTCACAGTAGCTCTGTTATATACAGACACTCTTGAAAACTATTAAATAATAAAAATGAAAATACATACAATAGAAAAATACGAGCAGAAAATACATCATTTGAATATGTACAATATACACAAAGTTAGAAGTAAATATACACTATATACAAACATAAATAGTCAACACCACAAAAGAGACTGTGGTGGAGGATGGTGGAGTCATCTGCTGTGAAGGGGGGAGTTATTAAACAGAAGGATGGAGAACGGTATGAACGAAGTCCTGTACCGTTCACTGTGACAGCAGAGCTCCAAAAAGTTTCCGATCAGTGTTCTGTACTCCGCCTTCTAACCATCCCTAATACACCCAACCACCGAGTCATCGGAGAACTTCTGCAGGTGGCAGGACCCAGAGCTGTACTGGAAGTCTGAGGTGTATAGGGTGAACAGAAAAGGAGACAGGACAGTCCCCTGTGGAGCCGTGGTCTCAAAATGATGCAGAAAACTAGTCCATGCATTTGTTACCTCAAGGCTAGATTACTGTAACTCATTACTATCTGGATGTCCCAGTATTTCCATAAAAAGCCTCCAGTTAATCCATAATGGTGCAGCCAGAGTCCTAACAGGAACTAGCAAGAGAGATCATATTTCTCCTAGCTTCTCTTCATTGTCTCTGTGTAAAATCCAGAATAGAATTTAAAAATCCTTCTTCTCACATACAAATCCCTTCATGATCAAGCTCCTTCATACCTCAAAGACCTCATAGTACCATATTATCCCAATAGATCACTTTGCTCTCAGAGTGCAGATATACTTGTGGTTCCCGGAGTTTCCAAAAGTAGAATGGGAGGCAGAGCCTTTAGCTATCAATCTCCTTTCCTGTGGAACCAGCTCCCAGTCTGGGTTCAGGAGGCAGACAGTCTCTGTACTTTTAAGGCTAGACTTAAAACCTTCGTTTTTGACAAAGCATATAGTTAGGGCTGGCTTCAGGTAACCCTGAACCATCCCTTAGTTATGCTGCTGTAGGCCTAGACTGCCCGAGGACCATCGGTGCACTGAGCTCCCCTACCCTCTCTGTACCTTCTGCAGGTGTCCCTTGTCCTCGAGCTGTATATTGTTGATGTGCAGTTACTGGCCCCACCAACCTGCAGTGTCTATTTGTTGTTTATTGTTGTTGTTCTTTCCTTCTCCTCTATCCACTCACCCCAAGCAGTCAAGGCAGAAGGCCGCCCAAACTGAGCCCGGTTCTGCTGGAGGTTTTTTCTTCCGTTAAAGGGAGTTTTTCCTCTCCACTGTCGCCAACTGCTTGCTCATAAGGGATTTGTTGGAGGTTTTTTTGTTTTTTTGTAAAGTGCCTTGAGATGACTTGTATTGTGATTTGGCGCTATACAAATAAATTGAATTGAATTGAATTGAATTGAATTGAATTAGTATGACCAGGATTGCACAACCTCTCGTTCACAAACACAGCAATCCCACTGCCCTTCTTGTTACTACTCAGGAGCGTGTCTCTAGCCGTCCATACAGTCTTAAAGACGGGTATAGACGCACTGTGGTCCGGGAAGTCCGCCTGCAGCCAGGTTTCTATAAAACACATGATGCTGATCGCGGCATACTCCCTCTGGGTCTGAACAAACGTGCACAGTTCGTCCATCTTATTTCCCAACGACCTCATGTTCCCCATGATGATAGACGGAACCACGGGTCTGAATTTCCTCCACCGCTCCCTCACTTTGGCCCCAGCATGGCATCCCCAGCGCCACCTCCGTAGTTCCATGGGAATCTTGGGCCTCGCTAAGAGCAGCACTGGGGGCTTGGAAAGCGCTAACAGCTGCTCCCATGTTTACAAGAACAAAGAGCCACTCTGCTGAGCACTACAGCCAAACACAAAAAGGCCCGAAAGAAAAAACAAGTACATTCAGTGCCCCCTAAAGGAAATCTGCACATGGCAGCAAAACATTTCTGTCAAAAGTTAATTTTTTTTTAGAAAACAAAATAAACCTAGTATAATATAAAACCATAGCAGGTTTATACTTAAGTGTTATTTCCAAATATTACAGGTCATAGCATTTTGGTGGTTTTTTAATTCTGGATGAGTGACATGGACCTTGTGCCACCCCTGTATCTCCTCCACAGTGCTCGTGAGACGTCTCAGAAACTGCCTGTTTCTCCTCTTCTGATGCGCAGGGTTTAATAGGGGTGTCAGTCCCAGGGCAGTCCATCTGCTTAACAGGATCATCCTAAACAACACGTGGTCTCAACTGATTGCTATGCCTCCTGAAAGTGACATCTGTGTCTTGTCCCTGAACGTTGTAAGACACTGGTCCTGTTTGCTTTACTATCATTCCAGGAACCCATTTGTTCCATTTTCCAGTGGCATTACTGAGGTACACCACTTTCCTTCTCGGAAAACAACCTCTCCACAGCCTTTTTGTCATGATAAAACTTTTGCAGATAATGCTTCCTGCGAACAGCAACAGTGATGTCTGGATGAACAAAGTCCAGCCGTGTGCAGACGTCTGTTCAGACATAGATCTGCTGGTGATTGGTCTGTGGTGCAGTTTGGAGTGGTGCAATACTGCATTAGGAAAAGAGAGATCTCATCCTCCAATTCCATTGTCAAATGTGCAAGTTTTTTTATTCCCCCCTTGAATGTCTGCATATACCTTTCTGCAAGGCTGTTGGTGGCAGGATGACCTGAGGCGCTTGTTGAATGAAGAATGCCATTGTGCCGCATGAAGTTTTTAAACTCCTCAGACATGAATTGCGTTCCATATGTATGCTGCCAACAGCCTCTTCAGAATTGCAATGGTAGATTGTGAGGTAAGGTTAGGAATTCTAAATACCTCCAACCACTTCGACTATGCATCCACAATTATCATAAATGTGTGTCCCAGGAAAGGACCAGCAAAGTCTACGTGCAGTCTTTTCCAGCTCTGACCAAGGAATTCTCAAAGGTGTAAACGAACCTGATGTGGTTCTTTTTGTCCCATTTGGCATGAATCACCAGCTGTACTGACCTACTCCAGCTCTGCATCCGTTTTAGGCCACCACACATAATTCCGGGCAAGCACCTTCATCTTTACCATCCCTTGGTGGCCAACATGCAGTTAGTTCAGCACAAATTTTCTCAGTTTATCAGGAATTATCACCCTGGTTCCCCAAAGTACACATTCTCTTTCTGCAAACAATTCCAATCCACGCAAGTGGAAGGCTTTCAGACTTTCATCCACATCCATTGGCCAAACTTCCATGACATACTGGTCCGCATTCAAGGGAGCTTGTTTGAAGTGCTCTGCTATTAGTGCATGAATATGCTCTGATAGGGCAGCTATTCCCACATCAGTCACATCATGCACTTCAGGCAGGGGAACATGTGAAAGGCCTCTGCATTACTGTGTTTCTCTGAGGGACAGTACTCAATGTGGTAATCATAAGTCTTTGAATTCTGGCTACAGCCATAGTGGGTAGACTTTAATGCTCTCAAGTCAACAAAGGTTTATGTCAGTTACCATCTTGAACTTTCTTCCCCACGGGTACTGGTGGAATTTTTTTACTCCAAATATGAGCACCAACCCCTCTTTTTCAATTTGCGAATACTTTTTTTCAGCAGGTGCCAATGTTCATGAGGCGTAAGCAATAAGACGTTCCTCTCCGGTGGGCATGGTGTGTTGTAAAACAGCTCTGATCCCATATACCGAAGAATCACAAGCTAAGGTGGTGAGTGGTAGACATGGATTGTAGTGTACCAGAACCTTTTCGTTTTCACCTGTGTTGATGATTGTCTCTCCTCATTATTACATTTTAAACCTCTTCAGAAGGACGAGAACTCCCGTTTAACTTGTGTACACTTTAGAGTTGTTATAAGTGTAGCCATCAACTCCTTAATCTGTGGTAGTGGATAAATCTTTGTAGTGGCTGCTGGATTCACAGTTAATTTATACTCTCCACAAAATCTTATGGCTTTGTCTTTCTTAACAACCGGCACAATGGGTTCTGCCCATTCATTGTGTTTCACATGCATGACTATACCAGCCTTCTCCAACCGGTCTAATTCTGCATCAACTTGAGCTTTCATTGAAAAAGGCAGTGGACAAGATTTGCAAAAATGCGGCACAATATCAGGACTAACCCGTATCCTTGCCTTAAGCCTGCGGAGTGTGCCCAATTCCTCTTTGAACACCTCAGAGCACAATTTCCGCACCTCTTTGATGGACTTGTATGCGTGTCAGGTACGGGAAATCAGAGGACCAATAATGCCACACACTTAAATAATTGCAACGAGTTTATTCACAAGAAACAATGAGGGAGCTGGAGATTTGAATGATGACCGTGGAGTATTGCGGGAAGGGTCCGGGGGGAGTCGACAGGGGGTTGGCTTGCGCCTAGGCCCACACCAGGTAATTCCACGGGGAGTCTATGTTGATGGATGGAGAAAACCGGGTCTGGGTCCGCAGAGCAATATCTCACGGTGCAGAGGAATCTTGGTCAGAGATCCGGGTAGCGGCAGAACATAAAACCTTGGTCCTTTGGGCATAAAGCAAAACACCTCCAAAACAAAACTCAAGTAGAAGGTGGAGGGCAAAACACATTAAACAGTTCTCCTTTAAGTCTTCAGGGCAAAACACATTAAACAGTTCTCCTTAAGTCCTCACGCCGTTCTTCAGAAAACGAGCAAAGAGTTAATGATTTCACAAACTGTCTCTGATGGACTGTTACGGGGATTACCAGCGGGAGTGTAACGGCGTGAGACGGTCCGATGCCCCTGGGTCGGAATGTAGCTCCTTCGTGAGATCCTGCAGAAGAAACCAGTGAAGCGTCTCGGTGCAATCCTTCGAAAGACGAAGCAGACAATCCCGCACTTGACTGTGTCGGCCGAGAAGGATATATGCTAAAGGGATCCTGAAAGAGAGACAGGTGAGTGGAGTTGCCTACTAATTACCGGAAGTCCGGGGAGCCTAAACGCACAGGGAAAATTCAAAACAAGAATCGGCTGGGAACCTATGTTCCCAGTCGTGACAATGCGTACTTGTGACTTAAAAATAAATGACAATAAAGTTGAATCTAATCTGATCTGACATGTTTGATTTTCTCGCAATTCAATATAAGTCTTTGCAGCCAATTCCTGCCCCACAACGAAGGCCCCTGCACTTTTACTACAATTAACCCTCTGATGCGCCTTCAGAAAAGTCAATTGGTGCATCGGGTTAGTCCATCAGAGGTTTAAGGGTAGTACTTCATTTTGGCCATCATAGCTCACTTTTGCTTGAAACTGTCCCAACACAGGCATAATCTCTCCTATGTATGCTTTCAGCTTGACTCTTGTGACTCTTGTGGCTCAGTTGAAAATGCGGCTTGAAATTGTTTCCCAGATATGATACTCATGTCCATCTATGTCATCAATGTCCATCATAATTTCCTTGCCATTAATTAAACATCTCTGTGAATGACTTTTTGCTGTTTTCAACACTCAGCAGCGAAATCATGGGCAATTCAGCTTCCTCTGCCTCACATACTTAGTATTTTTCTCAGCATAAGGTTTTCTTTTTCCAACTTTCATCTTTCCTCTGCGAGTTCTTTTCATATGGCCAGTTTTCCCACAGTTATGGCACTTTGCATCTTTGAAATGACCATACCTGAGCGCTGTGATTTTTGCTATAGATGATAGCACTTCTTCACTCTTTGACTGGAAGGTCGCACATCCACTTTATACACGACACCCGAATTCGAGTCAGGCCTTCTTAACTGCTGCGTATCTTTCTCAGCTGTCTCCATGCTCAATGTTTGTTATATTTGCCATGCATTCATTGTGTGTTTGCCTCGTAACAGCAATCTCAAACGCTTATAAGATAAGATTCTGACAACAGCTGTAGTTGGCAGGCTTCGTTGCGAATTCCACTCATAAATTGGTTGTGCAATGCCTCATCAAGCGTTGCCCCGAACTCACAATTTACAGCACACTTTTTCAGCTCTGCTGCATAATCTGTTACTGTCTCATCAGCTCTTTGATTGCAGTGATTATAACTGAATCTTTCCACAATCAGTAATCAGGCTTTGGTTCAAAATGGTTCCTTAAAGTGTCCACAATGTCTTTGTAAGACTTATCCGCTGGCTTTTCTGGTTGTACCAAGTTCCTCAGTAAACAGTAGGTAGTTGCAAGAGTGTTGCGACCTGTCCTGTTTTTGGAGCAAATTTACCTATACTTCCAATGAGCGCCATAATAAAAGCATAACTTTATCCTCACTGCCAATTTTTCTGTTGTGTATCTAACTGGAAGAATACATTTGAGTCGGGGCATCTGTATTGAGCAACAGCTTTACTTTTTCTGCTTCCGCAAAAAGCAAGGCAAAATCCCAACATGCCCCAGTACTCTGACCTACGGAGTTCCCATATGTTCAAATACAAAAATTGCAAACATAAATGTATCACAGTCATATAGAATATACTTTTTTAACGGTTGGGAAATATGTATTTACTCAAACGTAGTACCTACTAGATAGTATGCAATTTCAGACGCACCCCAAGTAACCTACTTCTTCTTCTTCTTTTCCTTTCGGCTGCTCCCTTCAGGGGTCGCCACAGCGAATCATCTGCCTCCATTTAACCCTATCCTCTGTATCCTCCTCACCCACACCAACTATCCTCATGTCCTCCTTCACTACATCCAAGAACCTCCTCTTTGGGCTTCCTCTAGGCCTCCTTCCTGGCAGCTCTAACCTCAGCATCCTTTTACCAATGTATTCACTGTCCCTCCTCTGAACATGTCCAAACCATCTCAATCTGGCTTCCCTGGCTTTTTTTCTAAAACATCTAACATGAGCTGTCCCTCTGATGTACTCATTCCTGATCCGATCCATCCTTGTCACTCCCAGAGAGAACCTCAACATCTTCGGCTCTGCTACCTCCATCTCTGCCTCCTATCTTTTTCTCCATGCCACTGTCTCTAAACCATACAGCATTACTGGTCTCACCACTGTCTTGTACACCTTTCCTTTCATTCTTGCTGACACTCTTTTGTCACACATTACACTTGACACTTTCCTCCACCCGTTCCAAACAGCTTGCACACGTCTTTTCACTCTTCTCTCCGTTGCTGTGGACTGTTGACCCTAGGTACTTAAAATCCTCCACCTTCTTCACCTCTACTCCCTGTAACCTCACCGTTCTACTTGAATCCCTCTCATTTACACACCTGTACTCTGTTTTACTGCGGCTAGCCTTCATTCCTCTCCTTTCCAGAGCAAACCTCCACCTCTCTAGATTTTCCTCCACCTGCTCCCTGATCTCACTACAGATGACAATGTCATCTGCAAACATCATGGTCCACGGAGATTGCTGTCTAACCTCATCTGTCAGCCTGTCCATCATCACAGCAAACAAGAAGGGGATCAAAGCCGATCCTTGATGCAGTCCCACCTCCACCTTGAACTCCTCTGTAACCCCTACAGCACACCTCACCACTGTCTTCAGCTCTCATATATGTCCTGCACCACTTGAACATACTTCTCTGCCACTCCAGACTTCCTCGTACAAAACCACAGCTCCTCTCTCTGGACCCTATCATACGCTTTTTCCAAATCTAAAAAACAATGCAGCTCCTTCTGGCCTTCTCTGTACTTCTCCATCAGCATTCTCAAAGCAAATATTGCATCTGTGGTGCTCTTTCTTGGCATGAAATCATACTGCTGCTCACAAATGGTCACTTCTGACTTCAGCCTAGCCTCCACTACTCTTTCCCATAACTTCATTGTGTGACTCATCAGCTTTATTCCTCTGTAGTTTCCACAAATCTGCACGTCTCCCTTGTTCTTAAAGATGGGCACCAGTACACTTCTCCTCCATTCCTCAGGCATCCTCTCACTCTCCAAGATCTTGTTAAGTAGCCTAGTCAAAAACTCTACTGCCACCTCTCCTAGACGCTTCCATACCTCCACAGGTATGTTGTCAGGACCAACTGCCTTTCCACTCTTTATCCTCTTCAACAAATCCACCTCTCCCTCCTTAGTGTCCAACCTGTCATACAAATCCTCATACACCCTTTGTTTGACCTTTGCCACCTCTACTTTCACTTTACGCTGCATCTCCCTGTACTCCCGTCTGTTCTCTTTTGTCCCATCAGTGTCCCACTTCTTCTTAGCTAACCTTTTCCTCTTAACACACTCCTGAACTTCCTCATTCCCCCACCAAGTCTCCTTATCTGCTTTCTTCTTTCCAGATGACATACCCTCCTACCTGTCTCCCTGATCACTTTAGCTGTAGCTGTCCAGTCATCTGTAAGAACCTCCTGACCTCCCAGAGACTGTTTCAGCTCCTCCCTGAAAGCCACACAACACCTTTTTCACCTTCCATCACTTGGTCCTCTGCTCTGCCCTTGTCCTCTTCATCTTTCTCACCACCAGAGTCATCCTACACACCACCATCCTATGCTGTCTGGCTACATTCTCCCCAGCCGCTACTTTGCAGTCACTGATCTCTTTCAGGTTGAAACGTCTGCACAAGATGCAATCAACTTGTGTGCTCCTTATATGTCACCCTATGCTCCTCCCTTTTCTGGAAAAATGTTGACTACATCCATTTCCATCCTTCTTGCGAAGTTTACCACCATCTGTCCTTCTGCATTCCTGTCCTGCATACCAAACTTACCCATCACTTCCTCATCACCTCTGTTTCCCTCACCAACATGTCCATTGATGTCTGCTCCAATCACCACTCTCTCACCAATAGGGATACCCTGAATCACCTCATCCATCTCCCTCCAGAATTTCTCCTTCTCTTCTAACTCACATCCTACCTGTGGGGCGTAACCACTGACAACATTCAACATCACACCTTCAAATTCCAGCTTCAGACTCTATCTACCCTATCTGACACTCTCTTCACCTCGAGAGCATTCCTAGCAAAATCCTCCTTCAGGATAACTCCTACTCCATTCCTCTTTCCATCCACATCATGATAAAACAGCTTGAACGCTGCTCCTAATCTATAGGCTTTGCTACCTTTCCACCTGGTCTCCTGAACACACAAGATATCCACCTGTCTTTTCTTCATCATATCAGCCAACTCTCTAGTTTTCCCTGACAAAGTCCCTACATTCAAAGTCCCTACTCTCAAAGTCCCTACTCTCTTTGCCTATGAACACGCCTTCCTCCTCTCCTTCGACCAACAGTAGTCCAATTTCCACTGGCACCCTGTAAGTCAACAGCGCCAGTGGCGGTCGTTGTTAACCTGGGCCATGATGGTATGGAAGTCATATTTGTGATTCGCATGTTTGATTTGGCTTAAATTTTACATCAGATGCCCGTCCTGACAACCCTCTGCATTTACCCGGACCTGGAACCGGCACATGAAGACACTGGATTGTGCCCCCCTGTGGTTGCATTTTTGCTGTTTTCTGATCATACGTTGTTTTTATATAAACAAAGATTTCGGTTATGTCATTTTTGAGCAGTAGTCTTAAAAATAGCCCAGGGCCTAACAGGCTTTTAATAAATGATTTGATAAACGATCACCAAATTGACTTACTCTGTCTCACTGAAACCTGGCTGCAGCAGGGTGAATATATCTGTCACGTGTGGGAGTGTGTGGAGGTGCGGGAGAGAAGGCTGGACCCAAATGCAGAGCAAACAGGGATTTATTTCCTTCTGGAGAACGCCAGGGCACAAAACACAAACTCCAAAAACCGGATGAGATGGCTGAAACTTAAAATACTTCCACAGGAATAACATCCACTCATCTAACTACTGACTGCAACAAATGCTTCTGCGGGGAACAAAGGAAGAAGGGAGGTATAAATAGGGAGAACTCAAATGGTGATTAGAACACAGGTGAACATAACGGGTACAGGTGAAACTCATGAACACGAATTACAGACATAAAGCTGCCAGAGACCAGAACAGGGGAAAACAGGAAGACCACACAAAATAAGAGTCCTCTGGCAGGAAGTCCCCAGAGGGACTCATGACAATATCAGCCTAGATGAATAAACTGTCTTGTTCCTCGAAGCACAGGCCAAGGTGGAGGAGCAGCAGCAGCAATCTTCCACGCAGGTTTATTAATAAACCCTCATCCCAAATATACATTGGTGTGAAAAAGTGTTGGCCCCCTTCATGATTTCTTATTTTTTGTCACACTTTAATGTTTCAAATCATCAAACAAATTTGAATATTAGTCAAAGGTAACACAAGTAAACAAATCATGCAGTTTTTAAATTAGGGTTTTTATTATTACCCTGGCCTCCAGCACTACTGTAAAAAACCTTGGAGTTATTTTTGACCAGGACATGTCCTTTAACTCACACATAAAACAAATCTCTAGAACTGCATTCTTTCACCTGTGCAACATTTCCAAAATTGGGAACATCCTGTCTCAAAATGATGCAGAAAAACTAGTCCATGCATTTGTTACCTCAAGGCTAGATTACTGTAACTCATTACTATCTGGATGTCCCAATATCTCCATAAAAAGCCTCCAATTAATCCAGAATGCCGCAGCCAGAGTCCTGACAGGAACTAGCAAGAGAGATCATATTTCTCCTAAACTGGCTTCTCTTCATTGGCTCCCTGTAAAATATAGAATAGAATTCATAATCAAGCTCCTTCATACCTTAAAGACCTCATAGTACCATATTATCCCGATAGACCACTTCGCTCTCAGAGTGCAGGTCTACTTGTGGTTCCCAGAGTTTCCAAAAGCAGACTGGGAGGCAGAGCCTTTAGTTATCAAGCTCCTCTTCTGTGGAACCAGCTCCCAGCCTGGGTTCAGGAGGCACTCTCTGTACTTTTAACGCTAGACTTAAAACCTTCCTCTTTGACAAAGCATATAGTTAGGGCTGGCTTCAGGCACCCCTGAACCATCCCTTAGTTATGCTGCTATAGGCCTAGACTGCCTGAGGACCATCGGTGCACTGAGCTCCCCTACCCTAACCCCCCGCCCCCCCCCCATTTCCCTTCCCCTCCCTTCTCTTCTCTCCTCCCACCTCATGTATATTCCACCATTGAATGTCACTAACCTTGTGCTCTCTCTCTCCCCTAGTTTGTGCTCTCTCCCTCTCTCTCTGTTCTCTCTGTACCTTCTGCAGGTGTCCCTGGTCCTGGAGCTGTATATCGCTGATGTGCAGTTACTGGTCCCACCAACCTGTGTCTATTTGTTGTTTATTGTTGCTGTTCTTTTCTCTCTGCTCTATCCACTCACCCCAACTGGTCGAGGCAGATGGCCGCCCAAACTGAGCCCGGTTCTGCTGGAGGTTTTTTCTTCCGTTTGTTGCGCCCTCGTGGCGGTGACAAGGGAAAAACAGGTGAGGACCCAAATGCTGGACAACCAGGCTTTATTTCGCCGCTACTCAGCGGGCAGGCAGACAGGACAGGGAAACAGACCAAAATAACTCCTCGAGCGATTGAATCTGATGAATAACTGAGAATGACTAAACAAGGTATGTAAGTAATGTTCCGGCAGGGAACAAAGGGAAACCAGGGACATATATACAGAACTGAAGACACAGGTGAACATAATCTAACTAATGACAACTGAACATCAAGGCACCTGGAAAACGACACGGAACAGAAACAGGAAGTTAACCAAAATAAAGGACAAAACAGGAAACCCAGACTCGGGGCTTAACACCGTTAAAGGGAGTTTTTCCTCTCCACTGTCACCAAGTGCTTGCTCATAAGGGATTTGTTGGGTTTTTAGTTTTTGTAATGTGCCTTGAGATGATTTGTATTGTGATTTGGCGCTATACAAATAAAATTGAATTGAATTGAATTGAATTATTAAGGGAAAACAAAATCCAAAACTACATGGACCTGTGTGAAAAAGTATTTTCCTCCCCATTAAAACATAACTGTGGTTTACACACTTGAGTTCAATTCCTCTAGCCACACCCAGGCCTGATTACTGCCACATCTGTTCGCAATCAAGAAATCACTTAAATAGGACCTGCCTGACAAAGGGAAGTAGACCAAAAGATCCTCAAAAAGTAGACATCATGCCGAGATCCACAGAAATTCAAAAACAAATGAGAAAGAAAGTAATTGAGATCTATCAGTCTGGACAAGGTTATAAAGCCATTTCTAAAGCTTTGGGACTGCAGTAAACCACAGTGAGAGCCATTATCTACAAATGGCGAAAACATGGAACAGTGGAGAACCTTCCCAGAGTAGCCGGCCGACCAAAATTACCCCAAGAACACAGTGACGACTTATCCAAGAGGTCACAAAAGACCCCACAACAACAGCCAAAGAACTGTAGGTCTCACTTGCCTCAGATAAGGTCACTGTTCATGACTCCACCATAAGGAAGAGACTGGGCAAAAATGGTCTGCATGGCGGAGTTCCAAGACGAAAACCGCTGCTGAGCAAAAAGAACAAAAAATTGCAACTTTTTGGAAGATGTGTGTCCCATTACATCTGGCGTAAAAGTAACATCGCATTTCAGAAAAAGAACATCATACCAACAGTAAAATATGGTGGTGGTAGGTGGTACCGCTGTTTTGCTGCTTCAGGACCTGGAAGACTTGCTGTGATAAATGGAACCATGAATTCTGCTGTCTGAAGGAGAATGTCCGGCCATCTGTTTGTGACCTCAAGCTGAAGTGAACTTGGGTTCTGCAGCAGGACAATGATCCAAAACACACCAGCAAGTCCACCTCTAAATGGCTGAAGAAAAACAAAATGAAGACTTAGGAGTGGCCTGACCTGAATCCGACTGAGATGCTGTGCCATGACCTTAAAAAGGCGATGACAGCGCTGTAACAGGCTCATTGCAAGTTATTGCAAACGCTTGATTGCAGTTGTTGCCGCTAAGGGTGGCCCAACCAGTTATTAGGGTTAGGGGGCCAACATTTTTCACACCATTGTAGTTATAACTTACTTGAGAGCCTTACATAGTCTCTCACACACAAACTGGAAAGCTCAAAAACCAGATGTACTTTGTTATTGTGTACTGTCCACCTGTCCCTCATTCAGTTAACTGCTGTAACAATTTAATTTCCCCTTGGGGATTAATAAAGTACTTCTTCTTCTTCTTCTAACTGAATTTCTCATGTCTTCTTATCTTACAGTGGGTATGGAAAGTATTCAGACCCCTTTAAATTTTTCACTCTTTGTGTCATTGCAGCCATTTGCCAAAATCAAAAAAGGTCATTTTATTTCTCATTAATGTACACTCAGCACCCCATCTTGACAGAAAAAACCAGAAATGTAGAAATTTTTGCAAATTTATTAAAAAAGAAAAACTGAAATATCACATGGTCATAAGTATTCAGACCCTTTGCAGTGACACATATTTAACTCACATGCTGTCCATTTCTTCTGATCCTCCTTGAGATGGTTCTGCTCCTTCATTGGAGTCCAGCTGTGTTTAATTAAACTGGTTGGACTTGATTAGGAAAGGCACACACCTGTCTATATAAGACCTTACAGCTCACAGTGCATGTCAGAGCAAATGAGAATCATGAGGTCGAAGGAACTGCCCAAGGAGCTCAGAGACAGAATTGTGGCAAGGCACAGATCTGGCCAAGGTTACAAAAGAATTTCTGCAGCACTCAAGGTTCCTAAGAGCACAGTGGCCTCCATAATCCTCAAATGGAAAAAGTTTGGGACGACCAGAACTCTTCCTAGACCTGGCCGTCCAGCCAAACTGAGCAATCGTGGGAGAAGAGCCTTGGTGAGAGAGGTAAAGAAGAACCCAAAGATCACTGTGGCTGAGCTCCAGAGATGCAGTAGGGAGATGGGAGAAAGTTCCACAAAGTCAACTATCACTGCAGCACTCCACCGGTGTGTGTGGAGAAAACCAGGCACTGCTCATCACCTGCCCAATACAATCCCTACAGTGAAACATGGTGGTGGGAGCATCATGTTGTGGGGGTGTTTTTCAGCTGCAGGGACAGGACGACTGGTTGCAATTGAAGGAAAGATGAATGCGGCCAAGTACAGAGATATCCTAGAAGAAAACCTCTTCCAGAGTGCTCAGGACCTCAGACTGGGCCGAAGGTTCACCTTTCAACAGGACAATGATCCTAAGCACACAGCTAAAATAACAAAGGAGTGGCTTCGGAACAACTCTGTGACCATTCTTGACTGGCCCAGCCACAGCCCTGACCTAAACCCAATTGAGCATCTCTGGAGAGACCTGAAAATGGCTGTCCACCAACGTTCACCATCCAACCTGACAGAACTGGAGAGGATCTGCAAGGAAGAATGGCAGAGGATCCCCAAATCCAAGTGTGAAAAACTTGTTGCATCATTCCCAAGAAGACTCATGGCTGTACTAGCTCAAAAGGGTGCTTCTACTCAATACTGAGCACATGGTCTGAATACTTATGACCATGTGACATTTCAGTTTTCCTTTTTTAATAAATTTGCAAAAATTTCTACATTTCTGTTTTTTTCTGTCAAGATGGAGTGCTGAGTGTACATTAATGAGAAATAAAATGAACTTTTTTGATTTTGGCAAATGGCTGCAATGACACAAAGAGTGAAAAATTTAAAGGGGTCTGAATACTTTCCGTACCCACTGTACATGCTTATAGAAGGCAATGTTATTAGGAAGAATCATATTAATTATAATTGCTATGCAGATGACACTGATGAAGATAAGACTGATGAAACAAACCAGTTGGCTAGACTTCAAGCATGTCTTAAATACATAAAAGCTCCAATGACAGAATAACTTTCTAATTATAAATTCAAAGAAAGGTATTTTGACCTAAAAACCTCAGTACTATGTTATCTAACCAGTTACTCCGGTTGGTATACCTTTGGCCTCCATGAGAAACCTTTTTAATTTTGACAAGAACTCACACATAAAACAAATCTCTAGAACTGCCTTCTTTTCACTTGCTGTTGAAGCCAGTTTGTAAAATGGGAAAGATTTAATGGTATCAAGTGCTGAGATTGCAGAATGCAACCTTCTTGCATAAGCCAGGGCCTTTCTATTCACCCTGGTTAGATTAATTTGTATCTCTAAAGGCCTTTACATACCATGAACAAAGCTAATAAAGCGAAAAATTAAATCTACCAGAGATGGTCACATCAAACGCTGAACGTTGAGTATGGTTCTGAGAAGTCGCGGTATGGACTCCTCAAGAAGGGATGATAACCATGTCTGAATTTTTATCATGAATCGGGAGAGTCAGGACCAATTAAGCGCCAACACCAAACTCAGTTTTTAAAAAAGCTTTATTTCTTTCTTGGATCAGAGAGCAGGGTAAAATGTGGAATATTAACTGACCAGAAGATGGAGACAAAAAACCAGGGGTGTTATGGAGGATGATGGTTACTGCCTAAGCCCACACTTGGTACCTGCGAGGGGGCCTAGACAGATGGCGGCTTGAATCCAGGACTTGGCCCGCTGAGCAACATCTGACGGTGCTGTTTGTCTTGGTCAGAGACGCCTGGTGATCCAGCAGGTAAACTCAAAATAGTCCGGATATTACGATAACAAAAAACTCCTCCAACAGAAAAAACTCAACGCTCAGAGGAGGGGGAAAATTACTGATGGATTCAACAAACAGGAACAAGAGGGCTGAACTACTCTAGACTCTGAATAGGTACTTCTTCTTCTTCTTTACGTAGTCCAAACTAAACACAAAATTATTCCTCTTCTTAGAGACATGAAAACTCAAACAAAGGCTTACTTGAATCAGCGTGGTCTTCCTGAACAGAATAGAGTAGACATCATCCTTCTGATGATGGTGTGGGGCCCTTTCCATTTGGCCAGCAGCTTGCAGTTGGATGATGGGAGGAGCAGGAGGACCTTCGGCTGGGCCGGAACTCGCGGTGCCTCGCCTGCTAGTCATACCAGGTTTTTTAACTCTGCTGAGCATCCTGCAGGTTCAGCTCTGCCTCCTCTTCATCCTTGGCCAGCCAGTTCCTCATCTCCAGGATGTACACTCCGCTCACTGGCAGCAGTGGACGGTGTCTCCCAAACTTTCTGTAGAAGTTCCAAGGGGCCCAGGATGTCCCAGCTGTAAAGGAGCTCGAAAAAAGAGAAGCCTGTTGAAGCCTGGGGCACCTCATGGTAGGTGAAGAGCAGGAATGGAAGCCACTGGTCCCAGTCTTTGCCCGTGTCTGCAGCAAACTTCTGCAGCATCCTCTTCAGTGTCTGGTTGAACCTCCCAACCAGTCCATCAGTTTGAGGATGGTAGGGTGTCATCTTTAGGGTGGAGATCATCAGCTGCTGGTCTAAAAGCTGCATGAGATGGGAGGTGAAGTTCGTGCCCTGGTCCGTCAGGATCTCAGCTGGGATGCCGACCCTGAACAGTTGAACAAGGGCATGTACAACTGCAGGCGCTGTGATGGTACACAGTGTGAAAGCTTCAGAAAAATACAAGCAAAGCCTCAGGCAGTAATGCCCTGCAGTAAGTGAAGTGACGGTGTGGACTGATCAATCAGAGGCCACTCTTCAGGGCGTGTTCGATTCAGCCAACTGGGACATTTTTTGCAGCAGCGTGGGTGGAGGCATAGAGGAGTTTATGGAAGTGGTTGTGGGATTTATTGGGAAAATTCATCAGGACTTTTCCCAATCAAAAGCCATGGGTTGACAAATCCATCCGTGACGCTCAGCCAGAGGGTCTTCTACAGGCATCTTGCCCAGACCAAAAGGTCCCGTGACACCTTCAGAAGCCATGCAGATCTGATGCTCCCTTGGTGATTGATGTGGTAGACAGTCAAGGTGTTGTCCGACTGTATAAGCATGTCTTCCTCTCACGTATGGCATAAAATGCTTGAGAGCCAGATTCCTTTCCCACAGCTCCAGCACATTGATGTGTGCGTTCCCACTGCCACTGCCCCTGAGCTGCCCCGAGCTGCCCCTGGACATGTAGCCATCATGGATGTTCTGTCCAAGACCATCCCAATGAAAGTTGTGGTCTGAGGGGGAGTCAAGCAGCTCTTCTCCAAATTGATTTGGAGTCCTAACTGGGCCATGTGTGAAAGCAGATGGGCCATGTCCTGAATTGCCTGAGTGTCCTACCAGTCATCCAAGTATGGCAACAACTTCATACCCCGGGCCTGCAAGGAAGCAAGAAAAGGGTGGATTACTCCTGATCCAGCGCTAGGGCATTTGCCGGGTCGCTGATGATGGTCATTTTGACCCAGCTTGAGGGGAGGGAGGGGAGCTTGAGGCTGTCCAGGTGATATATGGGCTGCACCAGGAAAGTCCCTGCCTGCCCTCAGTGCCAGATGTTGCTGGTAATGGCTGCTGATGGTGGCAGGGTTCTGGGGGCTGCCGTTGGACCTCTCAATCTATTTGGAGGGGCCATGGGTCTATTGAGGCCCAAAATCCAAAATGCGACGTGACTCCATCAGGGGAGACTGCGCAAGCCATACCTGATGGCGAGTCTGGACGAAAAAAGACATCATCCGACCCAGCTCCTGTGTCAGTAGGGCAAAAACCTTCAATGCTGCATCACTAAAACCAATGGAAGAACTGGCAGCACTGTTGTCCTGCAGAGAGGCCGATAGGGCAAACCTAAGGCGAACCACTGAATTGCCAAGACTCCATGTATAGAATTATCTCCTGCCTCACTCAGTGAGCTCCAAAAAAGAAATTAAGCTCATTTCTGAAGCCCAAGAGGCCACCACCTACCAAGCAAAGATTATTACACCAAAAAAATAGTGGACTGGGGTGGTATGCACTTCCCTGTCGCTCCAACATGACATCGTAATGAAAAATCTAAATGCTGAAAGCTGAGAGTGGGGAGCACGAACATTGCCGTCACCAGCAGAGGCTTACTGACAAACAGAAAACAACTATGGCGCATTTCAACTGCAGCAAAATAATCCTACACCTATCACAGACAGCTGGGAGAAAGGGTACAATGCAGCCATCACCAGCAGGTTTACTAAGTTTAGCGTGAATTCAATGAAAGACAGCTAAGACTTTTAACACCGCATGCTTGGGGAAGAGGACGAGCACGCTGTCTAAACTGGCAGAGGTGAAAAACAAAAGAAAAAAAATATTTAATAACCTGAATATTGAGCATATCAGCATATTTTGTGTTTGATATATTCACAAGAATGTATTTTATTTCGTTATGATAGTGCATAAAGGCATTTATGGTATTTCATTTTGATTTAAATAATTTTATGTTTTTACTAAAAAGTTAAAATATGCATTTCCGTCCATTCATCCATCTTGTTACGCTTATCCGGGGCCAGGTCGCGGGGGCAGTAGCCGAATCAGGGATACCCAGACTTCCTTCTCCCTGGACACTTCCTCCAGCTCTTCTGAGGGGACACCGAGGTGTTCCCAGGCCAGCTGGGAGACATAGTCCCTCCAGCAGTCTTCCCCGGGGCCTCCTCCCGGTGGGACATGCCCGGAACACCTCCCCAGGGAGGTGCCCAGGAGGCATCCGAAACAGATGCCCGAGCCACCTCAACTGACTCCTCTCGAGGTGGAGGAGCAGTGGCTCTACTCCGAGCTCCTCCCGGGTGACCGAGCTCCTCACCCTATCTCTAAGGGAGCGCCCGGCTACCCTGCGGAGGAAGCTCATTTCAGCCGCTTGTATCCGCGATCTTGTCCTTTCGGTCATGACCGAAAGCTCATGACGGTGAGGTGAGGGTAGGAACATAGATTGACCAGTAAATCGAGAGCTTTGCCTTCCGGCTTAGCTCCTTCTTCACTACAATGGACCGGTACACTGACCGCATTACTGCTGCCAATCCCCCGATCCGTCTGTCAATCTCACGCTCCGTCCTTCCCTCACTCGTGAACAAGACCTTGAGATACTTAAACTCCTCCACCTGAGGCAGGATCTCTCCCCTAGCCTGGAGATGGCAAACCACCTTTTTCTGGTTGAGTACCATGGCCTCGGACTTGGAGGTGCTGATTCTCATCCCAGCCGCTTCACACTCGATTGCAAACCGCCCCAGTGCACGCTGGAGACAACATCATCTGCAAAAAGCAGAGATGAAATCCTGTGGTCTCCGAACTGGACTCCCTCTGGCCCCTGGCTGCGCCTAGAAATTCTGTCCGTAAAAGTAATGAACAGAACCGGTGACAAAGGGCAGCCCTGCGGAGTCCAACGTGCACTGGGAACAGGTCTGACTTACTACCGGCAATGCGAACCAAACTCTGGCTCCGTTTGTACAGAGACCGGATAGCCCTCAGCAAAGGGCCCCAGACCCCATACTCCTGGAGCACCTCCCACAGGATGTCACGAGGAACCCGGTCGAATGCCTCCAAGTCCACAAAACACATGTGGACTGGTTGGGCAAACGCCTATGAACCCTCGAGCACCCTTGAGAGGGTGTAGAGCTGATCCAGTGTTCCACGGCCGGGACAGAAACCGCATTGTTCCTCCTGGATCCGAGGTTTGACCACCGGCCGGATCCTCCTCTCCAGCACCCTGGCATAGACCTTCCCCGGGAGGCTGAGGAGTGTGATCCAGTGTTAATTTTGACAGCAGATTTTAATTTAGTTTTAGTCATAGTCTTTTGACTAAAATGCGATTTCAGTTTCAGTCATATTTTAGTCATCTGCTTTGTCTTAGTTTTAGTCAACTAAATAGCATAAGATTTTAGTCGACTAAATCTACTGTAGATTTAGTCGACTAAAATCTATTGGGTTTAATTTAAGTGTAATTTAGTAAAACTATTGTAATATACAAAAGATTCTAAATTAAAATTAAATGAAAAACAAGTTTCATTAAATATATATGGAATATGGCCTTTCCATAAAAGACCAAAAATTAGATATGCATTGTTTATAACCTGCATATGACATTCTTCATTCTTTAAAGCAAAAGTGCAACTCCAAAATATTTAAGAGAAAAACTGTATTTAGCAGTAATGCCATTGCACCAAACATGAAACTGACCCATATATCTTCTCTTTGTTTTCTCCAGGCTGTTGCCATTTCATTATAGTTTAAGTTAGCAGGGGCCAGTAGTCTGTACTGGTCAGTCAAACAGGGACAGTGAAAGACAGAAACCCAGTGTAGGCTATGATGATGTCGTGTACTCACGCATCCCACGTCATCAGGTGGATCAGTTACTTTTCAATTGTGCGTCTAAGAAGATTAATTCTAATTGGATCGTTTCTAAAAATGTCCCTCACTCACATTTTCGTCTCGTTTTTATTAGTCAACGAAAATGTCAATATATATTTATTTAGTTTTCGTCGTCATCACTTAATTTTTATTTAGTTAACGTCTTGTTTTCGTCAGTGAAAACTTGTCGTTGACTAAAATTATAACGAAAATACTTCGTCAACGAAATTAACACTGGTGTGATCCCTCTATAGTTGGAACACACCCTCCGGTCCCCCTTCTTAAAAAGAGGAACCACCACACCGGTCTGCCAATCCAGGGGTACTGTCCCCGAACGCATTTGTATTATCTTAAAAACTGTTATAAATATAGAGAATTCATTTAAAAAAAACCCAGGTATATTTTTGTTATTTTATTTTTCATGGTGTTGGCGTGTGTGACGTGAGGACACAGAAGCGTACGCATAGAATTAGAAAAATGTAAGCGAAAGAGAGGGAACTGAAAATGGCGATGCTCGCTTAAGGCATGTGCACGCTGTGGAAAAAGTGTTTAGAGCCACGGTTAAGTTAGCCTGGACAGTTTCTCCTTGCTCCGGAGGACAGCGAAGGATTCGTGGACGACTTGCGCCGTGAGGTTGTGATTCTGAACTGTTTTCCGAGGACGCACCTGAAAGAGCTAAGCTAATGTTAGCATCGCCGTGTCTGTATTAATTACCGCGGAGCCAAGCCAGAGGAGAGACGATGTGGCTGCCGGAGATTCTGCACTCACCTGAAGAAGTCGGTAGGGGAAGTCTGTATGCCCATTTTCCTTTGGACCGTGAGGGATTTGGTTTTTCCATATTGGTAGGATTACCGATGATTAATTTCTAATGGATGTGAGGTCCAACGTGCACCAACATTAATTGCAAGCTTGCATATAAAACAAACTAAGAGTGCACTCGCAAACAAACAATCCATATCTTCCCCTGGGGGTTAAAATACTTTTTGAGTATACATTTCTGTTAATCATTTATGCATTTAATTAATACAAAAACTTAAAACGCATTTATTGTGTACTTTTTATTTTCTGTACTGTAAGACGCACTGCAAAAGAATAATTTCAAGGGAATTTATATTAAGTACACATGTTTGATTGGTTCATATTATTTCTGAGAAGCCTTTCATTATTTATTTAAAGGTGGAAGTCATACTTTTACCCTAGACAGAGATTTTATACATCGGGATGTCTCTTTTACTATAATGTTAATTGAAGTAAAGGGGTCTTATAGTTGTTACCTCATTATAACGAGCTGGGTGGTAAAAGGGTTACAAATATATATGTACATGGGGTGAGCTCTCAGATACAAACCAGAGGGCGAAACTCCACTTCTCTGACCAACACGGCCACAGGGCTCCCAGTGACTGCAACTTAGTGCTTCATTTGTTTAAGCAAGTGAAACGTAGTGCAAACGACATGCAAGAAGAAGAGAGGAACAGAGCCTCAGATGACACTGGAATATATCACCTCTGGGGGTCATCTGGGGTCACAGGTGACTTTTTTGGTATAATTACCAAAGGGAATGTGCAAAGGGAACATTCAGTGGTTTCAGCACTGCCCTCTGGCAGTTAGAATGGATGAAATAGAACCGAGAACTAACATGCTAACATGCATCGACAATATATAAGACATTGCCATAAACGATAAAGCACTCTTTTACCCCAGTAACCCCCTTTGACCCCTCTATTACTAGAGGTCAACCGATCTATCGGCTGTGCTGATTAATCGGCCAATTTCTTGCACATTTTAATCGGCATCGGCCCGTTTCACTGCACATTAGGCCGATTTATAGGCAGGCGCATCTGCGACCAGTTAAGTGTTGTTGTGGAACACGTGAAGACGTGTTGCGACAAGCAGGTTGTCACCACCGGTGTTTAGTGAGCTGAAAAGCATCCAAAAATGGTAATAAAGTACTTATCTTTCATTTTTAATTTAGCCTTATACATTTCATTGGTTGAGTATGAAGCTACTTTTGGAGAGCGATTGTCTGGTCTGTATTGTTAGCGAGCTGTAGTTTAGGCTGTAGGCACGGGTACCAAAACATGCTAACAAGCCCCAGCGGCTAAATTATTATAGTCGCATAGAAACGGCTTCAGCTATTGATGTCCGTTGAAAACCATTAATTTCCAACGCCTAATTACATTGTAGCATATTAGAATTGATGCTGACCATTATGTGTGCAACAAATGTGTAAGTAGAAACGCGTGTGAAATTCAGACGAATATTCTCACTAAAACACGCAGGATAACATTCCTCAATAAATGTGCCTGTGCGTCCGACACACGCAACACGGGCACGATGCTCCCACCAAAAAATACACTTTTAATTTCTACTTTCACATGCAAATGACTTCTTGTATATATTGTTTGTTTACGCATATTCTTAGACTGTGGACCTTTGAGTTATAGTCAAAAAACATAAGGATCATGCAATAAATCAATCCTGTTTTTTTCCAAAACATATTAGGATTGTAATGTGCATGGAATAATTATTATATAATTATAGAAAAAGTGAGTTTAAAATGACAAATCTTTAAGTATTTCACTCAGCCAACATCAGGGAAGGCCAAGTGCAATATCTGCCAGAAGTTGCTGAGCATGGGAGCAGAAAAAGCAAGGACAAAAAATACTACAAACATAACAATTATATACTTTTTATTCCTGGGCACTTTTATACCTTGTGAGATGAAGGGGGAAAATTAAAATCGGCCAAACAAATCGGACAAACCTAGGCTATAAGAAGATTGCCAAGACCCAGAAACTGAGCTGCAGCACGGTGGCCAAGACCATACAGCGGTTTAACAGGACAGGTTCCACTCAGAACAGGCCTCGCCATGGTCGACCAAAGAAGTTGAGTGCACATGCTCACCGTCATATCCAGAGGTTGTCTTTGGGAAATAGACGTATGAGTGCTGCCAGCATTGCTGCAGAGGTTCAAGGGGTGGGGGGTCAGCCTGTCAGTGCTCAGACCATACGCCGCACACTGCATCAAATTGGTCTGCATGGCTGTCGTCC
The DNA here is from genome assembly GCF_900324485.2 of Mastacembelus armatus. Taxonomy (NCBI): domain Eukaryota; kingdom Metazoa; phylum Chordata; class Actinopteri; order Synbranchiformes; family Mastacembelidae; genus Mastacembelus; species Mastacembelus armatus. Next base: position 3,493,126 of record NC_046646.1, read on the forward strand.
AAGAAGGAAGCCTCTTCTAAAGATGATGCACAAGAAAGCCAGCAAACAGTTTGCTGAAGACAAGCAGACTAAGGACATGGATTACTGGAACCGTGTCCTGTGGTCTGATGAGACCAAGAGAAACTTATTTGGTTCAGATGGTGTCAAGCGTGTCGGGCGGTAACCAGGTGAGGAGTACAAAGAAAAGTGTCTCTTGCCTACAGTCAAGCATGGTAGTGGGAGTGTCATGGTCTGATGCTGCATGAGTGCTGCCGGCACTGGGGAGCTACAGTTCATTGAGGGAAGGGAGGGTAAAGGTGATGGACTGGCCAAGCAAGTCTCCAGACCTAAACCCTACTGAGCATCTGTGGGGCATCCTCAAACGGAAGGTGGAGGAGTGCAAGGTCTCTAACATCCACCAGCAACCTGTGAAGCTCTGGTGAACTCCATGCCCAAGAGGGTTATGGCAGTGCTGGAAAATAATGGTGGCCACACAAAATACTTTCGGCCCAGTTTCGACATTTTCACTTAGGGGTGTACTCACTTTTGTTGCCAGCGGTTTAGACATTAATGGCTGTGTGTTGAGTTATTTTGAAGGGACAGCAAATTTACACTGTTATACAAGCTGTACACTCACTACTTTACATTGTAGCAAAGTGTCATTTCTTTAGTGTTGTCACATGAAAAGATATAAATTATTTACAAGAATGTGAGGGGTGTACTCACTTCTGTGAGATACTGTATATCGGCCAACAGCTGCACTGATTTCTAAATATCGGCATCGGCCAGAGAAAACCCATATCGGCCGACCTCTATCTATTACCTTAGCAAACTCTGGGTTGTGAAACTTTAGGTTGGCTATTAGATTTCTAGAGATGAAAGCCGCACCATCCAAGGTGGGGTGGATGCCGTCCCTCGCTACCAGACCAGGTTTTTTACAGAAAGTGGCCCAATTGTCTATGAAGCCCACATCGTTTGCTGAACACCACCTACACAGCCAGCGACAGAAAGACGACATGCGGTTAAACATGTCATTCCTGGTCAGACTGTGTATATATATGTAGATATGTACATTTTCTTCTTTCTCCCACTTTGGACTCTGGAGGATGGGGTGGGCAGGACCCTGTCCATCTTCCAGTTCGTCTTTCTTCTGGTCTTTCTGTCCTGATCTGGTTGAACAATACACATCTAACTTTTTTATGCATTACACAGCAGTTGACACACATTTACAACAAAAACATCAATAATTAAAGGATGGAAAATAACCAAACAAACAAATAAAATAAGCATGCTTCACTTTGTCAGACCGGCTCCATTTAAATTATTTCATGATTCATCAGTTCTGATGGTAATCAGCCCTGGGTGTGGCAAGTGAAATTTAAGTCAGCTTTCTAAAAATGTTGTTAATCATTGTTCATTCATTATATTTAGAAGATGAGTCATGCCAACTGGACACCTAGTAGCTGAGTCAACCTGGCTTCTTCAATTTAAGGGGAGGTTGGTTAGAGATCTCAAATGTATCCTCCAAGTTGGTTTCACTCCACCCCTGGCCTAAATACGCTCATTAGGTGAGCTATGAATCGGGTGAGAGTTGTTAGATCTACACTGTTGAATTAGTTTCACTTCACACCTGGCCTGAATAAGCTCATTAGGTAAACAGTAGCAGTAAGTGCAGGTGAGGGTCGTTAGGATCTAATGGTCAACTCTTGTGACTCCTCTGATCCACAAACTGGGTGTAGAGTGTGTCCTCCCTAGAAGACATTTAATGTGTTCCTTAATTTCCTGGGACCAGATGAAAGGGCAGCCTGGTAGATTGAAGGTTATGTCTGAGCCCTCCACCCCTGTTAAGGGAGGGTTTTTCTACTTGAACATATATAGCTTCTCTGACCCCTCTCTCAAACCACTTATCTTCTCTGTCCAAAATATGTACATCACTGTCTTCAAATGAGTGTCCTGATTCCTTTAAATGGAGGTGCACAGTTGACTGTGGTCCTGGGGAGCTGCTCCTCCTGCGTTGGGCCATCCTCCTGCTAAGTGGTTGTTTGGTTTCTCCAATGTAGAGTTCTGAGCATCCTTTCTTATACTGGACGCCATATACTATGTTGCTCCTCTTATGTTTTGGTGTCCCCTTTTTAGTTTCTGTGTCATGTGACACACAGCTATACTGGATTTGTCAGTCACTGGTGTACATCACTTGAAATTGACCAAGGGAGAAGCCACCACTTTCTGTTTTATTTTGAAGGAGCATTTTAATATACCCTTAATGAAAGAAGCGCCTGAATATGATTACAATGTCAATAAATATTAAGAATTAATATTAAAAGAGAGCTAAAAGAGTTTTTTTTTTTTTTAAGATAATCATGACTGAATTATATGTTTTACGAATGAAAAGGAAATGTACGGTAGGTGTAAGGGTATTGGTTTTGTTAATCAAAACATATTGCTTGGACACAACCTTGTACAAGAGTGGTTTTATTTGGATTTAAAATAGACACAAGTCTGATTGAATGATTTAAATTTGAAGTGCCATTTGTATTGAATATTGCACATCTACAGGACACAGAAGACTGTTGCAACATGCATAGGTCAGACATCCTCACACAAAAATTCCCACTGTCCTGTGAAATACGTTGCTAGAATTTATTAGGATTAGTATTAGTATCAAGCCAGAATATGGATAGATATTTCATTGAATTGCTGGCCATTAACACTTTTGAAAAACAGGGATCAAAATATTGACTCATCATTTACCATTTTAAATGTTTCTTGTTTCCATGGAAATACAAACGATAAAGATATCTCTAAAGATAAAATTACAAAATATAAAATATCTCTTAAGCCTTTAACTTTATCAGTACAAGGCATCAATAACTCTCGGCAAAATGACATATACTTTACCCTATACCCTAGATTTGATTCAGACTTCTTTCACTAAAACGGAGATATAAAGGGGGATCAACTAAATCTAATTATATTCTGAAAGGATATGTTTGAAAGCTTTCATCTGTAATATACAGTAAATCTTCTCTGTTAAGGCAAGTGGTGACTTTGCAAAAGAATGATGGCAGATATCTTGGAACATATTGCAAAAAAGCAGTTATAGGTGCTGAAAATATTTGCTTTTTCATGAGCCATGAAATTCAACTCATTTAAAGGATGAGAAATATTGAATATCTGTACATAAAAACTGCTTTTTCATCTTCAGAGTCCACACATATTTTGCAATGGGTTTAAGTACTTCTTATGTGTCCACTACAGGTACAGTATGTGGTCCACTCAAGCAGGTCTGTCTTCACTCGTCTCAGGTTTCACTGTTCTATTTTACACAATAATCAGTGGATGTGATTTTTATTTGCTTTAATAATTGTATTCATCACTGATATCAGCATGCCTTTCTTGTTCCAAAAACAATAAGTGCACTTTTGAAACGTCCCATTGAAACATACCTGCAATAATCTAACTACAATATGTCCTTGATAGGGAAACATGCTGTCTAAATGAAATAGCAGGAACACTACAATATATATTTAACAAAGCGAGGTAATATATTGTATGCCCTTTCAGACAAGGCAAGCCACTGGTAAGTAAGCTATACATAGTGGATATACAATATTGTATTTTGTTGGATCTGTCTGATGATCCTGAGCATCTGCTCCAGTATCCATTCTCATCCGGGGATCAAAAATCTGAGACAGCTTTATTCAGGCCCCTGGACTGATTGTAGGTGATTCAGGACCATCATTATTACCCTTTCAGGTTTTCTGCTCATGTCATTAGCTCATGCAATTTAAAGAAAGTCAACCATGACACAACTTTCTCTTTGAAGCAGAGGCTAAGAGATGTAATGACTGAGATGCACTAAATGGCCACCTGAGGGTGTATATTAGTATTTTAAGATGAAGTCACCAATTCTTAATACTTAATACTGTGCAATATCAATGTCATTAAAGAGACACATTTTCATACTAAACAAGGAAAATGATTGGTTACAAACTTCTCAAACAATAGTTCAGTGTTGAAATAAACACTGAAACATCTTTTGCCTAATGTCATTATTCTTCCTGTTCATACTGGCCATTAAGAAATCCTGGGGGACAAAATCAACAGTCCCCTTCTGTGCAGAAATGTTTTTCAAAAGTTTATGAACCTAATATGAAGCTTCAGCAGACTGGATTACACAAATTAAACTGATCCTTTTTATTATAAAAAGTCCCTTTTTGTGTTACTGTTCATCCACTGTAGCTTTTGAAACCATTTTCTTATTGTCTATAAACTAGGGAGCAGCCTCAGGACATTGGATCAGTCTGTGTGTTGGTTTATCAGACCTTTCTCACTAAAAATTTGTAACAGCCTGTCTGAGGAAAAATGCCTTCTGAAGCAGTATTCCCTTTTAAAGTAAATTAGAAACTCACCTTTTTAGTCTTTCAGCTCCATAATTACTCCTCAGTTTTGATACAGAATATTTATATTTGACAATTCAATTTTGTCTAAATTATACTTTTACTCTCCTTTCATGTTCTGCCTTCTTTGTTTTTGTCTTTTCCATCACATTTTTAGACTTTACTCTTATACTATAGTTTTATTCGTTGTCGTGCTGTGTAAAAACATCAAAATGTGTTTCATTATTAAATTCAACCATTACCTTGAGCATCCTGTTTCACCAAGTCCACAAAATACACCAAATGACCCTTTTGTCATAATAATCTTACCCATTCTAATACAACTGCAACATACTACACTCAAATAACATAAGCTCTGTAAAATGACCTTTTAAGAGAGTTTCAGTAATAAGTCTGTGCTTTTGTGTCCTCTAGCAATTTGAGTAGCAAAATATAGTCTTACATCTCCATTGCAGATAGCAACTTTTCCCCTTTAATTATCATTGTCAATGCAACAGCAGAATGAATAATGTCTGCTTTTTAAATAAGAAAAAACATAAAAATTTCACAATGACTAAAATATAAACTTCACTCATCCATAATGTCAGAGGAATTACAGAAATGAATAGGCAAAGTGACAATGTAAACAAACAGGTGTATTCAGGGGATGCTAAAATGCTAAATCAAACATAATACTGAACTTAATAGTTGTATTGTCCTCAACTTTATATGCTAGTTGTTTCAGTGTGAAAGGAGTGTGAGGGTGTCACAACTGAAATATGTGCTTTCCTATGATGTCTCAAAACAGAGACATCTGAACTTTATACACCACCTATAGTTTGCTGTTGGAAATTTTACTCAGTGCAGATGTGGAGACAAACTCATATTTAATTAGTGTCCATTTCTTTTTTGTTAAATTAAAAATCAACAAATATACAAATGGTTCATATTTCAAGACCTAAAATTTTCCAACACTTTGTGGTTTACATTCAGGAACATTCATGTTGAGTGAAAAATTAAACCAAATAAAAGAAAAAAAATGATTGAAAAATATTCACAATAATATTTATGAAGACTAACAGCCATACAATATCATATATTACAACTTATTACTGTCTACCAGTCCAGTCCTTTCCAGGGTAATGAGTTCTTATAGTTTCTCCTTAGAGGGGATCCAGATGTAGGGTCCTGAATGTTCCTCTATGACCTCTTTGCAGTGGTTATAAATGTCTTCTAAGGTGTCCCCTTGAACCAGGGCTGGAAAAAGCAAGAGGAACTATTTAATGTTGTTAAACTTTACATTGAAGACTATGGTGTAAGGTTACTGCCAATAAATGTGTGTTTACTAAGATAAACACATGTATCTTACTCTATATTTTCCATATATATATATATATAATTTATGTTACACAAGAAATTATAAAATATTGTCACAACTTTCTCACTTATGCACAATCATAGGCTAGTATACACTAGTATACACTTTTTATTGACAGGTTCCTTATGCCACTCATGCACAAATTATCACCTCGATTATCTACAAACAAATATATTTGTCTTCAGAAAATTGATTTGAAAGGTCTTCAGAGAATTGATATGAAAGTTTGCATGATTATACCACCACCACAAAACCCCCAAAAATGAAGTTTGTTATGCATGCTGAGATCTTCCATCCTTCCATGCACTACTACTACTAATTCTCTTAAAATTGCATTGTTAGCTGTTAGCAGTCTACACTGTCAGGCTAGATAAACTCTAGTCAAATATCACAGCATTCAATAGGAAGGGACAAGCTGAACGTAAGTGACTTATTTTGCATTTGCACCTTTCTTAATATCATACCTGTAAAGAATTCACCAAACTCCTGCTCCAGTTTCATAGCCCTGTCAAATGTCTTCCTGGCTTGTTCCTCAGTCAGTCTCTTATTTATGTCCCTGTGGATTGGGAAAAGACACAAAATATCTCATACACATGCCCATACATGTGATTATGTCTCTTTCTTTCTCCCTCTGTCTCTCTCAACTTTACATATGTGTGTGTATATATATATATATATATATATATATATATATATCTGTGTGTGTACAGTGCTATGAAAAAGTATGTGCTCCCTTCCTGATTTTTTATTTTTCTCCATATTCGTCACACTTAAATGATTCAGATTGTCATACAAATTTGAATATTACACAAAGGTAACCTGAGGTAAATGATGCAGGTTTTAATTGATGATTTCATTTATTAAGGGAAAAAGCTGTCCAGAACCAGCTGGCCCTATGTGGAATTGTCCCCCTTTGCTAAATCCCATTTGTTCACCACTACTATGTCCAGTAGGTTAGCCATTACAGTTTGTCAGTCTGTATCTGGAAGTTCCACAGGCTCTTAGTCTGGTTGTTCTCAACCACCTTTGGGGGCATTTCCCACTATGATCCTGGGACTTTCAGCCCATACTTAGTACAGATGTTTCTGTATGCTATGGCAGTGACTTGATTCTGGTGTTCCATGTACCTTGACTGCTGCTAGCATCTTGGATCCTGTTGTTATGTGCTGGGTTGTCTCAGGGGCCTCTTTGGACAGACTGCATCTGGTGTCCTGGCTGGTGTGATAGACCCCAGCCTCTATTGATCTTGTTTTTAGGGCTTGTTCCTGTGCTACCATGATTAGTGTCCTCCGTGTTGTCTTTCAGTGTAGCTTTGTCCAGCCACTGGTAAGATTTTTCAAAATCAGCCACTTCTTCTATCTGCCGGTGGTTGATACTGTGCAGGTGTTTGTCCTGCCATGATGTTTCTTACTCTTCCTTTTCCATCTCCTGGGGTTTCTCCTGCCTGAGGTATTCACTAAGCACATCATCACTTGAGGCCATTTTCCTGATCTTTGCTGTTTCATCCTGGATAGTGGCTCTGATACTCACCAGTCCTCAGCTTTCATCTTCCCACAGTGTTCGCCTGAGCCTCAGGATGCTGGATTTTGGATGATGTCAGTGGCCTCTACCTCCTCCTTTGACCAGGTTATTATACCAGTGGGGTCTCTGCTGACCAGCAGGGTGTACAGTAGGTGTTGATATCCCAGAACTTGTTCTTCTCATTTAACTGACTTCTCACTTCCCTTACTCTTTGTACATTTTTAGCAGTTGCTGCTCTCCTTGTTCCTATTTGCCTTCTGGTAGTACAATTCCCTGGGTTATGACTACCTTCCCTCTTTTTGTTACCATCTGGCCACACTTATCCCATCCGAATGACATTCTGATGTCATTGCTGTAGATCCTAGTGGTGTGGATCACTCCTGGCGTACAGTCCAGGAGGAGGTGGCTGATAGTTGCTCCATTCTGTAGTTGGTATCCGTAACCACTCTTGGTGATGATTTTAGTGAGGAGGTTCAGGCCTATGAAGAACAGCAGCGGGAACTGTGCATCCTCTTGTTAGATATCACATTTGATAGTGATTTCTCTGACTGCCTTGAAGTTGGCCTCTAGGTTTGTTTTCCTCATTCCTATTTGATAAAGGCTCTTAGTCCTATTGATGTTGTACAGTTTCAGGCATTCCAGGATCCATGTGTGCAGCATTGATTCATAGGCTTCTTGTAGTCAATCCAGGTGATGCACAGGTTGGTCTGTCTAGTCTTGCAGTCTCAGGTGACTGCTTTATCTACCAGTAGTTGGTGCTTAGCTCCTCTGGTCCGAGCTTCTCATCCTGTCTCTAAGGGAGTGCCCAGCCACCCTAAGAAGGAAGCCCATTTCAGCCGCTTGTATCCAAGACCTTGTCCTTGTCCTTGTTGTAGGTGAGAGTAGGAATGTAGATTGACCAGTAAATCGAGCGCTTTGCCTTTTGGCTCAGCTCCTCCTTCACTACAACAGACCGGGACATCGACCACAAAGCTGCTGCCAATGCATCAATCCATCTGTCAGTCTCATGCTCCGTCTTTCCCTCACTCGTGAACAAGACCCCGAGATACTTAAACTCCTCCACCTGGGACAGGATCTCTCCCATGACCTGTAGATGGCAAGCCACCTTTTTCTGGTTGAGAACCATGGCCTCGGACTTGGAGGTGCTGATTCTCATCCCGGCCACTTCGCACTCAGTTGCAAACCACCCCAGTGCATGCTGAAGGTCCTGGCTCGATGGAGCCAACAGGACAAGATCATCTGCAAAGAGCAGAGATGAAATCCTGTGGTCCCCGAACTGGACTCCCTCTGGCCCCCGGCTGTGCCTAGAAATTCTGTCCATAAAAATAATGAACAGAACCAATGACAAAGGTCAGCCCTGCCAGAGTCCAACATGCACTGGTTACAGGTGAATGTGAACCAAGCGCCTGCTCTGGTTGTACAGAGAACGGATAGCCCCAGGCCCCATACTCCCAGAGTACCTCCCACAGTATGTCACGAGGGACATGGTCGAATGCCTTCTCCAAGTCCACAAAGCACATGTGTACTGGTTGGGTAAACTCCCATGAATTGTTGAGCACCCTGAAGAGGGTATAAAGCTGGTCCAGTGTTCCCCGACTTGGATGAAAACCACATTGTTCCTCCTGAATCCGAGGTTCTACCATTGGCCGGATTCTTCTCTAAAGCACCCCGGCATAGACCTTCCCATGGAGGCTGAGGAGTGTGATCCTTCTATAGTTGGAACACACCCTCCGGTCCCCCTTCTTAAAAAGAGGGACCACCACCCCGGCCTGCTAATCCAGGGGTACTGTCCCTGATTGTCATGCAATGTTGCAAAGGCATGGCAACCATGACAGCCCAACAACATCGAGAGACTTGAGATACTCAGGGCGTATCTCATCAACCCCCGTTGCCTTGCCAACGAGGAGCTGCTGAACTACCTTGGTGACTTCAGCTTGGTTGTGATGGGTGAATCGGCTTCCGACTCCTCAGCCTCTGCTTCCTTTATGGAAGGCGAATCGGCACGGTTGATGAGATCACTGTTGGCAGAGCACTGCTTCTCCCTCCTGAGGCGCCGGACAGCTTGCCAGAATTTCCTCGAGGCTGACCGATAGTCCTCCTCCATGGCCTCACCAAACTCCTCCCATACTCGAGTTTTTGCCTCCGCCACCGTCCGGCGGCTGCGCACTTGGTCTGCCGGTACCCGTCAGCTGCCTCAGGAGTCCCACAACCCAGCCAGTCTCGATAGGACTCCTTCTTCAGCTTGATGGCAGCCCTTACCTCCGGTGTTCACCACCGGGTTTGGGGATTGCCACCATGACAGGCACCAGAGACCTTACAACCACAGCTCCGAGCCACTGTGTCGACAATGAAAGTGGAGAACATGGTCCATTCGGACTCAATGTCCCCAACCTCGCTCGGAATCTGGGTGAAGCTCTCTCAGAGGTGGAAATTGAACACCTCTCTGACAGAGGGTTCAGCCAAACATTCCCAACAGACCCTCACAATACATTTAGGTCTGCCGAGTCAACAACACACAAATTGCTCTTTGTATTTTTGATTTTAAAATTTTAAAATTTTATGAATTATATTTTCACAGAAAAAAGAAATTAAGCGATTCTAAAACATATTTTTACACATTTTAGATATGATTTGAGTTACAGTAGTTTATTGTACACTTCTATGTGTTACATCTTCTTACACTTAGTTGTACATAAGTCATTTATGTAAGCAGTAAGCAGTATGCTTAAGTAATTTAGTAAGTGGTATTATCAATGTGAAACATACAGAAGTAAGATAAAATGGATACTCACATTAATGAATCAATAGACTTTGGTTTTATAAAGATGGCGATGGGATAGAGCTGTGCTACTTGTAGTCGTTTGATGGCATTTCCAGACACATCCAGAATGCAGTGTTTACCCTGAAACAGAGACATGAAATTGCAAGAGATGAACCGCACAAAACCACTCATGCTAGTATGTCAGGTTACATCATCAATGCTAAGACTTTTTAATCTAGAAATATTTCTTATAGGGTAAATTTTCTTGTAACTATAAGAGTATTCTCTAAACTATGTCCTACACAGCATCAAGTAAAAGCTTTTTCTTTTTATCTTTGGTAGAGAAATCACAGGTGTGCCAGGAAGATAACATGGGGATAACATAGCTACCAGAAGCTGCCAGAACTGAAGTGCACAGTTTGGCATGTGTGCCTTAATGTGTTTTTATAAAGAATTAAAGAGTCTTACCTTTTCAGCCACATATTTTACAGATTGGACACTTGTTCCATACAGATTATCATTATACTGTCCCGCCTCAATAAACTTGTGCTCTTGGATGTCCTTCTCCATTTGGTGCCTGGACATAACAAAGTGGTAGTCTTGCCCATCCACCTCATAGTCCCGCTTCGCCCGAGTGGTATCTTTGATGTAAGGAAGAAAACGAGACACTTGTTAGAGTTCTTTTGTATAATAAAAAAAACTACTACTGAACTTATGTGCCAACCACAAGACCATAATATCAAAATAACAATAAAAATAATAATCCTTAATAATCCTTCACACCTCCGGTGCTCGGGCCCTAACAATGAGCCATTAAATGGCACATATTGAAAACAAGCTAAAGGTGCAAGACATAACAAATGTTGTGAACAATGTCATAAAACCTCATATTTCAAATGAAATATAATTAATAATAAAAATGTAATAAATTTTCATGTTAATGCGACAAGCTATGCGCTGTTTGAAAGCTAACACTAAGTAGATTCCAACACTATAAGTCCTATTTCTCTACCACTAAAACTCAAAAAATAAATGTCACGCTATGAAGTGATGATTACAAATTTTGTCTTACCTTTGCTGTATTCTGGTCATAAGTTGTTTTTATACAGACAAAGCTTAAACAGTGGCCCCAGGGTATAACAATTTAAAGTTGAATAAAAACTGGATAAATTGGGGTGTTCTAACACTTTTGAGCAGTAGTGCTTTTTGTTAGGATACATCGTGCTGGAAAATTGCTGGAACAAAATATTCTGTCATCTTTATGAAAAACTAACTGAATCTTACCAGAAAAATATACCTGTGGTAGGAAGTACACTATTATTACTATTATCAAATATACATTGGTATCTTAAAACTAACAGTCCCAAACTCATTCTACATAATATAGAAGTACAAATGGCTAAAAGGAAATACACATACTTTTGGGGAGAGATTACTTCAGGACTCAGTTCTACCTAAAAAGGATCAGTTAGGCTTATGCACTGACTCACCTTGGTGGGCTGAACTTATAGCAGCTTTATGTGGTTTAAAGGGCAAATTAGAGTAAAAGAGATAGATAAACAAATCATACAAAATAAATACTACCTATGCTGATGAAGAACACCTTACACAACACAGAGGAGTGAGGTGATCATTTTAGCTTAGGGTTAGGGTTAAAATGAGGCTGTGTGTAGTTGTGACACACAAACACAAACCTGAAAATAACCTATAACTTAAAATGAAAATAGATTTTACGTTTATATCGTTATATATGGTAACATTGTATAAATTGCATCCAAAGCTTTGATGTGCGAAGCATTTGATGCATAATGAACCAATACTGATGTCTACTGCTAAATAAGAAGCATTGTCTTCCATTTTATCATTATGTATAAGACATTAGAGCTTCCACTTTCACACTGGCAAGCTGGTGGCAACAAAACTGAAAACTTGCAGATTAGGGGGAGTTACAATTGATGACACATGTCAATGTACTGAAAAGCTAAGGAAAAAACAGCAGCAGTTTGCATGCATATGATTTTGTGTATACTTTGTTCAAAGCAGTATTTTAAAATTGTTCTCTAAAGTAATTAATAATTGTAGGAACTGAACAGTTCCTACAATTGTGATATTTATCTGATTTCAGTATAACATTTTTGTGACTGTTTGTCAAGGTAATAGGAAACACTTAAGAGAAATTACCACACAACCAAAAGTAAGTACTATCGCAAACAGGAGAATACACACCACTGTGGTATTACCTGCCATTGAAACGAGTTTATGACTGTGAAACCAGAGATAAATATGTCAACACACATTTCTGTTTCACATAAGTTGCTGAAAAGGCTAGGGGTAGGATCGGGTTCTTTAGATAAATGGCTTTAGGTACAATTGTCTGTACATACAAACATTCATATTAAATTGATAACAATTTTTTTCCTCAGTTTTTAAAAACAAGAAGATAAGTAATCTAAATTTGTTTTTCATCTCATGATACCACAGTAAATAGGTATATAGTATTAAAGGTAATACATACAACAATGAAGAATGCAGAACATTAAAGGACACTGGAGGGATGAGTAGATGATGTTGGCATACAGTGAAAATTAAAGCATCACACAAACTCCACAGGATATACAATCATGGCAATGAAAGTTTAAGTAGCATGTAGATGCATTAATAAAATCAGACAATGACCTCACAATGTTAGTATCAAGTCATTATATGTCTTCTAGTAGAATACTACCTGTAATTTCACATTATTCTTTGTTTTACTGTATGTTGTTGTACTTGAATAATTAAAAACAGATTCCTGATAATGTTCCTTGAACTACTTACGTGGCACACAAGACCCAAACTTGTCTGGGAACTCTGAAATCAGATCGTCGTTGATTCTGTCCTTCATTGGTCCCAGGATTATGACAGGTCTGGCATAACTAACTGAAAGGAGAAACAAGGACTGACTGCTTGTTTGTATGCAACAATGCAATACATAGTATGTTCATAATGATATAAGACAAATATGATAACAAGACAATACATTTTGTTTTGCTTAATAATTGTCTGTAGCTCACATTAGCTCATGTACAGTTGCGATTCAAAATGTCTGTGTTTGCAGTGCCCTGCCAGTGGCTTTGTGTTAGCAAGGCAGTGGTTTTAATCCCTCACTGGAGTAAATATAAAAAAATAAAAAATCCAATGTGCAGTCCCTCTTTCTGCCACCAGGTGTTGCAAAACGTATCCTGTTTATGGATGCACAAATACTACTGCAGATAAATAATTTGTTGCACCAGGTTACATGTATCTATTCAAAGATCTATTAAACATGGAGCACAGCATCATAAGTTAGTAAAATAGTACACCATGTACAGTTTGCTAGAATGAAAACATCTTTGGGAACGCTCATTTCATATATCACACAGCTGTTGTCACAACCATATGTTGTCTTTCATTTTATCAGCAAAAATATTGTCACCTGGGCTTTATTAAAACACTTCTGCTGTCCACAGACAGGGAAGACTGGAGGTGTAACAGTGTAACACTGCACTGTCTACTTTAATTCAACTCTCCCAAATTACTATTTTAGTCTACTTTTTCAATCACCCTGTGTCCTTAGTATGAGCAACATACAGCTGGAGAAAATGGTGAAGGTACAAAGTATAGTGCTGACATTGACACAAGTTCAATTCCTAGCCCGAGTCCTAAGGCTGTTTTTAAGGCAATTTTTAAGTTTTATTCTCTTTTCATTATTTTTAGACAACAAACTAACAAGTGGCACAGACTGACACATGGCAGCAGTGTACATATTGCATATGTAATGACTTAACATCACTACATATTATTAAATGTCTGCTTCCACATTTCTCTACTGAAATCTTTACACTCTAAAGAAAATTTCCACGTTTTTTTGTTTTTGTTTTTTTTTTTTTTTGCATGTGGAGGTCCTACAGAATGGCTGAAAAATTAGGCTACAGAATAAACCTGCTAAATAAGAATATATAATATGTAACAATATAACAATTGCACAGCTAGTCCGTAAAAAATAATAGCCACTCTCAGTTGTGTTGTTAGACTTGAAACGTTCCAGAGGAGAACTCTTCACTAACTGAAACCTCAACTCTCAACTCTTTGTGACTTTTTTAACAAAGTAAATCCTTAGCCATGCATTTTAACCAGTGAATGACACAGTGTTAATGCTGACAAAGCAAAGCTCTAGCAATGAATCTATAAATATATTTTATTGTGATAACATAGGCTGCTTTACACTGTGCTTCCTTGAATTCAGAGCCCCTCCAGTGGATTTTTAATATTAGTCTTAAAACAAGACCTGGTGCAGTGGAAAACATCTTGTCTGGTTCTGATGCCCAAAGTGGTGCACCTAGTCAGGTTGAATGACTATCAACCTGCTGCCTTAACATCCTATATTATGAAGACCTTGAAGCATCTGGTCCTGTGGTTCCTGAGGTCAGAGGTTACTGATGGACCCACTCCAATTTACCTGCGCATGTTGTAGTGGAGGATGCCATTCTCTACATGCTGCACTTGGCCTGCATCTATTCGGAGGACCGGGATGCTAAGTGAGGATCCTTTTTTTGACGTTTCAATTGCATTTAATACCATCTAATCACACATACTGAAAGACAAGTTGGAGGGGATGGGGGTAGATCATTCCCTGACCTCCTGGATACCAGACTACCTGACAGAGCAGCCTCAGTATGTCAGGCTTGACAGCTGTGTCTCTGGGATGGTCAAGAGCAGCAAGAGTACTCCTCAGGGAACTGAGCTGAACTGTGCTTTTCACACCCAACACAGTGGACTTTAACACACCTCAGTGACCTGCCATGTACAAAAATATTCAGACGATACAGCTATTGTTGCATGTATCAGGAGTGGTCAGGAACAAGAGTACAGGGACCTTGTGGATGCCTTTAGGGATTGATGCAGTAAGTGCTATCTCCACCTGAATACGACCAAAACCAAGGAGATGGTGGTGTACTTCAGAAGAATGTGGCCACCTAATCAACTAGTCTCCATACAGGGGGAGGATATTGAGGTGGTGCACACCGACAAGTACCTGGGGGTCCTTGTGGATGATAAGCTGGACGTATCCCCCAACACCAGCGGCCTTTACAGGAAGGGGCAGAGCCACCTGTTCTTCCTGTGGATGCTGACATTCTTTGATGTGTATGCTAAGATGCTGAGCATGTTTTACCACACCGTGGTGGCCAGTAAACTCTTCTATGCAGCAGTGTGTTGGGGAGGCAGCTTGAAGAACAAAAGCACCAAGTGACTGGATAAGCTGGTTAAAAAAGTCAGCTCAGTGCTTGGTATGAGACTGTACTCATTAAAAATGGTTGTGGAAAGGGCAACATTGACCAAACTGGAGGGTATAATAAACAATAGCAGACA
The DNA here is from genome assembly GCF_900324485.2 of Mastacembelus armatus. Lineage (NCBI taxonomy): Eukaryota > Metazoa > Chordata > Actinopteri > Synbranchiformes > Mastacembelidae > Mastacembelus > Mastacembelus armatus. Next base: position 3,508,532 of record NC_046646.1, read on the forward strand.
TCCTCTCCACAGCTTCCTGGAGTAGCAGAGGAGCAGCTGCAGCAGTTGGCGCCGCTCACTGCGCTGCTGAACAGAGCAGTTCAGAAGATCCATTGTCCCTACGGCAACAAGGATGATCAATTCCTTTCTTTCTGAACTGGCCACACACTCATACACCACTGTGCCACATCTGGGCTGGACTGGGGAGTGGTCAGTTTTAACTTTAATTTTGATTTTAATGTTGATGACGGGAAGTGTGGTTGATCTATGAGCTACTGAGCATGTAAATTTCCCTTTGGGGGATGAATAAAGTTATATCAGTCTATCTATAATCTATTTTTACTGACATACAAGGTAAATCATTGAGTAGAATAAAAGTAATGCAGAGATATTTTAATAATACTAATAATTAGTCATATTACCACTGCAGCTACAGCTGTCTGTCTTTCAGTCTATATTTTGCTGTATGTTTCTGTCATTTTCTCCTTTTAATGTGAACTCTGCACATCTGGGAGGGAACACAGTGCATACTCTCACTGAGTTCAGTAGCCTCTCTCCCAAGAGCTCCCATACCATTTTTACACATAATGACCAATGTTGCATCTAAGGAGGAGTGCTCCAGTTGGTCCATGACAGTCACTGATCTGACACTTCAATCCACAGATAACTAGTCCAAAAAGTAACATATGAATGCAGCTCAAGAGCAAATACCCTGCACATGTTTTGATGATGTTTCAGGCACCACTGACAATAATCAGTTTCTAGAAGCACGGGCTGTCTAGAAAAACTTCAAGATAGGGGAGCTGGAACACACTGGGAACAGGAGGTGACAGCACACAGGGAGACTAAGGTAGTTAAATGCTGGGTGGTAGGGGCTCAACTGATCAGAGAAATAGGAGCAGAGTTAACATAATTCACTGATGTGGAAACAAGAGCCCGAGGAAGAAATACACTGGGTCAAGGTTGCTCAGATTAATTAAAGAGCATGACATGAGGAGAGCCTTAAATTAAATGCATATTGCAGCAATAAATGCTTAAAACTTTGATGTGAGTGTACTGACTAAATCTAGAACATTTTCATTTTCACAAAGCCCGAGACACAGCTTCAGCTTTGATGGCGTTCCTCAATTTCCCTTTGTGTTGTCAATCACATTGTCACAAATGTACTATATGTGTAAGCAATATCAGCATGAAGCTCATTAATACTGTGACTCATACTAGGGCTTTCATTATACATTTACTGACAAAGGCTTACTTTCTTGACGGATCACAGGTTCATATGAGAGAATGACATCTTCTTGACTCCCTGTTATAGAACAGAGTGAAAAACGTTAGGATTTTTTTTGGATAAATATAAATTATTGATGTAAAAACATTTCTGTTTGGCCAAAAGTCCCATGCATGGTAACATATATCACAAAACATGTTATTTTGTGTCTGTCAAACTGTATAAAAGTTGACTACTTTGGCCAGTCAAATGCATGTTTCCAGTTGATGCAAAATTATAGTGTAAACTGTCAGTGGCACAGCATACAAGAAAATTATTTTATCTTTATATTTTTATTTTGTGGTAAACTGACTAAATTCAGGACCTCAGAAATCTAGATTCAGTATGGCATTTGGGATTTAAGAATACCTGGCAATACTCTAAACTACAGTGACTTTTAACAAATACATGACACTTTAGTCACATCATTTTACACAAATTTAGCGGATCACTTGAGGGTTTGTTGAACGTGATGTGCTCTTAGTTCCAAATAAAATTTTCCCCCAAATCAATTTGAAAAGACAGTTCCATATTTGATAATTGATTTTTTTTTTAGGCAAATCCCACCTTTGCAACAAACAGATGTGAGTCTTTTGACAAATGTTAACACAATCATTTTTATTTAATGAACTGAGCATATGTAAAGGTTTGGCCATTCTGCTAAATCAGTACTTTATAGCGCCACCTACTGTTTGAATTGATTTCACCAAACATCAGTAGATTCTGGATACAAATGTGATGCAGTTAAAATCCAACATCAGCTGACATTTTTGAAATGACTGTCACAGGCCCCCCAATAAAAATCTGTTGTTAGATATTAAACATCTGTGTGTGTAAGGGAGTCAAAAAATATCTCAAAACTTAAAGTGCACTGCAGGAAGATGGGCTGCAAATCCTAAATTGAGAATACAAAGTTAGTAGGGGGCCCAAACCTTTGCATATTGCTGTTGAAATTTCATTTTTTTGAGTTGATAAAATAAAAAGTAACAGTGAATTAACATTTGAAGTAATGTACATTTTTCACAACTGTTTACAGCAGGGGTTGGATTAGGTCAACTTTAAAATATGGAGTTTGCCCGGGGTGGCCAACAAGAAGCTGTATACTTCTATTTAAAATGACATAGAATCATAGAATCATCATTACAAACTTACAAACCAAACATAATTGTGACATGCGCAAAAATTCCACTTCAAACTGGCATGCTCACAAGCAAAGACAAAAACATTTTAGTTGGTTAAGTCAGTGTCAGGCATACATGCATTAAATTGAAACCATATGCGAAGACAGAGGTTAATAAGGGATAGAATTATAAAAATGTAAAACCTCTATATAGCTTGTCAGTATAGGTTTGGGAGGCTCCAGTACACAGTATTCACTTTGGTGCCTACAACTGCAGTGTGCCATCTTTACAGGTCTAAGCACGCACAAGCAACAATAAGTGTATAAATGGACATAATCATACCACTAAAAATAACAAAAACAGACCGGCTGGTATTAAACTAAATACAACTACAACAACTAATTTGAATCAGCCTTACATTAATTCATATCTCATCCTTCTCTGACCAGATTTCAGTCATTGCCAATTCAAAAGATGAACACTGATTCACAAAACATTAGTGCTATATGAAATATTGCATCGCTTTTGAGTTTTATGAAACCTCTTGGAACAGAAATTAAGACTATGCAAACTGAAGTTTAAACAAATGTGACATGCAACAATACAGGCAAGATAAGCATGTTCAGACAGGAAAAGAGTGTGTGTAAACACAAATTACAAATCATTTCTGGACCAACTTACTGAAAGTCTTTGTCCCATACCCATCATCACCTATTCCCAGGATGTCCTTTTGGCCATCCAAAGAGAGCCAGAAGAAAAGAAAGACAGGAAGGACGACAGCCGCACATAAGCAAAAGTTTGGAAATTGTAAAAGGATATAACTGTGGGCTCACAGCTCTATATCCAGACGCTGAGTAGCCACCAGGGGGAGCCAAATACTATATGGCAATAGTACTGCTCCGTGGGATTGAACCTAAATGATCTTTGAAGGAAAACTGGGTTGTACAGTATCACCATATAGGGACATATCACACCCTAGAATGAACAGCATAGACTTGGCTTCTCCTGCTGACTGATTAGCAGCTGAAACACAGTGTCTCAGACTGTGATCCAACAGAAAGAAAGAACACAAAGACAACAGAAAGTGATCCTGAGAGGAAGCAGGAAAGGCCTCCGAAAGCCGCTATCCCTGAAATACCCCCAGGAATCTGCTGTTAAGGCCTTCTTGCCCTTTTTGTGACCTACACTGACTCTCGACATGTACATACATTTGTGTCTGAGAATTTACTTACGGTCCGAATCACTGCCATCTTGCTCACCCTCTTTGTTCTTGTAGAATGGGAACTTTCGTGTAAAGATGAAAGTCTTTTTACGTTTGTCATTGAATGACTGTGAAAGGAGAGAAAGCATGGGGCAAACAGGCACATCTGTCACGTTCATGCAGGCAAAACAACTGCTTACAGCAAGTGGGATGTCAAGAAGTTCTTAGAGTAAAGACTGAATGTGTATCAGTTCCTAACAGATTCTGAATGTAATTTCACTTTAGTTCAATGTAATAGTTAAAATAATTTACATATTTTTGAAGTTATCAGTTATCAGTTAGAGTTATCTATACATAACATAATTTTTAAAATAATCTGTAGTCTCAGAATTGTCGGTGGGGTGGAGTGAATAGCCAGCGCCCTCTCCACCTTCAATACCATGACTGAGGTGAGCAAGGCACCGAACCCCCAATTGCTCCCCGGGTGCCGCAGCAATGGCTGCCAACCGCTCTGGGTGTGTGTAAAAGTGTGTGTGTGTGGTCACTGCTGTGTGTGTGCACTTTGGGTGGTAATGCAATTTCCCCATTGTGGGACTAATAAGGGTAATAACTTAACTGAGACCACTTAGAATAAAATAATTCTAAAAGTAATTTATTAAGTAGAAAAGAAAAGCATGCTGATTCTTGCTGCTGAAATAAACAGTTACTGTTTTTTAAAATGTACTAACTTTGGGTTTTGTGCTTTCAGTTTGAAAAAAAGGAGACAATGTAAACATATGATGTGCATTTTACACTTTCTTAATATGCAAGCTATAAGCAGTTAGTTGATAACTGTCTCACTGGTGGCTGGATGAACTGAGATTATTAGGTATCTCTCCATTAGCACCAGTGAAGAAAGGCGCGACGGGGCTGTGGTGATCCCAATCCAGTGGCACTTTGCCATCATTGTACCAAGAATGATTTCATGATTTCCACTAGGTCAGATGAGGTTGACAGCTTAGTGCAAATATATTTCATAAGATTTTGATCACTTTATGGTATTCAGGTTTTGTTCCTCTATCTACTTTTACTGTACATTGAACAGTTGACATATTGTAGCCAAGTTGTATTCTGATTATGGTGTTAATGAAAACAGCTCTCAGAAGGTCTCAGACTGCTAATAACTCACCCTGTGTAACTGGGGTAACGATTAACCCATAAAATAAAAATTTGTTTTTTAAAAAATATGTAGGGTAAATAATACCACGAATATGCTTATGTTCCTAAGCAAAATTGAGTCACCGTTTCATTATTCATTTTACTTGTGCGAATAAAATATTAAAATAATTTAAGAAATAACTAATTCAAACATAAAAAACATAGCCTATACTGAATTCTCGTTTCACTGTACATATAGCACTAAGATGGTATTTAACAGCAGATGGTACATCGTTACCTATTGTCAGAGAATGTGGTGATCATAGGACTTTATGTTCCAAAGTACTGAACCTCTGACAACAATGTTATTTGAGGAAAACTGTTCAGGATTCTCAAACAAAGACAGCACTATGTTTTTTTAAGGGGATGAAAGTAATGAATGAATGTGATTGAACAAGAATGTCAAAACCTCTAACACACCCAACTATAGTATATGATACTGTATTAGTTCTGATTGCACCCTATTTCAACTCATGGTCACAAAACGGTATCCCCCACCTGCACTTTGAAGGGCAATACAAATGACTCTAAGAAAATAGAGAGTTCAGGGTTGAATTAACATGTTAATGTTGTCCATCTGTGGGAATACTGCAGGCCCCAGTACTTCTTGACACACCACAGTAGCATCAGGGGCATTTCAAGTAAAAGCAAAGTAACAGAAGAGTTTTCAATATCATGCTTTGAAAGACAGAACATAACTGAGGATTAAGCATAGCAAATATTTTAATAAGCACAAAATCCATGCATTAACAGAAAGAAAGGATGTAATTATGGAACTCAAGGATGAGATATCAAATAATGAAAATGCTATCATTCAAAGACAATGAGTTTTGAGGAATTCATGTTGAGATTTGTGCTTGAATATCAAATTTCAAAGTCAAATTTCAGAAACCTTTTCCTCCTTAAATTTATACAGTAGCTATGCAGGAAGCTGTACATGTTACATCTGCTTTCTATTTTCTATTTTTATTGAGCTGAAACGTTTGTGAACCTGCTTGCATTTTTAATAAGAAATAAGTTTGAAAACTGAAACGTGGTTAAAATTTTACTGAAGGATAAAGTGCAACATTATTTTATTATCATTATTATCTGTATTATTAGCATTATTTCATTAATAGTAGACACGTTAAAAACGGCTGATGATGAGCTGACTATGAATTGGAAAGCTGGCAACAGCAACTGTTTATGGGCATATATCAAAACAGGTGTGCAGCGCAGTTTAAAATGTCAGCTGATTTTGGATTTTAAAATCAATTTAATTCTATTCTATTAATTTTTGATTAGCGATATTAGCTAAAAGATGTATAAATATAGATTTATGAATATTAAAGGACAGCCAAAAAGTTATAATTAAAGCTAAAAAAATCAATAAGAAATAGAAATAAAAATCATAAGTACAGTTGTTTCAGTATAACTTATTGTGTGTAATTCATTTGCAGTCATTTTAAGGTGTGGTTTAGTTGTCTGCTCACACTAAGTGTGACCTCTGTCACACTTATTGGAAAAGTAAGTGGAGTGAAAACCAGTTTATTTCAAGCAGAAAGTAGGACTGAAATAAAAAAAGAAGCTTGACACTAGCCTGGCCAGTCAGACTAGCGCGTTTCTATTTTATACTTTCGCTAAGGAAGGAGTGGGTCTGACTGAAATTTGAGGTTGCGGCTCACAGTTGTGATGTCATTGATGGAACAAGGAAACACATATGATGTACATGACTGGTATGTGGTTGACTGAATTAATAAAATCTATCTAACATTTCATATAAAATTTAAATGAGCCTCAAACTGCGAGTGAAAAGTGAAAGAACCAACATCTGACCATGCAACTGTTAATGCAGTTAAATTTGTTTACACAGGACGCTATTCAGTCACTATAAATTTAAAGACAGAAAAACATTTTTTAGCACACAAGAAGTTCACATCTGTGCTACAAATTTGAATCAGCAACTTAATTGCAATTTTGCAATTCTCAAAGGCACTTACCCCTTTTGAATCAAAGGACCCTGGTTTGGCATTGAATTTCACGGTCTTGAGACGTGCCCGCTCTTTCCTCTCAACCCTGTCAGCAAAAAGCTATGTCAGTCATTAACCAAAGAGAGGAAATAAAACTACAGCTGCATACAGTTTTGGTAACTTTAGGATGGTTACAAGTCTCCAATGCTCATACTTAAGATTCTTAAATTTCTCTTCCCCTTAGTCATCATTGATAATAGGTGTAGAGAAAAAATATGTTGTCTAGTATGTGATTTCACCTTAAGACAGAATTAGATTCTTAGAATTAGATTCAACTCTTCCATTAGCATGGAAGTTGATGAAAATTCTTCCCTGTGCATAAGGCATGAAGTTAAGAAGTTGAAGTTAAGTGCAGAGTCTGGAGTTACTAATGAAAACCTGCTCAGTTATTCAGTCTCTGAGCTAAATATCTGACAAGAAGGAGGGGATTTGACCTACAGGTAGAAGAAAATACAGTGGTGATCACTAACCTACAGAAATCTGTCAGGCTTAATGTGTCAGAAATTAAAGACGTGAAGTAAGTTAATAAAGCTCTGAAAAACCGAGTAAGCTTTTTAAAAGAAGAAAACTCAGGTGAAAAACAAATATAATATATTGTTTCATGCTTAAATTCTACTTTTAGCATATGAAGTGTGCTAAAAGTTTAACAAATGTATTTGTGCTTGTTTTGAAACATAGTAAAGGTATAGTATCTAAAGGTTGAGTCATGGCAACTGGACTTTCAGTTTTAAGGCCGAAACTTTTCACCACCCATCCAGGAAGCTTCATCAGTCTAAGAAAAAAGCTCCAATTTATGTCACAGGTTGGTTTCACTCCACCCCTAGCCCCATAGGCTCACTAGGTGAGCTACGTAAATCAGGTGAGAGTCATTAGACCCACGCCCCTGAGTTGGTTTTACTTCACACCTGGTCTGAATAGGCTTGTTAATTGAACAAAGGAGTGAGCTCAGGTGAGGGTCGTTAGGATCTAATGGTGGACTCATGTGACCATGTGACTCTGATTCACCAACTGGCTGCAAAGTGTGTCCTCCCTGGAAGACGTTTGATTTGTTCCTTAATTTCCTGGGAACAGATTCACGTGCACCTCCATTTAAAGGAAACAGGACACTGATTTGAAGACAGTGATGTACATATTTTGGACAGAGAAGATAAGTGGTTTGAGAGAGGGGTCAGAGAAGCTATATATGTTCAAGTAGAAAAACCCTCCCTTAACAGGGACATAACCTGTCTTCAATCTACCAGGCTGCCCTTTCGTCTGTTTCGTCCTTAAACTTGAAAGTCCAGTTGCCATGACTCAACCTTTAGATAACTTCCCCTGGATGACTGAGAATCTTCACAAACATAGTAAAAGTATATTTTTGGTAAGTCTTCAAAGTACAAGATTAGTAAAAGAGTTACTAATACAAAACAAGCATATTCAAAGTAAATTTTTTAAAAGTATATTGAAATCATATCAATGCTTAATTAGTAATGTAGCATATTTAAATGTATTTGTAAATATATTAAGTTATATTTTCCAAAAGTATATTAAATTACTGTTACCAAAAAAGCATATTCAAACTAAATTTTGCAAATTATATTGACATATCAATACTTAATTAGTAATTTAACATATCTCTTAAAAGTTCACTTTACTTTAAACATATTTGTAAGTGGTTGGACCAGACTGAACAATATTAGCTACAGCCTAACTCACTAGGACACCTGCACTGTTCTCTACTCATTCTCCTGACACCACAGCTCAAGTTCTGTCCTGTGCCCATCGTTTCTTGTTGTTAGTACTAGTAATACTGTGTAGTTTTGAATGTACCAAAACTACATGTAGGCTACTTTAAAAGTTACACAGTCATGCCAATTACTCCTCATTCCCCAAGTGAAAAAATATATATATTTTTGTATAGTTTCTAAAATTGAGTGCACTTTTTAAATGTTAAATTTCATTATACTTGAAGTTGTGTTAAAATGAAACCACTTAAGTTGCACTTAATACAGTGGAAGCTGCACTATAAATCTGCTTTAGTACATTAAAAACATATTTTTCATGTATTATTTGGTACTGTTAATAAATTTAAGAAAATGATTCCATCTTTATTTCCATCTATGCCATGTGCCAACACAGTGGAGGGCAGCTGCCTCAATCCCACTCCCTATCAAATTGATCATGTTGTTGACAGCGCTGTAGCCTCACTGTGTGAAACTCTTGATACTGTGGCCCCTCTGAAATAGAGGTTAGTGAATCAGAGGAGATTAGCTCCATGGTATAATTTACATATTCGTACCTTAAAGCAGGCATCACGAAGGCTGGAAAGGAAGTGGCGTTCCACAAACTTAGAGGAATGTTATCTAGCCTGGAAAAACAGTCATTAACATATAAAAAAGCTCTCCGTAAAGCCAGAACTGCATACTATTCATCACTAATAGAGGAAAATAAGAACAATCCCAGGTTTCTTTTCAGCACTGTAGCCAGGCTGACAAAAAGTCACAGCTCTGTTGAGCCCAGTGAATTTACATCAGTAGTTGCTTCATCTAAATCATCAACGTGTCTCTTAGACCCCATCCCAACTAGACTGCTTAAAGACAACCTGCCATTAATGAACTCATCTTTATTAGACTTAGTAAATTTATCTCTAGTATCAGGCTATGTACCACAGGCTTTTAAGACTGCAGTAATCAAACCTTTACTCAAAAAGCCTAGTCTTGATCCAGGAGTCTTGGCTAATTATAAACCAATATCCAACCTGCCATTTATTTCTAAAATCCTTGAAAAAACTGTTGCTAAGCAGCTACCAGACCACTTACATAGGAATGAACTATTTGAAGATTTTCAATCAGTGTTTAGAGAATATCAGACCTACAGCCACTTTAAGGCCTTTATAAATTACCCGAGAAATTACTTCACGTCACTAATAGTAACTTGTCAACAGACCATTTTACAACAGAATTTTGTAGTGTGAAAAATGGCATTTGTTTTTTTTGTTGTTTTTTTTCCACCCCCAGGTCAATTTTATCAACTGAACACCTCTGACCAATCATTTACAAACATGCTGTCTGACCGCCGTATTAACTTTTAACCCTACCCTACCCTAACCCTAACACTCCCTTCCCTTCCCCTCTCCTCCTCTCCTCCCACCTCACATGTATATTCCACCATTGAATGTCACTGACTTTGCGCTCTCTCTCTCCCCTAGTTTGTGCTCTCTCCCTCCCTTAAAGTTAGTGCAGAGAATATTCCAAGTTCATTTACATTGGCTCAAAGTGTTTGTCAGTATATATTTTTTTACATTTGCAACAAGTACAGGTGAAATGTTTCAACTATATTTTAACAGTAGTGTACTATTTTGGTAAACAAAAGTACCCAATAATACATGAAAAATATGTTTTTAGTGTACTAAAGCAGATTTACAGTGCAGCTTCCAGTGTATTAAGTTCAACTTAAGTGGTTTCATCCTAACACGACATCAAGTATAATGAAATTTAACATTTAAAAAGTATGCTCAATCTACTTTTAGAAACTATAAAAAGATATTTATATTAGGGCTGTCAAAATTAACGCGTTAATGCAAACTCATTTTAACGGCACTAATTTTATTAATGCGCGATTAACGCGCATTTCCTGTTTGACCTGTGGCCTACCTCTTAGTAGAAGAAAACAAAAAATGCAGCCATAGGCAGTAAAGAGAGCAGCAGCAAACAGAAATGGAGAAAGAAAAAGGTCTGAACGGTAAATTCATTTACAAAACAATGTCTGCAGATGCTTAACACCTGCCACATCCATACCTTGTGAAAGATTGTTTTCACAAGGTATGGATCTCAGGGCATGTTGTTCAGAAAAAGTGAGCTGTCCTGTCATCTGAAAATGTAAACAGGCTCGTCTGTTTGAGCAACTGGCTAAATGCAAAGAAAGAAATAATGGGAACTTGTGTTTTTTCTATGTTCTTTTTTTCCATGTGTTTAATAGACATGAACAAGTTCTTTGAAGAACATATCTAGTGTCTTTGAAACATGTGTATGTTCTTTATGCTGTATGTTTAGGGTAGTTTCATTAATAATATACATTTGCATAAAGCATCAATTTTTGTCCATGACCATATTTTAATCGACTATTATATATATATATATATATATATATATATATTTATATAATTATACTATAATGGCATCTCAGTGGCACTGAGAAAAAGACAGGAGGCAGAGCTGGAGGTAGCAGAGCTGAAGATGTTGAGGTTCTCTCTGTGCTCTCTCTCTCCCCTAGTTTGTGCTCTCTCCCTCCCTCCCTCTCTCTCTCTCTCTCTGTACCTTCTGCAGGTGTCCCTGGTCCTGGAGCTGTATATCGCTGATGTGCAGTTACTGGTCCCACCAACCTGCAGTGTCTATTTGTTGTTTATTGTTGCTGTTCTTTTCTCTCTGCTCTATCCACTCACCCCAACCGGTCGAGGCAGATGGCCGCCCAAACTGAGCCCGGTTCTGCTGGAGGTTTTTTTCTTCCGTTAAAGGGAGTTTTTTCCTCTCCACTGTCGCCAAGTGCTTGCTCATAAGGGAATTGTTGGGTTTTTAGTTTTAGTTTTTGTAAAGTGCCTTGAGATGATTTGTATTGTGATTTGGCGCTATACAAATAAAATTGAATTGAATTGAATTGAATTGAGTGATGAGGATGGATAGGATCGGGAATGAGGACATCAGAGGGACAGCTCATGTTAGATGTTTTGGAGAAAAAGCCAGGGAAGCCAGATTGAGATGGTTTGGACATGTTCAGAGGAGGGACAGTGAATATATTGGTAAAAGGATGCTGAGGTTAGAGCTGCCAGGAAGGAGGCCTAGAGGAAGACCAAAGAGGAGGTTCTTGGATGTAGTGAAGGAGGACATGAGGATAGTTGGTGTGGGTGAGGAGGATACAGAGGATAGGGTTAAATGGAGGCAGATAATTCGCTGTGGTGACCCCTGAAGGGAGCAGCCGAAAGGAAAAGAAGAAATATTTTAATCGACTGACAGCCCTATTATATACATATATATATATATATATATATATATATATATATATATCACTTGGGAATTCTCAAATAGCCTGCTTGGAGCATGCATGATATAAGAGGAGAGCAGGTTTTGGGTTAAACAGTGTGCCTGAGGAGGAAGGTGAAGAAATGAGGGAAATAGCAATTGATAGCCTATAACTTTCCATGAATTGTCCTTTTTCAATAGATAAGCTGTGGAATGCCTTGGACACTGTTCACCGGCTTGGGCAGAGGAAGCCAGAAGGCTCATAGCAGAGGTCTCAAAACCTTCCTGAGGCAGGGGTACGCAATCATTGACAAACAGCGCAATGATCTCTGAACGGGGAGAGATAACTACAGAGAAAAAGGATACTGCTCTGGATTGGTGATGGTCTCTTTCATCTTCATCCCTTCTATTAAGCTTATGTTCTTGCTCCTAGACCAGGTTTGAAATGTTTTCCATCTTATTTTTCTCTTCAAGCAGAATATGTAATATCTTGAAGGTGCAATGTGTACAATGTGAAAGATATAATGGCATCTTGTGGTGAGATTGCAGAATGCAACCAGCTACTGTGGAAACATGTTTTATTATTCTAAGATTATTCTAAGATTAGGTAAATGTAACAGTTGGTATTGTTCAGTGACAACACACTAATGACAACATATTTATGAATACTATATTCCATTCCCATTAGTAGGTAGCTCTACATATTCCACACCTTTAAAACTAGGTGGTTATACAGGGCTGCAAAATAATAAAAGGGCTTACTCTTGGATTTTTTATACCGGTATAAATCTAGGAAGTACATTCAATTGAAATGCCTTTGAATAAATGGAAATGGTTTAAGCACAAAATTATGATTGCTATCAAGTAAAAGATTATCATCTGAAGAGTCTAGAGCTATTAAGAAATATAAACAATTTGTGTAATATTTTAGATCTAAACATTCAGGCTGCATTTGTTGCAGTCACAGTTGGATAACCTGTACAAGGCCCAGGGAGCATTTATATGTCCATGTGCAAAATGGATTGAAGTTAACTAATGAAACAAATTATAGGGTAACAATTAATACAGCATTTGAAAATAAAGAAGTGGAAAATGCAACTTAAATTTAGCTCACTATATAAATCTAACAACTCAAAGACTGATTGTAAATCTTTTCTGAGTTCTATAAAAGAAGAAATGTACACATTGATGAAGGTTTTAAAGAAATTACTCAAGCAGATACTTCCATCTCTGATCTTGATAATGCTTTCAGTGAGTTTTATTAAATCAACATTGTCTGCTATGGTACCAGGCTTTACTGTTTTATTACCAAAACCAAACAAAGATCAGCTTGTGATGGAAAACTGGCTGTGACCAATAATTGCTGGCGGTAATTTTTAGGTGAATTTCTATCAACCTTCATAAAGGTCATCAGGATGTTGTGACGTCTTACCTATTTGTAAAATCATTTGTTTATTCTATCTGCAATTCCACTACTAAATGCTTTGAATGTCTTGGTCTGTATTATTTGTGGATGTTTTTATCAGTTTTGTCAGTCTTTTGTGATATTGCTTGATATTTTTGTCAATCCTTTTCGTATGTTGTATATTGTATAATTTCAGTCCTCATTGTATCCTGTGTGCATGACGAGCTGCTTCAAACAAATTTCCCTATATGAGATTAATAAAATGGTTTTGTAAAACAAAATTGAATTAGCATTATTCATTTGAGTTCACTGCATGAAAGACATTGTGATAAAAGCAAGAGTGTTCATGGCATTGTAATGGAACATGACACATATTTCCTCCACAAGCACAACAGTATTTCGTTATTGCCTAACGATTTTTCTATTCTACTTTTAGGAATAGATTCTTTTATTCTTAAAGATCACTGACAGGCTTCTAGATTTCTTCATCCAGAAGCACAGTTTAATTTGCTCACCTTCTCTTGCTGGGGATTACACCCATTTCCTCACTGTCCCCATGTGGGGTGAAACGGCGAGCTTGCCACCACTCGTCATCCGATGCGTTGATGACGTGGAGGATGTCCCCGTACCTGAAGCTGAGCCCCTGGCTGGGCAGGCCACTGTCCTTTGACTTCTCATAGTCAAACAGTGCTCTATTGAATGGAAGGGTTATCAGGATTAGTATTGCAAATATACTGAATTCCTATCGTTTTTACTGAGAAATCTCCATGTGAGACCTTTCTGATTTAGTAGAATGAAACTAGAAGCATTATTAAGCATTATTAGCTCAAAGAACAATGACTGCTGGTCCACAGGAGGTTGCTATAATAAGAAAAGTTCCTCTATTTAAGTCACAGATCATGAACCTGGTTTTAACATTTGTGTGTGAAACATAAATCACTTGTTCTTACCAGTCATTTGTATGAAAACAAAGTAAACAGTGATATTCATAGAATTTTACCAGGGGTTCTTGGAATATATGCAGATATAACAGGTAAAGTACATAACAGACCAACCTTACATAGAGTGATCTCTTTTGATTAGTTCGCAGGGATCCTGACCCAGAGCTCATGCTGTGGTTCATCATTTGTTCTCGCAGATCATGGATTTTGGCCTCAAAACGTCCATACTCTGCAAGACAAAATTAGAATGGATCAAAACAGTTGGGTCTACATTCAGACTCCAATACATAGAAGGAAAGAGGAGGTCAGCATAATCCATCCATTCATCCACTGATTATCTACTGCTTATCAGGGTCACAGGAGGACTGGAGCCTATTCTAGCTGACATTGGTTGAGAGGTGGGGTGAACCCTGGACAGATCGCCGCTCTACCATAGGCCCAGCACATAGGGACAAACACTGAACTCACATTCACAGCTATGGGCAATTTGGAGTCACCAATTAACCTAACCCTACACTGTATGTTTTTGGAATGTTCGAGGGAGCCAGAGTACCTGGAGAAACCCCACACAAACATAAGGAGAACATGCAAACTCCACACAAGAAGGTCCCAGGTTCAAACTGAAGCAAACCTGGAACCTTCTTGCTCTGACAGTGCTAACCACTGCATCATCAGGCAACCAGATCAGACTAATGATGCTATTAAATATAAAAATGTTGAAAAAAAGTATTTATGTAGTTGAACTCTTGTCTATTCACACTAGTTTGTATTGCAACCTAAACACAGTACACTGGAGGCACTGTTCCATTATTTAAGTATATGGATTTATACAATACAGTACATGTAGGAGATAAAAGGATAAGGTTTTATAGTCAAACTGAAACTGTGAGTTTTTGCTATTTTATAAATTTGCACTTTTTAGATACTGTATTTGTTATACTTGAGGAATTGCAGCATATATTTCAGTTTCATGTAGTTTGAAGAATTGGAGTTGACTGACCCTTGTGACGCTGTTTCCTGGTAAGTAAATTCACTTCCTGTTGCAAGTGTGTTGTGCTGTAAAGCTTGTCCACGGATTAGCAACAGACTAGCTTTAGTCTAACACACCTAAAAATTAACTAAACTCTGAAGCATTGATTAACCGCTACATATTCCTATACATCCTGTATGTGTCAACTACCTTTCTATTTTGTCTGGTATTTCTTGCTATTTCCAGGCTTAGCGCTCGTTAGCCTACCAGTTAGGTTAGCTAGCTAGTAACATGGCTTCTCCCTCTCCCTGTCTCTCCAGCTCGGTGTGCCACATGTTTAGTTATTCCTCTACCTCTTTTAGTGATAATGCTACCTGTAATAAGTGTAAGGTTCTGCTAGCTATGGAGGCGAGGATCACTGATTTGGAAGCCCGGCTCAGCACCTTTGAACAAAAGCCAGCTAGCCTAGCCCCATTAGGTGTGGAGCCACTGAGCTCAGGCTCAGGGTCTGTTAGCGGTCCAAGGGCAGCTCCGGAGCAGCCCGGAGAATTAGCCTGGGCGACGGTCCGACGGAAACGTACTCCTAAGCAGAAGTCCACGGCTCATCACCTGCCTGTTCACGTTTCTAATAGATTTTCCCCGCTCAGCGACACACCCGCTGAGAAACCGACTCTGATAATTGGCGATTCCATAGTCAGGAACGTGAAAATAGAGACGCCAGCGACCATAGTCAAATGTTTCCTGGGGCCAGAGCGGGCGACATCGAGTCAAATCTAAAGCTGCTGGCTAAGGCTAATCGGAAATATGGAAAAATTGTTATTCACGTCGGCAGCAATGACACCCGATTACGCCAATCGGAGGTCACTAAAATTAATGTTGAGTCGGTGTGTAACTTTGCTAAATTAATGTCAGACTCCGTAGTTTTCTCTGGACCCCTCCCCAATCTGACCAGTGATGACATGTTTAGCCGCATGTCGTCATTCCGTCGCTGGCTGTCTAGGTGGTGTCCAGCAAACGATGTGGGCTTCATAGACAATTGGGCCACTTTCTGGGGACAACCTGGTCTGGTAGCAAGGGACGGTATCCATCCAACCTACAATTTGACAACCCAGAGTAGGGAACAGGATGCAGCGACTCTAAAACCATTCTCTGCAGTTCTGCAGTTTCCTTAGAGCCCCCCCCCCCCCCATAGAGACTGTGTTTGCTGCTCGAACATCTAAATAATATAAATCAAAAGTTAACCCAAGAGGAGTTAATTATCAAAACCTAATAAAAATTAAAACTACTCCTCTTATTTCAATTCAATTCAATTTTATTTGTATAGCGCCAAATCCCAAGACAAATCATCTCAAGGCAAAAAACAAAAAACAAAACTGCTGCACACAGAACAGGCGTTCTTACTGAACAGAAAAACAGAACAGTTAGATGTGGATTATTAAATATTAGGGCTCTTTCGTCTAAATCTCTGTTAGTAAATGATTTGATAATTGATCACCAAATTGACTTACTCCGTCTTACTGAAACCTGGTTACAGCAGGATGAATATGTCAGTATAAGAGTAGCTGCAGTCTTCTACTTAAACTTATTAAACTTTCATCCTCAGAACAGTTACAACTCATTTGAGAGCCTCACTCTGAACCTCTCACATCCAAACTAGAAAACACAAAAACCAGTTCTACTTGTCACTGTGTACCGTCCACCTGTCCCTTACTCAGAGTTTTTAACTGAATTCCCTGACTTCCTGTCTGATTTAGTGCTTAGTTCAGATAAAGTCATTATAGTGGGAGATTTTAACATTCATGTAGATGTTGAAAATAACAGCCTCAGCATTGCATTTAATTCGATATTAGATTCAATTGATTTCACTCAAAATGTTAATAAACCCACCCACTGTTTCAATCACAAGACCTTGATCTTGTTCTGACATATGGCATCGAAATCAAACACTTAATAGTTTTTCTCCAAAATCCTCTTTTATCAGGCCATTCTATAATAACTTTTGAATTTAAGATAAAGGATCATGCAGCATTTGGAAGAAAATTCCACTACAGCAGATGTTTATCTGACAACGCTGTTAAAAAAATTTAAGAAAATTATTCCATCTTTATTTCCATCTATGCCATGTGCCAACACAGTGGAGGGCAGCTGCCTCAATCCCACTCCCTACCAAATTGATCATATTGTTGACAGGGCTGTAGCCTCACTGCGTGAAACGCTTGATACTGTGGCCCCTCTGAAAAAGAAGTTAGTGAATCAGAGGAGATTAGCTCAATGGTACAGTTCACATATTCGTACCTTAAAGCAGGCATCACGAAGGCTGGAAAGGAAGTGGTGTTCACACTCCCACAAATTTAGAGAAATTTTATCTAGCCTGGAAAAACAGTTTATTAGCATATAAAAAAGCTCTCCATGAAGCCAGAACTGCATACTTTTCATCACTAATAGAGGAAAATAAGAACAATCCCAGGTTTCTTTTCAGCACTGTATCCAGGCTGACAAAAAGTCAAAGGTTGAGCCCAGTGTTCCCTTAGCTCTCAGCAGTGATAACTTTCACTTTCTTTACAAATAAAATCACAACTATTAGAGATAAAATTCATCATATACGTCCTATAGCTGCAATTAATGAATCTTCTACTACAGTTGCTCTTGAATCATCTGTAAGACCTCAGTTATGTATAGACTGCTTCTCTCCCATAGATCTCTCTGAATTGCCTGAGTTGCTTGAATTGCTTGAGTTGCTTCATCTAAATCATCAACGTGTCTCTTAGACCCTATGCCTATACCGCTTAAAGACACCCTGCCATTAATTAACTCACCTTTATTAGACTTAGTAAATTTATCTCTAGTATGAGGCTACGTACCACAGGCCTTTAAGACTGCAGTAATCAAACCCTTACTCAAAAAGCCTAGTCTTGATCCAGGAGTCTTGGCTAATTATAGACCAATATCCAACCTATCATTTATTTCTAAAATCCTAGAAAAAGCTGTTGCTAAGCAGCTATCAGACCACTTACACAGAAATGAACAATTTTGAAGATTTAGAGCACATCTTAGTACAGTAACAGCACTGTTGAAAGTCACCAACGATCTTCTTTTAGCCTCAGATAATGAACTTGTTTCTATACTTGTCCTGCCAGACCTTAGTGCTGCATTTGACACTGTCGACCACAGCATCTTACTACAGAGACTGGAGCATGTGATTGGTATCAGAGGAACAGCATTAAAATGGTTCCAATTCTATTTATTGGACAGATTCCACTTTGTTCATGTCCATGATGAACCTTCCACACACACAAAAAGTTAGTTATGGAGTTCCACAAGGTTCTGTGCTAGGACTGGTTCTGTTCACCTTGTACATGCTTCCTTTAGGCAATGTTATTAGGAAACACTATTAATTACCACTGCTATGCGGATGACACTCAGCTGTATCTATCTATGAAACCCGATAATACAAACCAGTTAGCTAGACTTCAAGCATGTCTAACTGATATAAAAGCCTGGATGACCAGTAACTTTCTACTTTTAAATTCAGGGAAAACAGAAGTGATTGTATTTGGGCCTAAAAACCTCAGAAATAACTTTTCTAAAATTAAAAAAGCTACTTTAGCTATATAGCCCTGGCCTCCAGCACTAATGTGAAAAACCTTCAGAGTTATTTTTGACCAGGACATGTCCTTTAACTCACAGTTAAAACAAATCCCTAGAACTATCTTATTTCACTTGCACAACATTACCAAAATTAGGAACATCCTGTCTCAAAATGATGCAGAAAAATGATGCAGAAAAGCTAGTGTTGTTACCTTAAGGCTAGATTACTGTAACTGGATGTCCCAGTATCTCCATAAAAAGCCTCCAGTTAATCCAGAACGCTGCAGCCAGAGTCCTGACAGGAACTAGCAAAGAGAGATCATATTTCTCCTATATTAGCTATATTCTATTAGAATTAGAATTAGAATTAGAATTAGAATTTAAAATCCTTCTTCTCACATACAAATCCCTTCATGATCAAGCTCCTTCATACCTTAAAGACCTCATAGTACCATATTATCGCAATAGAGCACTTCGCTCTCAGAGTGCAGATATACTTGTGGTTCCCAGAGTTTCCAAAAGCAGAATGGGAGGCAGAGCCTTTAGCTAACAAGCTCCTATCCTGTGAAACCAGCTCTCAGCCTGGGTTCAGGAGGCAGACACTCTCTGTACTTTTAAGGCTAGACTTAAAATCTTCCTCTTTGACAAAGCTTATAGTTAAGGCTGGCTACAGGTAACCCTGAACCATCCCTTAGTTATGCTGCTATAGGCCTAGACTGACCGAGGACCATCGGTGCACTGAGCTCCCCTACCCAAACTATCCCCTCCCTTCCCTTCCCTTCCCCTCTCCTCCTCTCCTCCATCCTCACATGTATATTCCACCACTGAATGTCACTAACTTTGTGCTCTCTCCCTCTGTCCGTGTACCTTCTGCTGGTAGCAGTGCTAACCACTTAGCCATCGTACTGCTTAGCATAAATCACATATAAAAAAAACACTGACAGATTAACTAAAAAACTGCTTCATATAATCACCTGTTTAAAAAAGTGAGGAAGTGCACATAGGCTGGCTTTAAAACATTTCTTCCTTTTGTATATGTCTAATTTTAGATATATTAGATTCCTCTGAAGCTTTAAGATATTTTGGAATTTCACTAAAGCTCTTACGCTAAATGTCAAATCTGATTGGAATAAAGTGTCTCCCTGACACTTCAGTGTCATTTACAAGAAAACCATATTGATATGATTTCATATCAATAACCACCAAACATAACCTGAATTGTTTTCCAGTTTCAGCTATAAGTTGGTGAGGTTTTCAAGGCACCACCACAACCAGGTCATACTCTAACCTCCAACCTCCCCCCATTACACACACTGCCCTCAACGGCTGCACCAGTCACATTATGCAGAATTTGGACTGCTCTCTGTGCAGCGAAATCACTTTATCAAGACTGATAAGCTTGTTTAATTGCACTACCATCCAGTACATCTGTTCATATTTTGCACTGGTTTTGTATGCTCAGCCGTATGCTGATAGCCAGTCTAAAACGCTTCTCTGCAGTTTCCTTAGAGCCGCCGCCCCCTTCAAACCACATAGAGACTGTGTCTGCCCCTCGAACATATAAATCAAACAAATCAGAAGTTAACAGAAGAGGAGTTATTCATAAAAACTTAATAAAAATTAAGACCACTCCTCTTATTGAACAGAAAAACAGAACTGTCAAATGTGGATTATTAAATATTAGGTCCCTTTCTTCTAAATCTCTGTTAGTAAATGATTTGATAACTGATCACCAAATTGACCTACTTTATCTTACTGAAACCTGGTTACAGCAGGATGAATATGTCAGTCTGAATGAATCAACCCCCATCAGTCATAAAAATGATCATGTTCCTCGAAGCACAGGTCGAGGTGGAGGAGTAGTTGCAATCTTCCAGTCAAACTTATTATTAAACTTTCATCCTCAGAACAGTTATAACTCATTTGAGAGCCTCACTCTTAGTCTCTCACATACAAACTGGAAAACACAAAAACCAGTTCTACTTGTCATTTTGTACCGTCCACCTGTTCCTTACTCAGAGTTTTTAACTGAATTCCCTGACTTCCTGTCTGATTTAGTGCTTAGATCAGATAAAGTCATTATAGTGGGAGATTTTAACATTCATGTAGATGTTGAAAATAACAGCCTCAGCATTGCATTTAATTCTATATTAGATTCAATTGGTTTCATTCAAAACGTTAATAAACCCACCCACTGTTTTAATCACACCCTTGATCTTGTTCTGACCTATGGCATCGAAATTGAACATCTAATAATTTTCCCCCCAAATCCTGTTTTGTCAGATCATTCTTTAATAACTTTCGAATTTAAAATGATGGATCATGCAGCGTCTGGAAGAAAATTCCACTACAGCAGATGTTTATCCGACAACGCTGTTAATAAATTTAAGAAAATGATTCCATCTTTATTTGCATCTATGCCAAGTATAAACATAATGGAGGGCAGCTGCCTTAATCCTACTCCCTACCAAATTGATCATGTTGTTGACAGCGCTGTAACCTCACTGCGTGAAACGCTTGATTCTGTAGCCCCTCTGAAAAAGAAGTTAGTGATTCAGAGAAGACTAGCCCCATGGTATAATTTACATGTTCGTACCTTAAAGCAGGCATCACGAAGGCTGGAAAGGAAGTGGCGTTCCACAAACTTAGAGGAAATTTTTCTAGCCTGGAAAAACAGCCTACTAACATATAAAAAAGCTCTCCGTAAAGCCAGAACTGCATACTATTCATCACTAATAGAGGAAAATAAGAACAATCTCAGGTTTCTTTTCAGCACTGTAGCCAGGCTGACAAAAAGTCACAGCTCTGTTGAGCCCAGTGTTCCCTTAGCTCTCAGCAGTGATGAATTTATGAGTTTCTTTACAAATAAAATCACAACTATTAGAGATAAAATTCAGCAGATGCTTCCTATACCTGCAATAAATGAATCTTTTACTACAGTAGCTCTTGAATCATCTGTAGGACCTCAGTTATGTTTAGACTGCTTCTCTCCTATAGATCTCTCTGAATTTACATCAGTAGTTGCTTCATCGAAATCATCAACGTGTCTCTTGGACCCCATCCCGACTAGACTGCTTAAAGGCACCCTGCCATTAATGAACTCATCTTTATTGGACTTGGTAAATTTATCTCTAGTATCAGGCTACGTACCACAGGCCTTTAAGACTGCAGTAATCAAACCTTTACTCAAAAAGCCTAGTCTTGATCCAGGTGTCTTGGCTAATTACAGACCAATATCCAACCTGCCATTTATTTCTAAAATCCTAGAAAAAGCTGTTGCTAAGCAGCTATCAGACCACTTACACAGGAATGAACTATTTGAAGATTTCCAATCAGGATTTAGAGCACATCATAGTACAGAAACAGCACTGTTGAAAGTTACAAAGCATATAGCATATAGTTAGGGCTGGCTTCAGGCAACCCTGAACCATCCCTTAGTTAGTTATGCTGCTATAGGCCTAGACTGCCCGAGGACCATTGGTGCACTGAGCTTCCCCCCCCCCCCCCCCCCCCCTTCTCTCCCACCTCATGTATATTCCACCATTGAATGTTACTAACCTTGTGCTCTCTCTCTCCCCTAGTTTGTGCTCTTTCCCTCCCTCTCTCTCCCTCTCTCTCTCTCTCTCTGTACCTTCTGCAGGTGTCCCTGGTCCTGGAGCTGTATATCGCTGATGTGCAGTTACTGGTCCCACCAACCTGCAGTGTCTATTTGTTGTTTATTGTTGCTGTTCTTTTCTCTCTCCTCTATCCACTCACCCCAACCGGTCGAGGCAGATGGCCGCCCAAACTGAGCCCGGTTCTGCTGGAGGTTTTTTCTTCCGTTAAAGGGAGTTTTTTCCTCTCCACTGTCGCCAAGTGCTTGTTCATAAGGGAATTGTTGGGTTTTTAGTTTTAGTTTTTGTAAAGTGCCTTGAGATGATTTGTATTGTGATTTGGCGCTATACAAATAAAATTGAATTGAATTGAATTGAATTAAGCTGCTATGTGCCTTATGCTATTTGTACTTATCTTTTTACTTCATCTCATCTAAGATCTCAGATTGTGGCTGAAATGAGCTTCCTTCGCAGGGTGGCCGGGCGCTCCCTTAGAGACAGGGTGAGGAGCTCAGTCACCCGGGAGGAGCTCGGAGTAGAGCCGCTGCTCCTCCATATCGAGAGGAGCCAGCTGAGAAAGCTCAGGTATCTTTACTGGATGCCTCCTGGGGAGGTGTTCTTTGCATGTCCCACTGGGAGGAGACCCCGGGGAAGACCCAGGACACACTGGAAGGACTATGTCACTCGGCTGGCCTGGGAACACCTTGGTCCCCCCCCCCCGGATGAGCTGGAGGAAGTGTCCAGGGAAAAGGAAGTCTGGGTATCCCTGTTTAGGCTACTGCCCCCGCAACCCGGCCCCAGATAAGCGGAAGAAGATAGATGAATGGATGGATGGTTCCTGGGTTTGACCAGTTACTTGTTTGGGCTGACTCACCTTCTGGTCTGTACTGGGCAATGATGGTGACCACCTGTCCTGCTCCTTTCAGTGCTGCTGCTGCTTGTTCGTGTGTGGCTCCTCGTAGGTCAGTGCCATTTACCTGTTTTAACAAAAATGAAAAACAACTGGTTCATTTTTCTCCCTTGAAGTTCTATTTTATTTGACTGTTGAATGACCAGCAACACAGATGAGCTATAAAATACTTAATAAAATACTCCCATCAATTCGATTAGATAGTGTATGTTAAATGGACATTAGAAACATGTATGTATTTTATTTATTTATTTGCTGAAACATTTCAGTGCAAATCTGTCAAATGTCCATGGTTGAGGGGCAGTGAAAGCACCTAAAAACATTGTTGGAGAATGTGAATGCATCTAAGCACTTCTGACACAACTTTGACACGAATGTGCGCATGCTTCAAATTGTGAGCAGCCTGTTGCCGTCGCTCCTACCAAACTTTTAACCTTTTTTATATTTGATTGATCATTTTTCTACTTTCAATTTTCTTTTAATCTGGATGTGTAAAATGCTTGTTGTCTTTTTGTTCGCTGTGGTACTGCTACTTTTCACATGCTGGCCACATTGTTTACTTCATGGAGTAGCTAATCGACTTCAAACTGGCTGGTCCAGTATTGGTCCGATCTAAAGAGATTCCTGCTGAAATCTGGAGGAAAACACACCGGGGATGCAGGAAGAGAAAGAAACAGCGGATGAAGAGTGACAGGTTGAGACAATTGAGGCTTCTAGAGAAGAGAAGATACAAGCCGTGTCTCCCCTCTCTCATCATGGGGAATATGAAGGCCCTGGCAAACAAAATGGATGAGCTGACAGTGCTAGAGGGAGTATAAGGAATATAGCTTATTGTGCTTCACTGGCTACACCAGGATATTCCTGATGACTGACGGCAGACAGAGACTGCACCACAAGTGGTAAGCGTAAGAGAAGGGAGCTTCACATTCTAGTTAACAGCACAGTGCAATCCTGCTCACACCATCAAGGAGTGTATTTGTGGCCTGGACATTGAACTTTGTGCTGTTGGACTCCAACCATATTACCTACCCGGGGTGTTTTATGCATGTCTTTGTGGTTGTTTATGTTCCCCCTCTCTGCCAACCTGCTGTCAGTAGGTAACACCATTCACTCTGCCATAGCCAGTTAGAGACACAAAACTCGAGTGCATTTGTTGCTATGTCGGGTCAATTGTCACCATGGACACTTCCCACATTCACCCAGTATGTAAGCTATCCCACCAGAGAGGGGAGAACTATAGACCTGATATATGCAAACGTTGAATGCATACAGCTCCTCTTCCCTCGCCATACTTGGCAGGTCAGACCACAACCTGGTTCACCTCAAGCCCTTCTACACTATCCTTCAAAGGTATTGGAACAGTGAGGCCAATTCCTCACTAAAAACATTTGGGTTTGACATCAAAAGATCAATGTCAAACCCAAATGTTTTCAGTCTAAAGCAGAAATAAAGGAATTGGCCTAACTGTTCTAATACTTTTGGATGGGAGTGCATGTCCCTTTGGTAAAGAGCTAGCCTGCAACAACAAAGACTGTGAGGAGATGGACAGATGACCTCAAAGAGACGCTGCAGGGCTGCTTTGAGGTGACAAACTGGCAGACGCTTTGTGAGCTGCATGGAGAGGACATTGATGGGCTCAAAGAGTGCATTATGGACTACTTACCCAACTAAGAGGCTGTGGGTAACAAAAGACATCAAAGCCCTCCTGAACAACAAGAAGAGGGATTTCAGAGCTGGCAGCAGGGAAGAGGTGTGAACAATCCAAAGGGAACTATTGTATTTTAGATTTTATTTTCATTTTTAACTTTACTTTTGTTCTGTCCTTTTTGTATGTATGGAGCACAGGAGCAAAACAATTTCCCATAAAAGATTAATAAAGTATTTCTGATTCAGATTCTAATCTGATTTTGTGGTAAATTCCTATTATTTCTCAACATTGGCTAAATATATTGTCCACTTTCATTCATCCTTCCATCATTCAAATAGCATTGCAAGTTTTCCACTTTCTCACATTATTGCAAAACCTTCTGCACAAAACTCTACCAGAGAGGCAGTTTCCCAGCCTGATAAACGGTGGCCATTCTGTCAGGTGATCTGTGATCTCCAGTGTCGATACAGTGTTGACAAGTATGGTGAGTGGGTAGCATAGGGGGGCTGCAGAGGACGCAAAAGTACTCACATTCTATACTTAAGTATAGAAACTTGTGTGAAAAAAGACTCTGGAAAAAGCAGAAGTACTGACTCAACTCCTTTACTAAGAAAGTACAGCGTCTGAAATGTACTTAAGTAAAAAAGTAAAAAGTAAAATGTTTTTTTGGTATCAATAATACACAACACTTCTTTTCCTGATAACTGTGCCGAAAAAGATTCAAAGCTTCGACACTTCAGTGACGGTGACATCTGGTGGACAACTGAAGCCATAGCAACCTCTAAAGAGCACGAATGAAGCACTGGCACTGTTTCAATCCCGTGACAGCAATAAAAGTTCAGACCTCTTGAAATCAAAATGATCCCAAACTTTAGAACGTCGCTTATTGGTGGGACTCGCTGTGAAACTTGCCAAAATACTCTCACTCTCACTCTCCAAATCCTGAAGCAGAATGATGCATCTTATATAGCTGGTATGGCACCAAACCACTCAAATCTGTCAAACCTGTCAAGCTGTCATTGGCTCAGAATGCATTGAAACGCCATGAGCCAATGACACACACTGAAAGACTATGAGCCAATGAAAAGCTTTGAAACATTTTGAAGCAATGAAGCGCGAAGCGAAACAGTGATGACGTTCGAAGCTTCGAATGTCATCAGTCACGTGACACTGGTGTTTTGATACAAGCTCTGACACAGTGTTTCGAATCACTCCGCTTCAGGAAGAGTGACACAAGCTCTGAAGCCTCGGTATTTGCCCATCACTAGTTTTACCCAAGAGGATTTTTCTGTCTTGACTCTCACGTGAAAATCAGGGGATTCATGTCAAGGTAAATCTGCTCAGTCCCTGCTTATGTTTTGTTGGAAAGAGGAAAACTGACTTTGTCCAAGAGGATCTTGTTAGTCCCAAGTTAAGAGACCAAGATCACCATGCCAAGTCATGTACCTTGTTTCTTGTTTTCATGATTAGAGAACAGGATTTTTGTTCAAGAGGATGTTGTCAAAGCAGATATCCCGGATCCCCTGACCAAGGAAACCCATACCGCCAGATACTGGTATGCGGAAGCCACCTGGACTCAACCCCATCCTCTGTCACAACTATCCCGGTGTTACCGGGTCCTGGCTCTGATAGTAACCTCTCACTTTCCCCAGCTTCACTCCACTGACTCGTCATTCACTCCTTGTCAACCTCCTGTTCCCTAAGAAAGAAAATAAGCTTTTTACATCTGAGTTGTTGTGTCGGCATTTAATTGGTCCGCATTCTCCTCAGTTCATGACACTTTCTTTGTCAAAGATGATGGTAATAAGAGGGCAATATGCTCCAGATTTGCTCGGTTGTACTAAAAGTAGGTCATCTCTTGTGCAGATTCTTCTCCCCACAGTAATATCAATAAATGATTAAGTAAAATCTGACAGTAGTTGTCAAAAATTTCAGCTGTATCACTCCTACATGACACACTTTTTAAATAAATAAATAGGACATTATGAAAATATTTAAGGTGAAAGTGCAGAAAGAGCTACACAAGACGTTGGCCTCCAAGGTGCTGCCAGAACAGCTTCAGTCCACTTCGGCATTGATTATGTCATAACTCTACTGAAGATACAGTATGAACACATTCTTCCAATGATATTCTCTCATTTGGTGTGTTGATTGTGGTGGAGAGCACCAACATGTCATGCCAGAATCTGGTGTTAAGATGTGGTGACTGTAACGTTGACAGCAAAAGATTCACATTATTTTCATATTCATCAAACCATTATTTGAGCCCTTGTGGCCTATGAATGAGGCCAGTGTCATCCTGGAAGAGTCCACTCCCATCAGTATAGGAATAGTTCATCGTAAGCTAAAGGCCAATCACTCAGAACAACTTTGTAGTGATTGCCAAATTGCTCCCCACAGTGCAACAAAGCCATTGGATCCCCTGATTGTAGTCGTCAAGCATTCAGGTTTTTTCTTTCAATTGTCACCTGTCTTTAAAAATTGTGTCCTCTCCTTTAAAATGTCTCAAAACAGTTCTGAATGGAAAACTCAAGCAACAGACCACAACCTCTGGAGCTGAGAAACACATCTTTTACCCTCACAAGATAATCTTCTTTGTAACTACCACACCGCTCTGTAGTAACAAGAAATACTGCAGGGATAGAAGAATAAAAGAGCAGACTATTACTGTTTGGCCTTGAAACTGAATCTAGGGAATCTAGGCCAGTAGGACTATTACACCCTCTATTAATATGCTCTGAGCACACAGCTTTAACAAGAGTCAATTATTTAAAGTAGATCATGGTATCATGTTCAAACTCAGCAGTCAAAACTGTGTTTTACTAATTTGGATCTTTTTGAGATTTAAAATGTTCTAGGTCTAATATTTGCATATCATAGCTTGTATTTGAACTTATTTAAGGCTTTTATAGACACTCAAAATACAAATGATGACTTTTCAATGTGTGTGTGTGTACATGTCATGAAATCATGCTGAAGTGTCTCCTGTGCACTCACTGATAAGATTTGATCTCCTCGCCGCAGCTCGCCACTCAAGTCAGCAGGCCCTCCTGCCAGGATAAAAGAGACAAAGATACCCTCGCCATCTTCACCACCCACAATGTTGAATCCAAGGCCCGTGGAACCTTTGTGGAGCACAACCTTCCTGGGTTCCCTGTACAGACAGTTAAGATAGTACATCAGCTCAGGGGAGTCGGTGGGTCTCAGCATCTTCAGCTTGGGCAGCAGAGGACAGAGAGGTGCACGGCAGTTGCACTGTACGTTTACAAAAGCCTCAGTGAAGCTTTGCTCAGGCAACAGAGCTACTAGAGCTCCACAGGGGAATGGTGCTCTACTTAGAATCTCTTGTCCCCAATTCCATTCTGGTGAAAAATGAACATCTTTGATTGCTTCACACACATACACATACACACACACACACGCACACAATGCACAACTAATGTGAGAAAAATGCATTCTTAAATTGATGGATTTTTAGTTTAGACTTAAAAATAGAGAGCTCTATAATGGAACAAATATCTAAAGGGAGATTATTCCACAGTCTGGGGCAAAAGGCTTGCTTTAACAACTGCACTATCTTGACAATCCAATCTCAATTCATTATCAAAAATAACTGCCAGATTTTTCACAATTGGTTTGTCAAAATCAGTTAGAGGTCCAAAGGTTAGGGCTCACATGTTCAGAGCTTTAGGGGCACTGAGAAAGGTCTTTAACTTTAAAACCTTCTTTGACACAAGCATTTGGCTTCAAAGATGCATTTAAAGGAGAATCTATTTTTGAATTAAGGTAAAGCTCCATTGTGCAGTTTATGTTTTATTAATTGCGTGACAGAGGAGGAATGGAGAGTGAAAAGAAGAGCAAGCATGGAGATAATAATAAAATTATAATAACAAAATAACAGAGGGATAGATGAGAAAGCAGAACATCATCAGACTCTTGAACACTGCTGTGAATAAACCGGACTATGTGGTACAACAGAAGTGAAATCCAAACTGAAATTTATCAAGAATAGAGTTTTTCACAACAAATGGCAACAAGTTTTTTCTAAAACTTTAGAGAGAAAAGGTAAGTGTGAAATTAGTCTAAAATTGGAAAGGACAAACGAGCACAGGTTTCATTTTTTTAATAACAAAGTAATCTTGGAAGGTTAAAAAGCAGATTGAGTAACTCCAGTTATAAGTTTGAACAATTGAACAAGGCAGGGACCTATATTAAAGGTCTCTTAAATTAGCTGGAATAATGTCTATGAATTAGGAATGGCTTTTAGCTGCTTCAGAAACAGAAGACACAGGCTTGAGCTGACCACCAGCAGCTGAGCAAAGTATGGGAGCACATAAATTCAGTGTTATCACACAGAGGATACCAGAAGCCTGCCTGATCTCGGAGACTTTATTCAGAGGAGCTGGGGCTGATTGCCAAATTTATTGTTTAAGAATGTTTGGTTCAAACACACAATGTGAATATATCTTTTGTTGGTTAGCACTAATTAGTTAAAAGTGCACATGAAGCAACAATAATAAGAAATCTAGTAGATAAAAATAGTAATTCATAGGAATGATACTGTAGCAAATTAAACAGCAGTAACATAAAATGATTTCACATTTTGTTATTTTGTCCACCACATTTATCACTGAATCACATCTGACTTGGTTGAAAGTAGCAAAACCCATTACTATTGCTGAGGAAAGTATTAAAATAGTATGAATGTATGGAGCATACTGACATCTGCTGGTGAATGCATCAGCCACATGACTGAGAAACAGTGAAATCACAGCACTGGGGTAAGCTGTTGATTATTTGCTTAAAACACTAAATATGTCTTCAGCCTCAGTAGTTGTCAACAAAGCCAGCCTCTTATTCATTGTCTCTTGAAGACACATCAAAGTTTCTGGCTTTTACAGAAAACGGGTGGCTTTAACTCAAATAAACAATTATTTACTGCCACAGGATAATTTATGCTAAATTGTTCGAAAAAGTATTCATTTAAAACCTTGTATCTATGAATTCTAACCTTGAAAGCAGACCTCCAGCAGCATGCATACATTCAGGCATTTCTAATTGAGCACAAATCAAATTTTAAATTTTTCACCTTCATTTTCAATTCAACTATCTTTGCTGCCCTGCAAGTGTTACAGAATAGAATAAAACATTTTCTGATCATGCCAATCATGGTGACCTAAAGACTGAATTGACATTTTATCCAAGTTATATATTATCATGTTTAGTGTGAAGCTGGGCTCAAAGGTGGGGAACAAAACTGCAGAACAAAACTAAGGAAACACAAGAAATCTTAACAAAATAAGAATCCAAACCATGAAGTCCATAAGAGTCCTGACAGGTATTGTTAGAGTTTGAATAAAGCTACTCTGGGCGAGGTTTCATTCATTCAAAGAGCAGATGAGATTTAACGTGGAATGAATTTGTGACTGGTCTGTTGCCTTTCTAAGAAGTGTGTTTAACACCTGTTGCGTTATTACAGTTGCATGGTTTAGGCTGCATGAGGCACTTAGTCAACCCCCTAAGGTTAATGCATGATTGATCACAAAACATTATAAACATGATCAATAGGTTACAATAAGCTGAAAAACAAAAGTTAATGGTGGCAGTTAAATTTGATCCTGACATTTTAATAGTGAAAAATATGTCTGTACTGTACCTGCAGAAACACCTAGTGTATGATATATCAAGTGAGATTTAGGACTGGGTTAAACTGAGCTCTTGTAATTGGTTTTATAATTTAAATTAAATTAGCAGATCCATCATGTGCCTGTGATGAGGGTCATCACATATACAGTGGGTACGGAAAGTATTCAGACCCCTTTAAATTTTTCGCTCTTTGTGTCATTGCAGCCATTTGCCAAAATCAAAAAAGTTCATTTTATTTCTCATTAATGTACACTCAGCACCCCATCTTGACAGAAAAAAAACAGAAATGTAGAAATTTTTGCAAATTTATTAAAAAAGAAAAACTGAAATATCACATGGTCATAAGTATTCAGACCCTTTGCAGTGACACTCATATTTAACTCACATGCTGTCCATTTCTTCTGATCCTCCTTGAGATGGTTCTGCTCCTTCATTGGAGTCCAGCTGTGTTTAATTAAACTGATTGGACTTGATTAGGAAAGGCACACACCTGTCTATATAAGACCTTACAGCTCACAGTGCATGTCAGAGCAAATGAGAATCATGAGGTCGAAGGAACTGCCCAAGGAGCTCAGAGACAGAATTGAGGCAAGGCACAGATCTGGCCAAGGTTACAAAAGAATTTCTGCAGCACTCAAGGTTCCTAAGAGCACAGTGGCCTCCATAATCCTCAAATGGAAAAAGTTTGGGACGACCAGAACTCTTCCTAGACCTGGCCGTCCAGCCAAACTGAGCAATCGTGGGAGAAGAGCCTTGGTGAGAGAGGTGAAGAAGAACCCAAAGATCACTGTGGCTGAGCTCCAGAGATGCAGTAGGGAGATGGGAGAAAGTTCCACAAAGTCAACTATCACTGCAGCCCTCCACCAGTCGGGGCTTTATGGCAGAGTGGCCCGACGGAAGCCTCTCCTCAGTGCAAGACACATGAAAGCCTGCATAGAGTTTGCCAAAAACCACATGAAGGACTCCCAGACTATGAGAAATAAGATTCTCTGGTCTGATGAGACCAAGATTGAACTTTTTGGCGTTAATTCTAAGCGGCATGTGTGGAGAAAACCAGGCACTGCTCATCACCTGCCCAATACAATCCCTACAGTGAAACATGGTGGTGGGAGCATCATGTTGTGGGGGTGTTTTTCAGCTGCAGGGACAGGACGACTGGTTGCAATTGAAGGAAAGATGAATGCGGCCAAGTACAGAGATATCCTGGAAGAAAACCTCTTCCAGAGTGCTCAGGACCTCAGACTGGGCTGAAGGTTCACCTTTCAACAGGACAATGACCCTAAGCACACAGCTAAAATAACAAAGGAGTGGCTTCGGAACAACTCTGTGACCGTTCTTGACTGGCCCAGCCAGAGCCCTGACCTAAACCCAATTGAGCATCTCTGGAGAGACCTGAAAATGGCTGTCCACCAACGTTCACCATCCAACCTGACAGAACTGGAGAGGATCTGCAAGGAAGAATGGCAGAGGATCCCCAAATCCAGGTGTGAAAAACTTGTTGCATCATTCCCAAGACGACTCATGGCTGTACTAGCTCAAAAGGGTGCTTCTACTCAATACTGAGCACAGGGTCTGAATACTTATGACCATGTGATATTTCAGTTTTTCTTTTTTAATAAATTTGCAAAAATTTCTACATTTGTGTTTTTTTCTGTCAAGATGGGGTGCTGAGTGTACATTAATGAGAAATAAAATGAACTTTTTTGATTTTGGCAAATGGCTGCAATGACACAAAGAGTGAAAAATTTAAAGGGGTCTGAATACTTTCCGTACCCACTGTACAATACTTTAGTATGATTCTCATACTGATAATTAACTTCTCGAATGAGATACAATATAGTCATAGCTATGCAAAATACTACAGACTGAGTGTTAAAGACCTCTGATGAATTGTTATTTAAAACAACTAGCTGGTTATTTGTTTCGGTTCTCAGTAAAGTACTGCCTCTATTACATTCAAATGAAGGCAACACAGGAGAGTTGTCCTAGGTAAAGGGAAAACCTAGGATAATATGATTAGTCCTGTCATAGTAAAAAATACCCACACAAGGGCTCTGGGCTCCACTAATCACCTGAGCTAGCTGAAGAAAAGGCTGGTTCAATTTGAGAAGATCCCTGTCTGAACCACTGCATTTGTGGGGGAAATGCAGACATGGTTGAGGCACTTGGTTTGGCAGATGGGGCCCACTGTAGATGAGTATAAACAAATTTTTCTTCAGTGCACTAGTGCGAAGCTGGGATTGAAAGCAACAGCTCAGAGGACTGTGCCAATTAAACAGAACCAATACTTACTTGTAATTCAACTGAGACTAACACAAATCAGTGAAGAAATTTTGCTACTGCAATAACAGCAAACCAGTAAATGTATCAGTGGAAGTTAGTTTAAAAGCAAAGTTGAACAGGAAAGTGAGTGTTTTTTCCTGCAAGCAGTGCAAAATTCTTTCTAACTTTTACATGCCCCACCTTATTCCAACATTTTTTTCTTTTGCAAATGGCAACTGAGCTCTTTTGTCCAAGTCAAACTTTGATAAAACTGGCAATGTGCTTGTTGTAAAAAAGACTAACAGGCTACTGCTAAATCAGAGTTCTGTAGACAGAGCGGGAAGTGGAGGCAGTTGAGCCATGCTGACTTGAGAAAATAACACCAAGATGTTGCCTGGGGAGCAAATATACATTAGAGAAATACAGGCGGTAACAAAGGCAGAACTGGCTGCCATTCAGCAGTGGGATGGGAAATAGTGATAGAGGGCAGAGAGGTGATGATGATGGAATGTACCTTGTGATGTCCAAGTCAGAGAACAGGCTTAAGTGATAGTTTGGGAGGGGGGCGGAGTGGAGGAGGCTTTTGTCGCTCTCCACTGGGGAAAAGTGCTGGGGGGAGGGTGCTTTGTCACATAGTTTGTTCACAGTGCTGTAAACTGGCTCAGCAGGCCTACAGTGGAGTAAGAGGCAAGAGCAGAGAGGTTAGTGTCCACAAACAGGTGAAATGAAAGGAATGGGTTATACAGAAATGACAATGAGGCACAGAGATGAAGGACAGGAAGAATAATAATAAAACAGTTTGAGAAGTGGAAGAGAGAGGAAGAGGAGGGAATACTGCTATATGGTGTAAAGTGAATATGGGTGTTGATGCGGGTAAAAAGTTGTCATGCTTTCCATCTTAAAAACGAAAGGCCCTTACGATTATTCATTTCCTGCCATAATGAATATCATGCATTAAAGAATTGCATTAAAGTTTTGACCACTATTAACAATTGATGGATCTGCCTCAATCTTTTTAAAATGATTTATTGAATGTTGAGTTCAAGTTTTAAAATAAATATCAGAAATTAGGGAGAAACACACCAGACAGGTACACACAGTCTAAGGTCTCAATGGCTTGTTTGTCTGACCACTAGTCTAAAATACAAAGATATCCAACATATAGTGATAGAACACATAAAAGGAGAGTCCTGATTATTTAGAAGCTGGAACCAGAAATGTTTGGCATTTTTGCTGGATAAATAACATCAGCAATTACAATGCAAAGCAATTAACTACAATGCAATTATTATATTAATTATTTGGGGGGCATCTTTGCCTTTACTCTCAGTAAACAGCAAAGAGGGGAGACAGAGGTCAGTGCAGCACAGGTCAGTGCCCAGACCCAAACCCAAAGATTATGCCAGATGCTCATGCGCATGGAGTAGATTCTGTAATTTATGTAAACCCCAGACATTATAAGCACATGTGACAATTACAGCTAAATGCTATAAAGCAGTTGTGAATCATAAAGTCAGTGAACTGACTCATTAACATCACTTACACAGCAGTATCTATCTAGTCACCATAAACTAGTGGTCATACCAGGAGTGCTTTATTACATAATGCCAGTTTCATGTTTACCTTGTTTACCAGATAGAGTGATCTATAGGAGACACTCTGAAAACAAGGAAGTTCCTTTTTAAAAACTTTTTCATTGGTAGCCAACTTTTCAGCAGGGCGCACTCTATTTTTGTATAACAGAAAAGGTATAACTCAAAAGAAATATTAATGATATATTCATACTATTTGCTCAGGCATCCTAATGAAAACAAAGTGTCTCATGATTAACAAGGTGTCATGATGTAATTACAGTGATTCTTTGCAATAAAAACACATGCAACAACAAACATGCAAGATGATGCAGCAGGTGACTAAGCATGCTGATATCTCACCTTAATTGGAAGTGCTGGGAATCAAACCTGTGACCCTCCCCATCATCTAGCGAGGGACTTCTAACAGAATGAAAAAAATAATCTTTTGATAGCAGTCATCTGACCAGAATTTTATAATAAAATGCTGTAATTTTGCTATTTACCTAGTTTTGATTTATTATACATCAATCAAAATACCCTTGGAGGCTACACAGAACAAAAAAAAAAGACAACTGAACACACTTCACACACACTTCAAATTCATATCATTAGCTAACCATTCGATGAACACTCTGGGAATATATCTGCTGTTTGCTAACTGGCTGAGATTCAAGTGCATTTAGTGGAGCATGCAGTACCTTTGTAATGTATGCATGCATGCATAATATATGCATTTAAGACAGTGGTGTGTGCATATGTGTTTGTGTATGTAGTCTGTTGATGTGAGGCTGGTAGTCACGCTGCTGTAGACAAGTTTACACAAGATGTACATGTAAGTAGTGTAGTGTAGGTCTTGCCTACACACTGGGTCAGTGACACTCTCAAACACACACATGCTGTCACATAGACTAGACTTTTGTGATATCACTATCAGGCCTGCCTTAATCATGCTGCAGCACATCATCATCAGTTTTAGTTGGTTTAACTGCTACTACCTCTGGTAATATAAGCTGTCCTGCAAGCAGTGGCGTTCCACTAATCATGTTTCATCATGATCAATCAACATTCAAATGACATCACATGAAGTATTAGTGTGAATGTCTTTGGACACCAAACAGAATAAGGTCACTGGAGCTGCTTGACCAGAGCTTTTTCATCAGCAACAGCAAACAGCAATGACAAGAGACTGAATAGAGTGAACACTGCAAGGTGGAAGCCTAAAGCACTTCAGAGGTCAGAGATCAGATATGTAATTGCTGGTAACTGGTGGTCAAAAGAATGCGTAGAACCAAATCTTTTATACAAGATGTTATTCTGCTTTCATTCCAAGATTCTGTGCTTGCACTGAGTCTCTTTAATGACCGAATGGTGAAATGCAGAAGCCAGAGTGAACAGAACATTTGGCTTGGTTACTCCAGCTGAATCATGCTCAGGATATGCAGATATTCAAACACACTGCTGTTTCATAGGGTAACTGTGAAAAACTGTGGAGATGATCTGTTTCAAATGCAGAAACTAAGGTGAAAATAACCTAAGACAACATAGTGAGCTCCATTCCAGAATTTGGACAGAAATACATTGCACTCGCACATTGAACTTTACACCTTGTAATAGCCATAGAACTGGGGCATTTTATTAGGAAGGTTCTAGTAAATAATGTGATACAATTTAAAAATTACAATTGACAGTGATTCCTAAAAATCTTAGAAGTTTAAAAACTAAATTTTACTTTCCTAACCGGAGGATTTGCTTTTCTTTATTACTAGAGTCTCTCTATGGGCATGTCACTCAATATGATATGTTCATCATTAGATGATAGGCTCCAGATTGTAAGGCGATACTAAGCACTTACCTAGTGTAAGTAAGGACAAGGGAGCAAAGGTCCCTTCTCAGAACAATTTTTGAATCATTCTACTAATGATTTCTAAATCAGGAGGGGTCTCCTCTCTTCCCTCACATGTTAATCAATTTTCCAAATTTTGATAATTCAGGATTTACTTATTAAATTTCTTTTGACTTTTCACATGTATTGTAATCAAGTGAATGATGGTACTGGAGCTGCATTATCAATTATTTTAGACCTCGAGGAGCTGCCTTGTACTGTTCACACTGCTTGTTCTAACTGTATGTGAAGAGCACAGTAAACAAGAATGACATATGCTAAGCGTACTACACTTTTGGCCAGCTTGTAATCTCAAAGGCTATTTGGGATGCATGCTGGCCAAGAGAAAATAGTAAGCTTCTTAACCCCAAAGAGAATGGAAGACTAATCCTTCACTCAAAAAGCTTAACACAGGAACCCTTCAAATATCCTCTGAAATGATCTTTTGTTATCACTCTACTCAAATATTGCTCGAGCTGACCTTATTTCACCATTGGAATATGATTTGATAGTGTAATTCTTGCCTTAGCATGAAATAATGACCTAATCTAACCAAAGATCCTTACAGTCTGTATGTTTCCATTTGTTCATTGTGACACTTTACTTTTCCTTGTTGTGCTGCCTGAAAATCTGCTTTAATCTTTTTGTTATTCAAATGCCATAAAACATCACCAATAAAAAGAAAACCTGAGGCTGTCACTCATAATGAAACATAAAGCTGCCTACACAGTAAATGATTTTATACCCGATCATAAATATCAAACATGTTTGAAATATACAGTTTTTGATCAGAGACGCTCTGCATATTTTTTACAGCTCACAAACATGGCACTGCATCACAAGACAATGCAATCCAAATGGAGCATTGAAAACGAAGACAAGTTGAATTATTAACATCTTATTAACATAAGAGCCTTATTAACATATCATGAAAGACATACTACAATAGGGCCGACAATAAAAAGACATGGGTCATAAAGTCACATTTGATCATGAGTTTCTGTGAAATCTCATGTCTGTGGAATTGCCAGTGTAAATCATTACTGCAGTTGGCAGGTGTGCGGTTTTCCAGTCTAGTCAATCATGTGTGTGTGTGTCAAGTCAGCAGTCTTCCCCATGATTGTGTGTGTTTTGAGTATTATAGTGTTAAAATCTATCAAAACTGTCCTTATATCTGTGGTCTACTACATTTTAAAATCGGTGAAGATTTGAAAATTGTCTATTGTGTAGCTAGCTGGAGTCTGACAAGCACCATGCCTGGTAACATTGCTTAGCAGAATGGCAAAAGATTAACACTTAGATTTGTCTTGATAGGAAACTGGGCCCATCTGGTCTTGGTCATTGTGGCTGCTTGGTTTGGGATTAGACATTAGTGTAGGTGAGGTGTGGAGCTGATAATCTTATGATGTGACTCATACTGTAAGGCATCTTCAGCTTTCTGCTGTTTCAACAGGAAGCAGCTGTCCAAGAAGAGTGGACTCAACAGGTAGAAAAACACATGGCATATGACCAAGTGCAAATACAGGACATTTTTGGATAGTCAAAGAATTACTGGAACTTTCAGAGCTTGTGTATGGGTTTTGTTCCATGTTCCCTCTTCATTAGTAATCAAGGGTTCAGAGGCCATAATTTTAATTTAATATTAAGATAAGATAAAAAAAATAAGGTCATGTAAGCTTTATTAATTCCTAAAGGAAAATTCAAATATTATCAATCAAGTAGTTCCATGTTGGATGGTACACTTCCACAGCTCTCCCAAATGCTGTACAATTTACTAGCATAGCTTTAAACTCCTCATATTTGAGTTATGCCACTGACTGATCACCCCCCCCCCCCCCCCCCCCCCCCCCCCCCTATCCTTTCTTTTTACGGTTGGTTTCTAACAACCCATATAAGTCAAATGTTGGAAAAGAATTGACTTCTGTCACTGATGACACATCAATACCACAGAAACAGGTCAAATAGACAGACACACTGCTCAAGGCAATCCTTACTATAACAACATTACCAAAGGTTTTCAAAACAGGTTGTACCAGCAGCACTAAAACATAATATGGCATTTTTACCATAAAGAATTATGGCTCTGATGTGTTTAATTAGAAATCAATCACTTGATGTTCCAGGTAAGCACACAGTGGCACTAAAGAACAAATTATGTAGAAAGAAATGAAACAGACATTCTGCTGCAAATACAACACAGTACATCAAAAACACAGGACTACAGCAGATCATTGGTTTTCAAATCGCTTTTTCTGGATTTTTCAGTGATTTTAAAGGATCATGGCAGGACCATGTTTATTATACTTATTTTTTTTGGAGGTGAACTTTGAAAAACACTGCAGAGAAAACTGGACACAGACTTTGGGATTAGTTAGGACTTTGTAAAGACAAATTTAAAAAAAGACAAGTGATTCAAAAACAAAAAACCAACTACAGCGTCTCCAGTTCCCCATGAAGTTTTGATTGCTTCATAAATCATTATACAAACACTGATCCACCCCACTCAAGAGGAGTGGAGTGGACAAAGCTTCTACCTGCAGTTCTAGTAGTTGGTAGGAAGGGAGGTAATTACCGTAAAAAGGAAAAACCATCCAACCTGTTTATATCCTCGTCCCCTAGTAAGTGCTTAGGGAGAGGGGAATAACTCCTGGGGGAAATGGGGGGAAGGCCAGTCTTGTTGATGGGGGAAGAGATATGATTTTCCATA
This sequence comes from Mastacembelus armatus, assembly GCF_900324485.2. Lineage (NCBI taxonomy): Eukaryota > Metazoa > Chordata > Actinopteri > Synbranchiformes > Mastacembelidae > Mastacembelus > Mastacembelus armatus. The sequence goes on from NC_046646.1 coordinate 3,547,426, forward strand.
GCTGGAGAAAAAGCTGTGGAAGAAAAATGAATATAAAATTAATTGAATTTAAAACATTTACAATATGATAAAACATTATTGCATTTATAAATTCAGAAATGTAAAGTACTGTTAAAATGATTGCCATATTTCTATAAGATAATAACTGAATAATGTTCTCCTCGGTATACTAATTAATTGATGGCTAATCAGCTCAAATGCAAGAGACAAGGACTTACAGTGTGTGATATCAGGAGGCCCATAGGTATCTGACAGGTAGATGTTAGTGGGTTTTCCCACCTTCAGGTAGACCACGTCTGACGTGTTCTTCAAAATAGCCACAGCTTCTTCATGAGACACTTCCTCCAAACTGTAGATGTTTACCTGCCCAAACAAAGAGAGTTTTAATGTGTTCAATCAGGAATTTTAGAGGCTGGTTTGTGTTGTCTTTCTGCTGAGTTCAGATCAGTCCAGCATGTTCCCTGCCTGCAAGAGACTGGATTATGACAGATGGCCTTCTGGTGAGAACAGGACAGTAAGAAGGGTAATGACATTAAGTGCTGATTAAGCAAGAGAATGCTTGCTGTTATCCCACTGAGCCAGAGGCTAGTACTTTGTTGCTTGCAAAATGTGCACCACCGACTAATTTCATCACTTAATTTTGTTTAAATTTCAGATGCAGGAAGAAGAATGCTGTCAGGTGCAAACACACTGGTAGTTAATCCACTGTACACAGTGTAACCTGATTCATGGAGCCACCGTGGATATCTGTCTGTATAAACCGACCAGTGTATTAACATGACAAAGATTCTATGAATGTTATTTATCAAACTCACTGGCAGGATCAGTGTGATCTCATGGGGCTGTAAGTTCATCATAAAAGAGTCTTATTTACGATTTATGTGTCAGCACTTAGGAAAACAAAATCACTGTCAGTGTGTTGGATACCACACTGACATTGACTAGAATATCATCACAGGAGGGGGTCACACCATCTGGTCCTGGTGGTTTTCTGATCTTCTGTCTCTAAAAGATGTTGGTATTGAACACACACACTTAAAGATTCACAGCACAGGTGGAAAAAGTAATTAAAACAGTGGTTGTGACTCATTGGGGTGCAGTCCTTTGGGATATTGTTATCCTATCCCCTTCCTCACGCTAGTGCATTGTCAGAACCAAGTGACCTCATCAAGTCCATGATGTCCACATATAAGCGGCGGTTCGGACAGAATCTTCCTTCCTTTTCTTCAGCTATTGCATTAAAGATATAATTCCATCTAAAGGGCTTTGTTCCTGGACAATGGGTTTGCAGTGGCACCAGGTGCATGATCTGCATGGACCTGAATCCTTGCTGTGTGGGGTGCATGGGGGCTAAGCATTTTCTCCATTGTGGGAGAAGAGTGGCACCTGGTGCTAAAGCTCACTTCGGACCTGGAATCTGTTGATTATGCCTCCATCCCTGGCCCCTCTCTGTAGAGTTCCCCACTGCACTTCCTCCCTCTGAGCTGGGGAGCTCAAACATTGCTAACATGGTAGGCGAGAAAGCTAATGTCTTCATCTGCATTAGTCTTCCAGTATTACCAGCTCTTCATCTCCATTTGGGCCAGTTGTGCAGGAGCTATCAGACATGGGTTAACTGCTGTGGTCCCTCCTGAGCTGACACAGCCCTCTGTGGATGCACACTTTAGCCGGTACAGCACGGTACAGTGATTTGAACAGCGAAGCTAAGATAAGACAATATAAGTTAAGATAAACTTTATTCATTCCAAGGGAAATTGAGGTAGTCTTATAGTTAAGTACAGGTGCATCTCAGTAAATTAGAATATCATCAAAAAGTTGTTTTATTTCAGTAATTCAATTCAAAAAGTGAAACTCATATAGATTCATTACACAGACTGATATATTTCAAGTCTCTGTTTATTTTGATTTTGATTACTATAACTTACAGCTAATGAAAACTCAAAATTCAGTATCTCCGACAGTTAGAATATTACTTAAGACCAATAAAAACAAAGGATTTTAAACACAGAAATGTTGTACTACTGGAAAGTATGAACATGTACAGCACTCAATACTTTTTGCATGAATTGCTGCAGCAATGTGGTGTGGCATGGAGGCGATCAGTCTGTGGCATTGATGAGATGTTATGGAAGCCCAGGTTGCTCTGATAGTGGCCTTCAGCTCTTCTGCGTTGTTGGATCTGGTGTTTCACATCATCCTCTTCACAATACCCCATAGATTCTCTATGGGGTTCAGGTCAGGCGAGTTTGCTGGACAATCAAGCACAGGGATATCATGGTCCTTAAACCAGGTATTGGTACTTTTGGAAATGTGGGCAAGCCAAGTCCTGCTGGAAAATGAAATCAGCATCTCCATAAAGCTGGCCAGCAGAGGGAAGCATGAAGTGCTCTAAAACCTTCTGGTGGACGACTGCGCTAACCTTGGACCTGATAAAACACAGTACACCAACACCAGCAGATGACATGACTCCCCAAACCACCACTGACTGGAAATTTTACACTAGACCTTGCAAGGGACTAGCAACTTGGATTCTGTGCCTCATCTGAAAAGAGGACTTTGGACCACTGAGCAACAGTGCAGTCCTTTTTGTTCTTAGCCCAGGTAAGATGCCTCTGATGTTGTCTCTGGTTCAAGAGTGGCTTGATACAAGAAATGTGACAGTTGTAGCCCATGTCCTGGATATGTCTGTGCAAGGTGGCTCTTGAACACTGACTCCAGTTACAGAATCTCCCAAAAATTGTTGAATGGGCTTCGTTTCACAATCCTTTCAAGGCTGCGGTTATTCCTGTTGCTCGTGCTCCTTTTTCTACCACATTGTTTCCTTCCATTCAACTTTCCATTAATGTACACATCCTGTAGTTTGTGCTCTCTCTGTCTCTGTCCTCTTCTCTCTCTGTACCTTCTGCAGGTGTCCCTGGTCCTGGAGCTGGATATCGCTGATGTGCAGTTACTGGCCCCACGAACCTGTAGTGTCTATTTGTTGTTTATTGCTGCTGCTCTTTTCTCTCTCCTCTATCCACTCACCCCAACCGGTCGAGGCAGATGGCCGCCCAAACTGAGCCCGGTTCTGCTGGAGGTTTTTTTTTCTGTGAAAGGGAGTTTTTCCTCTCTACTGTCGCCAATTGTCTATACCCATGACATAGAAGACCATCCACACTAGGGCCAAAGCATCTAGTAGCTCAGTGTTCCAACATCCGCAAACGGCAGCTGCTATCACAACTAGAGATTGAAGAAATACAACACAAATGGTGCGGCAAGGGGGAGCCAGGACACCAGGTCAGGGGGGAAACAACACCACCCCCCATGACAAGCCCCGACACACTCAACACAAGAGCAGCTGACCTGAGAGTGAAGATCGTAGGCAAGATGGACACCTGGAACCTCTGCAGGTTACCAAGACTAAGTGAAGTACTCTCTGAAAGTCTACTAGAAGATGTGAATGCAGCATTACGAACAATCCCCACTGTGAACATCACCGAGACCAACAAGCTGATATACACCACGGCAACAGTGAACCTTGAGATGCTTGGCCACAAAATACATTCCACCACCAAGGAGCAGTACCCTGCATGGAGAAGGAGGTTAGAGGCAAAAATAAGGGCAACACGGAGAGAAGTTAGCCAACTATCAGAACTGCAGAGAAGGGGGATGAAGTTGGGTAAGAAATACAGCAGGCTGTCCATACCTGAGGCCCTGGAGACTGCCAAACAACGACTCACAGCCCTGGCCACACGCCTGAAGAGGTACACCAGAGAAATAGAAGCACGGAGAATAAACAGGATGTTCTCCACCGAACCATCCAAAGTGTACTCTCAGTGGGGGGGCAGTAACACGAGAGCAGACCCACCAAGGCTGGAGACTGAACAATACTGGAAAAGCATATGGGAGAGGGAGGCATCACATAACACCAATGCCCAGTGGCTGGCAGACCTGAGAGCAGACCACAGCAACCTCCCTGAACAGGAACCAGTAACCATCGCAACAGCAGATATCCGAGAAAGGGTCTCAAACATGAAGAACTGGACAGCACCGGGGCCTGACATGATCCACACCTACTGGCTAAAGAAGCTAACTGCCCTCTTTGAGCACCTGGCAGCTCAAATGAACCAGCTGCTAATGGATGGGACTCATCCAGAGTGGCTAACTTAAGGCAGGACAGTCCTGATCCTGAAGGACCCCCAGAAGGGAGCAGTCCCATCCAACTACCGTCTACAACTACAATAACCTGCCTCTGCACAACTTGGAAGCTCCTGTCGGGCATCATAGCGGCTAAGATGAGTAGGCACATGGCTCAATACATGAGCGGGGCCCAGAAAGGAATGGGTAAGGACACCAGGGGAGCAAAACATCAACTACTGGTGGATAAAGCGGTCGCTCGAGACTGTAAAACCAGGCAGACCAACCTGTGCACCGCCTGGATTGACTACAAGAAAGCCTACGACTCAATGCCTCACACATAGATCCTGGAATGCCTGGAGCTGTACAACATCAATAGGACCCTAAGAACCTTCATAAGGAACTCAATAGGACTGTGGAAAACAACCCTAGTAGCCAACCTCAAGCCGATAGCACAAGTCTCCATCAAGTGCTGCATCTACCAAGGAGATGCTCTGTCCACGCTGCTGTTCTCCATAGGCCTGAACCCCTTCAGCCAGATCATCACTAAGACGGGCTTTGGATACCGACTGCGAAATGGGGCAACTATCAGCCACCTCCTGTACATGGATGACATCAAGCTGTATGCCAGGACTGAGCGAGACATCGACTCACTGATCCACACCACCAGGATATACAGCAACGACACTGGAATGTCATTCGGACTGGACAAGTGTGGTCGAATGATAACAAAGAGAGGGAAGGTTGTCAGGACTGAAGGAGTTGAACTCCCAGAAGGCAGCATAGCGGATGTTGAGGGGAGCTACAAGTACCTTGGAATCCCACAGGCAAATGGGAACCAAGAAGAAGCCGCAAGGAAAGCAGCCACAGCCAAATACCTACAGAGAGTAAGGCAAGTCCTAAGAAGTCAGCTAAATGGGAAGAACAAGGTCCAAGCCATCAACACCTATGCCCTGCCGGTCATCAGATACCCCGCTGGCATAATAAGCTGGCCAAAAGAGGACATAGAAGCTACGGATGTCAAGACAAGGAAGCTCTTCACAATGCATGGAGGACTTCACCCCAAATCCAGCATCCTGAGACTGTACGCTAAGAGGAAGGAAGGAGGCCGGGGACTGGTGAGCGTCAGAGCCACCATCCAAGATGAAACAGCCAAGATCCATGAGTACATCAGGAAGATGGCCCCAAGCGATGGAATACTTAGTGAATATCTCAGGCAACAGAAGCCCGATGCAGAGGAAGAAGAGCGAGAACCGTCATGGCAGGACAAACCCCTGCACGGCATGTACCATCGACAGATCCAAAAAGTGGCTGATATCGAAAAGTCCTACCGGTGGCTGGAAAAAGCTGGACTGAAAGACAGCACAGAGGCACTGATCGTAGCAGCACAAGAACAGGCCCTGAGCACAAGATCGATAGAGGCCGGGGTCTACCACACCAGGCAGGACCCCAGGTGCAGGCTGTGCAAAGATGCCCCTGAGACAATCCAGCACATAACAGCAGGTTGTAAGATGCTAGCAGGCAGAACGTACATGGAACACCATAACCAAGTGGCCGGCATAGTGTACAGGAACATCTGTGCCGAGTATGGGCTGGAGGTCCCAAGGTCAAAATGGGACACACCTCCAAAGGTGAGGGAGAATGACCGAGCTAAGATCCTGTGGGACTTCCAGATACAGACCGACAAACAGGTGATGGCTAAACAACCGGACATAGTAGTGGTGGACAAACAACAGAAGAAAGCCGTAGTGGTAGATGTAGCGATCCCAAGTGACAGCAACATCAGAAAGAAGGAACATGAGAAGCTGGAGAAATACCAAGGGCTTAAAGAAGAGCTAGAAAAGATGTGGAAGGTGAAGTTCAACAGTGGTCCCCGTGGTAATCGGCACCCTCGGGGCTGTGACCCCCAAACTGGGAGAGTGGCTCCAACAGATCCCAGGAACAACATCAGAGCTCTCAGTCCAGAAGAGCGCAGTGCTAGGAACAGCTAACATACTGCGAAGAACCCTCAAACTCCCAGGCCTCTGGTAGAGGACCCGAGATTGAGGAAGACACACACGACCCATAGGGGTGATATATATATATATATATATATATATATGTGTGTGTCCATGTGTCCAAAATAATTCTTTAAAAAAAGAATTCTTTAAAAAAAGAATTCTTTTATTTATAACATGGACACACTCCACTGCCTTCACATCTTTCATTGTGGATGTGATGAGGTCACTTGGTTCTGGTGGACGGGGGCCCACTTCAGGTAGCCTTACACAATTTTCTGTTTTTATTTAATAATGCAGTTTTTCAGCAGAATGACATTATCCTTACATCAAGGCCTGGGTGGGACCAGTTACGATTGGCTGCTCATGTGGTAGTCATTACTTGCTCCTCTTGGCCCTTACAGCTACATGCTAGCTAGGTAACGAGTGAGTAATGAGTGACGACAGACTGGAGCAGTCTGTGTGATGTTTTGCTTAGTTTAGCAGATAAAATAGGAAGCAACAGTTTCTCAGGAGATACTGTTTTGAGCCGGTTGGACAATATTTTTTAAATACTCGGCATGATAGTTGCTCATCAGGAAGTTAGCACCACAACACTTTCTTAAGAACAATTGAGCACCGTGTTCAATTTGCCCAGGAGCAGCTGTCTCTGTATATTGACTGTCCACCTCTTAAAATCCCGGTTGAAGTACTGCAAACATCAGTGTTTTCTGGGACAAAAATTTGAGATATAGCGGTTAGCTAAAATGTTTGCTGTAATCCTCAGCACATAACTGGTGATTGTCATTCTACTGAAATACTGCATTATGAAGTAAAAAGGACACTGGGGGTAACAGCATTGTGAAATAAAAGCCAACATTGGAAAAATTTGATTTTGACGTCAAAACAGGTAGAATTTTAAAAAAGAGTGTGGTTTGCAATAAGAGTGGGGTTTGTGTTATTTTGGAAACAAGTGAAATGTGAAATGAAACAATATTTGAAGTAATATTTCATATCAATGAGCACATTTTTAAAAGAGAATAATGAGCTGAATTGCATACATTCATTGCATTATTTTGCAATTTCATGGTCATATTATAAAATTGCCTTTATTTATTCAAATAATGTGTGTATTTATTCAAATAATAAATATAAATAGGACATTGTGAAATAAATTATTTATTTGTTTTGAACACACATTTTAACAGTAGTGTACTATTTTAATAAACAAGTACACAATAATACCTACAAAAATACACAATAATACCTAAAAAATATATTTTTAATGTACTAAAGCAGATTTATAGTGCAGCTTCCAGTGCATTAATTTTAACTTAAGTGGTTTCATTTTAACACAACTTCAAGTATAATGATATTTAACATTTAAAAAGTAAACTTCTAAAGTAGCCTACATGTAGTAGTTTTGAATGTACCAAAACTACACAGTATTACTAGTACTAACATGCACAAGCATGGACAGCCAAGAATAAGAAACAATGGGCACAGGAGAGAACTTGAGCTGTGGTGTCAGGAGAATGAGTAGAGAACAGGACAGGTGTCCTTGTGGGGTTAGGCTGTAGCTAATATGGTTCAGTCCGGTCCAACAACTAATTCAGATTCGGTCCAACGTGACCACTCAATAACCACTACCAGCAACAATTAGCCAAGTTCTACTTCTTCCTCTGCCTATGTCATATCACGTGGTGCAGTTTTGAGAAACATGGTTCGCCTTTATCATTTCTGCCAATTTAACATACTTTTGGAAAACATAGCTAAATTTCCATGCAAATATGTTTAAAGTTAAGTGAACTTTTATGAAATATGCTAAATTACTAATTAAGTAATGATAACAATTCTATATATTTTGCAAAAATTTACTTTGAATATGCTTTTTTGTATTAGTCATTTAAAATACTTTTGGAAAGCATAACAAAATATAATTATAAATATGTTTAAAGTGAACGTTTAAGAAATATGCTAAATTACTAATTAATATTGATATAGTATACTTTGCAAAACTCAGAATATGCTTTTTTGTATCTTGTACTTTGGAGACTTACCAAAAATATACTTTTACTATGTTTCAACACAAGCACAAATACACTTTGTAAACTTTTTAGGACACTTCATATGCTAATAGTATAATTTAAATATGAAACAATATATTTTTCACTTGGGTAACAACTTCCTACCCCAATTATCTTTTGTTGATGTCAGGTCTTACTAGTTTCTAATGTTTAGTGACATCATGTAATTCCCATCATAAATAACTCTACCCAACTCATCAGATTATCTGAAAACAGTGTGTATGCAGGTATAGTCAAACCTTTACGAGATCCTGTTGCAAGTCTGACACATGGCATTCATACATGTGTGTGGCATTCATACTTGGTACTCACCATTAACAATCTGTCTCCAACTTGTAGCCTGTCATCCTTCTGTGCTGCCCCGCCATCAATGATTTTGGTGACATATATGCTGTTGTCACCGGGGATGTGCTGGTTTCCAACTCCACCTGCAATACTGAAGCCCAGTCCTGCGTATGTGTGTGTTTGCATATTTTAAAGTAGTTAGTTAGTTTCTTGGCTATATATCTGGCAGATTTCACTTCTCTTAATTTGAATGATTACCAATACCCATTGATTTACATTAGCATCAGCCTCAGAACTGAAGCAAATATTACTAACTGTTAGTCATAATCAATCTGTATGCAATTTTATACGTCTTCAATATTCAGGACTGAGTCTGAGCCCACCTTTTGGTCCTTTGATGAGTTTGATCTCAATTATGGTTTCTAGCATTGGCCTGCGGCGTCGCACATATAGTCTGACAATAGATCCTGCTACCTTCAGGGCTTCTACTGCCTTACTGTGCGAAACTTCAGACACATCAGCATCATTCACCCGCAGGATGCAGTCATTTACTCTGGAAGAAGAACAGGATTTGTGAATTTAGGTTATTTAAGGCTGCTCTATCTTTTTGTAAAAACTTCAGCCATGCTTTTATTGAATGTCATGTTATCACAATTATGATGAGATAATCTTAAACAGTTTGACAAGAAATGAATATGTTTATTTAAAAGAAACATGGGTAAACTTGACTAAATAAATTAACAAATACTAGGTTAAAATAAATAAATGGCAACTTTATGAATACATGTTTACAATATAGAGAGCTGTCCTATTTTTGCATCTCCCTGCAGACAAACAAACACATCTGATGACTGTGCTGTTATGGTCCAGGGTCAGACTTCCTTCTCTGGACTTTTATTTTGATTTTTGTTCCAGTGTGGCCAAGGGGAATTCTGGCAGCTTGGACTCAGTCAGGTTAACGAGGCACACCTGTGCCCTATTACCTGTCATCTCCGGACTCTATTTATAGGAGGTCATTCCCTTTGTTTGGTGCTGGATTATTGTCCCTGTTCGCACCTGTTGTGTTTGTTCCTTTGTTTATGCCTTACCTGAGATTGTCGCTGCAGGCGTACCTCACTGCGCTACAGTAGTACGTATGCTGGCTCCTTTGTCTTTTGTTCTGTCCTCGTTTAGTAAGATTTCCTTTATGTTTTGTACTCTGTCTGAAATAATGACTCTTTAGTTTGCACTTGGGTCCAGTGTCCTTCATTCCCCCTCCAGGAAAACGGAACAGAATAATCCGGCCAGCATGGACCCAGCAACCAGGGAGGATAGCATGGACCCAGCAACCAGGGAGGATAGACTGATCTTCAGGCTCCTGGGACGCCCAGGAATATTGGGAAGTGTTCGGGGCTGAAGAAGCGGATCGCACGTCACCACGGTTCATTCCCTGATGGAGGAGTGCTATCACCTGCAGGTTCCCAATGGCTTGGCCTGGGGGCTGTGTTACCCCCTTGCAGCTTTCTACTCTCCCCCACTTTCTCAGCCAGAGTCTCCAGTGTCGCAGCCCAGAGCTGCCTTCTTGTCGGAGTCCAGAGCTGCTTTTTTGCAGCCAGATTCTCCAGAGCCGCAGCCAGAGTCTCTGTCACTACCAGACTCTCCTCTCCTGCCGCCTCGACGACAGTGTCACCGCCCGAAGAGGCAGACCCCAGAACCTCAGTGTGCTGTCGATGCTGTTCCCGCTGAGGCTCCTCCCATTCAGCTGCATGGACCTCAGTGCACCAACGACAGCGTCCCCGCTTAGGCCCCAGTCCTGCTTCCAGAAACCCAGTGCGCAGATGACAGCGTACCCGCTGAGGCCCCAGTCCTGCTTCCAGAACCTCAGTGCGCTGATAGCAGAGTCTCCACTGAGGCTTCTCTCCAGCACCTCAGTCCTCAGTGGCCAAAAGGAGTCATCACCACTGAAGCTCCTGCCATGCAGCTCGAACCCAGCGTCTTGCAGCCACAACTAGAAGACCTTTCAGAGCTGCACGCAGAGCCTCCAGAGCCGCAGCAGCCAGAATCTCTAGCCAGTCTGCCAGAACCAGTCCCTCAGTCTGAGACAACGGTCGCTAAGCCTGAGCCACCAATCCCTCAGTCTGAGTCACGTGGGCCGCAGCCTGAGCCCGAGTCACGTGGGCCGCAGCCTGAGCCCTCATGTCCCTAGCCCGAGTCTCCACCCCCACAGTCTCGATGCCAGCGACATCTCTGCCGGAAGAGACCAACCCTAGCTCCCGCTGTGCAACGCTGCTGCCCTGCCAGAGCCGAATATCGCCTTCCGGCCAGGGCCCAGCGCCGCCATAGGCCAGCCAGTGCATGCCACCACAGCAGGCCAGCCAGAGCCCAACGCCACCACCACCTCAGGCCATCCAGAGCCCAATGCCGCCACAGCTGCAGGCCAGCCAGAGCCCAACCAGAGCCGCAGCAGGCCAGCCAGAACACAGCGCCGACGCTGCAGGACAGTCAGAGTCCAGCATCACTCCCCAGCCAGAGTCCGGCGCAGGCCAGCCAGAGTCCGGCACTCTCCAGCCGTCGCACTGGCCCAACAAGCTGGAGCCAGAGCCGTTCCGGCCCGACGAGTCTGAGCCACCAGGTTCTCAGCCTGATCCCCTAAGTTCTCAGCCCAAGTTTCCTGCGACCTCGATGCCGGAGACGTCTCCATCAGAAGGGGTTAACCCCAGTTCCAGCTGTCCCGCAGGAGCCGAACGCCGAGGTCCAGCCAGAGCACAGCGCCACAGACCAGCCAGAGCATAGTGCTGCTCTCCATTATTGTCTTTCTTTCTTCTTGTCTTTATTATAGTTATATCACACACCATACTATACTGTATATACCTAATGCCAAGTGACCAGATCATCAGTGACCCATTAAAACAAAAACAAAGATTGTATTGTATCTATACAGAGATACAATAATCCATCCATCCATACATTTTCTATACCACTTTATTCAATTCAGGGTTGCGGTGGGTGGTAGCCAATCCCAGCTGACATTGGGGGAGATCACCAGTCTGACACATACAGAAAAACACTCATCCTCATATTCACCCCTACCGACAATTTAGAGTCACTTAGTAACCTAACCCCAAACTGCATGTGTTCTGACTGTGGGAAGAGGCAGAAGTACCCACAGTAAACTGATACAGACAGAGAGAAAATGCAAACTCCACACAGAAAGGCCCCAGGGTTAAAAGGGACTTGCTGGGAGGTGCCAGTGATAACCAATTACAGAAACAATTTTCAGCAATTTAAATTTAAATTTTAAATTTTAAATTTCTACTTTCATATATTTATATAAATAGTACAGACAAAATTGTTTGAACACTTCATAATGTCATAACGCCATATGCTATTCAGGCTCTAGGTTTTGGTCCTCAGTACATTTCAAAATACATGACACAACAAAAAATTATACTGATGCTGTATCTCAAATATGTTTTTATGAAATATTTTTGAGGTGCTGTTTTGGAGGCGTAAAGCAGTAAAACAGCTTGCCCCCAGTGAATGGTGAGGTAAGTCATCTTTTTTAAGGAGATTTATTTTCTAATATTTTGAAAACAAGATTTTTTAGCCTGTTTGAAATCCAGTGACTCACCTCAGACGTCCATCCTCTGCTGCAGCACCTCCAGGGATGATTTTGGTGATGAAAATGCCGGGGTCATCACCAATGTGTGGGTTATCTGTCCCTCCAGCGATACTAAAGCCCAACCCTGAGTTACCCTGTGGCCATGGAAAGCAATCAGTGATGAAAGGCATTGTGCAGACAAAATAATAGCATATTTCTAACAGTGTGAAAACAGCTGTTTTCATTGGGCTGTGTTTAGTATGCTATTATAGAAATAGTCAAATGCTAACATAGAACAGCATAGAACATGATTCTTGTATTTGTGGACAACAAACAGGCTCTGGTTGATCATAGGTATGGCCAATTGTTGTTTCATGGCAATTGGCTTATCTTAATTACAAACCTGCTGAGTTTGCAAGGTGGAACAATGACTCAAAAAACAAGGTTCAGCTCTCCAGGGTGACAGTTTGAGGGGCTCAGACACAGGCCTGTGAGCTTTTAGCTGATGGAAGATGAGAAACATCCTGGTCCTGCAGTATGGATGGAGAGTGACTACTGTTTGTATTAAGTCTTGTCTCTCTGAAGTCAGTGATGATCACCTCTTGGTCTGGCTTTTTCTCTGCTCCTGACTGTACTGGAGCTGTCATAACCTCTTGCACTCTGCACTATTTAGTATCCAGGTAGCCAATATTTCCAGCTTTGTTACAGATTCATTCACAAGCTCATGCCAGCTGTGCCACATCTGCTATAGCAGACATATTGTTTTACAGGGTTGTGGGGGATAAAACAGCTCCATACCTGTCTTAAAACATGAAAAAACCATGTTAAATCTAGTTGTCACTTTGATATGGTGGTATAAAAAAAGTCTAAAAGTCAACCTCAACATATAAAGGTGCTAACCACACATATTATAGAGAGATTTACAGTCCCACCACATCCATTTTAGATAGTAACTCATGATAAAGAGACAGATTACCAAGCTGCACACTGTGTGCTGGTCCTATTGTGAGGCAGCAGAAATGTTTTAATTTGCCTCTGTTTTGGAGTGTAGTTTAAGACCTTCAGGAGACCATTTCACTCTACAGTGTCTGAGGTCAAACACAGCTGTGGGATCTGAGATACTCACCCGCTCTAGAGTGATTTCCTCAAACTCATATTCAATTTCTGTGCCATTGATCTGAAGACACACACACACACACACACACACACACACACACACACACACACACACACACACACACACACACACACACACACACACACACACACACACACACACACACAAAACAGACTGAGCCAAGATATACACTCCATCATTTAGTCCTTCAAAAACTGCTTTAAAATGAAAATGCACGCCTGTGCTGTTGAGTAATTGCATTAAATTATATTTTATAGAGTATGGTGTTAGGCATTGGCTCCATACTGGGGCAAACTCTACATACTTAAAGATGACAGGTACTTTGCAGGATTTTTTAAACTTTCTGTGCTAAATAGGCCCCACGTCAAGGAAAGGAATTTTAAGTGATGGTTAATCAACATCAGCAATTTTACAACGTGGAAGCTTGCTACAGAGCAGTCAGTCTCATCCTGTATCTTACTGAGATGATTAATTAGCACTGAGTACTTCCATCATTATTATTCCATTCCATCATCATTATTCATAACTGGATTAACATGTGTGCATATTAATATCATATTCCAAGATATACACAATTTCTGAGTAACATTCAGATCACAGAACTTAATGTGAAATCAAGACCTGAAGCATAAAATAGCAACATCATTGACACAGATGTTTTCACTGCATGATAAAATCTTGACTCTTCAGTTTATGGGCAACGCTCTATCACAGTGTCAAAATAAAAGTAAATGATATTTGAAAAAATACAGAGGCAGATGCTCATCTGTCCTCATTTCTTCACAAATCAGAGATTAGCATCTTTAGCTCTTAACAGCTTTTTTGTACTAGAGCTTCATGTAAAACAGTGTGAAAAGTACTGGAGATAAAGGTCTTTAGAAAGTCTTTGGTCTTTTATGTATGGCAAATATGAATAATTCAGCTCTGCAACCTTATTTGTTTTGCAAAGATAATTAAACTGTTCGAAAATTCCACTTACTCTCACATCATAATAGTACAGCAGAAAGGGCTGTGTTTATTTATATGCTCCTACTCAAATGTTACTTGCTTAAATAATTTGATCTACTAAGACTAATAGATGCATCCCAAAAGACAAAAATTCAAACTTACATAAGGAACTGAGTCCAAAGTGTCTGTGTTGACAATTATTGGGGCAGGGCTGGCCTATAAGCATGAGAGAGAGAGACAGAGGGGGAAGGGTTTTTTTTTTGGAAGGGAGACACACACACACACACACGAAACAGAGAGAGAGAGAGAGACTCAGGGTTAAGTAAGAAACAGACACCTGGGCCCATCAGTGCTCTACTTTCCATAAGTATGTCCAGCTTGTTGATAACTGCATCATCAGTTTAACAGACTTCCATTTGCACCATAGACACTCACTTCTCTCGCAGCACTGGTAGTTCTTATAGCTGATGATGGGCTTAGTTTTATTTAATTTTATTGTTAAAATTGAATTTCACAAACAAATATATCCCAACACACTGTACAATGACCACAATTAAAATCAACAATTAAAATCAAGAAAAATAAATTGCTAAAAATGAATAAAGTCTACAAAGTAGTAAAGCTAAAATAGATGCACTATAATGAAACTAAAATAATAAATAATTAGTAATAATTTAATCAAAGGCACAGGAAAATAAGAATGTGTTCAGTCTTTTCTTAAAAACAGAAACACTTTAAAATCAGCTCTGAAATGCACAGGTAGCCAGTGTAGGGAGGCAAGAATGGGAGAATGCTATAATCAAATTTTCGAGTACCAGTAATTAACATGGCAGCACTATTCTGGACAGTCTGGAAACCTCTATGGCAAGACTTTGGAAGACCAGAAAAGAAAACATAGCATGAAGTTGGTTGAATGCTCCTTTGGTTAACCCTTTGATGTGTGGAAATGAATGAGCGTGCCAGGTCGAAAATAATCCAGACTTAGAGAAGTTTGTTTAAATGTGCAGTTTAAAAGTGCAGTTCCCAAGAGTTAAAGTGTAGGGGTCGCAAAGAGGCACCATATGTGGAGGGCAGGTTAGCAAAAACAGTTTTCTCACCATTTTGGTGAAGGAAGTTCTGTGCAATCTCAAGATTAACTGAAGTGAAACAATTGCTGAGCAGTGTCCAAGAGGCAATGTCCAAATTTATTGACAGGGAAAGTATTGAAACTAACAGGGAGATATTGTTGGAGATCATCCATCCATCCATCCATTTTCTATACCCACTTTTTCCTGAAAGCCAGGGTCACAGGGATCTGCTGGAGCCTATTCCAGCTCTCTCTTGGGTGAAAGGCAGGGGTACACCCTGGACAGGTCACCAGTCTGTTGCAGGGCCTTGTGGTAAACCAAAGTGAAGGGCAGAGACAATAGATTATGTGTTCTTAAATGAGGCACGTTGATTCCTATTAGACAGGTAGGACTGCAACCAGTTTAAAGTTGTTCCTTTAATGTAAAAATCATTCTCTAACCGCTGTAAGAGTACCTTGTGGTCAATAGTATAAAATGCTGCGCTGAGAGCTAAGAGAAGTAATGCTTAGTGACAGTTCCAATCAAAATTCATTAGGAGGTCACTGGGGACCTTATCAGTGGAGCATGAGCTACAGTATGCTGATTGAAGTAGCCTAACATATTGTTGCTATTGAGATAAGTGGATAAATTGTTCATGATAATTGTTCCAATAACTTAGATAAAAATGATAACACCCTTGGTCAGCAATTTCCAAGGGCGCTGTGATGAAGGTGCAGGTTCTTTAATAGAGAAGTGATGGTGGCTAATTTAAAATTAGATGGGACTATGCCAGAACAAAAAAGTTAAAAATGTTTACAATGCTTTGAAAAAAGACAGACGATAGTTTCTTAAGTAGTGCTGTCAAAACCCAAGACACATGAGGTGGACCTTGCACTAAAAACAAGCTGAGAGATTCTCAATTCTGTCATCAAAGTGGTCCATAAAATACTGTGCAGTTAATGATGTAGGTTGTGGATTTTTCCTAACTTTGATATCTGTGTTTGCACAGTGTTTTGTTGTTTTTTTTGTACTGTTTTTTCACCTTGCACTTATGTGGGAAAGCACAATAAAACACCAGCACCAGACCTTTTCTGACTTCGCCATCATTTTTGTTGTCCTTTTGCGGAGTAACAGCAGAACCCTGTGACACATGATGTCAGCAATGAGGTGTATCTTCATTACTGAGTCTTTAACCTAGAGAACACTTTACGCCTGATGTTCACGCTGTTATTACCAAGATAATCTGATGGTCCATCCTCTACGACTCACCCTAGTTCCAGCATGCCTCGCTCCCAGCTCCTTTTCCACGCCAACATACTTAATTCAGTTTCCTCGTGCAACGCTCTCAGGACTGGTTCTGTGCCAGTCAATTTACTCCTGGTCTCCTCATGCTCCATTCCCACCTACTGCCTCCAAGCCTGTCTAAATATACTGGTTTCCACTCGCTGTGAACACTCTTCACCAATATCCTTCTCTGTTAAATATCCACGACTCTTGCCTGCTTCTACAGCTATGTTGTTGAGATCTGAAAGTATTGCTGAATAAATAAGAACTAAACCTGGTGTATCTTTTGATTCTGTATTCTTGGGTCTGGTATCAATTTACTCATACATGACACACCCAATATAAGGAAACGCTTTTGACTTATGAATTTGATGAGATGTAGATGTAGATGTACCCATAGGAGTGAGTGTGAGTGTGTGTAGTTGTTTGTCTTTGTGTGTCTCTATGTGGCCCTGTGATGGACTGGTGACCTGTCCAGGGTGTACCCATGCCTTTCACCCAAAGAGAGCTGGGATAGGCTCCAGCAGATCCCTGTGACCCTGGTTAAGGAATAAGTGGGTATAGAAAATGGATGGATGGATGGATGTAGATGTGGGTAACAAAGCACTCATGCTACAATGTCTCTTATTAGTAAAACTGAAAAAATCCTATAGGTCACCAGTTCTGAGGGTCAAAACAAGCATTGCTTAAAAATTCTCATAAATAATTTTATCTCAAAATATATTACATGAAAACTGCATATGAGACCATCAATGAATGTTGAACTCTCAAACTGCTGAGTAAGAGAATGAAGATTTTCTACCATATTTCAATGACAGAAGTCTGTACTGTCATTGACAAACTGACATAATAGTCCAGTTTTCTTCATCCAAAAAGTAGCAACAGAATCATATATCACAATATATGCTAATTATGATTAACTCTAAGAGTCTCAGACAAAGTGCAAATCTTTGCAACAGCTCGTGGGTCCTCGTAGGCAAGTGCTGATGACTCTGATAACAGCAAACTTTTACCTGACAGGGTTCCTGCCAGCTCTGGTCACAGACACTCAGAGGGCCAGAGGTCACAGGTTCCCCTCTTGGACATACTACTACCCCCCCCGTACTGTACAGAGGGTGTGTCTGCATATGTATCAGAGCTTCTAAAGTGGGACAAGGATAAGAGAAAGGGGAGGGAGGAAGAGGGAAGAGAGAGGCAGAGAGGGATAGAATGAGATGACTGATGAGTAACTGAGTAAGAGTAAGAGTGGAGGAAGAGAGTAAATGCGGTGAGAGAGCGAGAGGAAAAGGAAGATGGAAAGAGGAGAATAATGGGATGGAGAAGAGCAGACAGGAACTAGAGAGAGTTGTCTGCCAGCCCTCTGTCAATAAGTAAATCAAGTGACAAAGCTGCTCGACTTCATCCGCACGTCAAAAATCTTGTTTTGGGTCACAATTCCCTTTAACGCTATTGCCTTTCTTGCTGATACTTATTGCAATATATTAAAACATGCTCTACTGTTTCTTCTACGCCACAGTGCTCACAATTCCCCATGTCATGCTTCCCTATTACCTTCTACAGTGGGTACGGAAAGTATTCAGACCCCTTTAAATTTTTCAGTATTTGTGTCATTGCAGTCATTTGCCAAAATCAAAAAAGTTCATTTTATTTCTCATTAATGTACACTCAGCACCCCATCTTGACAGAAAAAAACAGAAATGTAGAAATTTTTGCAAATTTATTAAAAAAGAAAAACTGAAATATCACATGGTCATAAGTATTCAGACCCTGTGCTCAGTATTGAGTAGAAGCACCCTTTTGAGCTAGTACAGCCATGAGTCTTCTTGGGAATGATGCAACAAGTTTTTCACACCTGGATTTGGGGATCCTCTGCCATTCTTCCTTGCAGATCCTCTCCAGTTCTGTCAGGTTGGATGGTGAACGTTGGTGGACATCCATTTTCAGGTCTCTCCAGAGATGCTCAATTGGGTTTAGGTCAGGGCTCTGGCTGGGCCAGTCAAGAACGGTCACAGAGTTGTTCCGAAGCCACTCCTTTGTTATTTTAGCTGTGTGCTTAGGGTCATTGTCCTGTTGAAAGGTGAACCTTCGGCCTAGTCTGAGGTCCTGAGCACTCTGGAAGACGTTTTCTTCCAGGATATCGCTGTACTTGGCCACATTCATCTTTCCTTCAATTGCAACCAGTCGTCCTGTCCCTGCAGCTGAAAAACACCCCCACAACATGATGCTCCCACCACCATGTTTCACTGTAGGGATTGTATTGGGCAGGTGATGAGCAGTGCCTGGTTTTCTCCACACATACCGCTTACAATTAATGCCAAAAAGTTCAATCTTGGTCTCATCAGACCAGAGAATCTTATTTCTCATAGTCTGGGAGTCCTTCATGTGTTTTTTGGCAAACTCTATGTGGGCTTTCATGTGTCTTGCACTGAGGAGAGGCTTCCATCGGGCCACTCTGCCATAAAGCCCCGACTGGTGGAGGGCTGCAGTGATAGTTGACTTTGTGGAACTTTCTCCCATCTCCCTACTGCATCTCTGGAGCTCAGCCACAGTGTTCTTTGGGTTCTTCTTTACCTCTCTCACCAAGGCTCTTCTTCCACGACTGCTCAGTTTGGCTGGACGGCCAGGTCTAGGAAGAGTTCTGGTCATCCCAAACTTTTTCCATTTGAGGATTATGGAGGCCACTGTGCTCTTAGGAACCTTGAGTGCTGCAGAAATTCTTTTGTAACCTTGGCCAGATCTGTGCCTTGCCACAGTTCTGTCTCTGAGCTCCTTGGGCAGTTCCTTCGACCTCATGATTCTCATTTGCTCTGACATGCACTGTGAGCTGTAAGGTCTTATATAGACAGGTGTGTGCCTTTCCTAATCAAGTCCAGTCAGTTTAATTAAACACAGCTGGACTCCAATGAAGGAGCAGAACCATCTCAAGGAGGATCAGAAGAAATGGACAGCATGTGAGTTAAATATGAGTGTCACTGCAAAGGGTCTGAATACTTATGACCATGTGATATTTCAGTTTTTCTTTTTTAATAAATTTGCAAAAATTTCTACATTTCTGTTTTTTTCTGTCAAGATGGGGTGCTGAGTGTACATTAATGAGAAATAAAATGAACTTTTTTGATTTTGGCAAATGGCTGCAATGACACAAAGAGTGAAAAATTTAAAGGGGTCTGAATACTTTCCGTACCCACTGTATGTGCTGTTTAACCCTGTGTCCAAACCTCATTCTTGAAATGATGTCCCCCTCTTTGCTCTTTCTACAGATGCATAACCTTGTTTTCCCTATTTTCAGGTGAAGAGTGGGATAAAAGCATTCTTTGCTATCTTCATTCCATCTTTTTTGCCACATTTTCCCCATTTCTGCTTTGATTATACTTTGCTTATACTTTTTAATTTACTAACTCACCCATATAGACAGCCAGGTTATCATTTGTTTCTGCATTAAAGTCAAGTCTGGAATGATGAAAGCGATGCCAACTTTATTGTCAATTGTTTTTGAGGCGTCTGTATATATTGCTACATCCATCCATCCATCCATTTTCTATACCCGCTTTTCCTGGCTCAGGGTCACAGGGATCTGCTGGAGCCTATCCCAGCTCTCTCTCGGGTGGAAGGCAGGGGTACACCCTGGACAGGTCACCAGTCCATCACAGGGCCACATATAGACACACAAAGACAGACAACCTCACACACTCACACTATATTGCTACATGTTCTGAGTAATTTTCCTTGATGTATCTATGTACAGCAATACTCACTACTTTATTGTATACAATACTATCATTATTATTATGTATAGGGGTGGACCTATACAGTGTGATGTCATCCATAGCGTTACGCACCTTGAGAATCAAGGCAATTCACTCACTATTTTTGGTTGTTATGGATGTTGCCATGTTGCTTTTGTCCACCCCTTCTACAGTTATTGGGCAGTGGGAGACTGAACTATAAACTATAACCCGAATGGTCAAATTCAAGAAGCTGAAATCTTGCAAAATTAAGTATTCTGATTTTAAGAAACAGGTTTGTGACATCAGAGTGCTTTAGCTTCTTTTAGTTCATTGTTTTTGTTTTACTGCAAAATACAGCTCAACCTCCAGCATAAACTGTTTTCAATAAAACACTGATCTGAATCCACTACACCAGGGGTCTCCAACCTTGGTTCTCAAGTGCTACTTTCCTGCTTGTTTTCCAGATATCCCTGCCCTACCTACTGTTGATTACCTGGATCATTTGTCTTCAGCCAATCAGAACCTGGAAGGGCAGGGACAGCTGAAAAACCTGCAGGACAGTAGCACTCAAGGACCAGAATTGGAGACCCCTGCACTACACAGTACGTGCCAGCACCAAACAGCAGACACACAAGCAGGAGTTGGTGGAGACCAAAAAATAGGTAAAGGTATTTCATTAGGAGGATGTGGTTCCAGATTAACACCAATCATACTATTTGGGGAGTGCTGAAAACAGTAAAGATCATGTAAGGTCTGTGTCCTCTTCTTAGATAACTTTTAACTCTTAGATAACATTCTAACATTTAGACTAATACAAAATCAGTCACCTCAATCAAAAGTCTGTTCTGGCAAATCCAAGCACATTGAAATAAAAGCATATTTTGTGCCTCCTCTCTTCCTTAGTTTGTGCTCTCTCTCTCTCTCTCTCTTTCTCTCTCTCTGTACCTTCTGCAGGTGTCCCTGGTCCTGGAGCTGTTTATCGCTGATGTGCAGTTACTGGTCCCACCAACCTGCAGTGTCTATTTGTTGTTTATTGTTGCTGTTCTTTTCTCTCTCCTCTATCCACTCACCCCAACCGGTCGAGGCAGATGGCCGCCCAAACTGAGCCCGGTTCTGCTGGAGGTTTTTTTCTTCCGTTAAAGGGAGTTTTTCCTCTCCACTGTCACCAAGTGCTTGCTCATAAAGGATTTGTTGGGTTTTTCTTTTTTGTAAAGTGCCTTGAGATGATTGAATTGTGATTTGGCGCTATACAAATAAACTGAATTGAACTGAACTGAAAGAAGAGGCGATGCAACACAGTGCTAA
Source organism: Mastacembelus armatus (assembly GCF_900324485.2). Taxonomy (NCBI): domain Eukaryota; kingdom Metazoa; phylum Chordata; class Actinopteri; order Synbranchiformes; family Mastacembelidae; genus Mastacembelus; species Mastacembelus armatus. The sequence goes on from NC_046646.1 coordinate 3,568,919, forward strand.
ATATCCTCCTGTCCAAACATTTTAGCATCAAATTTAAAATGAGCCTGCAAAAAAATTGATTTTTCAGTTTCAACATTTTATATATTGTCTTTATACATTTTACATCGTGCTCTAACTTTTGTGGGAACAGAGTGATACAATGGCCACATTAATTTGCATCACAATATACAGTAATGCTGCTACCATGGAGCAAGTAAAGTCAACAGTAAGAAAGTCTAAGCAATTTTATTTGTAAAAAGTGCAATGGAATGTTACTGTTGACTAGATTATTCCTGAAAACAAAAAAATAATATAAAGGCCTTGATAAGTATTAGTGAATGCTTTAATTATATAAAACAGGACTGTAACTGTTGTGACCCATTAGAAGTGGCCTTCTCCAGGTAGAAGCCCAGTGAAAAAAACAGAATGATAAAACATGCAAAATAATAGGATGCCACTTTGCTGTTTTTCCTTGTGCTGTAGCACTGAACTCCATAATTATTTTTTTCAGTTTTAATGTTACAGTATCCTTTACTGTTGCCACTACTGGTTTTCATCATCTGAAGTATTGTATTATGTCTGTTCCTTTTACACTCTTTGTCTGACTCTCTCTTTCAGAAACTGCTGTGTCCCCTGCTGCAGTAACAATCAGTGCTAAATCTGGTGTAAAAACCATTTGTATAAAGTCCATCCACACATCCATTATCTATACCCACTTATTCCTAACCAGGGTCACAGGGATCTGCTGGAGCCTATCCCAGCTCTCTTTGCGTGAAAGGCAGTGGTACACCCTGGACAGGTCACCAGTCCATTGCAGGGCCACATAGAGACAAACAACCTCACCAGGAAGCCGGGTACCCAGAGAAAACCCACACAAGCACAGGGAGAACATGCAAACTCCACACAGAAAGACACCTGACCGATTCCAAAACCAGGCCCTACTTGCTCTGAGGCAACAGTGCTAACCACTCAGCCATCGTGCTCCTCTTGTATAAATTCTCTGTGTCTACAGTGGTGTGAAAAATTGTTGGCCCCCTTTCTGATTTCTTTTTTTTTTTGTATGTTTGTCACACTTTAATGTTTCAGATCAAACAAATTTAAATATTAGTCAAAGATAACACAGGTAAACACATCATGCAGTTTTTAAATGAAGGTTTTTATTATTAAGGGAAAACAAAATCCAAAACTACATGGCCCTGTGTGAAAAAGTGTTTGCCCCCTAAACCTAATAACTGGTTGGGCCACCCTTAGCAGCAACAACTGCAATCAAGCGTTTGCGATAACTTGCAATGAGTCTGTTACAGCACTGTGGAGGAATTTTGGTCCACTCATCTTTGCAGAATTGTTGTAATTCAGCCACATTGGAGGGTTTTCGAGCATGAACTGGATTCAGGTCAGGACTTTGACTAGGCCTCTCCAAAGTCTTCAGTTTGTTTTTCTTCAGCCACTCAGAGGTGGACTTGCTGGTGTGTTTTGGATCATTGTCCTGCTGCAGAACCCAAGTTCACTTCAGCTTGAGGTCACGACCAGATGGCTGGACATTCTGCTTCAGGATTTTTTGGTAGACAGCACAATTCATGGTTCCATTTATCACAGCAAGTCTTCCAGGTCCTGAAGCAGCAAAACAGCCCCAGACCATCACATTACCACCACCATATTTTACTGTTGGTATGATTTTTTTGAAATGTGGTGTTACTTTTACACACCTTCCAAAAAGTTCAAATTTGTCTCGTCAGTCCACATAGTATTTTCCCAAAAGTCTTGGGGATCATCAAGATGTTTTCTGGCAAAACTGAGATGAGCCTTTATGTTGTTTTTGCTCAGCAGTGGTTTTCGTCTTGGAACTCTGCCATGCAGACCATTTTTGCCCAGTTTCTCTCTTATGGTGGAGTCATGAACAGTGACCTTAACTGAGGCAAGTGAGGCCTGCAGTTCTTTGGATGTTGTTGTGGGGTCTTTTGTGACCCCTTGTTTTTGCCATTTGTAGATAATGGCTCTCACTGTGGTTCGCTGAAGTCCCAAAGCTTTAGAAATGGCTTTATAACCTTTTCCAGACTGATAGATCTTAATTACTTTCTTTCTCATTTGTTTTTGAACTTCTTTGGATCTTGGCATGCTGTCTAGCTTTTGAGGATCTTTTGGTCTACTTCACTTTGTCAGGCAGGTCCTATTTAAGTGATTTCTTGATTGCGAACAGGTGTGGCAGTAATCAGGCATGGGTGTGGCTAGAGGAATTGAACTCAAGGCTGATAAATCACAGTTAAGTTATGTTTTAACAGGGGGGCAAACACTTTTTCACACAGGACCATGTAGTTTTGGATTTTGTTTTCCCTTAATAATAAAAACCTTCATTTAAAAACTGCATGATGTGTTTACTTGTGTTATCTTTAACTAACATTTAAATTTGTTTGATGATCTGAAACAAAGTGTGACAAACATCGCAAACAAGAACAAGAAATCAGGAAGGGGGGCCAACACTTTTTCACACCACTGTATATTATGCATATCACCATGATGCCTCCTGGATAGTACACACATTCAACTTGTAGAAGAGTTCAGGGTACACCCAGAACAAAAGAAAGCCAATAAGTATACCCACAACATAACTTTATAGTGTTTGAATATTAAAATATTGATTTTGAAATGTTATGTTTAGTATCATTTTGCTTGTATATATTTCAAAATGTTAATCCTATGGTTGAAAATCATGTAATTTTAATAAAAATAATAGGGTAATTCAAAAGAGTAACAAACCACTTAATATAGAACTACCTGTCCCTGGCCCTGCTTCTGCCCTCCAGAACTCCCTGTAGTCATAAATGCATCTTTGGTCAGACCAAAACTTGTACAAATTTCTTATAGGAATGTTAAAAAGAAAGAAGTAACAACAGCAAACAAAAAAGAGTAGAAGACCCAAGAAAATTTGTCAACACATCACAAACTTGTAAGAAGCTTCATCAGATTTTATCCACATACAGTGCCCTCCACAATTATTGGCACCCCTGATTAAGATGTGGTAAAATTGGTTGTTATTGGGTCTTTCAGCAGGATAATGACCCAAAATATGTGGCAAAATCTACTAAAAAATGGTTCAGCAGACATAAAATCAAGCTCCTCCAATGGCCATCTCAGTCCCCAGACCTCATCCTGACTGAAAACCTATGGGGTGAACTAAAAAGCAGAGTGCATAAGAGAAGACCCCAGACCTTGGATGATCTGGAAAGATTGTGTAAAGAGGAATGGTTAAAGATCCCTCTCTCTGTATTCTCCAACCTTGTGAGATGTTAGAGGAGATTAAGTGCTGTCTTGTTGGCAAAACGTGGTTGTACGAAGTGTTAAGATGTGTGTTGTGGCACACATGATTTCATATAAAGTCAATTATTTGTTAATGTTATTTCAGTTTTTTGCTGAATAATTGTACTTCAGTTAAAGCTTGGATTTTTCTCTCTGGCCCACTCATTCATCACTTTTCAGTTTCATATTCTGGCATCCTGAATCATCTGTTAACAGAAATTCCTCAGGGCATTGTATATTTGATCTCAGCTGTGCAAAAGAAGACTCCTCAGGGTATACACAATTATTCCAGAAAAAATCAAGTCAACTTGTTTAATCCATAGTGCTTTTACTTGAATCTTTAATTAGCAATTCACAAATCATGCAAATGAATTTATTAGGCACAATTTCAGTTGTTTTTTTTTTAGTGGAACAGTCATTTCAACTGTCTTAACCTGTCTGTTTTTCATACCATCTCTAGTATATATTTGAATTCTCCTACTCCTCCTACAGATTCACCCAACAGTATTTGAATTCCCCTTTTCCTTTTGGGTCTTTGTTTTTTTCAGCTTTAGTGTTTACTATTTATCAATACAGTATTAGTAATAAATAAGTTGATAAGTTGATAAGTACCACTTAGGACTTTTAAATTGAGGAACACATCATCTCTGTACTGTTGACACAAACTTTCTGTCCGTTGCCATCAACACAAGACATGTTTTTTAGTCACAGAGTGTGACTACAGGACATTTACAAAAGCCCCACTCCTTGCAAATTATTATTACTCAGCATTTTTTCAAAGACACATTTGTCTACATTGATCATATATAAATTAAATGATATCCACAAATTAATTTGAAACAAACATAAGAGCTTCTTCAGCTGCCTATGAAAACAAGCTGCATTTAATTAGAAAGACAGTCTCCTTCTCACATACAAATCTCTTCATGATCAAGCTCCTTCATACCTTAAAGACCTCATAGTACCATATTATCCCAAAACCCTCCCCTACCTCCCCTTGCCCACATGTATATTCCACCACTGAATGTCACTAACTTTGTGCTCTCTCTCCCTCTCTCTCTCTCTCTCTCTCTCTGTTCCTTCTGCAGGTGTCCCTGGTCCTGGAGCTGTATATCGCTGATGTGCAGTTACTGGTCCCACCAACCTGCAGTGTCTATTTGTTGTTTATTGTTGCTGTTCATTTCTCTCTCCTCTATCCACTCACCCCAACCGGTCGAGGCAGATGGCCGCCCAAACTGAGCCCGGTTCTGCTGGAGGTTTCTTCTTCTGTTAAAGGTAGTTTTTCCTCTCCACTGTTGCCAAGTGCTGCTCATAAGGGATTTGTTGTTTTTTTTTATTTTTTTGTAAAGTGCCTTGAGATGATTTGTTGTGATTTGGCGCTATACAACAGAGGGCTCCTGCCGATTTCCCAAAACAGAAAGAAAACCAATATTGATATTGATTGTGCATTTAGATCAGAGTTACCAAAAAGGCTTTGGCAGTTCTCCTGGAAAGTATGGTATACAAACAACTGAACTGGAGCAAACAGCAGAAGTGATTTACTGTAAATGAAGACATTGAGACGACTGAAGACTATTTCCGGGTAAGCTGGATTTTGCCTGGTTTGATAAGGGGGTAATGACAGGTGTCCCGACTGTGTTGAGTTTTAAGTGTGAGTGAGTTAACACAATAAACTGTCATTGTGCTGCGTTCAGCATATCGAAAAGACCAGTTGCCTGCTTCACATTCATAAACAATACAATACAAAGAGTGTGAGTATGAGGGATTTTATATGATCTGCAAGGTGCCAAGATGAAAACAAATCCTGGCCTCCCTTTAGTTGTTGGCTGTGTAACACAGTGAGATGTAGTTCAAGGTGACACACATCCACTGAACAGGGCATTCCAAATGCAGACACTGACAACCATTAATTTGGCAGCACGAAAATGTCACAAAACACTAATTTTTTTTCTATTTAATCTTTAAGCCAACATTTTTATCACCATCCATGTGACAATGACAGTGACACATTTTCTATTGTTTTGGCTCTGTAAATCCTGTGCAGTTCTGATTCACTCCATCCTGACCAGCTGTCTGACTGAAATGAAATCATGGATTCAAACCCACCTTCTTCAACAAGTTACAATGACATCAGGCACCAAAGGTGCCAAAGTCCTTACCAAAACCACAGAACATCTGCCTCATATCAAGAGCATCACATTGCTTCTGTTGCTGCAAATTTTCATTACATCTATTTATATTCACTACTGCAGTAATTCTTTATGGTACACACCCAAAATCCTTTGTAAGCTATGCATCCCCAACTCTGTTGCTTATCTGCTTACTTCCTCCAGCTGCCAGGATATGGCATGAAAAGCCAATTCAGGCACTCAAGTAGAGGTCTGATAATAAAACCATATGTCTTTATTAGTTATTGTCTAACATGCATGCCCTCCTCAGGATGTGAGTGTCAGTTTCTTTTATTTAATTTTTATGTGCAATGTCAAGCATCTTCAGTATCCTATAGATAAAATGTGTCACTTGTGACAGTCTCTGTTTCTGCACCACGTGTTTTTTGGCCCTTTTGTATTCACTGTTCTGTGAACTGCCATTTCCCATCCAGTCCTTGAAGTGTTCTTCAAGTTTCCTTGTATTTAGACTTTTCCCTGAATCTCCATATATAATGAGCTATACTCTAGCATGTACTCTTCACTCGCTGCCTGCCACACAGTCAATTATAAGGTGAAAATATATATATACATTTGTGCCTTAAAGCTCAAGCTCCTGTATAAAATGGATGATACGAAACAGAGTACAGAAATAAGTATTGCTATTGTTCTGTTAATAACACAGCACAGAAGCAGTGGAAAAAAGAACTCAGTGGAAGCATTAGAAAGCCAGTGGTTGATGATTTGACAGATTGTTACAAAAAAGGAAGGCTATATGCTAATTATACAACAGATAAGAAAATGAAAAGGGGGTAAATTAAGAGGTTTTATTGTTGTTGCTTACTGCATTTGGGTGGTCCTTTAATGTGGTTAAACAAACTGAAAGATAACTTTGTTTTAGTTAAGATTAAAATAATTTTTCCCCATGAGCTTTCTGGTTTAATGCCACTCTGTTTTTGTTCTTTTTATATGACTTTGTACTTTTTATTTGCGTCTTTATCTCTTCTTTCTATCTCTTGATGTCCTTAAAGAAGACACTTAATCTTAGTAGGGTTCAGTTAAACAGAGACTGAAGTAAAACTGTGCTTGTATCTTACAAATACACCATATAAGGTATGGCCAATTTACCATATTATTTAGCTGAAAGTCTTGAAAGAAAGGTGCAACAGCCTGGAACATTCTTAAAGTATATAACTGAGGCTTGTATCAAATAAATGTTGATCAGTCTCCAGACTTTCTAACCTGTGTTTCGCCCTCATTGCCACAGTGTATATTCTTCATCTTCTCCGTCAGAATCTGTTTCCACTTGCAGACAGAAACTAGTGAGGGCCATTTCACTGTGCTCAAATTGAGACTGGGCCTTGGGCTCCCTAGGTCCTGGGCCCACTCCCGCAGCATGTCCACTGAGAGTCTCTTCTTGAGAATTCCCATGCCCTCACAGCGTGTAGGGGACAGAAGGTTCGGGACACTCCCTCCATGGAGAGCATAGTTCAGCCATGAGTTGTTTATCATGCAGTCCCACTGTTGCTTTCCTGTAAGGCTCATCATGAATGTCGTTTTGTACATACAAATGTACCTTGACTGACAAAGTTCTTCAAGCTGTCTAGATGTCTCTAGACTTTATCTTCAGCAAGGATATCCCAATGAAGAAAAAAGTTCAGTTATTTCCCAAAACATTTTGAAAATTTCAATAATCCATGGATCAGATACCAGCTTACACTGTTTTCAAAATCAACTTTGCATCCATGAGCTGGAGTTTGGATGGATTACAGGCTCTGCACTGCACACAATCTTCCTCTTTACATCTGTGTTTTTGATCCAGCACAGTACATTATTCTAGGAGTAGAACAATGGATGTATAGCAGAGCTGCAGAGCACAGATGGGTGATATTGCTCTAGGGTGGTGTAAACCAAGGGAAACTCTTGCGACACATATTCAATATATCTGATTGGGTGAGCAGCTAAGCCACAGATGTGGATCCAATTGGATTAGGCAGAATAGAGTGCTGGGTGCTGGAGCCCACTGATATAAATCACATGGAGGCATAATTAATGCCTGAGGGAAGTCAGCTCTGTCAGGAAGCCAAAACTAGATTAGAAACAGATCAATGGAGCACATCAGGAGAAGAGGTGGAGCAATGGTGGTCCATGCCATAAAAAAACATACATGCATACACAAACACACCATAATTAGCTAAAAAACAAATGACAACACCAATATGCTGTAGTTACTGTGGTGGGAGAAATATCAAATACCTCCCTGAACACAGACTTAAGGCTAATTGAAAATTCTTGGAATAGAGCAGTTTTAAATTTTAGTCTGTGATTAGAGCAATTAGAGAGAAGAGGTTCAGCCACAAAATAGAGAAATGAGCCACTTCTTTATGTACCTGTCTTCTGCTATTCTTCCTTCTCTTGCTTTCAATTGCGCATTTGTCAATGACCTCTTCTCTCTATCACACCACATGGCCATCTCCTTCCCACACACTGTCATCTTGTGTGTCTCCCTCATTTTCTCCCTGCCTGTCTTGCAGGGCATCAGGCTGCTGGAGAATGTGTGGACTCTGAAACATTCCAGGCCTGGGTTGCCTGGAAGCAGTGAAGCTCTGTTTTAGTGCCGGGAAACTGCCAGATTACACTTGCCTGGCATGACACTGATAAGATCTTGCAGGTACAGATACAACAAGGTAGAGCGTAAGCAGAATGTGAAAACCTTATCCTGCAGCAGACCGCCTAAAAAATGATAACATTTCATGAATAGGAAGGATGAAGGAGATGAGTAGGACCCAAACGCAGGACAAATAGTCTTTTTTTGGGTGTTAAGCAGGCTCCAGCACAGTGGGGAACTCTCCCCACACACAGGCTAGACAGATCGTCTATAAACTCTTTCTACAAGCCTTTGAACAAAGACAGATGTGCTCCATAAGTGTAAATCTGCTGTTCAGCTACTACTAGCAAACAATAGAGGAATGCAGCCAAGTATGGGTACCAGGGCCATAGCTAGAAGATTCGGGGCCCCCACCAGGTAACGAAGAAAAATGACAGTACCCGCCCAATAGCGGTAGACAGTACTTTTCCCACGAAAATAAATTAGGCAGCGAAATGACAATAGGCTACATTAACCTGTCATAAAGAATGTCTTGATCGACTGGAATACAGCAGCTCTTCTGGCCTCCCTCTCCTTCTTTTCATTTTTAATCAGTCAGTCAGTCTCCTTCTCTTCCACCAAGTTCATCTCTAACTTCAGCGGCCGTGTCAACACTGATTGGTCCTATTCACAAGCTAGGGTGGGACTTACGATTTATTGGGTCCCTCAGATGTTTGTCACTAACTGAATAATTAATAAATACCTCGTATCGGACTAATCCATTTTTAGAGAGGGGTGAAGTGCAGATATTTGGAAAGCTTCTTTCATCAAATTGCATGTTTCTGTGGTTTTCATTAAAATCTCTGGCATACAACTAATATAAATATTAGAATTATTCACAGAACAGGGGCCTATAGAGTCTAACTGCTGGATTTTGTGGGGCCCCCTGGGCAGTGGGGGCCCCTATAATTGTCACCACTGTTCACCCCATTAGCGACGGCCCTAATGGGTACATGCCAATCCCTTTAATTGATCATCACTAGTCAACTCTTACTTCACAGAGAAGTCATTCCACTCATGCATGATGCTACAATTCTCTTATTGCTGTTTGGAACAATGAATGAGATGGAGGAAACTCCCTGGAGGAGACATGAGTGAGGAAACAAACAGGCCATCCTTTATGGAAATCTTTAGTGAATTGCTGCCCCAGAATCTGAAATCAGTTAGTAATTGGACAATTCAGATGAAAAAATAAAAGCACCTTTCCTTTGAATGTCGCTCAACATATTTCCTTCATACTGGGTCATATTTTTCCATACATCTTTTCTTTGCATCTTACGTGGGAGGGATAACAATCCCATGAAAATACACAGTGAAAAAAACATGGATGCAGGGACAAGTGCAGAGGATAAAGGGGTTAAACCAAGTCTACCATATTTTACACATAGGACATAGTGTGGGTCACTATCCTCTCTCTTCTGCTTGAAATTTTCTTAATGATGACAATGAACATGTCAACAGCATCTAATATCTGTGTACCACTAATTACGTGTCATGGGTGTCAGCATACAAGGGGAATAAACTTCAATTTAGTTCAGTTGGTGGCAAAACCTGGCAGATAATTTGATGAGATGGCTTTGCTTTGAGTATTGTTGGATTTTTACCTCTGACAGGAAAGCAGGCTAACAGTTTAAAGCCCTACTGTATAAATATATATCCTTGTGGTGCACAAGTGCAGAATAGAACAAACTACAGTGACCTCATTTATCCTGGTACAAAGGAAGAGGTCATGGGTTCAGTTAAACGCAAAAAGTTATTGGGAGCATGAATGTGAACCGAGGGTGGAAAATGAAAACGCTTTATGTTCTGTACTCTGACTGTGCTCAGTAAATTTGAAATGCTGATTTCTTGTAGACAACTGGAAAGTTTGGCCTGATAGTGGCACATAAGGAAAACATTACATTTATTCAAATTGAATTTCCAGAGCCCGTGCCATCATAAACTCATCCATTTCTTTTTGTACTGGAAGGACAGAAAGTCAGCGAAATAGGAGTGAAAAATTGTCCAGTAGTTGTTAAGAAATCTAGACTAACCTAACTTCACTAGCCTTAGCCTTCTAGCAGGGCAAAAGTCTTATTAAATACAAAAGTTTTATTCTTATTTCTTGCCACTGGGCAATACACATCTTCAAATATATGTGTAATCTAGAACATTGTGAAAAAAGTTGTACCCAGTGGGAACAGAGGAAAGTTATAGCATATTTGCAGTGAGATCCATCTGTGAGATGATTCCAGCTGGGGAGCAGTGTCTGCAGTGGCAAAACTTGATTGCTGGTGATGAAGGCAAATGGTTAAAAAGATGTTGTGGACATAAATTGGCACTTAAGGAAAGAACTTATATAGATGAAATAGCTGTTGATTAATGCGTTGAAATAGAGTGAACATCTGAGTTCCCTGTGCATAAGCAAGTCGAAGAAAATACAAGATTTGGATTTCTACACATAAGGGTCTATATTCCTTACTGCTCATATTTCTTTCCCAATTCAAATCACTAACAGAGATGTCAACAACACTATTAATCAACAGGTGAAATAAAGTAGCACTACATGCTGTAGCACTACCTAAATTACTGGTTTTGACTATTAAACGCCAACCACTCTAGCCATTAAAATGAGACTGTATTTTAATGTCAGTGTCTTTCACAAAGAACTGCAATGAAAATGTATTCTCCAACTATACTGTCAACCCCAAAGTAAATCAGTAAAGGATGTACTGTAGTGAACCTACCTTGTCTTCCAGCATTTTAGCTTTTCGGCTGTTCTGTACGAGTCGTCTCCCTAGCTTCTTGGCACACCAAATAGAGGCAAACATAGTGACAGGTAAATTAACAATGTTTTCTGGTCTGTGCTGACAGTCCAAACAGCTCTAGCGACTGCCCATCTGGACTGCGTGGTCCTTATCAGTGGAATGTGGCACACAGTCGTCGAGAGTAAAAAAAGTGAGGGAGGAAGAAAAGACAGGATGACTCTGGAAGGGGAGAGCATCTGCACAGCAAAGTCAGGGCTCTGCCAGCCACAAAAGCAAGGGAAGGAAGTAACAGAGAGAGACAGTGAGAGAGAGAGAAGAGAAAGAGATGAAGAGAGAGGTTAGGGAAGTAAAATGGAGGAGGGACTACTGCTTTCCACATGGAACCAGCACCTTCAGCACCAAATGAAACCTGCTAAGAGGTTGTCAGCAGTGGAATGGAGTGGGTGATGCTCGGCTCTCATTATACCTACATCAGCATTCATCATCCAAAAGCCAACCATCAGCAAAAAACTAACTGAAACATCACATTTTTACCACAAGTATATGGTCACTACCATTGTGTTTCACAGATGAAAATTTATATTTAGTTATAATTTTTCAGATTTTTATCATAATCCCAATTTTAGTATTGATGGACAGCATTTTACAGCAACACACGTTTATTTATAGATATTTGCATTTGCATTATTTTGATTGCCCCTATATGGTAAATGGTTTTTGGTAAAGTTAGCCTGTCTTGGTTTGAGTTAAATTGGATATTTTCTTGCACAATGCAGTAGACAACACATGCACTTTCTGGGCATGATGTGAACACATATATAGTGTGGAAGACAACATTGTATTGCAAGCTCAGTATAACAATATAATGTCTACCTTAGTCTTCTATATTAAAATGTAACATGAAGTTTTAACATGTTTTTGTGGCATCTGTCTTACACCAATCAAAAAAAAAAACAAATATTTTAACATTGGTTGGGGTGATACCACAAAATTTGGATAACAAATCTTTCCAGTCTTTCACCAATACTGATATTGACACATTTTATTGCTGCAAGCAGCAAATGTAAAGATAAGGAATATGCCATGATTTAGTAGGACACATGCTCTGTCACCACTCTAACTGTGCCCGATCTTGAGCTAGGCACAGTTGGGCCTGGTTAGTACTTCAACAGAAGACAGTATTTTTGAGAGGCATCCACCCACCTCTAATTTTGATCTATCCAGCAGTCCACACAGGCTACCTTGTGTTTTAGTTGCACCTTATGCTTTTAAATGCAACCTAAAACCCAGGGAATACTAGCTGCTGTAAGCCTTGAGCCAACCTGCCTTCATTTTATCTTCCATGCTAATCATTTTTGTAACTTTTTTAACATATATGACATGTAGTGTTAGGTTATAGTGATATTATACAATGTTCCCTTGGTTTCTGGCCAAATGTGTTGAACACTAATAACCAGTTCAATTGTACTCTGACTTAGTGTAACATTGGGTAGTTTTTTTTTTCAAAAATTGTGTGCTTGTTTAAGCATGAAATTTGTCAGTGTCACAAACCTTCTAATGAATATGGATAAGTGTTTTATATACAGTATCACTGGTAAGTTCACTCTTTTGTATCCTATCACTGGATAAACAATAAAATGGCATTTTATTCCAGTCAAGGCAGATGGCCGCCCAAACTGAGCCTGGTTCTGCTGGAGGTTTTTTTTTTTTTCCGTTAAAGGGAGTTTTTCCTCTCCACTGTCGCCAAGTGCTGCTCATAAGAGATTTGTTGGGTTTTTCTTTTTTGTAAAGTGTCTTGAGATGATTGAATTGTGATTTGGTGCTATAAAAATATACTGAATTGAACTGAATGAAAGAAGATGCGATGCAAGACAGTGCTGAATATCCTCCTGTCCAAGCATTTTAGCATCAAATTTAAAATGAGCCTGTAAAAAAATTGATTTCTCAGTTTCAACATTTTATATGTTGTCTTTGTACATTTTACATTGTGCTCCAACTTTTGTGGGAACAGAGTTGTACAATTTCCTTTCATTAGACATGTCAGTGTGTTCTGCACTGGGAGCTTCAGCATATAAGGGTGCATTTGTTTTAAGTCCCATATGTAGGGGGCATGTTGAAAGTAAAGGCTACAAGACCATCTTCAAGCAGCTTGATGTTCCTGTGACTACAGTTGCGCATATTATTCATTTATGATTAGGTATATCAATACATTTGTTTAGAACCAATGCTTTCAGACTTTGCAGGCTTTATTGCACAGAAAAACAACTCAGGAAAAAAATCAGGAGTGCAGGAGCTGGACTAGGGGACACAGGAACCCAGCAACATGGGATCAAGGTGAAAACAGGAACCAAAGGACCAGACCAGGGATAAGGGAAGCTGAAGTCCGGTGACTCAGGTTTCAGGAACAGGTGGAAATCAGGGAGACCTGGGAGAGTCAGGCAGGGAAGCTAAGGTCAGGGGTAATACCAGAGTCCAGGAGCGGCATGACCAGGAGATTTGGGGGAGTATGGCAGGGCAGCTGGAATTCAGTTACGCAGAACACAGGAGCAGAGGAAACAGGTGACTCAGGAGAGTGTGGTCACTGAGGGACTGGCATTATGGAGACCACAGGGCTCAGGAATCAGGAGGACACCAGGAAGATTCAGAGGAGGGTGGTGATTTAGGAGCCAAGGGAAACCAAAGACACGGATACAAGGGAACAGTGAATGACTCAGGAGACTCAGGAAAGCATGGCAACTCACAGGGAGAACAAGAACCAGGGGGGAACATGAACCAGATAACAAATCTGGAGTCACGTTCCCTGGAGTCCAGTGCTGGAGTCCAGGAACATGGAACACAGGGACAGAGAAAGACTCACTAGAGTATGGCCTACTTACAGGGAAGCTTGAGCCAGGTGACATACAAAACACAGGACACAGAGAGAGACCCAGGAGACTCAGGAGAGCATGCTCTCTCACTCAAAGATAATTCCAGGAACAAGACTCTGGAATCAGGATGAGGCCAAAGAGAATCAGAGGAGAAACACCACTCAGTAAGCAGCATGCAGTACACAGTACAATCCAACAATGAGGTAAAGAGTGGAGCTGCAAAGAGTGGGAAAATGAGGAACAGGTGTGGTTCACCACCTCATTGCCTAGATCACATACTGTATACACCCGCTAGGAGAGAGACAAGGAGGTGGAGAAAACCAGAGAGCAGAGCACACAAGGGTAGAACTAATCAGTGAGGATGAACATAAAGCTACTAAGAAATACCTACAGGAGAAAATAAACACAAAGTAAAAATCCCAACACACAGTAAGCCAGAAACAGAAACATGACAGAAACATGCAGTCTGGAGAAGACACCCTTCAAACCTGAGACAGCTGGAGCAGTTTGCTCACGAGGAGTGAGCCAAAATACCTGTCGATAGGCGCAGAAGTCTCATTGAGAGATACAGAAATTGCTTGACTGCAGTGATTGTCTCAAAAGGTTGTGCAACAAAATATTAAGTTATGGCTACCTCATTACCACCTCAGTACCACCTTACATCTTTTTTGTTCAAGCCAGTTTCATTAGTTTGTTTTTTTTTAATGCGTCTGTTGAACCACTATTCAAAAGCAATGTCTGATTTTCATTAGTGTTCAGTAATTTATTTTTTTAAAGTAATAAACTTTTGTCTGTTTCAAGTTATTTCAGTGATCATTGCAGGTTTTTCTTACTTTGATGGAAGGGTACCAACAGTTTTGTCCATATAGCCACTGAAGCTATGCTGTAAACTCTGAATTTACAACTATAAATCAGTCTTAAGGCTTTAAGTGTAGATAATCTGAATATAGACAGAAACAGATGCATGCATGCAGCAGTACAGATATAACAGGTGTCAGAAATGGGGATGCTTGTGTGGGTTTTCTCCAGGTACTCTGGTTTCCTCCCACAGTCCAAAAACATGTATGTCAGGTTGATTGGTGACTCTAAATTGCCCATAGGAGTGAGTGTGAGTGTGTGTGGTTGTTTGTTTCTGTGTGGCCCCGTGATGGACTGGTGACCTGTCCAGGGTGGACCCCAATAGTAGTATAAGTGTTCATTTTCTGAGGGGTGGAAGGAGGGGGGTCAAAGTGGGTGTATCCGATCATATGACCACATGACATCTTGAACCAATAAAATAAATGACATCATTTTGCTCCTTTTTTAGGCTGTGCTAATGCCTATAGGTTGGGGCGGTTGTGGGTGGTGAAAATTTGAAAATGACATAATTTACTATGCCTTCTAGGCGGCGCTATTTGCTATAGGTAGCGTGGTGACGTATGCATATGACATATGCACTCGTGTGTGACGTTTGCAGAAAACACGGCTGACCTACAGTATGGTAGAATAACTCAGAAGAGGTGTCGAGAGAGGGTTCCTTTAGAAGTCATTATCAGAGGCGGTAAGTACAATGCTGATTTAGAGAAAAATAGCATTAGAACGGTTGATGTTCAATGCATGTGCTGTGCTACAGAGTGTATACTAGTTGGTTATCAGTGATGGGCGTTACCAACAGACGTGTGTGCGGGTGACACCTCCCAAACATGGAGCAACTGAATCGGAGAGAGTGAGAGTGAGTATACTTCAGACTTGGTAGAGCCGTTCAGACAGCAAGGGGGAGCCAGAGTCACCCTGGGAGGATGTGTTAACCCACTTCATCACTAATTAATTACATGGTATAATAAATAGCCACATAAATACAGTATTTTTAAATACATTGTATAATAAACAGCTATATAAATATATATATATATATAGCTATATTTTTTTTAAAATGTGTGTGTAGACTATTTGCAGGCTGCTAAAAGAGTGAGAGACTCCTCATCATACAAGGCCCTGGGGACAGAGAGGCAGAAGAATAGCCCTGTATGTGTATGTGTCTATGTATGAATATTTGTGTACATCTGTATGTATGTGTATTTATGAGTTTGCATATGTGTTTGTATGTGCTTGAATACATCTGGATATGTGTGTGTCTGTATGTGTGTGTGTTTATCTTTGTCTGTTTGTGTTTATGTGGATCTATGTGTATGTGTATACCTTTGTGTTCTCACTGACTTTGTGCTCTCTCCCTCTCTCTCTCTCTCTCTCTCTCTCTGTACCTTCTGCAGGTGTCCCTGGTCCTGGAGCTGTATATCACTGATGTGCAGTTACTGGCCCCACCAACTTGCAGTGTCTATTTGTTGTTTATTGTTGCTGTTCTTTTCTCTCTGCTCTATCCACTCACCCCAACCGGTCGAGGCAGATGGCCGCCCAAACTGAGCCCGGTTCTGCTGGAGGTTTCTTCTTCTGTTAAAGGGAGATTTTCCTCTCCACTGTCGCCAAGTGCTTGTTCATAAGGGATTTGTTGGGTTTTTTTGTTTTTTGTAAAGTGCCTTGAGATGATTTGTATTGTGATTTGGTGCTATACAAATAAAATTGAATTGAATTGAATCTGTGGTTCTCTTTCTTGGCATGAAACCATACTGCTGCTCACAGATGCTCACTTCTGACCTCAGCCTAGCCTCCACTACTCTTTCCCATAACTTCACTGTGTAACTCATCAACTTTATTCCTCTCTAGTTTCCACAACTCTGCATGTCTCCCTTGTTCTTAAAGATGGGCACCAGTACACTTCTCCTTCATTCCTCAGGCATCCTCTCACTCTCCAAGATCTTGTTAAGTAGCCCAGTCAAAAACTCTACTGCCACCTCTCCTAAACACTTCCATACCTCCACAGGTATGTCGTCAGGACCAATTGCCTTTCCACTCTTCATCCTCTTCAACGCCTTCCTCACTTCATCCTTACTGATCTTTGCTACTTCCTGCTCCACAACAGTCACCTCTTCTACTCTGTGCTCTCTAACATTTTCCTCATTCATCAACTCTTCAAAATATTCCTTCCATCTTTCCATCACACTTGTGGCACCTGTCAACACATTTCCATCCCTGTCCTTAATCACCCTAACCTGCTACACATCCTTCCCATCTCTGTCTGTCTGCCTCACCAACCTGTACAAATCCACCTCTCCCTCCTTAGTGTCCAACCTATCAAACAAATCCTCATACGCCCTTTGTTTGGCCTTTGCCACCTCTACCTTCACTTTACATTGCATCTCCCTGTCTGTTCTCTTCTGTCCTCTCAGTGTCCCACTTCTTCTTAGCTAACTTTTTCCTCTTATCACACTCCTGAACTTCCTCATTCCACCACCAAGTCTCCTTATTTCCTTTCCTCTTTCCAGATGACACACCAAGTACCCTCCTACCTGTCTCCCTGATCACTTTAGCTGTAGCTGTCCAGTCATCTGGAAGAACCTCCTGACCTCCAAGAGCCTGTTTCAGTTCCTCCCTGAAAGCCACACAACACTCTTCCTTTTTCAACTTCTACCACTTGGCCATTTCTGGAAAAATGTGTTCACTACAGTCATTTCCATCCTTTTTGCGAAGTTTACCACCATCTGTCCTGCATTCCTGTCCTGAATACCAAACTTACCCATCACTTCCTCTCTTCACCTCCAGAACATTCCTAGCAAAATCCTCCTTCAGGATAACGCCCACTCCATTCATCTTTCCATCCACACCATGATAAAACAGCTTGAACCCTGCTCCTAATCTATAGGCCTTGCTACCTTTCCACCTGGTCTCCTGAACACACAAGATATCCGCTTTTCTTCTTTCCATCATATCAGCCAACTCTGTAGTTTTCCCTGACAAAGTCCCTACATTCAAAGTCCCTACTCTAAGTCCTACACTCCTGCCCTTCCCCTTCTCTCTTTGCCCATGAACACACCTTCCTCGGGCGTGACCGAAACAGTATGGAAGTCGTATTTGTGATTTGCATGTTTAATTCGGCTTAAATTTTACATTGGATGCCCTTCCTGACACAACCCTCTGCATTTACCCGGACTTGGGACCGGCACATGAAGACACTGGATTGTGCCCCCTTGTGGTTGCATTATGGAGGCAGAAAGTGATGTGTTAAAATTGTTAATAAACTTTGCAGATATATATGACATGAAACTGAGACAAGCAAGCCATATGCACAGGCGCAAGCCATGCAGCAGCATCACAGTAGCACTCATGCTTTTTCTTAGCTTATAGTTTTTCTCCTGATTCTTTTGCTTAACTTGTTGACTTGTGGAATAAGCCTTGCCTTCTCAGCCATGCTGCTTCAGAGTTTTTGCCTCCTTTTTTTGTTGCTGGACTCCTGGCCACTTTGTTTACACTTGCAACCAGGTGTCTGCACTGCAGCTAACTGGCATGTCAGACCTAACTGTGTGTGCAAGCAAGAACTTTAAGAGGGGATTTAGAGGTGGATAGAAATGGCGTGGTGGCCATAATGAAGCCAGATGGGGATTGGCAGTAGAATGAGAGGAGAAGATTCAAGCCACATCCCCTCTATCATTATGGGTAACATTCATTCTTTGGATATAAACTGGATGAGCTGGCAGTACTAGTGAGGAATGAAAACATCTTTTGTGTCTTATGTGTTTCACAGAGACATGGTTACATAACAGCATTCCTAACTCCAGCATTCTGTATATTTCTTATATTTGTATTTTATTTCTATTTTCTACAATTGTATATAATAATTTTACTTTTTAGACTGTTAGAGTTTTACCTTTATCCCTGAGTTGAGAGGAACTGTAAAAAGCAAGCAATTTCCCTCTGGGATCAAGAGTCTGAATCTGAAAAATCTTTTATGTGTGAGAGGATGAAAAACTGCGCTGGAAATATGCTCCAGTGAGAGCTTAGATTGATCATTTTATCACAAAATAAGATCAATAAAGATTATTTTGAAAAATGTAAATAAAGTGGGCATGGGGCTGAGAGGGGGGAGAATTGAAGGGTGACAAATTGTGGATGTGTGAGGAAGGGAAGGGGTTGAACAGTGTGATTAGCTCCTGACCAGAGAAAAAATACTGTGACAGAGTCACAGGGCACATATGCCACAAAGAGATCTTTTGAGGTGGAGGACTTTACTGGTCCAGAATCCCTGGAAGCAGACTGTGTGGTGGAGAACGACTGTGGTTCCCTGCCTTATCAATTCAGGCCACTGGCTCCAGCCCCACTAATCACTAAAGCTGCAGCCGGGTTTCAATAGAGGGCATTTTTTTAAACAGCACTACTAAACACTACACACCAGTGTTCAGCTGAGAAAAGTGGTATCTGGATTTAGTTACTTTTTAAGGTTTAATGATGTTATCTGTGTGGTTATATTAGTGTATGGCTTATTTCAAGTTTAAAATGAAATCTTGATTTATTTTGTTAAATGGTTTATATTTAGTACTAATGTAACTGTCAAATTTTGGCATTAATAAATAAAAATAAATATTTACAGAGTGAAACAGACTGATAACTCATGTTAGGGAAGCTGTTTTGCACACATATAAAAGATTTTGTACAAATACAGATGTGCCTTTAAATTTTGGCCTGCCATTTGGTGCACCTTGGACATAAACAGTTTAAAAACCACTGATCTAAGTGCATGTTCTGAGGCAGGGATAAAATATGTCTTCTTCCACAAATAAAGCCAAGCAATAAGACATTTTACATTGTACAGTGATGATATATCTCACAGACTGCCTGGTTTATTTCCTCACATGAATCTAACACAAGGGTGTTGTATTTTAGGCATGCAGTATTGCTAAAATCAGCTACTTATGGTGAAAAAGTTTTTAAAATAATTAAAAAAAAATGTTATTAAAGTTATTTAAACTACATTTTCTCCAATGATTGATGACTTTCTTATTAAACATATGAGTGCTTCAGGAATTCAATGAAAATAATATTTGATGAGCCTCACATTTTGATTGGCCTTAAATTATGACAATCAGTTACTAGCGTTAAAATTCTTACACAGAAAGCAGAATATTCATTATATATCGCCTGTACTCAATTCATACCGACACCTTATCCAAACATTACTATCAATTATTAAAAATCATGTTTAATCAGTTTGTCAATCAGATATTATAAACGCAGTAGACAGTAGAGTGTGCTATTATAGTGCCTTTATAGTAACTTTGTCTTTAAATATTATTATATAGAGCATGCTTCATTATTTAAGTGCAGGTTGAATCAGAAACACATAACTTAGGTATGATAATTTCACATAGGTATGAACATATAGGAATACATAATTATTACATATTTTAACAAATAATAACTATAACAACAGATCACAGGAACACCACAAGCACAGGATGTGCTGCCAAACAGGTGGGTCACAAACAAAGTGCCAGTATGACAAAAAAGGGAAACAACTTAAAGGCAATGGATTGGAGTCAGCACCAAAACAAAGCCCATGCACTGGAGAATCTTTTGAGTAGAATGACTTCAAAATAAAGGAAGAACTTTTAATAATGAGGTTTTGCAGAGGTAAAATCAAAATAAAATAAAAAAAACTTGCCATGTAGTTTTCTGTGGTCACACTCGGATATGCAAGATCAAAGAGGGTTACCAGTGCAGGCTGCAGGTAAGAAATAAAACACAAAATCACTTGCCAGTATACTAAAGAGCAAGAGAAAGAAAGAAAATGGAAACTAATGAATCAGGGTACAAAATTATTTGTGATGGTTATCTAGTCACATAATGAGTGGAGGGAAGAATGTTAAAGGGCTTAAGAATGGATAAAGATGACAACAGGGGAGTGGATCACTGTGGCTTCCAACATAATTCATGCCACTGATGAAAGCCTCTTACCCAATGGGAGATACTTCCATCACAGACTGAGTGCAACTGGGTAAACTCAGATTCACTGATGAGAAAGCTGAAGTTACAGGCCTGTTTAACTGCACTGATTGGAGTGTCTTTGAAGCTGCAGCCATAAACCTCAACAAACTTACTGACAGTGACATCCTACATCACTTTCTGTGAGGACGTGTGTGCAGACCAAGAACTTTTGAGCATACAACAACAATAAAGTATGGTTCACACCCAACCTCAGGAAACTGTGCCAGTCCAAGGAAGAGGCCTACAGAAATGTTGACTGTACAAGCAGGCCAGGAACAAGCTCACAAAGGAGATCAGGGTAGAAGAGCTCACATGAGAAGTTAAAAACCAGCCAACCCCCTTCCACCCAGGCCGCCTGCCTGCACTAAAGATTTTCTGTAAAGAGCAAGTACAACAGGATCAGGAAGGCTCTAGGTCCTGACGATGTGTCCCCCTCCTGCCTGTGTCTGTGCTGACGAGCTGGCATTCATCTTCCCAACCGATCTCATGGAGCTATGTGAAGTGCCCTTCTGCTTCAAACGTTTCATTGTCATCCCAGGCTCCCAGAAGCCCTCCATCACAGGATTAAATGACTACAGGCCTGTCGCCCAGATGTCTGTGGTCATGAAATCGGAGCCACCTGAATCACAGGGCCCCTGCTGTACCCCCAACAGTCTGCCTACCAGACAAACAAATCAGCAGAAGATGGTGTGAACATGGGACTGATCTACATCCAGCTTGACTCTCCAGGAATGTATGTGGGATTCTGTTTGTGGACTTCAGCTTGATATTCAACATCATCATCCCCGAAATCCTCTGCCAGAAGCTCACCTAGCTTGGATCACCATTTTCCTGACCAACTCAAGACCAACTGAAGCACCTTTTTAAAATCTTCTAGAAGACATGAATGCAGCGCTGCAAACAGTCCCTACGGCTACCATCACTGAGACCAACAAGTTGATATACACTACAGCAACAGTGATCCTTGAAATGCTTGGCTATGATATATACAAAATGAACTGCCATAAGAAGCAGAATTCTCCATGGAGGAAGAGGTTAGGAAACAAGATCAAGGCAGCACAAAGAGAAGTTAGCCAGCTATATATATTTATATTTATATTTATATATATGTGTGTATATGTATATACTGTATATATGTGTGCGTGTATATGTGTATGTATTTATATAGTCTTCAGCCTCCATTCCTTCCGATTAGTGTACAGTAGTGTGTGTCTGTGAACTACAACACAGAACAATGGACTGGAAATTCATTTCCAATTCACTGAAGCAACAAATGGTTTGCCAGTATTTCCAGCATTCTCCCAGTTAAGCAAATAGACCAAATAGACATAAAAAGGACTTCAACATTGTGCTACTGGCTGACCAGAAATACAGCTACTTTGCAACAAACCCCTTGTGCCACAAGAGCTGCCTCTGATCTTAACACAACTGCATCATTAACCCCGGTTCTTTAACAAAAAGAAAAAGAAAAGCTACTGAGATGTTAGAGGCTACAGTTCAGGTCAGGTCACACATGAGCACTTCCACACAAGGCACAGGGGTATTGTGTTTAAGGATACTGTAAAGACAACAGAATTGTATAATTTCCTCTTACAATTGCAAACGACAAACTGACAGACATATTAATAACAACAATTAGTATTAGGCTCAAGTAAACATAATAGCAGACAGGAAAATCAAATACAAAGATAGAAAAGGAGGACCAATTTTGGCCAGATCTGGCCAGGAAAGAATTCACATATTATTATGCCAAAAAAGAGAATACTCTTAAAAGTGACCTGAATTTAAACTTGCTATATTTAGTGTCTACTTCTCCCATTTAAGCTAAATCGACCTAGGAAGTTAAATGTGTTCTGTGATTTGCCTGGATGTGTATTTCCTCCTGTCCACGTTCAATGCTTTCCTTATATGTTTTTAAATGTGGCCACTTATAAACTAAAAGCGCAAATAGAACGGGGAGAAAGCATGATGGCAGTCGTTCATGGTGCTGAACCAGGATGAAGGCTGGAGTGCTATGGTTTCTATTGTAGGAAAGAGGTTAGTATGCTGACCTTCAGAGGAGAGATGTGGGAATGGGACACATAGCCGTGCACATTCTCAATCTCAGACAGGTTCTTCTCTGAGACATGCACCAGCTCCGGTGCGCGCACCTCATTGGTGAGCCGTGGGAATCCCTGGTCAAGGCGCAGTAAGTCATCTTCTTGGTAGTGGTACTGCTGCAAGCAGACAGAGTAGACAGTAAGGCAAAAAGAAATATACAGAAAAAGAAAGTGATGAGATCTAAATGTTGGTAAAAATACAATCAAACATTTTTTGTGATTGTATCTATGACCTATGACCCCTATGCAGAGCATGTAGCGTACATAATATTGGCATCCTCACCTTAAAATAATTTTCAGTATTTTGTCCTCTCAATGTACTTTTAGAATGCAATAATGTTTGCTGTTTGACGGAAATCTTATTGCTAGCAATGTTTGGTGCAGAAGCCCTATTAGGCTAGTTCCTGCTTCTACAGCAGTAGAAAATTCAAGTCATCAAGAAAAAGGTTCAGTTGGTCGTCAAGACTGTCAAGGAAATCACTGGGTGGCCTCACCCCGCTCTGGAGGATCTACCCAATTTCCACTGCCTCAGGAAAACCTATAATATCATAAAAGA
Organism: Mastacembelus armatus; assembly: GCF_900324485.2. Taxonomy (NCBI): domain Eukaryota; kingdom Metazoa; phylum Chordata; class Actinopteri; order Synbranchiformes; family Mastacembelidae; genus Mastacembelus; species Mastacembelus armatus. The sequence continues at coordinate 3,592,107 of NC_046646.1, forward strand.
CACATTCCACCTCAGTAAATCTGTATTTGAATTTGAACTGCTATTAAAGCCATTAAAACAAGGACAAATCAAATGAAAAATTTTTCCTCATATTTTTCCTTTTTTATTTTCTTTTTCTTTTATAAAGGCATACTTTTAGATAATATTTATCTTGATCTGGCTCTTTGATATTACGCTGGGGAGTTTTGCACTTAAATTTCGTTGTACACGTTACAGTGACAAAGGAATTCTAATTCTAATTCACTCTCTGTTTCAGTGTCACTCTCTGCCGTGGTCAGTTGCCATTTTACCGCAGCTGTTCATTATTTGTACTGCAGTACGCCATGTGTTACACTATAATGTCTGTAGGTGGCACTCAACTGACACATGTACAGCATCCTGCATATGCACAGATCATACTGTAGCCCATGCTATAATGAATGTGTACTTAGAAACTGAAGTAAAGCATAAGCCCCGTGCTCTAGATATAGCCCAGAAAATACTGTACACATGCACAGTACACACAATACTGTACACATACTGTACACCTTTATTCCATATGAGAGCCTAAAGTTACTCCATAGGCTAAGCTTCTCTCCTCTATCCACTCACCCCAACCAGTCGAGGCAGATGGCCGCCCAAACTGCCGCCCAAACTGAGCTCAGTTCTGCTGGAGGTTTTTTTTCTTCCGTTAAAGGGAGTTTTTCTTCTCCACTGTCACCAAGTGCTTGCTCATGAGGGATTTGTTGGGTTTTTAGTTTTTGTAAAGTGCCTTGAGATAATTGTATTGTGATTTGACAAATAAATTGAATTGAACTGAATTAAAAACATGATGCCTTTTACAACTGCCATAAAACAGACAAGCTACAGCCAAATTTCATCAGAACCCTGTAAACTCATCTCAGCAGCATTTATTTATTTATGTGCTGCGTAAGCCAGGTCTGTGGCCTACTGGTTAGCTTAATGCTAGCCTAGTCCTACTTAAATTGCATGAAGCAGGTCAGAGGACTGAATTATTTTAGTTTGCTGCTACCAGCTCAGTTATTTTATTTTGCTGCCAGCTTGAACAGCGACCCCCCTTATATTTTCTAGCAAGAAAGAGTCCTGTTTGTTTTTGTTGTTTGGGTTTCTCTGCCTTTGTCCAAGCAAGCAGAAAATAAGTGAATAAGGCAGGCTTGAAGCTTGCTAGGTTCACTTGCTACAATTAGCTTAGTGTCTGTTGAGCAGTCTGTCCAAGCCAGCAGCAAATTCTAAGCTATGCTCAAGGCCTACCTGCCTTGTTTGTTTGAACATGTTGGGTGTGTGGGTGCAAGTAAAGAGGGGGGTGGTTCTGGAATGCTGGAACACACTGTTGAGCCTTCTCCGTGTTGTGGGCCTGACTCAACAAAACACTATTATTGAGAGGGTGCCCACCTGATGGCCCTGTATACCCTGCACTCTGACACCCACACTGGAGCTGTACATGTATTTTGTCTAAAGGAATTGCTGTGACAATTAATGTATCTGACAACATTAGTAGGTTAGTGACCAGAAGGCAGAAAGCAACATAGTTTATAATAATAATAATATGTAACCAGGCTTATGATAGGTAAGGATTGGAGAGTAGCCTTGTCATGGGACGTTGAAGATTTATGATGGCAGGACCTGATAACCCCACCCCACTAAATTTGTTGCATGCTATTACTTACTTGTGGATATGAAATATAAATTCTACATGGGCAGTGTCTCAAATGTATATACTTTTTTCCTTCTGTATTTATGTTCTCTGTGAAAAACTAGGTTTTGTTTGAAACAAGCATTTTGTTCCCCACTTTTAGATATAGTACAATTCAATACACATACATATACAATATTACAATAACTACAATTACCTCAGAAATGACCAGGGGATTATTTAACACTGGTGAGCTGTTTATAAATAAATTACACTATAGATTTGAATTGTACTGTTATTTTGATGTTGTGCCCATCCCCTGTTCAATGGAGCTTACTAGAAATTAAATATAGATAATTAATCCAATAATAAAAACCGAAAATTGCATTTTGTTTTCTTGAAATAGATACATGGTGTGTGGTGTCACCATGACCTAAATTAAATCCAGACACATGAATTAGACCTGATATTTTACATCACATTTCCTTTTACATTCAAAAATATGATATGTGTTATATCATAAAATCACACCATAGAAATGGACATCTCATCATGTAGTTGGTTGCCAGGATGATAGTGTGTGCTGTTTGGATTGGGTAAAAAAACAAATTCCCTTCACCCATTTCTCACCCATGGAGTGTTCATCAACGCAGGGTTCATGCAGGATGTGGGCTGGCTGTTGTAAGGTGACCCCTGTACTGCTGGTGGCCTGTTCTGGAGAGAACAACAGAACTATGAGTGACCACAGGCAAAAAGACCAGTTGTGACTTAAAAATAAGTTAATCAGTAACCAGCCATATACAAAATCCTAAGCAAAGAAACAGCACAGTCAGACCTGGAGTAGTATGAGAAGCATTCACAGGCACTGCTACATATAGTATGGTAATATTTGTACTAATACAATACATCAGTACATGCTAGACAGATGTAGTTACTATGTTAACTGAAACACATGTACACACAAAGAGACAGCTGGGCAGAAACAGAGAAATAATATCATCCTGTGGCACAGTTACATACTCAAGTCTAGAAGTGGAAAGAGTACAAAAATATTCTACTCAAGTAAAAGTACTGTTACTTTGATGAAATTTTACTGAAGTACAAGTAAAATTATCATTGTAAAAATCTACTCATGTAAAAGTAAAAAGTAGCCATCTTAAAATTTACTCAAAGTAAAAGTTACTTAGTTACTTTGCAGTGCATATAAAATAGGAAACATTTCGTTTATTTTACTGCTCTGTTTAACCAACATTTGAAATTAAAGTGCCATAAAATCCCCCTCAAACCACATAGAGACTGTGTCTGCCCCTCGAGCATATAAATCAAATAAATCAGAAGTTAACACAAGAGGAGTTATTCATAAAAACCTAATAAAAATTAAGACCACTCCTCTTACTGAACAGAAAAACAGAACTGTCAGATGTGGATTATTAAATATTAGGTCTCTTTTATCTAAATCTCTGTTAGTAAATGATTTGATAACTGATCACCAAATTGACTTACTCTGTTTTACTGAAACCTGGTTACAGCAGGATGAATATGTCAGTCTGAATGAATCAACCCCCCTCAGTCATAAAAATGATCATGTTCCTCGAAGCACAGGTCGAGATGGAGGAGTAGCTGCAATCTTCCACTCAAACTTATTATTAAACTTTCATCCTCAGAACAGTTATAACTCATTTGAGAGCCTCACTCTTAGTCTCTCACATCCAAACTGGAAAACACAAAAACCAGTTCTACTTGTCATTTTGTACCGTCCACCTGTCCCTTACTCAGAGTTTTTAACTGAATTCCCTGACTTTCTGTCTGATTTAGTGCTTAGATCAGATAAAGTCATTATAGTGGGAGATTTTAACATTCATGTAGATGTTGAAAATAATAGTCTCAGCACTGCATTTAATTCTATATTAGATTCAATTGGTTTCACTCAAAATGTTAATAAACCCACCCACTGTTTTAATCACACCCTTGATCTTGTTCTGACCTATGGCATCAAAATTGAACATCTAATAGTTTTTCCCCAAAATCCTATTTTGTCACATCATACTTTAATAACTTTTGAATTTAAGATGATGGATCATGCAGCATTTAGAAGAAAATTCCACTACAGCAGATGTTTATCTGACAACGCTGTTAATAAATTTAAGAAAATGACTCCATCTTTATTTCCGTCTATGCCATGTGCCAACACAGTGGAGGGCAGCTGCCTCAATCCCACACCCTATCAAAATGATCATATTGTTGACAGTGCTGTAACCTCACTGCGTGAAACGCTTGATACTGTGGCCCCTCTGAAAAAGAAGTTAGTGAATCAGAGGAGATTAGCTCCATGATACAGTTCACATATTCATACCTGAAAGCAGGCATCACGAAGGCTGGAAAAGAAGTGGTGTTCCACAAATTTAGAGGAATTTTATCTAACCTGGAAAAACAGTTTATTAGCATATAAAAAAGCTCTCCGTAAAGCCAGACCTGCATACTATTCATCACTAATAGAAGAAAATAAGAACAATCCCAGGTTTCTTTTCAGCACTGTAGCCAGGCTGACAAAAAGTCACAGCTCTGTTGAGCCCAGTGTTCCCTTAGCTCTCAGCAGTGACGATTTTATGAGTTTCTTTACAAATAAAATCACAACTATTAGACATAAAATTCATCAGATGGTTCCTATAGCAGCAATTAATGAATCTTCTACTACAGTAGCTCTTGAATCATCTGTAAGACCTCAGTTATGTATAGACTGCTTCTCTCCCATAGATCTCTCTTAATTCACATCAGTAGTTGCTTCATCTAAATCATCAACGTGTCTCTTACACTCCATCCTGACTAGACTGCTTAAACACACCCTGCCATTAATGAACTCATCTTTATTAGACTTAGTAAATTTATCTCTAGTATCAGGCTACGTACCACAGGCCTTTAAGACTGCAGTAATCAAACCCTTACTCAAAAAGCCTAGTCTTGATCCAGGAGTCTTGGCTAATTATAGACCAATATCCAACCTACCATTCATTTCTAAAATACTAGAAAAAGCTGTTGCTAAGCAGCTATCAGACCACTTACACAGAAATAAACTATTTGAAGATTTTCAATCAGGATTTAGAGCACATCATAGTACAGAAACAGCACTGTTAAAAGTCACCAACGATCTTCTCTTAGCCTTAGATGATGGACTTGTTTCTATACTTGTCCTCCTAGACCTTAGTGCTGCATTCAACACTATTAACCACAGCATCTTATTACAGAGACTGGTATCAGAGGAATAGCATTAAAATGATTCCAATCCTATTTATCGGACAGATTCCAGTTTGTTCATGTCCATGATGAACCTTCCACGCACACAAAAGTTAGTTATGGAGTTCCACAAGGCTCTATGCTAGGACCAATTCTGTTCACCCTGTACATGCTTCCTTTAGGATATGTCATTAGGAAGCACTCTATTAATTACCACTGCTATGCAGATGACACTCAGCTTTATCTATCTATGAAAGCTGTTAACACAAACCAGTTACCCAGACTTCAAGCGTGTCTAACTGATATAAAGGCCTGGATGACCAGTAACCTTCTACTTTTAAATTAAGAGAAAACAGAAGTTATTGTATTTGGGCCTAAAAACCTCAGAAATAGCTCTTCTAAAATTATAGCTACTTTAGATGGCATAGCCCTGGCCTCCAGCACTACTGTGAAAAACCTAGTAGTTATTTTTGACCAGGACATGTCCTTTAACTCACATTTAAAACAAATCTCTAGAACTGCCTTCTTTCACCTGCGCAGCATTGCCAAAATTAGGAACATCCTGTCTCAAGATGATGCAGAAAAACTAGTTACCTCAAGACTAGATCACTGTAACTCATTACTATCTGAATGTCCCAGTATCTCTATAAAAAACCTCTAGTTAATGCAGAATGTTGCAGCCGGAGCCCTGACAGGAACTAGCAACAGAGATCATATTTCTCCTATATTAGTTTCTCTTCATTGGCTCCCTGTAAAATCCAGAATAGAATTTAAAATCCTTCTTCTCACATACAAATTCCTTCATGATCAAGCTCCTTCATACCTCAAAGACCTCATAGTACCATATTATCCCAATAGAGCATTTCGCGCTCAGACTGCAGGTCTACTTGTGGTTCCCAGAGTTTCCAAAAGTAGAATGGGAGGCAGAGCCTTTAGCTATCAAGCTCCTATCCTGTGGAACCAGCTCCCAGTCTGGGTTCAGGAGGCAAAGCTTATAGTTAGGGCTGGCTTCAGGTAACCCTGAACCATCCCTTAGTTATGCTGCTATAGGCCTAGACTGCCCGAGGATCATCGGTGCACTGATCTCCCCTACCCTAACCCTCCCCTCCCTCCCCTTGCTCTCTCCTCCTCTCCTCCCTCCTCACATGTATATTCCACCATTGAATGTCACTAACCTTGTGCTCTCTCTCTCCCCTAGTTTGTGCTCTCTCCCTCTCTCTCTGTTCTCTCTGTACCTTCTGCTGATGTCCCTGGTCCTGGAGCTATATTTTGCTGATGTGCAGTTACTGGCCCCACCAACCTGCAATGTCTATTTGTTGTTTATTGTTGCTGTTCTTTTCTCTTTCCTCTATCCACTCACTCCAACCGGTCGAGGCAGATGGCTGCCCAAACTGAGCCCGGTTCTGCTGGAAGTTTTTTCTTCTGTTAAAGGGAGTTTTTCCTCTCCACTGTTGCCAAGTGCTTGCTCATAAGACATTTGTTGAATTTTGTTGTTTTTTTTGTAAAGTGCTTTGAGATGATTTGTATTGTGATTTGGCGCTATACAAATAAATTGAATTGAATTGAATTGACACAATGCAGCTCCTTCTGGCCTTCTCTGTACTTCTTCATCAGCATTCTCAAAGCAAATATTGCATCTGTGGTACTCCTTCTTGGCATGTAACCATACTGCTACTCACGAATGCTCACTTCTGACCTCAGCCTAGCCAACACATTTCCATTCCTGTCCTTGATCACCCTAACCTGCTGCACATTCTTCCCATCCCTGTCTCTCTGCCTCGCCAACCTGTACAAATCCACCTCTCCCTCCTTAGTGTCCAACCTATCATACAAATGCTCATACGCCCTTTGTTTGGCCTTTGCCACCTCTACCTTCACCTTACTCTGCATCTCCCTGTCTGTTCTCTTCTGTCCTCTCAGTCCCACTTCTTCCTAGCTAAACCTTTTCCTCTTAACACACTCCTGAACTTCCTCATTCCACCACCAAGTCTCCTTATCTGCTTTCCTCTTTCCAGATGACACACCAAGTACCCTCCTACCTGTCTCCCTGATCACTTTAGCTGTAGCGGTCAAGTGATCAATGACTTTGAAATGATCAGTGACTCATTGACTCCTCAATGACTCCACCTCTCCTTGATCAATTCAATGACTGGACCAGTCATCTGGAAGAACCTCCTGACCTCCCAGAGCCTGTTTCAGCTCCTCCCTGAAAACAACACAACAATCTCCCTTTTTCGACTTCCACCACTTGGTCCTCTGCTCTGCCCTTGTCCTGTTCATCTTCCTCACCACCAGTCATCCTATACACCACCATCCTATGCTGTCTGGCTATGCTCTCCCCAGCCGCTACTTGCAGTCACTGATCTCTTTCAGGTAGAAACGTCTGCACAAGATGTAATCAACTTGTGTGCTCCTGCCTCCACTCTTATATGTCACGCTATGCTCCTCCCTTTTCTGGAAAAATGTGTTCACTACAGCCATTTCCATCCTTTTTCAGAAGTCTACCACCATCTGTCCTTCTGCATTCCTGTCCTGCATACCAAACTTACCCATCACTTCCTCGTCACCTCTGTTTCCCTCACCAGCATGTCCGTTGAAGTCTTCCCCAATCACCACTCTCTCACCACTAGGGATACCCTGAATCACCTCATCCATCTCCCTCCAGAATTTCTCCTTCTCTTCTAACTCACATCCTACCTGTGGGGCATAACCACTGACAACATTCAACTTCACACCTTCAACTTCCAGCTTCAGACTCATCACCCTATCTGACATTCTCTTCACCTCCAGAACATTCCTAGCAAAATCCTCCCTCAGAATAACTCCTACTCCATTCATCTTTCCATCCACACCATGGTAAAACAGCTTGAACCCTGCTCCTAATCTATAGGCCTTGCTACCTTTCCACCTGGTCTCCTGAATGAAAAGATATCCACCTTTCTTTTCTCCATCGTATCAGCCAACTCTCTAGTTTTCCCTGATAAAGTCCCTACATTCAAAGTCCCTACTCTAAGTCCTACACTCCTGCCCTTCCTCTTCTCTCTTTGCCCATGAACACGCCTTCCTCCTCTCCTTCTTCGACCAACATTAGTCCATTTTCCACTGGTACCCTGTAGGTCAACAGCATTCGCATGTTTGATTTGGCTTAAATCTTACGTCGGATGCCCTTCCTGACACAACCCTCTGCATTTACCCGGACTTGGAACCGGCACATGAAGACACTGGATTGTGCCTCCTTGTGGTTGCATTACATCCATTTAGGAGCTGCTCTCTTTTATCATTATTATTATTATGTGTTTTTCCTCTCCAATGTCACCAAGTGTTTGCTCATAAGAGATATGTTGGGTTTCTGTTTTTTTTTTTTTGTAAAATGCTTTGAGATGATTATATTGTAATTTGGCGCTATACAAATTAATTGAATTGAATTCCTTGTCAAGTGTGGTTTAATTTGTGACAGGATCCCCTAAAAGTGTTAGATACATAACTGTATAAAAAATTACCCAAAAAGAACACAGAAGAATGGATTAGAGAGAGAGCGCACAGTCTGACTTGCATTACATCCATTACATTACAGTAAATGAAAGGTAAAGGAGGAATTCTGACCTGTCACTGTGGTAAATGTAGTGTTGACAGTGCAGGGATGCAGAAATATTATAGCAGTTGTAAAGACAGCCCCATTAAGCCCAGGTAAGCATCAATACAGGTGTAAGGTCTGGAGATGACAAAACAAAATTGTTCTTTTCAGCCCTGCATTTCAGAAAGAAAGTTTAATAGTTCTCTAACTTGTCAACTTATTGAAGAACACTTCCACAAGGGCTAATAGTAACAGAAATACCACCGCGAAACAATACTCAGATCTTAGATGAGATCTCAAAAAGACATTACCACTCAAAATGAGCAACTGTCACCATCATCAGGTTTCACTAAAGCAGAAAAAGTGCTCTGCAACCTATCTTGCATCCAGTTATCAATGACAACATGTTATTGGTGCAGGCAACTTTGCAGTTGCACAGCACTGGGGTGCACTCTGGGCTTTTGACGATAGGAGACAGAGCAGACATTGCAGCTGAACAAACCCCACTGTAACGCCAAACTTCAATGCACAGACAAGAGGATATAAGCTAGGTCCAGGCAAAAACACTAGAAAGAGGTTTCACGCTTCATGAGTGCAAGGATTCACACACATACACAAACACTCTGTCCCCATACACACTTCAGCATTCTGTCCCTCTGCCTGTAGTGTCCAATCGCTCTCTTCCCTCTCTCTTACCTCTGTCTTCATCATCCAAACCATCCACCAGCTGATCTTTTGAAAATAAAGTACCACTAGTGTTTTTACAATATACCAAATGTTTATCTGCCATGTATATATCAGCAACCAAACAAGCAGTATCTCTGTCTTGGTGTTGTAGTGTGCCTCCTGCTGGCCAAGCTTTCACTTGATATCAACGTTTGTTGTTAAATTCAGTGTTTCCCAATGAAATGTATAATGTTGGTGGTCCATGGATTTGCCAGAGCAGAAACACTCTTATTGATTATAACTTAAAAGATATCAAATTTTCCTGTGTTGAAATGTACCTGTGTAAACTGTGTTTACTGTATTCTTTATTGCTTTCCTGAATGATCAATTCATGTGCCTGTGTTGTGTAAAAAAAGTTCCAAGAAATCAAGTCGTAAACAAAATATGCTTTTCAAGGTAACACGAAAGCGTTCATAAGTTAATTATGATGCTTTTTCAAAGCCTTCCTTAAAGGAAAAAAATTGATATTTTATATATTTCTTACCATGAACGTATCCTATCAACAAGTAATATGTGTATCCAAACCACTCCATTGTTGGCCAAAACAGAAATCAGGGGGACAGTGTTACTACAGACAGGTCTCTATGTCCTGTTACAGTGACTCACATGTTCCTACATCATCCTGAATACATACTGTAGTTTATTTTGATTCAGTCCCACTTAAAATAGTTACCAGCAACTACACTATTTCCTCCTGTCTGAATAACATTTGATAAATAATACAGTGACCCTTTTTAAATGAAACTACAGTATGTACTTGTGAGTGGTTTTTAAGTGAGTATAGAGACACACTAAATACAAATACATGAAATAACGCTAGATTTATCCCTTAATCTGCCCAGTATTCTGTTAGTGTAGGACTCCACCTTACCATACAAAATCCATCCATCTTCCCATTATCTATACCCGCTTATTCCTAACCAGGGTCATGAGAATCTGCTGGAGCCTATCTCAGCTCTCTTTGGGTGAAAGGCAGGGGTACACCCTGCGACCCCGAGCCCTTCTTGCTGAGAGGTAACAGTGCTAACTGCTCAGCCACTATGCTGCCCACCATACAAAATCTGTAGTGCTAATTAAATAATTTGCGATTTGTATAGCACCTTATCATATAAGTTCATCAATTCTTGGCAATGGACCAGAGCAGTTAGTGTTGAGTTGATGTAATAAGCTTAAGTACGTGAAGCTGAGGCAAGGTCATAGGAAACTCATATTATTTACGCAATGATCTTGAAAATATGCAAATGCAGATGTATAAAGCTAAAAAACTTTCTTTCACAAGTTACAATTAAACTTTTTACCATAATAAATCCTAATCATTATCTTCACCCCCTCACTGGCAAAAATCTCAAATTTAGCCAAACATCCCACTGACAGACCCACAACAGAGGAACACTGCACGTCTTCGTCTGGCACTCTGCCCACGTAAGAAGTGAGAGTTCCAGGTGAAATGCTGATGTGAGGCATACCAAGTGAAAATTACAAAACCACAGTAGGTTAATATCTTCAAAGGTTACACCCTGATTGGTCTAACTACAGCTTTGTCTCAGAATGTAATTTTACCTGACTATGTGCTTAGACAACTGATATAATGTTGTTATGACTCCTGATTTAGTTTCCTGCCTGGGACCTTTATTTTGTGTTCAGTTCCTGTTTTCCATGTTGTGGTCTCCGGTAACTTTGTTAATCACCCTAATCATTTCATCTGTGCCTGCTCTGCCCTTTGTCTCTCTCCTTGTGTGCAAATATACCTGCCCTGTTCCTTTGTTCCCCGCTAATTTGTGTTGTGTCTTTGTATCCTGTAGTCCTGTGATGCCTGTCCGCCAATCTGTTAACCGTCCGTCAGTCTGTGCCCCTGTCTGCACGTCTCTATGTCCTGTTTCCCTGCTCCTGACCGTCATGTCTCCCGTTCTCACACACCTCACTTTAAGTTGTCTCTCTGTTTGTTTCAGTTAAAATAAAGCCTTTGTTTTGCAACCTTTGGTGCAGTGAAAGTTCCTTACTACAAAACATAACAGAATAATATAATGGATACCACATGAACTGATTAATAATATTCCTAAGAATTATTTTTAGGACTGAAAAATTAAAAAAGAATGTTACTGTGAATGTGTAAGTTTCAATAAACGACTTTAGAGCTGCAATAATTAGCTGACGAATACAAAGTTAATGGTTAGTGTATGGCATTTAAAATGCTTTTAAAACATAGTAAAAGTTATCTGGTTTCAGAGAAAGACTGTGTATGTTTCTGTATGTCTTTTGTGCTCAACATACACACTTACACTTTACACTCTCCTGTTCACTCTTTTCTACTGCCTGCTTTATCCTGAGTCACTTGCCCAACCCTGGAGAGCCCCCTACCCCCGATTCTCTCTGGGCAAGTCTTTAGCCTGGTTTCCAGCACAGGTGCAAACACAGCGAGCATTTGTTTACTATCTGTGCCTCTCAGTTTTCCCTCAAAAAAAAAAAATCAATGACTAATTTTTTAAATCTTTTTGCTAGAGGAGATGCTTAGCCAATTGTGCTGAAGCTTCTTGAGGTTATCTAAATAGCTCTAAACTCTAAACTTTTAAATATACCTCAATATATATGTATATATATATATATATATATATATATATATATATATATATATATATATATATTTGTCAAAGTATTTGTATAGTGTTACTATAGGAGTTGTACACAGTTGCACACCAAAAAAGAAAGTCACACCAAATTCACAAGTAAACTGGGAAATAAGATGCTTTACATGCTGAGGAAGAGCTTTACAGGGTGTTTTCACATATGCATAGTTACTGGACACACAACACACCCTTAACTGACCATCACACATACACATACACCCCCTTAACTGACACATGCCACTTCTGACACGTGAATGAGTTAAAGCTCTTAGCTACAATTAACAGACATGCATGCAAGGTTTGCACAACACTGATTCAGCAGTGTATGGAAACCTGGCATGTATGTCTGTTAAATGTGCACTTTAAAAAAAAAACCCTAATTTTACGGTAAGTGAGTACATTTTTACAGCAGTTTTCCTGTTTTTGTTTAAAATAGTATACAAGTTTACCTTATATTATCTGTAAATTAACAACCAATATTTTATTTTAGGTATTAATTCAATAATGACAAAAAACATTTTTTTCTCATTTTTTAACAATACATTTTACTGTATTTATTTTACATACTATTTTCCATTTTCTTGAATTACAGAAAAATGTATGTGAAATTAAGCTGATTAACAGTACTTAAATATGCTGCACATTATATAAAGGTTTATATCCACATTAAACATCTAAAGTTTTTCTCTGTAATTTTAACCCTCTGGGGTCTGAGGGGGTTTTTGGGGCCTGGACAAATTTTGACATGTCCTGACATTTGTGCTTTTTTCAGTGTTTTTTAAACATATTAATGTCTAAAGTCTAATAACACTGTAATCAGCACAAAATTGGCTACAATAATATGTGAGCAGCAAGTTTATACATGATTGTGTTTTTGAGAAAAAGGTGTTTATGCATGGTTAGTGAAAAACTACAATTTTTTACTCACTGAAATAAGACCATAAAACACAAACAGAACATTGGTTCACAAGACTTTGGAGACCAGCATGTTGTAGGCTAAAGTGTTTACTTCAGAGTGCTGTGAATGTCATCTTGTTCACACATTCACAGTAAACAATACACTGATTTAAATTTTCTAAGACACTTTTTGTCCAGAAAGGCCATATGCAAGAGGGTGTGTCTGAGGATGAATAGTCATGTGATTTACCTGAGAAGACAAAAGACGCACTGAACGACCAGACAAAGACGCATAATGAGCCTTTCAGTCAATGTAGATGGGACGGATTAGTGCAGCACAATACAACACAATGAGGAGCCAAATGATCCTCATTTGAGTTAAAATCAGTGTTTTTACTCTGAGGACAAGCTAAACTATTTGTCTCTGTGTGGAATATAAGGAGCGCCGCTTCACGTGCGTAATGCGCCATCATCCAAACGCGCCGAAAAAGTGAGTAAATTCTATGATGAAGTTTGACCTTTTATGTCATTTCTCGGGGGTGTGCACATATTTACCTGGTTCACCTGAGATTATTTACATGTGAACAGTGGACAGTGTACAAGGCGGGACCGCATTACCTGTAATGAGGTGAGACAGGAAAAAACAGACTTCTCCTTACGTTCATACGGATTAAATAAAAAGTGATGATTTGTTTTTGACTTGAATTGTTTCACTCAAAAGAAAACATTTCAAGCTTTCTAGCCATATAATTCTTATTTTTATGAGGCAAGTATTCGCTGAGATTCTAGTTGTTCTATTTACGCGTCTGTGAAGAGAAATGGCAGAGACAGAAAAGGCCGAGAGCGCACCCTGTCGGCTTTCTTTATTTAAAAAAAGCACAACGTTTTGTTGTTATTATGATGGTATACCACTAAAACTAGACCCTTTACAGATTTGAATGATATACTTATTTTATCTGTACGATCAGAATTGACAGATCTGGGCCTGCTGACAACTGAAAAATGCACCACATGGCGATAAAATGACTTATTCACATTATGCACATATCCCAGCATGTACTGGGGAAAAGCAGAGTTAGTCCATCACAGAGCTAACACACCACAAGCTTTAAACCCTATGGACAAATTAAATTCATTTGATAACATTTGGTTGAAGAAGAACTCAGAACTTGTCATCAACATGGCAACTGCTGTAAGCCATCTCATGCAATGCAAAATTATACAGATACACAAATACAAAATAAAAAAATATTGTGTTGTAATTGTTGGATTATTATGGACATAAACCCTTATAATGTAGCACATAGTCAATTATGGTTTAAATGTAAAATTACAAATAAATGAGAAATTAATGAGATTTACTTGAAAATTAGAAAAATCTTTGTTTATTATTGTTGGATTATTATGGACATAAACATTTATATAATGTGCAGCATATTTAATTTTGGTTTAAATGTAAAATTACCCATAAATGTGAAATTAATGAGATTTACCTTAAAATTACAGAGAAAAACTTTAGATGTTTACTATGGACATAAACATTTATATAATGTGCAGCATATTTAATTTTGGTTTAAATGTAAAATTACCCATAAATGTGAAATTAATGAGATTTACCTTAAAATTACAGAGAAAAACTTTAGATGTTTACTATGGATATAAACCTTTATATAATGTGCAGCATATTTAAGTACTGTTAATCAGCTTAATTTTACATACATTTTTTTGTAGTTCAAGAAAATGGAAAATAGTATGTAAAATAAATACAGTAAATGTATTTTTAAAAAATGAGAAAAAAATGTTTTTTGTCATTATTGAATTAATACCTAAAATAAAATGTTGGTTGTTAATTTACAGATAATATAAGGTAAACTTGTATACTATTTTAAACAAAAACAGGAAAACTGCTGTAAAAATGTACTCACTTACCGTAAAATTAGGGTTTTTTTTTACAGTGTACATTTAACAGACATACATGCCAGGTTTCCATACACTGCTGAATCAGTGTTGTGCAAACCTTGCATGTATGTCTGTTAATTGTAGCTAAGAGCTTTAACTCATTCACGTGTCAGAAGTGGCATGTGTCAGTGCAAGGTTTGCACAACACTGATTCAGCAGTGTATGGAAACCTGGCATGTATGTCTTAATTGTAGCTAAGAGCTTTAACTCATTCACGTGTCAGAAGTGGCATGTGTCAGTTAAGGGGGTATACAGTATCTCACAGAAGTGAGTACACCCCTCACATCTTAGTACATAGTTTATATGTTTTCATGTGACAACACTGAAGAAATGACACTTTGCTACAATGTAAAGTAGTGAGTGTACAGCTTGTATGACAATATTAATTTGCTGTCCCCTCAAAATAACTCAACACACAGCCAATGTCTAAACTGCTGCCAACAAAAGTTGCAGCTCTAAAGTCGTTTATTGAAACTTACACATTCACAGTAACATTTTTTTTGTATTTTTCAGTCCTAAAAATAATTCTTAGGAATATTATTAATCAGTTCATGTGTTATCTATTATACATCATGATCTTCCTGGACAGTAGTAGTGATATTGTTTGTTACTAGTCTGATGCTGCTGACTGAAACTCCACAAGAAAAAAAAACTTCTAACCCTCTTCTAATCCTAATCCACTGACACAAACACCATACTTTTAGTTTATAGTAAGGTAAAGCCTTGATGCAATGTATCATATCTAGTATTACTGCTGTGGTTTACTCTTGTGAAGTTTACTATGTGCTTCTTTATACAGCAGCATCAACAGAGAAGCAGAGATAATTTCACTGAGAAAATGAAGAATCCCCCACACTCCAAAAAACCCACATTTCAATCCACAATTACAACAAGACTGTATGCACATGAAGACCCCACAACCCACAACTGCATACAACCAATAACAATTATTAACAACCTAAAAAGGTCGAGTTAAATGTTGTCATTCACACATTTGAAACACCCACAGTAAACCTCAATCAATTACATATAACAACTCCTAAAAAAGGAGGAGGAGAAATTAATAATTATTTCACTGGTTTATGACATCATTTTCAAGGAAACACCCATTTCGACCCACATGTTACTTCTTATCTAGAAGATAAACCATTCTGCTATCAGGTCATAGAAAACACCCATCACTACGCCCTAACCCCCCCGCCCACCAAAAAAAAAAAAAAAATTCTGACCATGCCCACTTTTTATAATTAAATTAATATTGAGAAAAAAAAACATTATATTACTACTCAGGAGTACTAAGAGGTGTTGCTCACGGAGTAATTATGTGGACTAATTGTTCCAACGTCCCCCCACTACTTTTCATGGAAACTCACTTTTCTGTATATAGTATTTATATGGACATGCCCCATATCTGCATATATGTCTTTATGTAGTCCTCATCAAGCACTTAAGCAGTACACTGCTGTAGATGAGGACTACCGTTTGCAATCACCTTGGCAGCCATTGTGTGATCTCTGCATCCTGACTCACTGTTATAAATTTCTATAACAGTACAGTACAGTGGTTTTTTAACTGAACCGCTAGATGGAACTGCAGCACTGTGAAAATAACTGTACACTATACACTGTCGAAGGAAAACCAAGTATCTAAAAACTGTGTTACTTACATCATGGTTAAGAAGATACCTAAACCGTTCTAATTTGGGAGGACGGCCTTTACGTCCCAACTTCCTCTGATTATTATTTTATCCAACTGCTACTTTTTTTAATACCAAGAACATCACATCTTAGATGCAATTTTCCAGATGAAACTACCAGCACTGAGCCCATGAGTCAGTAATAAGGTTTTTGGAATCAAAAACATAAACTTAACTCAAGTCTGTGGGTATATTACTGTGCTGTTAAAAGGATGAAAGCAAAACTGTAGCTCAGAGATGCTTTCACAAATTTTTGGAAACGGCACAAGATGGTAAATGGTCTTATAATTGTATAGCACTTCTCTACACTCAAGTGTACTCAAAGTGCTTTTACACTATTTGTACATTCATCCACTCGTTAATGGGTGTAACAGCCACCAGGAGCAACCTGGGGTTCAGTGTCTTGCCCAAGGACACTCTGGCCTGAGGACCAGAGAAGCCAAGGATCAAACCACCAACCCTCTAGCTCATGGTGCATCCGTTTTACCTCCTGAGCCACTAAGAAAGATACTAAGAAAAATGATAAACATCCAAATACTTCATCAGATTTATAAGTTTTTATATATTGAATTTTGGAATTGCTATTGGTTCATGGGACCTAGGGTAATATAAATATGGAATAAAGGAACAACCATTAATGTTACTGGGTAAAAGGTGTGGCAGGAAATGTGGTGCAGGGATTCTTTGTCTGCAATGTAACAAAATTACACACAATAACATAAATTATTTCATATCGTTCAAGAATTTGCACTTCAGCAGAGTCTTGTAGCTCCTGAAGTTTGACCCTTTTTTTAACATTTATTTTTTGACAACTACTGTTCCATTTAACTTAATGACCTATGGATATTAATAATCTACACAACAGATGAAGATGATCCCCTCTTACTCTAACAGCAAATATGGAGCATATAACTCCATTGGGCAGTTGTGGCCTAATGGATAGGATGGATAGGGAGTCGGACTTGTAACCCGAAAATTTGCGGGTTCGGCAGAAATTGTCAGTGAGGCGGAGTGAATAGCCAGCGCTCTGTTCACCTTCAATACGACGACTGAGGGGAGACCATCGAGGGCACCGGACCCCCAGCTGCTCCCCGGGTGCTGCAGCGATGGCTGCCCACTGCTCTGCATGTGTTCACTGCTGTGTGTGTACTCTTTGCGATGGGTTAAATGCAGAGCACAAATTCCGAGTATGGGTCACCATACTTGGCTACACAAGTCACTTTCACTTCACTTTATTCCAGCTGAGCTGAAAAGCTCTCCGTGGATGCTGAGCTGGTACTAAACTAAAAGCTAGGAGATGGGAAGTATGTTGGGGACACAGTGAATTTGACTCCAGTACAGTGGCTCTCAGTGTGCTCATCACAATAGTTCACACAATATGTGACTATATGTAACGCCTACATTTTAGATTTTTTTTTTCTCTCTCTTCCTTTGTTACTAACTATTTGTCCCCTTTGTTTATGCTTTTAGCCTCAGGCCCAATAGGAAGAAGTCATACTAATCCAAGTAACAGGCTTCTTAGCCTACTTAGCCCAGCTATAAAGAACTCCTTTCCTATCTTTCACAGTTACTAGATAGCCACCAATTAGTTTTTTGTTGAGACATCAGCCTACCAGGGTAAGACTGCGTTCTCAACCCACTGTCAGAAGATGCTGCCTCCAAAAGACTACATAAGACTTCACACCTGCCACTCATCTAAGCTTGGTGCTACCATTGACTGCAATTCACCAGCTCACTGTCGAGTGACCAGCTGAATTGAGTGAGGACCTAAAGCAGCAGAATATGTTCACATTCCTGAATGAGGCAGGTGTGATATCCTCTGATAACTTATGACTATGAAACTCTGTGACCCACTAAGATAAACAACCAGGGATGGTACAAGTCCTGCAATGTCAGCCAGTGACCCTCATGCTGTACTAAGGTGCTGTTACTCCTTGCAAGTAAAACCTCTATATAATCTTACCAAAGTTTGTCCTCTGCGTCTATTTGTTAAAAGACTTTACCTAACAGTGGAAAAAGAAATCGTTGTTCCCATCTTAGAAAAAAAACTTAAAACTTAAACACATAAAGAATAGGGTAATCTCTTGATTCACAGAGATTAGTGAGACTGCCCATTGCAGTCAGGAGACTGAACCAAATATGGAGAACTGCCAATCACATCGTGCCAAGCACAGTCATGGGACAAACCAGATGGATTCCCCTGCCCAGCTCAGCAAGACACAAAAACACATTACACAGATAGACACACCCGAACTGGAACTTGAAGCAGACTTGAGAATGAACACTTAGAACTGAACACGCGGAAGAGAACAGAAATGGACAAAGTTCCAGACAGATTCAAAGAAAGTTAAGAGATTTCCAGACTCATCGAGACCCTCTCTCTCCCTGAGGAGAAGATGAGGTAGAGATTGTTTTACTGCCCAGCAGTGGAGAAAGAAAGACACCCTCCCTGCATGTGGCTGTCCTCCAGCTGACCATCTCACATCAACCAACTCCATGAGACGACCCTGCAGCAGCCAGACAGTGAGAAAGGAAGCCCGAGACTCCGGGGAAAGTCAACTCTCTCCTACTCCTGCGGGCACCCTGCAGTCGGACCAGCCCACAGGCGAACGGGCCGAGCCTCAATAAACCCGAGGACAAGCAAGTGACCTGTGGCTGTACTGGTTGTCTCACATTAATCTCAGTTGGTCTCCATAATTACTAGAGCTTCTTCCTAAACTGTGTTTGGACCACAGAACATAAATTAATTTCAAGATTTCTTTTCTACCACTGCAAACAACCTGCTGTTAGACTGTTATGTTTTATTGGTTAATTCAGCTAGTTTCTCAAATAAATTCTCCCTCCATTTCCCCCTGTGTAAATAGCATGTATATATTGTAAATAGCTGAATAAATCTTAAAAAGACAACTGACTGGCATCATTAATGTTATTTCACACAGTAAATACGTCACTGAATCGGAAGAACTCTCCCTCAGATTGTAGACTGATATCTTGTTTTACTCATTAATTGACTGGTTGATCCACCAAAAAAGGATCTGGTGCCCCAAATTATTAAGATGGTTTATGATATTCATAATTCATAAACTATAAACCTTCTAAACCTTCATGTTCAATACATGTATATATTTTAATTTGCTACATAAGTTAAAAGATTGAAACTGAAAGAAAGTTGGGAAAGGGACAGAATGATAGGCATAATACAGTGTAGCAGTGGTCCAGTGTGTTTTTGTCCCTGGTGGCACAAGTGATGTGTTGTTTGTATTTGTTCATGGTTGAGGTTTGCTCTGTTAAGATAAAATGAGCAAGGAGTTCAGGTGTTTCTGTTCCACCCATGTGATCAAAATGCAAAAACAACTTACAACGTAAAAATAAGATAAAGTTCCGGGCACGTAAAAGAGGGCAACTAAACATAATTCAACTCAGGCAAAAAACTTAAACAAAACCAAGAAAGTGACTAGATTGACGAAACAAAGACAAAATGACCTACAAACTGAACACACAGGGGAGCTTAAGCACTAGCTGATCAGGCCATTTGAAACAAGAGGGGAATTACATAACTAACTGAATAACACATACAGATGAATAAAACATGATGTCTGTCAGCTCACAACAGCTTAAAGTGAAAACAAATTCGTCACAATTGTAAATTAAACTAAACAAAATAAAGAAAATCTTTAAATCAAGAGAATTTGAGAGAACTTGAATTTCAACAAGAAGGAGTTCATCCACTTTGTGGACTAGTCAGCGGAGATTTGCCAGATGGATAGATGGAAGCGATGTTTGGCTTATAGTTTAACAAGTGCTCCAGCGCGTTTTCCATGACATCGAGATTGTCATTTCCTCTAGCTGGCACAGATAGTCACTGCATCTCCAACTGAGATCTTTAAACAGCTTCCTTCATCAATGATGACAGGTGAAAGAGCATTTGGAGCTAGTTGCCAGATTTTCAGGGCCTTTTTTCTGGGGAATGTAACCCGAAATGGGTTGCAGAAAGCCAGAAAAACAGATAAAAGCAAGCAAACCACAAGAGAGAGCACAACCAAGGCAGCCATCTTTTATTGGCGCCAACAATGAACTTTCCTCACTTTCCTGTGTTTTCCCCAAGGTGACCTTTCAACCTTTCCTCATCACACCCAATTGCACTCATTATGCAGTGTATTAGCAGGTGCAGTGTGTTAGCAGGATAGTAACAGAAAATAAATAAATGATAAACTGTAACAACATGTTTTACATTGCTCGTTACTGTCAAATATTTATGATATAAAACGTTGTAAAGTTATGCCAGTAGATAACTAGATGACTAACTGGGTTTCACGTAGTCACTATTGTCCTCAGTGGGATATAAACACAGCTGTCATAACAAAGCACTTCGGCTATCTTTTTCCATACCTTGCCCTTGTACTCATCATTGTAATTTTTTTTTTCATAATAAAAAACTCTGTTAGCTGAGGTGATATCAGAGATGCTGATGCAGTCCAGTCAGGTTTATTTGTAACCTTTTAATTACTCAATAAACCTTTTGCATCTGACTCTTTGAGTTTTGACTTCAGCGTTTGTGGGGAGTTCAACAACTGATCTGGGCGCTTTTCTTATGAATTTGCCATGGCACTACTTAGCAGGTCAGATCACAACCTGGTCTTATTGCAGACCTGTTATAAACCCTGTGTACTCAAATAACCTGCAACCACCATCACAGTCAAAAAAATGGACACCTGAGGCAACTGAGTCTCTAAGGGACTGCTTTGAATGCACTGGTATTGCTGAGAGCTGAAGGGAACAGTACATCAACTTCTGTAGAGATACTGGTATACCTAGAAAGTCTGTGCACTGTTTCTCCTCCTCCTTGTCCTCTACCTGTGTGCATCTCCTCCACTAGAGGTCCACCGCCTCTGACCATGCTCCACCATTTGTGGCAGTAGCTGTCAGGACGCAGTAGCTGTCACAGTAGCTGTCAGGACTTATCATGGACTTCTGTTTCCAACAATGTTTCTGGTTTTGCTTTTGTCATTATTGTTAAACTAGGTTGGCTGGACACACCTGTGTCTAGTTAGTCTCCCTGAGTACTGTATATATAGCTGCCTGTGTTCCCTTGCCAGATTCTCTGTTTTTCTAATTTTCCCTCTGTTTGTTTTTCGACAACTTTATGCTCCTTGTGTTTACCCACAGTTTTTTTCTTAGCAGTGGATTCTTCTTGGTTCCATTATTCTGAATTTATTCTCAGGTTGTAGCTTTAAGTTCTAAGTTTTTATGTTTCCTGGGATGCTTTGTTAGTATTTAGTGTAATTTATCATATCTACCATACATCATCGCTCCCTATGTTTCCTAAGGTAAAGTGTCCAGATGAACTAAATGACTACAGGCTGGTGGCTCTCACATCCCATATTATGAAGGTGCTGGAGAGGATGATTCTCTACCTACTAAGACTCAAGGTTAAACAGACAATAGATCCCATGCAGTTTGCTTCCAGAGAACATATTGGTATGGATGATGCTGTCCTTTACATGCTTTATCGTCTTTTGTCTCATCTGGTTATGTGAGGATTATGTTCTTTGATTTTTTAAAAGTGCATTCAATACCATCCAACCAATCATCCTCAGAGACAAGCTCAAAGGGAAAAGGGTGGACCTCTCCTTTGTTTCCTGGATAACAGATTACCTGACATAAAGGCCACAGTTCATCAGGCTTGGAAACTGCATGACTGGTGGAGTTTTGAGCAGCACAGGGGCTTCACAGGGGACTGGTTTGGCTCCACTCATAATGGATTTTCGAAGGTCTAAACTCCCTCCTCATCCAGTCAACATCTGTGGTGTACACGTGGACAATAAGTTGTACTGCTCACTGAATTCAGACGTTATATATAAAAAAGGAAAGAGACGACTTTCCCTCCTAAGGTAGGCTTAGGTCCTTTGACGTCTGCAGGAAGATGCTGCACATGTTTTACCAAACCATGGTAGTAAGTGTGCTGTTTTATGCTCCAGTCTGCTGGGGAGGCAGCATAAAGCAGAAGGATGCAAGGCGGCTGGACAAACTGGTGCAAAAAGCTGGTTCAGTGACTGGAATGAGGCTGGACTTACTGGAGGCTGTGGTGGAGAGATGCACACAGACAAAGGTAGAGACCATCCTGGAATACACTGACATCCCAATCACAACATCCTGATGGAGCAGAGAAGCAGCTGCAATGGACAACTCACCTCACTGAGCTGCAGGACTGAATGATACAGGAGATCCTTCATCCCCACTGCTATCAGGCCCTACAACACCTTAACCAATGGCAGATGACTAACATGAACTGGACTGACTAATCTTACTGCTGACTGCTTATTACTTTTTGCAAGACTGGCAGAATTTCCATCCCAGGATGAACAAAGACAGAGGTACAGAGAAGACAGGCAGTGATAGAGAACAACATGGACAGAAAGTATGAATGGAATACAGGCCACTTTATTGGTTCTCACTATAGGAAATTGAGACAGAAGACAGAAACAAATGGATTTTGTCTTTTCTACTCATTATCACAAAGTGTGATACCTAGTACAAATTAAAATGATCCAGCTTGCTGGTAAAAATACAAAATTATTTGGATATATCCAGATCTAAACATGTCTAGCCAGTATTTATAGACTATGTATTCATATTGTTTTCAACAATAAAACAACATCTACACAATGGACAGTAGATGACCCAGTTTTTAGTGCTAAAACAAGTGCTACAGCTGTAAAAACTACAGTGTGACTAAACAAACAAACTACCAGCAGAATGAACCATACACCTGTCCAACTGGTGCCTCACCACACACTACATCCTAATCCTGTGAGGGACAGGTCACAAGAATATTGCTACAGCAGGTTTCCCTGGTGTATTTAGAAAGATTAAAAAATATATAGTGAGGGCTCTGCTTGGTGGAAACCCATCCATCCATTATCTATACCCACATATTCCTATTTTGTGCCACAGGGATCTGCTGGAGCCTATCCCAGCTCTCTTTGGGTAAAAGGCAGGTGTATACCCTGGAAAAGGTCACCAGTCCATCACAGGGCCACATAGAGACAAACAACCGAAAGTAGACCCACGCAAGCACAGGGAGAACATACAAACTCCACACAGAAAGGCCCCTGACGTGTTTCAAACCAGGAACCTTCTTGCTGTGAATCATTACCACCGTGCTGCCCCCTTGGTTGAAATGATATTTTTATTAATTGAAGTAAAATCTTTAGAAATTAACAACATGATGCTGCTCTCCAGTTTATCTCAAAAGATAATTTGGATACTCTGTTATATGAGGTTTTGCACATGTAAGATGTTACATGTATAATAATCTATAGATTAAACATCATAAGCATATAACACAAGCAAAAAGAACAAAAATACCTTATTCATTATAGTTGAATTCCAAATTCATCAAACTCTTCTATAAGAGTAAAAACTACAATTGATCTTCATAGTTTGTACATTAGCTGATATTATGGTGAAACAAAAGTAATTTCTGATATTTGGCAATATAGTCTTAACAGGTCAAGACACAGACACACAGTCAAACAAACGTCATCAAACCAATAGTCTATGCAGATCATCTAAATAACTTTCTTAGGTCACACTGAAAGGGAGCAAGTGCAAAATTATGCTCAAGTCAGAGGAAAAATGTGTACACAACTACAGTGAGTAGGTCAAAGTTGAAGCAGGAAGTGGGTATGTAAACAGTAATGAATTGCTCCAAAAGAGTTTAGATAATAATTTTACCAATCAACTTCAATTGTCATCAAAAATACAAATACAGCTTAAATAGATTCTAAGCTTCAATGAAATGTTTTCTATATTTTAAGAAAGCTTGGTTATATGTTTTAGATGTAGTTTAAATGTAATAACATTGTTACCTGAGAGGGTAGGCTTTATACCCGAGATAGTTACTAACAACTACTCAAACTGGAGTCATTACTTGATCACCACCTAGCATGACAGCCCTCAGTCAAATAAGCTGTCATTTGTGTTCAGCAGATAACACTATTCTGCTTTTACTGAACTGTGTGACAAATAAAGCTGATATATAGAATACATGTATAAATGACTCAGGGATTATAAGGGGCTGAATCAGGGATCTATAAGCAGGTTTGTGTAGTCAAACCTAAGATGTCAGCGAGAGACTGCTTTCTGCTTTCTGAGTACAAGCTCCTTACTAACCCAGACATGTACACATAGAAATGCACACCCACATAAAGCTAGAGTTTCTCCTCCTCACTCATTTGCAAATACTAAACTATGAATGGCTTTTCCTTACCTCCATGCTCCTTTCCTTCTCCTCCTGCATGCTTGAGTATGATGCTGTGTGCTTGACTGTATGTGTGTGTGTCTATTTGGAGATCCAACCAGCTGTTTCCGTAGCTGGGAAGTGTTCTCTTCAAAGTACTGCCTGTTCTCTGTCATTGTGCTGGTGTATGTGTGTGTACTTATATTCCAGTTTGTATGCAAGTGTTGTGGGACAGCAATGAATTGCCTCACCATTGCTGCATTGGCAACTGCGGCAAAGAAGTTCCCTCCCACATTCCGCCCCACTATAGGGAGCTGGACAGACTGTGCAGTAGCACGGACAATTCACGAGGTGACACACACAGCAGAGCAGAAAAAAGACTTGACTATAAACCAAAAGATAAGCATGTGAGTTAAATTGGTAACTGTGTGCACAGGTTTGGACATTTATATTATTCTATGGGAGCAAAGCCTCCATGCTTGGTGCTTTTTAATGAAAGCATAGGAGGAACAGCTTGTGTCCAGAGTAATCCTTGTTCAAAGTTGTGTCGGTACAGCTGTTGTATTGCTGCTTAATGGTATTAGTTTAGCAAAAAAGAAGACTAACTTAAGGCAGAAAATCACACTGTGCCAGTAGGTGGATGACAGGATGTTCAGTGGCTTGAGCAAAAGAATGGTAAACCTTTTAGGTTGCAGAACAAAAACTTCTGTCTGCACAGTGATTATATTTTTTCTTTTATATCAATTGCAAAATCTAGATACACCAGATACTATCTTATATACAGTATGGCATGCCAAAAGCATTACAATTTCATGGTTAAGGGGGATATTTATTTATTTAAGTTTGTTGCAAATTACTGTAAGGTATACAAAATATTGTCGCAGCAATTGTTTCATTTAGCTGCATATTTATCAATGGTTAATGGTGTAACTGAGCACCTCTGGAAAAGTGTTCATTTGAATACACTGGGACTTTAATTTGTCACCACAACAGCATATAGAGGAAAGTGGAAGTTTAGAGCTACAGAGCTTTAATATTAGTGGAGAAACCAACAAACATATTTTTAAACAGTTATCACAGAGATTTCTGCCACTCATATCATGTTTAATTTCATTCAGTAACTGAAGAATGATTTGAATGGTAATGGTAAATATCAACCAGTTTCCTCTTTTGCAGCTCTGGAAAATCAGCTGCTGACAGGATTTTGGAGAAATTTCTATTCTCTCCTCTCGTATTTAGCATTCCTTAAGTGGAGTGCCTTCAACCACATAATGCATGAGATCAAATGTGCAACTTTCATAGGTGCCACTTTTTCTTCTTTTATTACCAGTGCACCATTGCAACTCTTTTGAGAATAAGAACATGCAATTTCACAGTTTAGTGCCACAAATAAGCTATGAAACCTTAGTAAATATCCCCTTGGTTAGATTTAAGCACAGAATCTAGACAGTCAAGTTTAGAGACTAAAAATACATAATTAGGTTTAGCACTAAACCTTCTTGATTAGTAGAAAATATGAGATCATCAGATAAAAAAAAATATTTCACAACAGTAATCAAACACCTTTCTCAGTTGAGAACAAACTATTTTAGCGTTCTGGTGTGAGGGAATTATGCGTTGTAATATTTCTTGAATCTGTATTTGTTAGCTTGAGCTGCTCAAAAATAATGATTAAACATCATTAAACATATTTTTTACAGCAGATTCACAAAATCATCTCATTGATTTACATTTTTACAACTTTCAATATGTCAGCCGTTTATTTAGATTATGTTAAACAAGTGCAATTTAACCATGACAAACAACATTTTTCCCTGGGGAATGCTTGTAAAAAACCGCGCCTGCGCTTTCTGCCATTTTCCGGCATATGATGTCTCCTCTCCCATGGCCTTATGGGATAGCAACGTGTCCATACTATACATACTACAGAATTCTGGCAGAAGTAGTAGGTCATCCGGGTACTTCTCGCCTACTGTTTTTCGCATACTACCAATTGGAACAGATTACTCACCTCGCATACTAGTTTTTGCATACTATATAGTATGCAAGTATGCTATTTCGGACGCAGCCAATATGTTCCACTCATTGTCATGGCAACCAAAGTATAACAGGCTACTGCCGCATTCAGAGACACTTGGTATACTAGATAGGAACATTAACAGAAACTATGTGTAACTAACAAGTAACAATTGTGAACAAACAAGATTGAGGATTTGTTTAAATAATTTAACATGCCATCTATACATCCAGATATGGCTGGTGACTTAGAAAAGTCAATCACAGCTTCAGAGCTGGAACTGGTGATTAGCATTCAGGTTAGCATTCAGGAGGGCAAATCTGTGAGTCCAGCCAACCAAACAGGCTTTATATAAAAACATCTGTTTTTCAATATTATAAATCTTACAAATATTTCATATGGATCTCTCTAGCCTTACGCCTCAGGAACGACAGTCACTTGACACTGAGTCACTGAGACATCTGATCAAGTGAGACTCTTAAAAATGACTGCTAAAAATGAGATTCACATAATATTTTCCTTCTTTGAATTACACCGTAGCACAAGACAAGTATGCACCTTTTGTGTCCTCCTCCTTGTCCCTTTCCTGTAGCCCTGTGGCTTTTATCAGACAGATTCTTATTTGTTCATGTTCATGATGAACCTTCCATGCACTTGAAAGTTAGTCATGGAGTTCCACAAGGTTGTTGGCTAGATTCTTTTTAGCTCATACATGTTTCCCTTAGGCAATGTTGTTAGGAAGCACTGTATTAATTACCATTGCTATGTAGATGATGCTCAGCTATATCTGTCTATGAAACAAAGCAGTCAAGACATTTTAAATTTAGAGAAAACAGAAGTTATTGTATTTTGACTTACCTTATCTAATAATATAGCTACTTTAGATGACATAGCTTTGGCCTCCAGTAGCTCTGCTGTGAAAAACCTTGGAGTTCTTTTTGACCAGAATATGTAATCTCTAGAATGAGAGCCTTTAGCTATCAAGCTCCTCTCCTGTGGAACAAGCTCCCAGTCTGGGTTCACGAGACACTCTCAATACTTTTAAGGTTAGACTTAAACTTTCCTTATTGACAAAGCTGTCATGTCCCTGGTTGTGGACTTTCTTGTGTGGTCTTTTACTTTGGTTGTGTTTCCTGTGTTGCCTTGGGTTTACCCCAGGTAGCTTTAGGTTTATTCATGTTAGTTATTGTTAGAGAAATAAAAAATGTTTACCCTCAAGTGACCTAATCCAGTTTACTTTAGTATAACTGAAACACTTCTATTGTGTATTGTGGAAATACAATTTTTGCTCTCTCAGTGAGAACAGTTTGCTCTAACCTTGACTACTTGATAAGGGTCCAGATGTCTTTCTGTGGGAATTCACCTCCCTTTTCTGTTACCATGAAAACTGATGTGTTGGGCTGCAAGCAGCCAGTGACTCTCATGCTGTGCTAAGGTGCTGTGTGACTATTACTCCTTGCAAGTAAAACTTCAATATAATCTTACCGAAGTTTGCCCTCTGAGTCTATTTGTTAAAAGAATTTACGTAACAAACTTGGGGGCCCGTCCGTGATTGCAACATATCCTCTTCCTTCCAGGTTTGGACCCAAAAATCATGTAATACTCCTGACTGCCTCTGCCCCGGTCCCATAAGGGAAAGGTTTGGAGCATTGAGAGGATGGGATCTGTTGTGAGGGGAGAGGGGTGACACGATTAAATTTTGAAAAGGGAGACCAGAGATGGACTCCTGTAAGGTAAGAGGAATTTTATTATGAATGGTGAATAACCTAAGTGAATTGAGTAGGGACTTAAAACAGAGTGAAATTATTGATTTTTGTGTGAAGGGAGTCTCTGGGAGCTTCTGGCTCTCTGGGAGTCCTGGGTGGGTCCTGGGTCATTGAGGTCATGCATGCTGAGTAGAGTCTCAGAGGATTACTGGCTCATATCAGGCTGAGGGATTAGCGGCTTCAAAACGAAATGCTGGCTACAAATATCAGGGACTTGACTTGAGTTATGAAATTCAAACAAAACTGGAATTTGTGTGGCCGCGGGGAAAATGGCTCAAACATATTTGGGTAAAACCGAGCAGGGCTCTTAGGAAATCAGAAACTCGGGACAAACCCATAAAGCGGTCTGTGGGAGACCCAAAGTAAAATAACCCCGCAGTCTGTGGGAGACCGAAATAAAAAGAACCCTGGTGCAGCGTCGAAAGTGCTTTTGAGCATAAGGCCAAGAGAGAGTATTGGTACCAAGGATAAAAATATAAAAATTACAAAAAAGGAGCCTATTAAAATAATAAGTGTATGATAACATAATAATGATAATAAATAAATAAATAGCAGTGAGTATAAACAATAGTAACTGAATATAAAGAAATAAAATGGGAAATCACTGGTGACTCAAAATTGATACATTATAAGGACCCCAAACACATAGAAAAATTAGAAAAAGGGAAAAATAAATATGGTTTTCAGGGAAGTTAAACTGTGAGGACTGTAGAAACTTAGTGAAATTAAACTTAGTGAACATAAAAAGTAAGACTCAGAAATCAGAAGGATCAGAGAAGAGAAGGGTTGTTTGCAGCACAAGAATGTTTAAAGGAGGAAAAGAGTAGACAGAGAGGGAAAGAGAGAAAGGGAGGAGAAGAGACAGAAGCAAATGTTAACTGTTAAAAGCCTCTTCACCACCATTGTATTTAGGGCAAACTATTGAATTTACAGATGATCAAACAATGTCATGCTGTAGACCACCTCCTCCTCCTAACAATCCACCACCGGCTCAGCTTCCTCCGTACACCCAGGGAGAAGAGGGTGCTGTTGGTGGAGCAATATTACCTCCCACAGCGCCTTCTGATCCTGTGCCTCAGCCTCACTCTCCTTATGCTGAAGATAGTGAGGGAGTGCTGGCTTATTATAACAGACTGAAAGAGGTGTTTAACACTCATAGTGGAATACCAGTACCTGAAGGTGCTGCACAAAATGGGGATGGGCCATATGTGCAGCAGTTAAAGAATGCTTTCTTAAATGGCCTCAAACCTGAAATTTCAGGATTTATTCGAAAGCAAATTGGCTGGCAAACTTGTCTCCTGACAGAGACTAAAAATTATGCTGTGCATGTGGCTACTGTCTTCCAACAAAGAGCAAACGCGTAAAAGAAAGTTAGGAAAACAGCCGAAGTGTTTTTCACTGACTATAATAACGAAATGGTTTCTGAGTGCTATTTCCAGGGTAACAAGCCATGGCTTGAGGGCTGGGGCAGGGGACGAGGCCGAGATCGCAGCCGGGGGCCTGGCAGACAGCAGATAGTTAATCACGACTACTGCTACGTCTGTGGAAAATCAGACCACTGGGCTAAGAGCTACCCACAGAGGAAGACACGCCCTGAGCAGCAGGAGGGAGAAGGGGCTGCTCTGCATGACTAGGCAACAAAAAAAGGTCAGATGCAAAATAGACACACTGAACAGCAGAAAAAGCTACAATACTCACATCTGACTGAAGCTAACATTTTGAGCTTGAAGGAGTAACTTAAATTATGCTGTAAGAAGAAAAACTATAGTAACATTGCTGGTGCAAATTGCAAATTGTTGATTGTAAGAATGGTCACATGACTTGTGTTGACTCAGCCTTATGGGGACAAAAACAGGCCTATCGCTTATTATTCTACCCAATTGGATTCAATAGCAAGAGCAATGCCTGTATGTATTCAAGCTGTTATTGCAGCCTTCATGACAGTCCAAGCTTCAGTAAGCATTGTGTTGTTCCATCCTCTGACACTAAAGGTTCCAGTCTCTGTCCTGTTGTTGCAAAACAAGATAGTATACATGTCACCAGCTAGACATTTATCCTGCATGACTACATTGCTTTCACAGCCACATGTCACTATTGAACGATGTACAACTTGTACACGAAGAGTGTTGCCCAGGGTTGACCAAACTGACACACCGTATAAAGATGCTGAAATGACAATGTTTGTAGATGGATCTTGTAAAAAAAAAAAAAAAATCAGACAGATCTAATTCTACAGGATATACTGTTGTAACACTTAAAGAAGTGCTTAAACCTGAACCACTGTCATCACATTTATCAGCTCAAGCCACAGAACTGATTGCTCTAACAGAAGCTTGTAAATTAGGAGAAGTAAAAGTAGTTAATATCTACACCGATAGCAATTATGGATTTTCAACTGTACATGTGTTTGCTCAGCAGTGGAAGAACAGAGGAATGATCACATCCTCTGGTAAGACCATCACACACAAAGATGCTGATAGATGCTGTGTATCTACCTAAAAAGGTTGCTAATTGTAAGTGTGAGAAACAGACACGATTTCTTTTGGTAATTGTAAAGCTGGTGAAGTTGCCAAATCAGTAGCACAGAAACCACTGTCTTTACAGGCCACAGTTACAGTTGAACATCTTGATGAGCACATACTTAAGGACATGCAGAGCAATATACCTTAGAAATGAAAAGACTCATGGGTAACAAACAAAAACAAAGAGCAAAGAGTGTAAATTAAATGACAACGTTTGAAGATGTAGGGATAACAATGTAGTGTTACCTAAAAGTTTATTCAGATATGCAAAAATGTTTGGTTCTGCCTGTTGTACCTTTATTCCTAACAGCACATCCCCAGATGGATCTGTCACTCGAGCTTTACAAGGACTGCAGGCCTTATATGAGGAGCTCGCTGAGAATGCTGGTATTGACAACACCTTCACTTCTTGGCTGGAGGGAATGTTTGGTAAATGGAGCAGTCTGGTTCAGTCCATACTCATCTCAATGGCTGTGATCACTGCTATTTTAGTTACCTGTTGTTGCTGTTGCATTCCATGTATTAGAGGCCTTTGTCAACACCTTATTGATACAGCAATAACAAACAAATGTATCAGTCCATTTCACAGGACGACCAGGACCCTGAAACTCCTCCGGAGCCAATGAAAGAAAACATGATAGTGACCTTCACCAATTATGATAGATTTGTCTTAACGTCTGGACTGTAAGGCACAATGTCTCCAACATTGAAAATTCTTCAATTCTTCTTTATTCTTTATGTCTCCATGATTTGTTCCATGTGTTCCCAGTCCCTGTGCGTGGCTTGCCTTCTCCCGTGTTTCCTGGTTCCCTGGTATTGTGTGAGTCCATTTTCTCCTGGCTATTCCTTGTGTGAGAGAGCGCACTAAACTGTGCCTCCATGGTCCCTTTGTTTCTCGTATTTCTCATTCCTGGACTCCAGCTCCCTAGTGCATGTTCCTGGTGTTCCTCTTTCCTGCGGTAGAGGACCTCCCCTGTATATGTACTTCAGTTTAGTCATTCCTGTGTTAATAACGCTCCTTCTGTTTGCATTTTGGATCCGAGTCCATAAATACATGGCACCCGCCATGACAAAAGCTTATAGTTAGGGCTTGCTCAAGTGAGCTTGAACCATGTTTTAGTTATGCTGCTATAGGCCTAGAATACCTGAGGACCTCCCATCATGCACCAGGCTCTTCTCCCCTATCACATGTATATGCCACCATTGAATGTCACTAAGCTTGTACCTTCTCTCTCCAGTAGTTTGTGCTCTCTCTATCCCCTCTCTCTCTCTGTACAGTCTGCAGGTATCGCTGGTCCTGGAGCTGTTTATTGCTGATGTGCTCATCAATTCTATTCATATTAATTAAAGGGTTTTTAGGAAGTTTTTCTTTCTTTGATTCAAGGCACAGGGTGTCACATGCTGCCTAGTTTGTAATGGCACTTGAGGCAAATTTCTGATAGACTACATAAAATAAATAAATAAATAATGGACTCTACTAGTATCATGTAGTCATATATTTGGTTCATTTCAATCAGTGACAGTGTGATGCTGCATACAGTATATCTATATTAAATGTTGGTGCATCGGTCAATGGGCATAAAGTGTGTTCCTTTTGTTGCTGTTATGTGTTTGTACACGTTTGACAGTTGAGCTGCTGTGTGTTACGAGGACATGCCCTTTTCTAAATACATTTGCTCTGTCCTCACATCTTTCTTTGTTTAACTCTGGAAAAAGGTAAACACAACAAAAAATGCAAATAAGAGAAGCAAGGTGCCACCTTAGCACCCACTGAAGTGTCAAGAGAGCTGGTTCATTTGTCCCATTTGGTTTATTGTGAAACTGCAGCCAAAAGAATCCCATGCGGCCCAGATTTTCCTCATAGATGACCATCATGAAAGCAACATCTGTGAAACAGCTGTCTCAGAGAAATTTCCATAAAGACAAGATGCCACCTTTTGTTTCACCACAGACATCCTGACAGCCCCCCTGTGTGACCTCAACAAAGACCTTTGATATGTTAACATGACACTGTTTTGTATTACAGCAGGGGAATGCAGGAAGCAGGAAAACAGTTAGTCACAGGGACTTGCTAATTAAATTGCTGACCATTTGCCTGTATACATGTTGTGTAAGCATGATTTACATGTGTGTGAATGTTATGTATTTCAAGACAAATTTCAGATTGAGACTGACAAAGAATCTATCTATCTATCTATCTATCTATCTATCTATCTATCTATCTATCTATCTATCTATCTATCTATCTATCTATCTATCTATCTATCTATCTATCTATCTATCTATCTATCTATCTATCTATCTATCTCTATCTATCTATCTATCTATCTATCTATCTAGCTAATTCAGTTGCTCAGTGATTATAAAGGCCTCAGGAAGCCTGTAGACTTGGTTGATAAATTGACCTGTTCTGGATGTTCTGCTTGTGTTTCTGCTGCTTGCCTATTAAACTTGAGAACCTGTAAGCTGTATTCAGCCTGTTCTTACATTTTTGCCACAACACTGACAAGGTACCTCAAAGTGCAAACAAGATCAGTTATTACTATTTCAGTCTTTGTGCCAGCCCTAAAGATGAATGTCTCACAGTTTAGGCAGTAACCGTTGTTCTGTACCAGTGTTATGTTAACCTCTGCTTCCTAATCAGATCAGCATTTCAATCCCATTAGAGTAGTATTTTCCATAGT
Source organism: Mastacembelus armatus (assembly GCF_900324485.2). Classification (NCBI taxonomy): domain Eukaryota; kingdom Metazoa; phylum Chordata; class Actinopteri; order Synbranchiformes; family Mastacembelidae; genus Mastacembelus; species Mastacembelus armatus. The sequence goes on from NC_046646.1 coordinate 3,625,678, forward strand.
GCCCCTGTCATAGTTGAGATAAGAGTTTAGGTTATGTTTAGGTGCAGCAGAGGTAAGTAGTTGGTGTTAGGGTGAGGCTGGAATCAGGTTAACATGTCAATCAGCAAATAAATTTCAACACAACACTGGCTCTTATTTACATTGAAGTATTGTACAATATAACAGTTATTGAGATAAGTAGGGTGCATTTACCAGAACTAAACAATCATTTGTCATTGTAGGCTTCTACACAGAAACATTATCAGTATCATTGAGCAGCGATGTTGCTGCAGTTCTGATCACCAGACAGGGACACAGGATGACAAAAAAACGGTCTCCAGAAACAAAATAAAACAAACACACACACAAAAACAGGTATGGTTACCTAACACTATAATTTAACATATTTTTTTAAGTTTTATAAAATCATTTTTATGTATTTTAAGGTATCCACTGCAATTTTGTTTATAACAGTAACTTTATGCTACACATGGTCTATAATTTTAAGAAAACTTTCATAGAAACAATTGTAATTATACAGCAAATAAGACAATGAATCATTGTGTTTAGTCTCACTTAACTCGTGTTCTGTTTAATTTCAATATTTGTCTGGTGACCTGACAGAGGAATCTTGCATTAGCACTGATGTTATATCTGTCTGAGTTAACCCTGGTGGAAGAATTTGGAATTATTTAAATTCGTTATGGATTATAATTCTGATAATAATAATAGAATATAATATTCCCCAAATTTGAAACAGCAAATTTCATACACATTGTATCAAACTACTTTGCATTCAAGCTGTTTTCCATATATTCTAAGAATTACCCAAATACATAAAGCCCCCTTGCAAAAACCTTCCTTACCCAATCAACTTAAAAAATGAAGTTACCTTTTACAGATGTGGAGGCAAATATAATTGAACCTAATATTTTATCACCTTTACATATAGGATCAAAGAGGTGGAAGTAAATATTACACCCCAGTTGCATTAAAGTGCAGCCCAATACAAACTAAAACCTCAAAAATGAAAACCCCAGCCTGGCACAGTCTCCATAACAATTAAAGTTAGGCTCTGCAAATGTTATAGTTGAAAGAATTTGAAAGAATAAAGTAATGAGCTGGACTGAAATTAAACTGGGCCCATTAATAGTAATATGTGACTAAGCTACATTGGGGACCCATTACAAGATAAAAATGGAATGGTAAGAATTGTAATAAAGTGATTACATTAACACAATAAACCGAAAACAAATTCACATTTTGAATATGAAATACCAGTATTTATCCTGACTGATTTCACCTGGACCTGACTTGGTAATCACCTGAATCTGCTACACCTGTAACTGGCTGCATAAAAGCCACATGTCTTTGCTAGCTTGTGATATTGACACATGGTACTCACTCTCCAGCCCTGCCTCACTTGATTTCTGCTGAACCATGATTTGACACTTGATGGTTTAACCTGCACCTGGAAATGCTTTTCTTGTTCCTGGAGATGTAATGTTTTGAAGGTATTACTAGTGATGGGCAAGTGAAGCCTCATGAAGCACTGAGGCTTTCCTGACAATTGTGCCGAAAAAGATTCAAAGCTTCGAGACTTCAGTGACGGTGACATCTGGTGGACAACTGAAGCCATAGCAACCTCTGAAGAGCATGACTGAAGCACTGGCACTGTTTCAATCCCGTGACAGCAATAAAAGTTCAGACCTCTTGAAATCAAACTGATCCCAAACTTTAGAACGTCGCTTATTGGTGGGACTCGCCGTGAAACTTGCCAAAATACTCTCACTCTCACTCTCCAAATCCTGAAGCAGAATGATGCATCTTATATAGCTGGTATGGCACCAAACCACTCAAATCTGTCAAACCTGTCAAGCTGTCATTGCCTCAGAATGCATTGAAACGCCATGAGCCAATGACACACACTGAAAGACTATGAGCCAATGAAAAGCTTTGAAACATTTTGAAGCAATGAAGCGCGAAGCGAAACAGTGATGACGTTCGAAGCTTCGAACGTCATCACTGTGACACGTGACACTGGTGTTTTGATACAAGCTCCGACACAGTGTTTCGAATCACTCAGCTTCAGGAGGAGTGACACAAGCTCCGAAGCCTCGGTATCATTTGCCCATCACTAGGTATTACTTGACTCTTGATTATTCGATTCTCAACCTGGATGCTTGAAGGCATTATTTGAACCTCGACACTTGCTTCCTGAACCTTGGAGGCCAAATTTGTTTTTTTGGAAGGCCGAACTTGACGCTTGAATGCCTTATTGGTTTATTGAATGCCAAACTTGTTACCTGGCAGTTCAAGAGACCCTTAAGGCAGAGTGTGATTTTTTTTTGAAGGCAGAACTTGATGCATGAGGATTTAACTTAATTCCTGACTCACAAGGACCCAAATTGATTCCTGGGGTCTTAGTCTGACCCACGAGGACCTGACTGGATTCCTGAGGTCCCAACTTGAACCTCGAGGGCCTAGCTTGTTTCCTGTACTGAAAACTGCGAGTACCTGGACTCTTGAAAGATTAACTTGTTTTCTGAGAACTAGCTAATATCTGAAGAGCTTATTGGACTCTGAAGGCGTACCTTTGTCAGTAAGCTGATCTGTGACTGCCTGACATGTACCCTGTAAAGCTCATTTGACTCCTTATAACTTGACATGACCTTAAGTATTTTGGTTCTAGGAATAAAATATTAGTAGTAACTGACATGACCTGGAGAAATATTTTGATTTAGAGTGAATTTGTATTATTTTACGTAAGAAACGTAAGTTTCTACCTGGACATGTAGTGAGTATATTATTTTTTTTGCCTGATTGGTCCTTCGTACAAGGCCTAGTTTTTTGTGTTCCTTCTCCTACTTACTACCCAACTTAGTTTCTTGTTCTAGCTTTATTCCTGATTTGACTTTCCCTGGTAAATTAAAGTTAGTCATGTAATTGGTATGAATTATGGTTTTGAAGGTTCTTGAGTTTGTATTTTATATTGCTTGTCTACACCTGAACATGTCCATCTCAGCATTTGCTACCATTGAGATACCCTGTGCCTTCTTCTCTTGCCAGCTAACCCTGGCCAACGGGGTGGTAACAGGGAGCTGTTGTGATTGTGGCCACTTTGCAGGACTGGAGACACCATCTTGAGGGCGCTCTCCACCTGTTTGAAATCTACACCAACTACAAGAATTTGTCTTGCGTGCTGTGCGTAGGTTGAACTCATGATTGGTGTTGCTTTAATTTTACAAGTTCAAGTGGAGTTTATTGTCATTTCAGCCATACACAAGTACATAGTGAAACGAAACAAAGTTTCTCCAGGACCAAGGTGCTACATAAGACAACACAGAACTGCATAAAGTACACAAGTGCAGACAATACAAGACAGAACAATGACTACTGGGACAGACAATGGGCACAGTAGGTCCCAGTGCAGCGACGACCAGTTCTGTTTAAAAGTGAATTTAGTGACAATAGTGCAAAGAGTACAATGCAAGTAGCTGAAATAGTGTAAACATAAGAGTAGCAGCCTATGCACATTATAATATGAGTATTAGCAGCAGCAAAAACTTTGGAGGACGCTCAGTTGTGTGTGTGTGTGTGTGTGTGTGTGTGTGTATATATCTATGTGTTTCTTCAGTCCAGTTTCTGAGTATTGAGTCTGATGGCATGGTGGAAGAAACTATTCCACAATCAGGTATTGAAGGCCCAAATGCTTTGGTACTGTTTACCAGATGCCAGGAGGGTAAAGAGTGTGTGAGAGGGGTGTGTGGGGTCATCCACAATGCTGGTGGCTTTGCGGATGCAGCGTGAGGTTTAAATGTCCGTGATGAAGGGAATAGCTATTCCAATGATCTTCTCAGCTGTCCTCACTATCCGCTGCAGGGTCTTGCAATCTGAAATGGTACAATTCCCAAACCAGGCAGTGATGCAGCTGCTCACAATGCTCTCGATAGTCCCTCTGTAGAACATGGTGAGGATGGGGGGTGGGAGATGTGGTTTCCTCAGCCTTGGCAGAAAGTACAGGCACTGCTGAGCTTTCTTAGAACTGGTGTTGACCAATCAAGTGAGGTTCTCCGCCAGGTGAACATCAAGAAACTTGGTGCTCATGACGATCTCCACGGAGGAGCTTCCGATGTTCAGAGGAGACTTTGTGCTCTTCTGAAGTCAACAGCCATCTCTTTTTTGTCCACGTTCAGAGACGGGTTGTTAGCTCTGCACCAGTCTGTTAGCCGTTGCACCCACCACAGTCGTGTCATCAGCAAATTTGATGTGATTTGAGCTGTGCATTGCTACACAGTTGTGAGTCAGCAGAGTGAACACCAATGAACTGAGCACACAGCCCTGTGGGGCCCCAGTTCTCAGTGTGGTGGTGTGGTCTTGTGTGGTGTTCCCAATCCAGACTGACTGCGGTCTCCCAGTTAGGAAGTCCAGGATCCAGTTACAGAGGTTCAGGCCCAGCAGGTTCAGCTTTCCAATCAGGTGCTGAGGAATAATTATGTTCAATGCTGAACTGAAGTCTATGAACACCATTCAAACATATGTGTCTTTATTGACCAGGTGGGTGAGGTTGGGGTGGTAAGTGGGGGTCCAGTGAGGGGGACAGCAGTGTCTTGATGTGTCTCATGATGAGTCTCTTGAAGCACTTCATGATGATGGGTGTAAATGCCACGGGACAGTAGTCGTCGAGGCAGGACACTGGTGACTTCTTTGGCACGGGGACGATGGTAGTGGCCTTGAAGCATGTCGGAACAATGGTGCTGCTCAGGGAGGTGTTGTCTGCTAGCTGGTCTGCAAATCCTCTGAGCACCCTGCCAAGAATATTGTCTGGTCCAGTAGCCTTCCATGGGTTGAATGTGTAGTCTTCCTCACATCAGCCATGGTTAGACACAGCACTTGGTCATTGGGAGGAGGGCTGGTCTTCCTCACCGTCACGCCATTCTGTGCCTCAAACCGAGTGTAGAAGTCATTCAGCGCAACTGTGTGTGTGTGCTTTGCCTCTGTGATGGCCCGGGACAGTTTGGCCCTCACTGTTCTTTGGGCCACCTTGTCGCCTGCTCTGAAGGCGGAGTCTTGGATCCTTAGTAGCGCACATACCTCTGCAGTCATCCCGGCTTCTGGTTAGAGCGTGTGGTGATGGTCTTGGAGACGGTGACGTCATCAGTGCACCTGCTGATATAGCTGGTCACTGATGTCTCGTATTCCTCCAAGTCAGTGAAGCTGCTGTCAGTTGCTGTTTCCCTGAACATTTGCCAGTCAGTCAAACAGTCCTGAAGAGCAGAGATGGCTCCTGCTGGCCAGGTTTTCACCTGCTTCAGAACCAGTTCACCTACTGCCCAGTCAGCAAGCACACCCAACCCGATGCTCTCTCACACCTTTACGAGGACGATGATGGAGCTGACTCTCGTGAAGAAACCATCCTACCAGCAGTGTGTTATTGGATCGGCCAGGGGGGAGATCAAGAGGAGCTCAATAGACTTTGTCACTGGTCTTCCACCTGCAGAAGGGAAGACCGTCATCCTCACCATAGTGCATCAGTTCTCCAAGGTGACCCACTTCGTCCCTCTACCTAAGATTCCATCTGCCTTTAAGACTGCCGACTTGATGGTGGAACATGTTGTCCGGCTGCATGGTATTCCCATGGACATTGTTTCCAAACGCAGGCCCCAGTTTTCCTCCCAGGTTTGGAAGGCATTTTGTAAGGCAATGGAGGTCTCTGTGAGCCTTACCTCTGGGTACCATACGCAGTTGAATAGCCAGACAGAACGTGCTAATCAGGGCCTGGAGATGGTCCTGCACTGCATGACCAACCATCATCCAGCAGCATGGTCTAAGTTCCTCCCCTGGATCAAGCACGCCCACAATCCCCTGGTGAGCTCCACCACTGGGCTTTCCCTGTTTATGGCCACATATGGATTCCAGCCCCCCCCTTTTCCAACCCACAAATCAACTGTGGTGGTACCTTTGGTACGAGAACACCTACACCGAGACCATTGTGTCTGGTGGGAGATGCACAGAGCCCTCACATGCACATGGCCTGGAACCAGCAGCTCACTGACCAGCGTCGTAGACCCACACAAGATTATAAGGTAGGTCAGAGGGTGTGGCTAAGTACTAGTGATCTGCCCCTTCAGGTCTGACTGTGAGGAGCTGGGCTTATGCGCAGCTCCTTCATTGAGTTTTCCTGTTTTTCTTTTCCCCTTTTTTGTCCCTTCTCCCATACCTATCCTTTGCTGAGCACCTATCTCCAATCTCTGTGTTCTCTGCATATGGGGTCCACCCCAATGATTTGTGACAATCAGACTGTTACAGTGTGGGCAAATAACAACCCAAGTTTTGTTGGTAGGGTACATTGGCAAGACGTTCTGGCTGTGAAGACTATTATATGACCATTGTATCTACTAGTATCAAACTATTTATTACGAGCCAAAATATGAAACTCCATTTATAATAGCTTTTAATCATTAGAAAAGAGAAAAATGTTTGATGATTGTTGGGAGGGTGTTACTGTCTAGTACACCAATCCTGTGTTCAGGGTTTAAGGTAGCATTTATTCACTTTCTTCTTATACAATACTAAGCAAGAAACATTTGTCAGTATAAATATTTTCTTTATACTATACCAAGTAAAACCGACTATACTAAACATATTTTTTTGGTTTTCAGTGCCATTGTTTCCTTTTTTAAATTAGGGCTTTGTTTCCAATGCCAGATATTATTTTGCCAACAGCTCCATAATGCCACATGTTTCCAAAAAATAAAGATGAAAAAAGAAAAACCATCAGTGAAGTATGTGAACCCTTTCTAATTTTTGATGTGCCTTTGTTTGTGTGAAATGTGGTGATTCATCATCTAGTATAAATTAGGATTACAAATTAGGCTCAGGGTTTGCACGAATACTTGTATGTGTCAGGTCTTGCCGGGCTGCAAAGAACACAATGATTGCGTGTCTTTACATCACAACTGCCAACCAAGCCAGATGAATCTATTTAATTCAGACATCACCTGGCTCACTATAAACCACATATAAATGTTATTACTGTCTCTCTACAGGAGGATTTATCTTAGCTATGTCAAAACTTTACCCTTCAGTTAGATTCTGCTCAATGTGCACATTGAGCACGTGGCTAAAAAGGGTTTATTGGGATTTAATTTCAGGAATAAGTCCTATTTTATGTTTAAAAATAGGCTGGTGGAGGCCATGGCTGATGTTTTATATATGAATGCCTCTGCTCAGTTTCTGCACAAGCTGGACAGTCTGTATCATAGTACACTGAGATTTATCACCATCTCCAGCTTCCTCACTCATAACTGCATTTTGTACTCTAACATTAACTGGACTAGTTTATGCACTAGGAGGCAGTGGTATACTGGTACATCTACACTTATAAAGCCATTCTTGGCCTGATGCCAACCTCTCTTTCCTCTATTTTGGTTGTGAAAGGAGTGCACAGCCTTCACTCTTCTGTAAAATGTGCTGTTTCCAATGTCTGAACAGAGCTGAGAAAGAAAGCCATCAGATTTTCTGCACCCTCTGCATGGAACAAGCTTCAGGCTGATCTTAAACTGAGAAACCTAAACTCCATGAATATTTTTAAATCATTGATGAAAGGTCTTGAAATGACACTTTCTGTATGCAAATGTGGGCAGCACGGTGACTTACTGGTTAGCGCTGCTGCCTCACAGCAAGAAGATCCTGGGTTCGTAACCTGGCAGGAGCCTTTCTGTGTGGAGTTTGCATGTTTCCCTTTGCTTGCGTGGGTTTTCTCCAGGTACTCTGGTTTCCTCCCACAGTCCAAGGAGCTGGACTATACTATTTCCTGGACCATAAGTCACACTTTTGGCTTGTCCTGCAACTTATACAGTGAAACAACTTATATGTGTATATTTACAGTAATTTTGTTGTATAGTCACTAGCATTAGATGGCACTCTTGAGTCAAAAATATTGTGCCGCCAAAGAAGTAGAAACATTTATGTTCACACTAAACTCTAACTCCTAGTGTAACACAAGTGAAAATGCTGCCCAAAAGAAAGAGCTGTATTGCAGATTTCAAAGTGCAGGTAAAAAAGTCTGCAGACGAAACAAAGTTTGGAGTGACTGTCAGCATTCAGACAACCTGAGAGAGGAGGAGGAGACGCTGTTTCATCTCCCCCACCTTGATGTTGGTGCGGTTCTTTAATGTTACTTGACATGGATGAATGAATATCTTCTATTCTTCACAGGCAAATTTTGTCTATAACTGGTATAATTAGAAATGCGACTTATACTTAGGTGCGACTTATAGACCGGAAAATACGGTACCCTTGTCTGATCTGGTTGCAAACTATGGTGTGGACTCTCACCATAGTTTGATGGAATTTCTTATTTCTGGACTTTTCCCCAGGTAGTGTGCTGTCGTTTTTCCATGTGTGTTTTCCCTGCTTATTAAAAGCAGAAGTTTGTGTGACTGTTGTATGTTTGTTCATTTTAAATCTCATTGTAAAGAAAGTTAGAAATGCATGGTTTATGACTACAAATAAATAATGTTATTCCTTTTAAGAAATCCAAAAGGAATAGGTACACCCAAAAACAGGGTGTGAACCTTTGCACACAGAGGATTTAAACCAATCAGAAACCTCTGCCACAGTTTGCAGACCCTCAACTAGTCAAATGTTACCCTGCTGAAATAAGTGAATACGGAGAGATCAGTTGCTTTGTCTAAGCTTAATCAGTTCAGAAGTTTTTTTGTTGTGTATAGTTGTATTCTTTTGTGTGTGTGTTGTCTGTGTTCATTCCATATATTTGCATTTAATTTGCTCTAAATTGCATTATTGTATCATCAAAAGAAGAGTTATCTTAGTTATTAACATTATTTTGACCTTCGATGCTTGTTCATTTGTAAACAGGCAAACACAGGCCAGGCACCAGCCTCCAGTGAGTCCAGCCTCATTCCAGTCACTGAACCAGCTTTTTGCACCAGCTTATCCAGCCACCTTGCATCCTTCTGCTATATGCTGTGTCCCCAGCAGACTGCAGCAAAAAACAGCACACTTGCTCCCATAGTTTGGTAAAACATGTGCAGATGTTGAAGGACCAAAGGAGGAAAATTCATCTCTCTCGTTTATAATATTGTCTCTTGTGTAGTATGTATGCTTTCACAAATTTTGGATTTTTTTAATGCAAAGTAAACATGAAAGCATTCCATAACCATGTTGCCACATACTTTATGTGAGTATAGGTGTAACACTTGTACACATTGTATTGCATTTTGTAATTTTTGTGTAACATTTGAAGTTCCAAGGTTTACACTAGACATGTATCATGTTTGGGATGTGAACTCACAGTTGTGTACGTGGGAAGATGCAGCAGTTGGCAAACTGAATGTAGTGGGAGGTATAAAAGATGTTGTATAGAATATATTTTTGGTGCCAGCCTTCCTGTTACCATGGTAACTGTCCTTTGATTCAGCAGCATAAGGGAAGAGAGAACTGAAGTTTCCCCACCCCCTATGTCCTTTACTTTTTCATTTCTTCCTCATAGTGTGAGTTTCAGCAGTGGAAAGAAGAGGAGGAAAGTGGAGATTTTTGGTAAAGAATGGAAAAAAGGTACTGGAGGAGCCACTGACTTGGTGCTATTGAATGTACATGATATCTAGCAACATGGTATATCTGATGAGAGCTTTTCCTCTATGGAGGGAATAATTTAGAAGGCAAATGATATCCTGACTCCTCAGCTCCAGGGTGGACTACTGATCAGAGATAAAGCCATTTTCCTGAGGTGCACAGATGTTACGTATAATGATGTGTAGACAAAAGGATTGCCATTTTGCCAATTTTCAGATAATTCAGTATCTAATTGTCATCTTTTTATATGTGTTCTAAAATTAATACAGTAACTAAAAGATTTGCACATCTTAACAAAAAGACCATCAGGGGTGAGCTAGCAACTTAGCTCTAAAGCTATGGTTACTGAAGATATTTTAATATTTGTTGCACCAATAACGTTTTCAGCAATGCAGGTTTGTAATATTGTCTGCACCATCTATAAACTCAGTCAAAATCATTCCAATTTTCAAATGTAATGAGACTGGAACAGCCATGAGCCATTAAATGTCAGGAAAAGTAAACAGGAGGCCATTGAATGAAACAGAAAGGTAACACTGGGAAAAATACTATAACAGGATACTGCAGTGCTGGTCTTTCCTTTTGTGTTGTAAGTCTATATGCAGAATTCCTGTATAGAAACTCTAGAATTAATCTTTTAATGTGTTGTCCTCTTCCTCTGTCTGGTGAAATATAGTAGTGTAGTGGATTTTAACCACACAGCTTCTTCTGCTGCAGCGTCCAGTCAGCAGTAACAAATCAGGTGCAACAGTTTTTTGTATAAATTCTCTTTCCTCTGCCGACATTTTGTGCCTATAAAAAGTTTTAAAAGAAATGGTTTGATCCTTTAGTGAACCGAGGACAGATTCAAAATAAGACTTTTATTCCTAGAAATGTTTAATATCCTCCAGAATGTGCTCACTTAATACAGTGACTAGGGGTCTGTAAAATGCATCATAACAATATCAAGAGTTGTCTTAACGATGTGTAAGCTCACATTAGTACAAAAAGAGGTGTTTTTTCACAAGTGAGAAAAAACTGAAGTCCTGCCACTGAAATCTGATGACAGAGGCATTCTGGAGTACCTCAACACCAAATACACAGAAGACAGTGTCATTAACCTGTTGATTTTGGCGACCACATTTGACCCCTATTTCAAAAACTGCTACACTGATGATGACAGGATCAAGGCCTTATGGTAGCAGCTGTACAGAAATCATGGCTATGACGACAGAGGAAGGCAGTACACTGCACGCTGCAGTTGAAAAAGAGGTCAAGTGCTACCTGATGACACCTGAGGTGGGCAATGATGCAAATCCACTTGACTGGTGGTAAACACAGAAAGTTAATTTCACCAAAATGGTGAAACTGCCGATAAACTACCTGTGTATCACTACTTCTGAGAGGGCTTCTAGAACCAGAGGATACACTGTCAAGTGCAAGTGTACTGTTTTATAATCATATGCTGTTGACATGTTGGTGTATTTGTCACACAACTTGAAGTAAATGTAAATCTCAAGAAACTCAGTTCACAGCACAATTCAAGCTGCTGAAACCATGTTTCCTCTGTCCATCCTAGTGACAGCTTTTAATTATGGCTGCTTTCTTTCTTTCTTTCTTTTTGGTCTGTAAATCTCTGTTTACATTAGTGTCACTTGTTGAAAAATAAATCTTGACTGAAGAGTATCTTTAATGTTCTCTCTATGTGTTTGAATCCTGGAGTGTGAACATAAATAAACAGCCAGCCAAACTCCTTTTCAAGAGCCAGGAAGCAAGCGTGCTTGCTCTTTTAATGACTTCACGCAGAAAATAAGTCAGGATGACAACCTTGAATTGGAGTGAAACTAGAAAAGAAAGATAAAAAATGACCTGAGGAATGACTATGTATTTAGCAGATAGGTTATCAGCCTCTTAATATTAACATTGTAGCTCACCAAGTGTACAGCAATAGTGAAAACCGACAGCATGATATGCTAGGAAACCAGGTAATGAGCAGGTAACTGTATGATTGCACAGTTATCTTACAAACTATAACATTATGCCACTACTTTCATACAAAGTTTGTAAAAATGTTCATAAAACTCATCAATGTAAATTGTTCAATGTGTAAAGAATGTGTAACACTTCCAGCGATTGCTTTCTGAGGGATACACACAAGGGACTAATCTGAAGCAGGCATGAGACGACACACACGCCACTGAATTTTTTTCTCTCTGTTTGCATTATTTCTTGCTTCCTGTGCCTGCAGATTTTCAAAATAAAGCTCTGCTATTCAAAACAAAACTCCACTATACATACAAATGATGTATGAACAACAGTTAACTTAAATGTCTCCGTTAATATTTAAATCATATTCAGGGCAGAACACTCCCCGCCTGGCATTTACTAATGCCACTTACCTGCCACTGTCCTGACTTAACCTCTGACCATCCCTTGCCAGGAGTAAGACCACCTCACAGATAAGCCTTAAGAGTGTCTTTACTTTGTCTTGTGATGTTGTCCTGACCTCAACTTTGCGGACTTTCCCACCACTACTTGGACTGGTAGAAGTGACCAGACCCATTGGCCACTCATTGCGTAATGACTGACTTTGTATAAGGAGCACAATGTCTCCGACTCCAGTTTCGACATGCTGTGTGCCACTTATGCCTTGGTTGAATGGTATGGAGGTATTCTCCATTGGTTTCAAAACTCAATTGCAAGGGCTTGCACTTGTCTCCACTGACACCTGAAAAGATCCTTTTCATCGAAACTGCCGGCTTCAGGAGGCACACCTGGTTTATGAGTCAAAAACATAGCAAGAGTCAGGAGCATTGGTGAGGAGGGATCAAAGGAGACCAGGACTAAAGGCATTTGCAGCAACATGGAATCAAGTATTCTTCGGGTCATGCACTCCCACACTCCTCCCATGTGAGATGCATGCGGGGAGTTGAATTCCCATGTGCAATCATTCTCATGTAGGTACCTTAACCTGGGGTCTGAGGGTGTTTAGGGCCCTGCACAAGTTTTGACATGCCCTGACATTTGTGTTTTTTTCAGTTGATTTTAAACATATTAATGACTAAAGTCTGATAACACTGTAATCAGCACAAACTGGGCTACAATAATATGTACAATTTTTAAGTCACTAAAATAAGATCATAAAACACAAACAACATTGGTTCACAAGACTTTATAGAAAAGCATCTTGTAGCCAAAAGTGTTTGCTTCAAAATGATGTGAAAGTCATCTTGTTCACTCATTCACAGAAAACAATACACTGATTTAAATTTTCTAAGACACTTTTTGTTTAGAAAGGACATATGCAGGAAGGTGTGTCTGATCATGAATAATCCTGAACCTGAGAAGACAAAGCCCTGCATAATGGGCCTTTCAGTCAGGAATGTGGCTGAGAGGGAATTAGTGCAATACAATGCAGATGCAAATGTTTGTCATCTGAGTTATGTTTTTCCTCTGAGGACAAAGTAAACTCTTCGTCGCTGTCTGGAACATACGAAGCGCTTCTTCACCTGTGTAGCGTGCCATCATCCAAACGCACAGAAAAAGTGAGTAAATTCTATGATGAAGTTTGACGTTTTATGTCATTTCTCGGGGGTTTGGACAGAACTACCTGGCTCACCTCAGAATATTTGATATGAACAGTGCGCTCAGAACGAGGCGGGATCACATTAGTTATTATGAGGTGAGACAGGAGAAACCGTGCAGCTCCTTACGTTCATACGCATTAAACAAAAAGTGATGATGATTTGTTTTCGAGTTGAATTGTTTCATTTTAAAGAAGACATTTCAAGCTTTCTAGCCATATATTTCTTATTTTTATGAGGCAAGTATTTGCTGAGATTCTGGTTGTTTTTTTTATGTGTCTGTGAAGACAGATGACAGAGCTAGAGAAGACAGAGAGCGCACCCTTGTCTGCTTTCTTTATTTTACAAAAGCACAGTGTTTTGTTGTTACTATGAGTGTATACAAATCAAACTAGAAGCTTTACAGATTCGAATGATATATTGCTCTTATCAAAACCGGCGAAGTAATTTCAGTTTGTTTCAGCATTATCAGGAGAAGAATTGCACTCAATCTTGAGATCGCTCTGTTCTCTTGTAGTGCGATGTACTCTTCTGGATAAGCATCCCTTTGGACAGACTCGAGTATGACCTACTTGACTACTCTTGAGTATGAACTCTGCTACAACACTGCCATCCTTTACATGTACTTGGTGAGTTAGACCTGAATTAATGAGTTTGGTGGATCAAGAAGGAAACTGCCCTTAGTAAAGACCTGCAAGTGAAGAAGTGCTTGAAAGATCACCTCCCCTTATCTAAGTAGCAAGGCTGGTCAGCTGAGGTCTCACATCTGTATCTGTTTCAGGATCTACCAATTCAAAGGACTCATATGTTTCAGCCAGAAATGGTTTGTGAAGGAACTCTGGCCCTGTAAACCATACGCTGTTTGTAAGTTGCAGCACAGGAACAGATCTGGTCACCAGATTAGCTGGGTTTTGATGTGTAGGCACATGATGCCACTGTTGAGCGTAGTTGTCTTGCGTATACAGTGAACTCGATTATGTATATACACAAAGAATTGCTTCGATTCATTGTACACTGCCTGTCTCTCATGACAACCCACAGGTAAGGTATTGCCCCTATAGCCCAATTAGAAGCATCAAAAATGAGACTGTGGCACTGGAGAAAGACCGTTGTGTGTACAGTATGAGGGGGGAAGATGGAGGCTACAGAAGTCCTTCAGTGATTCTTTCTGTGTTTCCCACTTGGTTAACTTGTCTTGACAACTTAGAACGACTATAGTTAACTATAAAGTAGCAGGAGGCACAATTTCTGGATTCTCTTGAGGAATTTATCTTAATTCTCCCTCCCTCATGTAAAAAACATAAGCAAACTCGGTCGCAAATGAAGATTTCAGTCTCCCACTCTGATGATACTTTGCATCAAAGTCCATCTCTCTGTCTGCTTTAATATCACTCAGTTTGTTAGAACACCAATAAATTCCTTTGGATAACTGAAGTTTGATAAGGTAAAGATAAATCAGATGGAACTCTCTGACTTAAAAGTCATGGATTGTGAAAATATAACTTAACAAGATTATTTAATATTAATCCTGCCTTAGGTGTTCTACAGTATGAACTCATATTATGAATTGTGAGTGCTTTACAAATTTTGTTTGGCTTGAAAGTCTTATTTGTCCTGTGGTAGCAACATTAACATTGAACTTGTTATATTTGTGGTAAAATACAAAGTGCATCACTTTTTGCTGACATTTCAAATGTGATTTTAAAAATCTAAAAGCTGTCAGTTGCCTGGGCCATGTATTTGTTTTGTTACCAGTTAGGAAAAGGCAGCACTGAGGCAATTACCTGGAGACTTCATATCTGATTTAGTGCTTAGTTCAGATAAATTCATTAGAGTGGAAGACTATAACATTAATGCAGATGTTGAAGTTAGTAATACACGATGGAATGTGCCAAGAAATGGTGAGCATTCCCATGGAAGCTCCCTGTCTTGCCATGTGGCCCCAAAGAGGAGGTTATCAGGCCATGCCATCATAAATCTCCAGGGCCCCACAGCAATGCCCTCCCGTACACTAACCTATTGTAACCACCCTCTCATACACTACATCCGCAACTAAACCTAGTGTTACTCCCCCCTGTAGCTCCTGTGTGGGTGCGAGAGTGGAGGCGAGTCCACAGGGTCATCAGGTGGGCACCCTCTCGTCAAATGGTGTTTCGATGAGTTGGGCCCACTACACCAAGAAGGCTCAACAGTGTTTTCCAGCGTCCCAGAACCACCCCCCTCTTTGCCTACACCCGTGCCCCCACCACAACAGCTACACTACTAGTTACAAGGACTATTGCTTCTAATGAGCCCCTTAGCAACATTCAACCTGAAAAACCAACATAACACTGGACATAACGTAACAATAACATAACAACATAACATAACAATAACAATGGACATAACATCCACTCCCCTGCTGCCGAGCGGGTCCCCCAAGCCGACAGCAGCACGCGTCCCGCCAGGAAACACGCGCGGGCCACCAGCAGCACCCGCCCACCGCACCAGGCAGGACTGAGGTCCAGCCACCAGCCCCGACGTGACCAACAAACTAATAGTCTCAGCACTGCATTTAATTCAATATTAGATTCAATATACTTCTCTCAAAATGTAAACAAACCCACCCACTGTTTCAATCAATGGATCATGCTGCATTTGGAAGAAAATTCCACTACAGTAGATGTTTATCTGACAACGCTGTTCAAGAAAATGATTCCATCTTTATTTACATCTATGCCATGTGCCAACACAGTGAAGGGCAGCTGCCTCAATCCCACTCCCTACCAAATTGATCATGTTGTTGACAGTGCTGTAACCTCACTGCGTGAAACGCTTGATACTGTGGCCCCTCTGAAAAAGAAGTTAGTGAATCAGAGGAGATTAGCCCCATGGTACAGTTCACATATTCATCTTAAAGCAGGCATCACGAAGGCTGGAAAGAAAATATAGAAGAATTTTTCCTTAAAAAATGTCTAAAATAAAAAAGCCAGAGCTGCATACCATTCATCACTAATAGAGGAAAATAATAACAAACCCAGGTTTCTTTTTAACCAGGCTGATAAAAAGTCACAGCTCTGTTGAGCCTATATCATGTACTGAGCTCTTCTCTTCTCTCTCCCCTATTCTGAACATACGCAGCACTACTGAAGGAAAATATATGCTAAGATATAACAATATTTCATCCACTTTTTTATCAGTCTCTGTACAGTTTTGAACTAATCTGAACAATTAACTATCTGACAACTGAACTGCTTTACTGAACTGAGGCTCGCAGTGAGGATTTAAACACAAAACACAATGAATGGGAAAGCAGAATCATTTAAGTATTTGCTCTTTACACAAAGTGAAGCAGTGCTGTTTCACCCCAATAGTGAAGCAGTGCTGTTTCTAGGCAACACAGCTGATCACAAATCTACCCAGCAGGCTGCTCTGTAGTGAGAGAAAAATCTTATCACTGTTGCAGGAGCGAATGTTGCTACCACAGCCAGGTTCCAACAAGAATTATTAGCATAATGCTGTTAAACAGGCAAAAGTAGACAGACACTCATCAAAATGTTTTTATTAGGTCTTGTGCAAGTCTACTTGTGGTTCCCAGATTTTCCAAAAGTAGAATGGGAGACAGAGCCTTTAGCTATCAATCTCCTCTCCTTTGGAACCAGCTCCCAGTCTGAGTTCAGGAGGCAGACACTCTCTGTACTTTTAAGGCTAGACTTAAAACCTTACTTTTTGACAAAGCTTATAGTTAGGGTTGGTTCAGGTAATCCTGAACTGAGCTTGGTTCTACTGGTTTCTTCTTCTTCTGGTTTTGGTTCTTGGGTTCATGTCTCGTCTGGTTTAGTTCCCGGATAGCTTTATGTTCCATCACCATAATTAGCCTATTGGCCTTTTGTTCCCATGTTTATATATACCTGCCTGGTTCCTTTGTTCCCCGTCAGATTATTGAGTTTACTCAGCTATGTTACCACGTTTCTGGGATTTTGAGCAGAAAAGAGAGAAGTTCATTGGTGAAACATTAGAGCCACAGCACCTATCTGCCTGCCAGATCACCCGGTTGGACTGTTGTCTTGTCATTCAATACTCTGCAGTTTCCCATCAGACTATAGTTCTTTATCAGTAGGTCCCTACTCACCTACCAGGACCTACTGGTAGGTTCAGTAGGCCGTTTTCATAAAACAGATCATTTTTGTCATTAAGTATTTTATGTAAGTTACGTTACGTAGTCTTTATGTTTAAGCACGACAACTACATATTATATATTATTATTAAAACATGTTGATTAGGTTTAGAAAATAAAACATCTTGGTTAAGTTTAGGAAACAAAATGACTTGGTTAGGTTTATGAAATAAAACGTGTTGGTTAGGGTTAGGCAATAAAACAAACAAGAATGTACAGCATTAGCATTAGCAATGTTGCATTGTCTCCAGTGGGGGTAGTAGGCTCCTACTGACCTATATAAATAGGGCCGATGTACACTGATAACACCTATTCAATAGTAAGAAAACAAACAAATGAGGTTTATCGTAAATTTAGAGACTTAACCGCTGGCTCTGAGTGGGGCTGCTTGGCTGAGATTCTAGGGTACTGCTTCTCGTTTTGGCCAGATGAGCGTCCACTGTTCATCAGCAATTTCGATCTCCCTCTCTTGGCCTGTGTAGTCAGCAGTCTTGTGAACAGCGTTGGTGTGTTAATGGCTGTGTGTCCATCTGCCTACAAGAGATTGCACTATATGTTATGGGTAAAACCTTTGTATTTCACTCTTAGGAGGTGTGGCATTTCCTGATTAGGTTGGCTGGCAGCTGGCTGAACAGGTTCACACCTCTCAGAGTGGTGTTAAAATAAATTTTGGGGAAATGATTAATGGATATTTCCAATAAAAGAATCTAACCTCTTTTCCAACCAGAGAAAAATACAAACATATAACCAGAAAGTAAAGCACAAAAGCAGGGCATCAATACATCTCTTTCATCAGTAAGTGATTGGATACCTTTGAGTCGACACATAAATAACAGTCTGCTAGGACCATTAAATAAGGTGATGCAGAACACCTGTGATATCGTAAGCAATATATGAAGCACTACTTAATAAGTTGTGTTTGTACTGAATAGACATGAACTTAGGGGCAGTCGTGGCCGAATGGATAGGGAGTCGGCCTTGTAACCTAAAAGTTGCTGGTTCGAGAGGAGTGAATAGCCAGCGCCCTGTTCACCTTCAATACCACGACTGTGAGAGCCTTGCGCAAGTGCTCAATGGCTGCACACTGCTCCGGGTGTGTATTCACTGTTGTGTGTGTGCACTTTGGGATGGGTTAAATGCAGTGCGCAAGTTCTGAGTATGGGTCACCATGCTTGGCCACAAAAAGTCACTTTCACTTTAGACAATTAAATAATAAAATCTTAAGAGTTTTTACAGGCTTGGCGCACAATTCATACTGCATAAATTATAAATGCATGTATAAATTTCAGTTCACCTAGCGTTAACTACACTGGAATGTGATAAGGTATTTATTCCTGCCATACAACATTGATGACTGTCTCTTCTTGGGCCTATGAGGCGCCTATGAGGTTTTCTATCATGCTTACAAAGCCCATCCTTTGTGCAAGGATGGATGGTCTGTCTATGATCAAAGGAGTCTGAAAGTGCAGCGTCTCAGTGTGTCATTTTCACCTCCTGCTGTGTACTGCAAATTGCCTTGCTCACTTTGAGCACAGAGGTTCACTGGTACCATATATATTTTTCTAATCCAAAACTGATAAATCAAGGGAGCATCTGGACGAGATTTATTCTAAGGAATTTATTGTTGAACTAAAAGACTCCCTGATCCACAAAAATCTAAGCCGTTTTTGTTTGCTATACAACTCTATGTATGTTCTTTCATAGTTTTGATATCTTATTTTATAAAATTGTGGTTTCTCTTTCACAAGACCATTTTCAGTGTAACATTATAGAGACCAGGATACACAATATATGAACCATAAGCTACAACTTGTTCAAGAACTAAAAATCACAACTTGCAGAAAGGAAATGCAAGTTGCAATGCGATAAAGAAATGCAATAAACAAAATGCACACATTCAAACAGAAATTTCAATATGAGAATGGTTCTGTTCAGCACAGACTACTGCATATTTGTTTTTAACAGCATGAAAAGACAAATCTCTGCTGCATTACCTCACCAAAAGTGTTAGAATCCAGATGAGCAAGATTCTCCAAAAACAGCTACAACACACTCACGTAGGAGTGATTTCTTCCTGTTTTTCTGATGCTGAACCACAGCACAGTACTTATGAGGCTCCCAAAGCATTACATAACATTAATATGGAATGAAATCTGCATATCCTTATGCTGTGCTGAATATAATATAAACAGTGTCATACCAAGAGCACTAAGAATGGGGTGATTTTTAAGAGCTCAGTATGACTTCTGTGTAAAGTATTTATTATGAATCAATGTTACTTACAAAGAACAAAATTTGACATAGTATAGAGAAAAGAGCTAATGGTTTTGGTGGTGACCACATCTGAGTTATTATCAACACTCTGTGCTCCCAAAAGCTACAGTGCTTTACATATCTCTTTATGTGCACCAGTCCTGTGCCATGACACCTGTATCACTGAGAAGATGTGAATAGAATTCAAAGATGGAAGGACATCTAATACTACTTTTAGCACTGTGTAGGTTGATGAAGTTAAACCTTATATAATTCATGTTAACAATAATGCATATATTCCTCCATGTCTATTCCATAGTATATTATGCAATATGTTGTATTCCACTTTGGGAGATTCTGCTAATTACACTTTGATGTTATCTAACAGTTGACTCAAATCAGAGCAACTAATTCATTTTCTAAAAATAAAATATATGATTTTCTTTCTCTTTCAATTTTCGTTTTTTCTAAGTAACAATGCTAGGACCTCAAGTACTAAGTACTAAATAGTAAGTCAGTAACTACAAGTAATTTATTTAGCTGACAAAATAAAACATGAATGCAGCTCATTATTTGATAAATAAAAAATAACCTGCATATGCATAATCATGTCATTTTTGATGGGTGTCATGGTCCTGTATTTTGGACTTCCTGTCTTGGACTTTTATTTTGGATTTCTGTTTCCTGCCCCTCCTGGTCTTCTTGTTAGGTAGCTTTCTGTTTGATTATTATTAGTTTCACCTGTGGTTAATTGTTCATTTGTTAGACATCTATTTACCTGATCTCTTCCTTTGTTCATTGCTGGATTATTGTTTGGAGTCATGTTGTACCTGAGCTAAGTTTGAAGATGAGCTGAGAGTTACTGAGCCAAGCCGTGTTTCCCTTGTTTGCGGCAAAGTTTTGTTTGATGCTTGTTCCTGACCATACTGCCTGAGTTGTTTTCTCCTGTGATCGATGTACAAAATAAAGAGCTTTAGTTGTCCGCATTTGGGTCCTGTACCAATCCTTCATCTATTCATAACAATGGGATTATTGACACTATCACTCACTATTCAGTTACATTTTTCTCATGATGTTGAAAGACACAGGATACCTTAATACCCCATTCCCAGTGAGACAGACCAAAAGATGATATTGTAACACTCAGTTTAAACCTTGCACAAATCTGGAAGATAACATTTACAAGGGTAAGAGAAATCCACAAATATCTATATACACATCTTTGTGTGTTGTCTCAGTGAGTTCAGGATTTGACTGGAAAATTACTCAATCTTTTTATTTGTTTGAGCTGTCAAATTGTTAATTATTTATGTGTCTGAAAATTTTCCTCCAGAAGGTGGCAGGGTCACAACCCCCACACTGCTCTTTTAATGCCACATTTGCTTGAAGATTAACAAGCTCCATTTGTAGCAATCCCACATCTGCCCACTTGTATAACTGTTTTGGATTCTGAATGAAAAGGAGAAGCTGGTCTCCAAGGCTGAAGTTTTTAAAACAAATTCTTAAGTTTCCAATCAGTTTCTGTATAAACTCCATTTGAGAGGAAGCATCTCTCTCACTGTTTTTTTCAGTGCAGGAAAATGTGTGCAGTCCTCTATGAAAATTTCTAACTTCCTCTGAAAAAACTGGACAGCTGCTACCAAATCACACAGAGTTGTTCTTGCCTTGTAGTTTGAAGTTGAAGTCATTTAGGTGTGAAGTTATGTCAACACAGAAGGCCATAATATCAATTTTCCTCTCATCTTCTAAAAACTGAGAAAACCACCTGGTGGTGTGGTTCTTTAATTCTGCCAACATTTTTATTTAATTTCTAATTGCCCAGAAGCGTGTTAGCACCCTTCCTTTGCTTAGCCCTCTCACACTGAAGTGAAGCAGTAGGTCATTTGCATTGGAATCAACTTCTGCTAGGAATTCTGGAAGAAGGAGATGCTGATGTGATGAGGATGCCCTGAGGAAGTTGATCACGTTTATCACTGTATCCAGTGATAAACGGATACACAATGCATACTCTTCTGACAGAGTGGAGCACAGAACAGACTGGTGGATAATACAGTGATATGAGCAAAGGTCTGGGCTTTCCTCTTTCATCCGAGTCACTGCTCCTTTTTCTTTTCCTATCATTGAGGGTTCTCCATCAGTGGTGGTGGACACAACAGGTTTCAGGCTGATCCCTGTATGCATCAAGTTGTGACTGCACATCCTGTGCTAACAGTTTAGCTCTTCTTGTGACTGAAAGGGGGGTGGTGGTGGGTGGTTTAATTTTTTCTGCCAGTTTATGTCTTTCTTTTCTGTCTAGAAGCCTCCATGCACTCCTTTACTATTTCTCCATCTTTAAGAAGCTTGTTATGTTTTTCTAAAATCCACTGTATTCTTAGTGAACATTCATACGCTCGTTCGGTGGGGAGTGAGAGGGGACCTGTGTAAATCACCTCGTTCTCTGAGCTCAACCACAAAAACCCACAAACCTAATAACACATTTGAATACCCTTTTTGTAAGAGTAACACTATAGTCAGTTATATTTCAGCTTAGGCGCATCGGAATATCAGTAGCTTTAAAAGAATGTCTGTCATAAACCAAAGTATTGGACAGTGTTAGAGCTGTATGGAATATGATTACAAATCATCCACTGTGCACCATCTAACCAGCAGACTAAGCAACCACCATGACCAGCATTGCTACTGAAAATGGCAGTACTGTACGTTACTTCCACTTTGGTGTAGTTACCCACATCACATGCAGACATACAACCTGAAAATCCTCCAGAGATCACTAAACCTAAATATAAATTTCATAGAATACATAACAGCCTTCTTAATTACTATATAGAAAACATTAATATGGCTAAGATGAACATACTTTTCTTTTATATTTACTGAAAAAGCTTTAAAAATAGTTCCACAGCTTTTAAAGGCTCATGCTACAGCAGAGCCATGAGCTGACAGAAGTACAACCCAACTTCTGCTTCCATATCTCAACAGAAACCTAAGCTGTCAATAGTGATGCTGACACACAATGTAGTTAAAGCACAAGAAAGAAGTGAATTGTTTCTTACACACACTCACACCAAGTATGACAAATCACTCTGTTATAAGATGTTAAATACTCATTAGATACATGCCAAAAGCATCCTACAACAGTGAAACATCATAGTCAATTCATTTTAAAGCTCAGATGACGAAGACAATCAGGACAAAGCATTAAGGACAAAAACAAAAACGCGTGCACATGCAAAATAATTTCATTCCTCCTGCTTTACTGCATGCCTCATTTTTCCACTGTGTTCATTCTCTCTGTGTCAGGCTACGTCTCCTTCTCACCTCCTCTCTGGTTCAGTAAATCATTAATTTGTTCTGCGTCTCTTACCTTAGTAGTGACAATGCAAAGACAATCCATGCTGCTGGCCAGACAAAAAAGGAGCCCTCAACCTGTACTCAGATTCATCACCACTAATATGACCATTAGAGGAAAAAAGCAAGAAGAGGGAGAAAAAGATACCAGTGTGAAACGAGGAGCAAAAATAATAAATGGCAAATGTTGCTGAAGAAGAAAAGGGGGAGGAGAAGAGGAAGAAAATCACACACATACAGTCACACACACAAACACACACACACACACACACACACTGGGGAGGGAGAGAAATCACAGTGGACAGAGGTTACTGCATGTGGGCCCCTTGTAAGGATTGGGATGGCTCCTCCTCAATTCTAAAGGCAATCAGGATTGCTAATGCCTTTTCAGAGCAGAGCGCACGTCATCAGCTAACACATAAGCACACAAAAAATGTTCAGCAGCTAGCCTGACTTCTTACAACAATCCAAAATCATTCCTTAGGTTTTTCCCTCTCATTCATCCTCTCTCTCTTCTTTTCAGGTCATCCTTCCTCTGTCTCTCTCCTGTCTCCAGGCTGAGCAACTAAGCAGCATTGTGAGATAAGCGGGAGTGAGAGAGTGCATGATGGAAGAGAGTGAAGGACAAGGGTCTGAGCTCAGCGGAAAGAATCAGATTCCCATGTTCTCTGTCTCACTGGCTCTTAGCTGCTGTGGCACACTGCTAGAACTTAATAACACACCGGATTTAATTTTATCTGCATAGCACTGCCAGCACTGCCTTCGACTGACGTTGTGACAGACTTTATATGCTGTCTGTATGTGTGTCTATGAATGTGTGTGTGTGTGAGTGTGTGTCTATGAATGCGTGTGCGTGTGTGTTTGTGTCAAAGAACTGACAGCAAATCTAAGATTTCTTTCTACTTATTTTTAATTTTATATATGTGTAACTATTTTTGACTAACAACAAGTACTTGTGTGTCCAGCTTACTTGGCAACAACTCCCGGTTCCCAGATGTACAGTGTTGTAAAAGTCACGTCTGAGACAAGACTTGCAAGCTGCCCCCTTTCATTTACAAATATTTCATCAGACACTAGTTCATAACAGCACAACACTACATGGAATTGTTGTCAGAAGTTTGCAAAAACAAATGCAGCTTTATCAAAACTAATACTCACAGATACGTGGTACAAGTTACAACAGTCCCGTAATGATTATCTAAAAGCAATGACATTTCCTGTGTCTTTAAAAGGCAATATAGATCTAATCTTCACATTGCTTCTAGGTGGACAAAAATACACATCCAACCACCTTACAATATTAGACTGATGGATAAACAGCAAACAAAGCTGTGCTTCAGTGGTGTGATACAGACTTTTTTTTGGAAGACAAGTGTTCAACTTCCAGAGGTGACATGAGTTTCACTGGCTAAAATAACAAGTGAAATACTTTCTAAAACATAAACATTAATTAACCAAAGTATAAATAATATTGACAACCACACTACCAAATCAATGATGTGTTTTAGTATTTATATGAGACATAGTTGACAAAAATGGCTATACTCACTGGCATTAACGGACCAGTTTCATCACGGCTATTACAACAATATAGCCACTTACATCAGCATTTGTCCATACAGTTAGGGTTGTTTATCTCAGGTAATTTGCAGCAAAGCACCTCCCAGATTTAACCTAAATGAAGGTCTGATTAGCAACAGCAACTGAAAACACCTGTGTGGGTGAGCCTGAAAAACAAAACTGTAATTTCCAATAGATTTAACCTGGCAATGAAAATGAACTTAACAAAAGGAAAGCTAAATTAATATTGCACTGATTTAGTTAATTTGTAAGCTCTCACCCTTGTACTTTCCCTATTAGAAATAAAAAACAAAATACAAGTAAAGAACACAGCAGTAACAGCTAGTAAGATCCCACCTTCTACATAACCATAGCCACTTCAATGTCTAATGTCTAGAGAACACAAACCTGTGAACTACAGCACATTTGCACCACCTGTGCTTGTACCTGTTTTTTGGAACCATCCTGGTTAAGAGGTTTGCTGCAGAATTTGACCTTGATTACTGCTTTCATTTGTGGACAAAGCTGTGTCCCTAGACTTCAAATCGCCTGTTGTTCTTACTGACTGAAGCTCAGACTACTTCTGTAGAGCAACAGGGCTAATCTTTCTCGGTGGCTCAGGCAGCTTCCACTTATTGCATTAGACAGAAGGAATGCATTAACCTCATTTGTTCCCACTCATATTTACAGACCAGGTGTAACATTTTTTGATTGGTCTGACAGTGCTAACAGCCTACCAAGTGGATTTAATGTTTTCTAACAGGAACTGCATATGTCAAAGAAGTGCAAATAACAACAGGCCTAATTTAGAGAGAATTTTTAAAATTTACATTTTAAAAAATAGAGGTCTCATAACTTCATATCCCTTCTGTTCTTTCAAAATAAATTCATCTTTACCAAGACTATTCATTCCTTGTTGTTTGTACATACAAAAAAGTTGTTTATGCCATATGTCCAGAGAACAGTAATATTATTGGCAATCCTTATTTTGGTCCAAAGCCCTAGAGCCCCATCCCCCTTCCTCTGCTGTACTTAATCTCGTTTACTTTTGTGAGCTCATTGTTGTTGGGATTATGGAGCTACAAACTGGTGAGGAACCAAGGGTTATATTCCTGGGGAAATGTTTAGGTGGTCTTCCACTGCAGTGTCCGCCTCATGCCATGACCTAATAATGAATGGATATTATGTCTGAAACGGACTGCAAATGGATGCTGGTAATAAAAAAATCAAAGTGTGTGATGTATAGTCCCAGTGTCATAAAATAACCCACTTTCTAATATGGTTCATATACAGATGAATACCCAGCACACACACACAGAAGGAATGTACAGCTTTCAGAAAGAACTCACCTCAGAGGTTTTAGCACTGTTACCTCCTTGCTCCATCCTGCTGGGGTCTGAGCTGCTCTGCTGCCTCTGCTGGGAAGAAACAGGTGCATAAGCAGCTACACAACCATACTCAAACTGTTACACATTGACCTGAAATACCTGGAAGGACAACCAACAGTTTTTTTTCAGACACTGTTTAACCCTTGAGGCACCTTGGGGACCAAACATATACATTTTGTTTTTGTTGATATAAAAGAGTGGTGTGAATGTGGTTGAGAATATATTTTGTCTGTGTGTGTATGTGAAATTCGAGTCAACGGCCAACTGGACCGTTTATAAAAGAGTGGTGTGAATTGGTAGAGAATATACTTCATCAAGTCATCACAGGCCAAATGGGCTCGGTTTATGTCTTTTCTTGAACAAGAGAGATCCTCCTCTTTCCTATTAAATGTGTGGTATAGCATGTTTATGCAGGTGCATCTTTGAAGTGAAGTTTTTTTGAATAAACTTCCATTGGACCCACAAAATCAGTCTTATCAATTAATGACCTAGTCAAGGAGTTAATAACTTCATCCCAAATATTCCACTTTGCACCTCATTTTTGGAAAATATTCCATATTTTGTGTTTTCCCCATTGAAAAAAATCAGGGGT
Source organism: Mastacembelus armatus (assembly GCF_900324485.2). Classification (NCBI taxonomy): domain Eukaryota; kingdom Metazoa; phylum Chordata; class Actinopteri; order Synbranchiformes; family Mastacembelidae; genus Mastacembelus; species Mastacembelus armatus. The sequence continues at coordinate 3,652,117 of NC_046646.1, forward strand.
TCTTATGACAAAAATGGCCTAAAAATATTTTTAAAAAATAAAAAAAACTTTCTATCTATGGTTAGGTCTGAAGTTGTTAAAAAGATTTGATGCAGTAAAAGTGAAAAAATTTATATATAAGATTTTTATTACACTTTTATGAAAGTGACTCTTTTGGTGCATGAGGATAAAAAGTGTAACTTAATTTTTAAGGTGCCTCAAGGTAATGAGCATATTTATAGCAAAAATATATTGGGGACAGTTCAAACACTAAAGAGTTTTTTTTTGGCTTCTTTATTAGGCCCGAGCCCCCACCGAAGGTGAAGGCGCAGGGACTATTATAATCGCTCAATGGGCCAGGAGTGAATATGCGGGGGGGGAGGCTTCAGGTAGCATGAGGCCAAACAAGAGCCAAACATTTAGTTTGTCAAAGGTCTGACTTACTACCGGCAATGCGAACCAAGCTCCTGCTCCATTTGTACAGAGACCAGATAGCACCCAGCAAAGAGCCCCGGACCCCATACTCCTGGAGCACCTCCCACAGGAGGGTTGAAGCATTGAAGTCCCCCAACAGAATTATGGAGTCCCGGGTATGAGCACCTTTCAGCACCCCCCCGAGAGACTCCAAAAAGGCCGGGTACTCAGCACTGTTGTTCGGCCCATAAGCCGAAACAACAGTGAGAGACCTATCCCCGACCCGAATGCGCAGGGAAACGACCCTTTCACTCTGGGGGGAAAGCTCCAACACGTTGCGGCTGAGCTGGGGAGCTATGAGCAAGCCCACACCAGCTCGCCGCCGCTCACCGCGAGAAACTCCAGAGTAGAAGAGAGTCCAGCCCCTCTCAAGGAGCTGGGTTCCAGAGCCCAGGCTGTGCGTGGAGGTGAGTCCGACTATCTCTAGTCGGTACCGCTCAACCTCCCGCACAAGCTCAGGCTCCTTCCCCCCCTGTGAGGTGACATTCCATGTCCCTAGAGCCAGTTTCAGCATCCAGGGATCGGGTCGCCGAGGTCATGGTACAGGTTAATGGTGGTAATTATTTCTTGATTTCCAGAATTAATTTTGATGCTGAGTTAAAAGTAAACAAATACAATAAAAGAAAATTATGTAGATACAATTGATTCCAACGTTATTTTCAGCTAACATTAGCTAATTTTACAATAAGCTATGCCTGTACATGGTGTAGTACACCAGACAGCTTGTAATCATAGTGCCAGTCAGCAAATTTCACAAGAAAAGACTAAATATACATGTAGATGAACCAGTGTGCATACCAGGTGCAAAAGCTGGAAAATCAAGAAAAAGTTACCACCCATGACATTTGGAAAAATATCTTCCACTGAACTATTTAAAATAATTTTTTTAACAGAACACTAAACACATTACTGGGCATTTATCAGTGTTTTTTACCATTTAACATTGCTGAGTCTAAAGTGCAACTACATGTATACTTAGCTGCAGACATTACATATTCAAATAGCATGTTACAATGTTTTCTTCTGTTTTCATAAAGGAGGCAGGTGGCTGTGGATGTTAATGTCAGGTGTGTTTGTGGTACAGGTTTTCACACTTAAATAAAATATCAGGAGTGTATTAACCCTAATTAAACAACATGGTTTCAGACATGCACTTGAACATTGCTAGACATTATTGTGATGAGCTGCATGCAAAAACAAGTAATACAGACTGTATTTTAGCCAGACTTTGCTCCTAGAAGCTCAGATGTACAGTAGTAGCCGAAAGTTGCCACTTTCACCATAATGGTTCATCATTTGTACTACATGTCGCAGACCTAAGGCAGGAAAATATGTTCACATTCCAAGACTTGAATCCTCTGACTATTTATGGCTATGAAACCTACTGTTTGACCTACTAAGGTAAACAACAGGGAATGGTACAGGCCCTCTCCAACAAGTACCGCACTGTCAAGACTCCATTTGATAAAGAGCAGATCACTGGCTCTTCACAAAGAAATCCCCCTTTTTGGTCTGTTACATCCTGCTATAAATACTTTGAAACTACTACCTTTTCAGGCAAGACCTGAAACCTGTACAGTGACTTATGAACTGGTCTTTATATCCTGTTCTTACATTTGCGCTTTGATGGCTAAACATGTAACGTGTGACCTGCAAAGCATCATTGTCAGACTATGGTGTGATATAGAAGCCATGCTATTGTTTATCTGTTTTTCATGCTTGCACTTAATCCATGTAAATATGAAGTTTATTGATTTTCATTTATGATATTGCTGAACTATTGCTGGGTGGAAAAAGAAATTATTGTTCCCATCTTAGAAAAACATTCTTAAAACTTACAACACAATAAGTTACACTCTTGATTCACACATAACCAGTGAGATTTAAACCAATCACCAGCAAGGATGCAGCACATGCTGGACCAATCACATCGTGGCAAGCACAGTCACGGGATGAACCAGATGAACTCTGAAAAAGAGAACACTTGGAACTGAACTCTCAGAAAATGAACAGACCCTGAAGACCAGAGTTCTGAACAGAAATGGGCAGAGTTCCAGACAGTTTCAAAAAAAGTTAAGAGATTTCCAGACTCACCAAGACCCTCTCTCTCCCTGAGGAGAAGATGTGGTAGAGACTGCTTTTACTGCCCAGCAGATGAAAAACAAAAACATTCTTCCTGCATGTGGCTGCCCTACAACTCATCTCCAGCTCAACCCGCCGGCAGACTGCAGTCAGACCAGCCACAGTGGAACGGACCGAGTCTCAGTAAACCCGAGGACAAGCAAGTAAACTGTGGCTGTGCTAATTCAGCTAATTTCTCAGATCAGTTCTCCCTGCATTTCCCCATATGCAAACAGCATGAATATGTTGTAAACAGCTGAATAAATCGTAAAAAGACAACTGACTGGTATTAATAATGTTATTTGACACAGTAAATACGTCATTGCATGGCATGTGTTACACTATAATGTCTGTAGGTGGCGCTTAGTTTACACTACTACATACAGGATCCTGCACATGCACAGACCATACTGTAGCCCATACTATAATGAATGTGTACTTAGAAACTGAAGTAAAGAATAAGCCCTGTGGTTCGCTGTAAACTGATTTTTTTGTGTGAATCTTACTTTACTTTAATATTTTGTAAATTTTAGCTCAACTTCACAAGGACGATCTGCCAACCCTCTTTCCTAAAACATTATTGTACAGCTAAACTGCAAATGTAGATATATCTTGTATGTTTTACTATGATGCATTGGTCTTTGAGGCTATTCCAGTATAACACATCTTTTGAATGGTCATCTGCGTTTTACTAAAGTAACACACAGTTCTAATAGGGAAGGTTTGGCGAGCTGAACAGTGCTGCGTTATCATACAAGAGAGCATAGTTCAATCTCCTTTGAAGACTTCACTTCAAGATAGGAATTCTTTGTCATTTCCACTGCAAGATTCTGCACATAATAAAACTTAAATTAAATAAAATTGCCTGACGATGTCCCCAGGTGAGGTCAACAGCTCCCCACCTCCACTGTAAACAGTGTTGGCGAAGCACTGCTACCCCTCCTGAGGCGCCGGACATTTTGCCAGAATTTCCTCGAGACTGACTGATAGTCCTCCTTTATGGCCTCACTGATCTCCTCCCAGACCCGAGTTTTGGCTACCTTACCGCTTGGGCCACAGCAAACTTGGCCTGTAGGTATCTCTCAGCTGTCTCAGGAGTACCACAAGCCAACCAGGCTCAATAGGACTCCTTCAGCTTAATGGCATCCCTTACAGTACAGGGGTTGCCTATGTTGACAATGGGGGTGGAGGACATGGTCCATTCAGACTCTCTCAGGATCCGGTCAAAGCTCTCACAGCGGTGGGAGTTGAAGACCTCTCTGAAAGAGGGTTCAGCCAAACTTTCCAACAGACCCTCACAATTCGTTTAGGTCTGCCAAATCTATCCAGCTTCCTCCTCCACCGGCGGATCCAACTCAGCACCAGGTGATGATCAGTTGACAGTTCAGCCCCTCTCTTCACCAAAGTGTCCAAGACATATGGCAGAAGGTCAGATGACATAACCACAAAGTTGATCCTCCGGACTAAGGTGTCCTGGTGCCATGTTCACTGATGGTGTTTGTTATGGACAAGCTATGACTAGCACAGAAGTCCAACAACAGAACAAGGGAGGACTTTCCTCCCAATCCCACCCCTCCAGGTTTTACTGTCGCCGCCCATGTGTAGCCCAAGTGTTGAAGTCCCCCAGCAGGATGATGGAATTCCCAGTTGGAGCACCTTCCAGCACCCTTCCCAGGGACTCCAAGAAGGCAGAGTACACTGTACTGCTGCTCGTCTCGTAGGCCGAAACAACATTAAGAGACTTATCTCTGACCCGAAGGTGCAGGGAAATGACCCTCTCATTCACTGGGGAAAACTCCAGCACATGGCAGCTGAGCTGGGAAGCTAAAGGCAAGCCCTCACCAGCCTGCCATCTCACCACAGGCAACTCCAGAGTAGAAGAGGCACCAGCCCCTCTAAAGGAGTTGGGTTCCAGAGTGTGTGGATGTGAGCCTGACTATCTCTAGTCGGTACCTCTCAACCTCTGGCACAAGCTCAGACTCCTTTCCCCCCAGCAAGGTGACATTCCTTGTCCCTAGAGCCAGTTTTAGTATCCAGGGATTGGGTCGACGAGGTCCTTGCCTTGCCTTCTGCCTTTGCCTTGCCTTCGACCACCACCTGATACACAATGCACCAGCCCCTTACGGCTCCTCCTGCAGCTGGTGGGTCCACAGGAGGATGGTCCCATGTTGTTTTTTTGGGCTTTGCCTAGCTGGGCCCCATGGGGAGAGACAGACCTGAGAGCAGACCACAGCAACCTCCCTGAACAGGAACTAGTAACCATCACAATAGCACATATGGCAGAGTAGTAACATGGGAATAGACCCACCAAGGCTGGAGACTGAACAACAGAGGAAGAGGAGCAAGAACCATCATGGCAGGACAAACCCCTGCAGGGTACGTACAACCAACAGATAGAAGAAGTGGCTGATATCAAAAGTCCTAATCGTAGCAGCACAAGAACAGGCCCTGAACACAAGATCGATAGAGGCTGGGATCTACCACACCAGGCAGAACCCCAGGTGCAGGCAGTGCAAAGATGCCCCTGAGACAATCCAGCACATAACAACAGGTTGTAAGATGCTAGCAGGCAGGGCATACATGGAATGCCATAACCAAGTGGCTGGTACATAGTGTACAGGAACATGCCGAGTGTGGGCTGGAGGTCCCAAGGTCAAAATGGGACACACCTCCAAAGGTGGTGGAGAATGACAGCTAAGATCCTGTGGGACTTCCAGATACAGACCGACAAACAGGTGGTGGCTAACCAACTGGACATAGTAATGGTGGACAAACAACAAAAGAAAGCCGTAGTGGTAGATGTAGCCATCCCAAGTGATAGCAACATCAGAAAGAAGGAACATGAGAAGCCTGAGAAATGCCAAGGGCTGAAACAAGAACTAGAAAAGATGTAAAGGCAACAGCGGTCCCGGTAGTAATTGGCACCCTCAGGGCTGTGACCCCCAAAACTGGCAGAGTGGCTACAACAGATCCCAGGAACAACATCAGAGCTCTCAGTTCAGAGGAGCGCAGTGCTAGGAACAGCTAAGATACTGCGAAGAACCCTCACATGAACAAACACCCACACAACACCAATGCCCAGTGGCTGGCGGACCTGAGAGCAGAACACAGCAACCTCCCTGAACAGGGCCCAATAACCATAACAATGGCGGATATCCAACTACTGGTAGATAAAGTTGTTGCTCAAGACTGTAAGACCAGACAGACCAACCTGTGCACTGCCTGGACTGAGTACAAGAAAGCCCATGACTCAATGCCTTACACATGAATCCTGGAATGCTTGATAATAAATAGCTTGGAGCTGTACAACATCAATAGGACTCTAAGAACCTTCGTAAGGAACTCAAAACAACCCTAGTGGCCAACTTCAAGTCGATTGCACAAGTCTCCATCAAGTGCAGCATCTACCAAGGAGATGCTTTATCCCTGCTACATAGGCCTGAAGCCCCTCAACCAGATCATCACTAAGACTGGCTTCGGATACCAACTATGAAATGGCGCAACCATCAGTCACCTCCTGGACATGGATGACATCACGCTGTTTGTCAGGAGTCAGCAAGACATCAACTCACTGATCCACACCACCAGGATATACAGCAGTGACATTGGAATGTCATTTGGACTGGATAAATGTGGTCAGATGATAACAAAGAGAGGGAAGGTTATCAGGACTGAAGGAATTGAACTGCCAGAAGGCAGCATAGCAGATGTTGAGGAAAGCTACAAGTACCTTGGAATCCTGCATGCAAATGGGAACCAAGAAGAAGCCGCAAGGAAAGCCACCATAGCCAAATACCTACAGAGAGTGAGGCAAGTCCTAAGAAGTCAGCTAAATGGGAAGAATAAGGTCCAAGCCATCAACACCTATGCCCTGCCGGTCATCAGATGCCCCACTGGCATAATAAGATGGCCAAAAGAGGAGATAGAGGCTACTGATTTCAAGACAAGGAAGCTCCTCACAATGCATGGAGGGTTTCACCCAAAATCCAGCATCCTGAGACTGTACACTAAGAGGAAGGAAGGAGGGCAAGGACTGGTGAGTGTCAGAGCCACCATCCAAGATGAAACAGGGCTGAAGTCTAAACTGGTCTTCAGGTTTCTTCCTGTACTCTACCTTTGCTTTCTTGACATTTTTCTCTGTTTCTGCTTGATCTCGTTGGTGAACCATGGCTTGTCATTGGCATAAATGGTGCGTTTTTGTAGGAATGCACACTTCCTTGCACATGTTTACATAGGTGGAGACAGTGTCAACTCTGGGACTGTAGTCTGCGATCAGTTTGCCAAGATCTTCAAAGAGATGAGGTAGGTACTCACAATTAGAGTGAGTTTGCCTCTTAACAATCTTGTCTGTGAATTCCACTGGTAGTTTCTTTGACCTCATGGCTTGGTTTTTGCTCTGATATGCATTGAAAGCTGTGAGGCCTTCTATAGAGAGGTGCGTACCTTTTCAAATCATCCATCCAGAACCCATCCATTATCTATACCCATTTATTCCTAACCAGGGTGACAGGGATCTTCTGGAGCTTTTTGCTGATCTCTTTGCGTGAAAGGCTGGGTACACCCTGGACAGGTCACCAGTCTATCGCAGCCTTTTCAAATCATGTCCAATCAATTTAATTTACCACAAGTGGACTCCAATCAAGGTGTAGAAACATCTCAGCAACAATCATGCGAAATGGGAGGCACCTGAGCTCATTTCCACGTGTTGTTGCAAAGGGTCTGTAATGGAAAAATGAGTTTCAATGATTGATTATTCTTACTGATTATGATTTTTATTGTTTCTTAGTGTATTCTTGGTTTTTCAGGTTTCACCAAGGAGTTCACCAAGGAGCTCATGTGTTTTCATAATCATATCTGATGTTTATGTTCTTCCTGACCTAGTATAGTCTGACACTAAGGGACACAGTGTTCTCAAGGATGTTGGTGAGGAGTATCTGGGAGAAAGGTTCCTTAGGACACTAGGTGTGAGGAAGGGACAAGTATAACAGGGCACGCCCAGGATGGAGGGTTAACTGTCGAATGAGAATATAGAGTTTTAGAATATAGCCTTATTAGGGTGTCATGGAGTGAGGTTTGGTTTCTAGTTTTTGGACTTTTATTTTTGTGCCTGAGTTCCTGTTGTCTCCTGTGTTGATCATAGGTAGCTTTATGTTCGTTAGTAAAATTAATTTCATCTGTGTCAGATTAGTTTTTGTTCTGAGTCTATTTATATCTCCCATTTGGATGGAGATTTTGCATGGATCGGCCCGGTTGGCCGGCGCCACCGCAACTCCCAGTCCTGAGCTTCTCCCTGGTGGTTCGACCAGGCTGCCAGATGCCACTGCTTCACCGAACTTGGTATTTCGTCCCGGTGGATCAGCTGGGTCTGCCGATGCCACTGGACCCCTGGACTTTGGACTTTGACTTGGTGGGATGGCTGAGTTTTCCGACACCACCACAGCCAGCTTTCTGGCTCTCCAGAGCTACAGAAATGCACGCAGAAATGCTCTCCAGGATGCACACCTGCCTGAGGGGCCGTCCTACCAAATGGCTCCAGACTTCTGTTTGCCCTAGGGGTCGATCTCCAGAGCGACCCGGAACTCTGGTGTGGGAGCAGAGTCCAAGTCTGGGGGGTCCTTAGAGAGGATCCCCAGACTTGGACTCTGCTCCCTCCCACCCTCCCTGGACTCTATTGTTTGGACTTTTGGGCCGTCTGGGGGGGGGGTACTATCATGGAGTGAGGTTTGGTTTACGGTTTTTGGACTTTTATTTTGGTGCCTGAGTTCCTGTTGTCTCCTATGTTGATCATAGGTAGCTTTATGTTTGTTAGTAGAATTAGTTTCATCTGTGTCAGATTAGTTTTTGTTGTTTTTGAGTGTTCGTATCTCCATTTTCCTTTGTTCAGCGTCAGAGCATTAACGTTTGTTCATGTATGTTTGAAGAGTGTGTTTCGCCCGTCTACACCGAGTGGTGCAGTTATTGTTTTGTCTCCGGAACACAGAGTGGCGTAGTTATTTTGCCTGCCTGCCGAGCGGTGGAATTAATGTGCCTGTGCCTGTGCCTGTGCGTGGTGAGTCCAGGCTAATAAAAAACTACTGCTCTGATCCTTCACCATCATCACACCACCTAACTCATAACATAGGGAATCACTTTGTAGTACAATAGCGAAGTATAGACTTAATTATCTAATTATGTGAATGATTATGTGCATTTACTTTGCATGTCTGTAGAGGCCTCAGCCTAATAGGAGGGAAGCAACTTGGGAAGATGCTGATTGATTGTGTTCTATTCTGTTTTGCTCCTTTCTAATACATTCTAATACATTTCAGAAATACATTCTGAATGAGACAGCCTGTCTGCTCTCTTTACTGCTCATCCAGTGGTTTTTGCTACAACAGGTCTGAATACTTATGTAAATGTGATATTTCTGCTTTTCCTTTTTAAAAAATTTACAAATATTCTTAAAATTAATTTTTCACTTTGTCATTTGGTACTGAGTGTAGATTAATGACAAAAAATCCCGGTTTTCTATGTTTTGTCCTACAATGTGCACTGGCTTAAATAGAGTAGTGTATACTAGAGAGGAACTGTTGGCCCTGTTTGGACACAGAAAAAACACCCACTTCTGACTATGTCAAGAAGACTGTTTCATGGATGTGGAGACAGGGCTAAACAAAAGACTAAGATAAACCACAGAAGGTGGCGATACAAGCCTTTTCTGTCCTCCCAGCTTATGGGGAATGTTACCTCGCTGCATAAGAAGTCTGATGACCTGGAGGCAATCGTGAGGAACTTGCAGTTGTACAGGGAGTGCAGTTTGATATGGCTTTCTGAGTCCTGGTTGAACGATAACATATCTGATTCGTGTGGATATACCTGGCTGGCTGGCTGGTATAAATGGAATCAGCAATAGCTTTGCTATCCTCTGGCTGTAACTTAGCATGGCTTGCATTAGCTTATTATGGATAGCATTAGTTGATCATTGGTAGCATTAGCATATCATTGATAGCATTAACATTAATTATTAGCAGCAATGATTAGCATCAATTATAGACATCAATGAGATAGGTTGCTACAATGTACAATAATTGGAGCTTGTTCATAAGCCTGAGCTTATGTACAAGTTAACACAATAGCTGGAAAGAGGAATTGTTAATATTCCTGATTCCAAAAATTTACAATGTTAAAACTAGAACATCAATATTTGAAAAAAATAAGCCATGTCTAATAATTTGGATTGGATTCATAAACCTGTTATAAATTCTTAAGGGGTACATACAAAGTACTTCTTCACCCGCGTAACGTGCCATCATCCAAACGCACAGACAAAGTGAGTAAATTCTATGATGAAGCTTAACGTTTTATGTCATTTCTCAGGGGTTTGCACATAATTACCTGGCTCACCTCAGATCATTTCCATACGAACAGTGCACTCAGTGCAAGGCGGGGATCACATTAGCTATAATGAGGTGGGACAGGAGAAACCGCTCCTTACTTTCATAAGTATTACGTAAAAAGAGATGATTTGTTTTCGAACTTGAATTGTCTCAAAAGAAGACATTTCAAGCTTTCTAGGCATATGTCTGAAGCTCTCACTCACAGTAACTCACTACACTGACCACTAGGTGCATGGTTGTTTGGCTTGGGAGAGTTCAAAAGTCAGACAGCAACGGAATGACGACGTCATCAAAAGGAGGCGTTTATTACCACCCCTTTGAGTCTGGCTCTTTGACCGTTTCTTAAGAGGCCAGTATTTTTTAGCACTCAAAGGGTTAACAGCTAAAGTCAGAAGCTTTCACAGCAGCAAGAACAAAGACACAATGCAACTTCAAGAAAGAGTCTCAGCATAACTTTAACTTGCCCAACAGGAACAGCGTCTGTTCCTTTAATGGGACAAAGTTTCTTTATCAACGGGTTTAATTCACAATAATTGTGTCATTCCAGGGCAGCATGGTGATTGAGTGGTTAGCACTGTTGCCTCACAACAAGAAGGTCGTGGGTTCGCAACCCAGCCTTTTCTGTGGAGTTCTCCCCTCTGTGGTCTATGTTCTCCCTGTGCTTGCATGGGTTTACTCCGGGTACTCTGGTTTCCTCCCACAGTCCAAAAACATGTATGTCAGGTTGATTGGTGACTCTAAATTTTCCATAGGAGTGAGTGTGAGTGTGTGAGGTTGTTTGTCTCTATGTGGCCCTGTGATGGACTGGTGACCTGTCCAGGGTGGACCCCTGTCTTTCACCCAAAGAGAGCTGGGATAGGCTCCAGCAGATCTCTGTGACCCTGGTTAAGGAATAAGTGGATATAGAAAATGGATGGATGGACCACTTCAGTGGTCTGTTAAATGACCAGGTAGCTGGTCTGGACAGTTTAACTGGGGGAATTTCAGGTCCCTCTGATCTGTGCGGAATACATGGACAGGTCGGGGTTTCTCAGAAGAAGAGGCAATTACAGGCTGGAGATATGCTGGTTGTCTACCTCAACGACAAGAGGCCTCTAATTTAAAAGTTTAGGAACAAGAGAGAGAGACGGCTCTCATCACAGGATTAAAGTTTATGTTAAAGCATCTATTTCACCGCCTGCGGTAACAAATGCACACTAATATAACTTTTTAGCCTTTAGATTCAGTTTGAAGCATTATAAGGTAAAATGGCAACACACATATTAAGCTTGACATTCTGCTCACATCAATTCACAGCAGCAGACAGTGGTTAGTTTAAATAATAGGTCTGTGAACACAAGGGGGGCTCCAATTTTCTCTGACTGACTGGCTGATATTTTAATGTATTTCACACAGTAATTTCGATTGTTCTGGGCCTCGCACAGGGCACCAAATATGTAGCAAATTTATATATATATATGTATTGAACATGAAGGTTTACTATGTCTGATTTATGAATTATGAATATCACAAACCATTATATTAATAATAATTAATGAAGTTACAAAATTTTGTGTGATATGTGCACTGCTCCCATTTGGTAGTCTATGAGACCTTTTTGTTCTGTTCTATGCATAACTATAATCAATGAAGTTAAAAGAGAATAAAACATGAAAATTGACTGCAGCCTAACTAACAGAATAACTCCAACTGGTATTGAACTTGCGTTATCGATTTGTCAGTGTGCTTTGAACCTTTACCATCCTCCACGACAATCAAATGTACGTAGGAATGTAAGACAGAAAATTACGATACACTGACAGTTCAATACTGTACAAAAGTATAAGCACCACTCCATGATCGCAAAATGTATCATTATTTTACACTAAAATAAAGTAAGTCATGCTCCAACGGCCAGCAATATTACAGGCAATGTTTGGTATAAATGCACCGCGTTGTTTTTTCAATGGCTTTTTCTTTAGGAATGTGTTGTGCCACATTCTTACAAATTAGCATCACATTAATGCTGCACATTTTTTGCATCCAAGACATTTTACAAGCGCATGCAGACTGGAAGAACCAAACTCACACACACCTGACTTTTCTTTTGCAAGGAGCTAAAATGTGTGTACCTGTTTATTCATTCTTTGAGCCACTGAGTTAGAAGCAGGGCTCTGCACCTTTGAACAAAACCCAGCTAGCCTAGCCCCTTAAGCGAATGTGGAGCCACCGAGCTCAGTATCTGTTAGCTATCCAATGGCAGCTTTGGAGCAGCTGGACGAATTAGCCTGGGTGACATCTGGCAGAAACATACTCCTAAGCAGAAGCCCACAGCTCATCACCTGCCTGTTAATGTTTCTAACCGATTTTCCTCCGCTCAGCGACACACCCAACTGAGAAACCAACACTGATAATAGGCGATTCCATAGTCAAAACTGGGACGCAGAGACTCAGTCTAAAATGCCTCTCTGCAGTTTCCTTAGAGCTGAAATATTACACCAAAAATTGTCATGTTCCTCGAAATACAAGTCAAGGTGGAGGAGTAGCTGCAATCTTCCAATCAAACTTAGTATTAAACCTTCATCCTCAGAACAATTATAACTCATTTGAGAGCCTCACTCTGAGCCTCTCACATCCAAACTGGAAAACACAAAAACCAGTTCTACTTGTCATTGTGTACCGTCCACCTGTCCCTTACTCAGAGTTTTTAACTGAATTTCCAGACTTCCTGTCTGATTTAGTGCTTAGTTCAGATACAGTCATTATAGTGGGAGATTTCAACATTCATGTAGATGTTGAAAATAATAGTCTCAGCACTGCATTTAATTCTATATTAGATTCAATTGGTTTCACTCAAAATGTTAATAAGCCCACCCACTGTTTCAGTAACACCCTTGATCTTGTTCTGACCTATGGCATCGAAATTGAACATCTAATAGTTTTTCCCAAATCCTGTTTTGTGAGATTATTCTTTAATAACTTTTGAATTTAAAATGATGGATCATGCAGCATTTGGAAGAAAATTCCACTACAGCCGATGCTTATCTGACAAAGCTGTTAATAAATTTAAGAAAATGATTCCATCTTTATTTCCATCTATGCCATGTGCCAATATAGTGGAGGGCAGCTGCCTCAATCCCACTCCCTATCAAATTGATCATATTGTTGACAGTGCTGTAGCCTCACTGCGTGAAACGCTTGATACTGTGGCCCCTCTGAAAAAGAAGTTAGTGAATCAATCAAATGGTACAGTTCACGTATCTGTACCTTAAAGCAGGCATCACGAAGGCTGGAAAGGAAGTGGTGTTCCACAAATTTAGAAGAATTTTATCCAGCCTCTAATAACATATATAAAAGCTCTCCGTAAAGCCAGAACTACATACTATTCATCACTAATAGAGGAAAATAAGAACAATCCCAGGCTGTTATTTTTGACCAGGACATGTCCTTTAATTCACACATAAAGCAAATCTCTAGAACTTATTTCACTTACGTAATTGCCAAAATTAGGAACATCCTGTCTCAAAATGATGCAGAAAAACTAGTCCATGCATTTGTTACCTCAAGGCTAGATTACTGTAACTCATTACTATCTGGATGTCCCAGCATCTCCATAAGAAGCCTCCAGTTAATCCAGAATGCCGCAGCCAGAGTCCTGACAGGAACTAGCAAGAGAGAGCATATTTCTCCTATATTAGCTTCTCTTCATTGGCTCCCTGTAAAATCTAGAACAGAATTTAAAATCCTTCTTCTCACATACAAATCCCTTCATGATCAAGCTCCTTCATACCTTAAAGATCTCATAGTACCATATTATCCCAATAAAGCACTTCAGTCTCAGAAGGCAGGTCTACTTGTGGTTCCCAGAGTTTCCAAAAGCAGAGTGGGAGGCAGAGCCTTTAGCTATCAAGCTCCTCTCCTGTGGAACCAGCTCCAGTCTGGGTTCAGGAGGCAGACACTCTCCGTACTAGCTAGACTTAAAACCTTCCTTTTTGATAAAGCTTATAGTTAGGCCCTGAACCAGCCAGACAGAGAAGCACTGTCCAAACTTGACTCACATATGAGAAGATTAACCACACAAACAGTTATGGCACAGTAGTTTACATTTACATTTCAAGAGATAGGGACAATGTAATTTCACATAGTTCCAAGAGAATTCAAATTGTGCTGGAGACTGCAGTATGGCTACACAGTATTGTACTTTTACAGCCTAATGAGAAAATGCGGTTTTCAGTATCATAAAACCACTGCGCCTACACTACAAATATGAAAAATACAATAAAATACACACACTACACACAGTAATTACACCAATACACCTTATTAATTTGGAGTTCATTTGACAACATTTCTATGCACCTAAATTGCATAACTTAGCATTCATAGCTCAACAGTTAGCTCAGTCAGCCACAGTTTTTATTAGTTAACTACAAAAAAGTATCGTCTAGGTTAGCTGATCTTTTGCAGCCTGCTAGCTAAACTAACACATTTGGTGTCCTAACTCTGACTCCTGGCCATGGGCACTCAACTCTGTCATGTCATGGCCAGCAAAGCTGGACACACTAGGCTGCTCTGCTAATTTAGCTAGCGAAGTTAAATAATGTTAAATGTCAGTAAGCAAAATAAATAATGTGATGCTAGTGAAGTTAGGTTATTCATTTGTCTCTACCGAAATTAAGGATAGACTAGCAGCATTTAGTTGTAAATCTGGGATTAATAAAGTTTATCACATTAAAATTCTAGTATTATTTTGGTCGGATTATTTGCTTCACTTACCACTATCTTTTTTTCTCCTCTTCTTCTTCATACACACAATTTGCTACAGGACAGAGAGATGGGAGGGACCTTGGGGAGGTCAGGGACTGGCACTGTCATTGCAAACTCTGCACACTGATATTGCTGTCAGCACTCCAGAGCACCCGACTGGCCTGGGGCTTCAAGCATTTACCTACCTTATCTGCTGGCAAGCAGCACCTCTGACTCATCTTACACCTGACTGGTATCTTAGTTTGTCAACTGTCTTTCCAGAGAAGGTAAAACACTTGATCTGCTGTGTGCAAATGTCAAGAAGGCCTATACCTCTACTGCCTTACCACTACTGAGAAGATCAGATCACACCTGGTCTTACTGCAGACCTGTTATAAACCCTGTGTACTGAAGCAACCTGCAACCACCATCACAGTCAGAAAATGGACACCTGACGCAATTGAGTCTCTGACTGCGTTGAATGCACAAATTGGAATGTATTGCTGGGAGCTGAAGGGAACAGTATGGAAGACTGGTTCACTGTTTCAGATTACAGGTTCCATCTTCTGTAGAGACACTGTTAGACCTACAAAGAGAAAAATCTTCAACACAATAACATCAGAGAGGTCTGTGGGGGAATTAACTTTATTGACTACAAAAAGATGTCTATACACCTGGACAACTGGTTGGGCTGGTCACTGAACACAAATGATCTGTATAAAAAAAGAGACAACAGAGAGACAACTTTTCCTCCAAACGCAACTTAGGCCCTTCAACGTCTGCAGGACTGCACATTTTACCAGACTGTGGTAGCAAGTGTAATGTTTTATGCTGCATATTGCTGGGGGAGACAATATAAAGCACATAGATGCAAGGCAGGGATTAATAAAGTGTATCACATCTCATATCATTTCTAGATTAAAAGGTCTGTGATGAATGTTAACCCTTAATGTCAGTAGCTCTACCAACAGGTAGAATAGCAATACTGTTTAGGACACTTTATTGTCGGAACAATATGCAGTTTGTTGACATATAGTCCCAGCCACTTAGATTTGCTGCTACCAGTCCAAATCAATTCAGTTGCCAGGCAGTTCCCACCCAGCCTCCAGTGACCTCTATGTCTGTTGCTTAACAAGGCATGCCTAGAGTTCACAGTAAACAGGCCCATTTAAGTGCCATTCATTCATTTGCATAGAATTTTCACTCAATGGCACTTTGTTCTAAAAACACATGCACACATAAACACACAGTATTTAATGTAGTTTGCAACTATTCCCTTATCCAATGACAACTGTCTCTTATATGGGGAACAATAGGCGTAGCCTGACAGCTTGATAACTACTAATCCATACTTTGCTGCTGTTTTTATGCTACAGTCTACAAGATGTTTTTCCACCTGGTTTACTTGTAGATTTTTTTTAAATACTTCAGAAGACAGTCTTGTCATTCATAGGTAGTTACTGAGTCAACATAATGTATGTCAGGTTTTGTTAGGCTAATACACCACATCAGAGACTCACCTCCTTCACAAGAAAGGCAGAGTGTATGAGCTCAGAGCTCTGTATGGAAACACTTTTCTCCCATTTGTCTGCCATGTGGTTGACCTCTTCCAGCTTTTGGTCACAACTCTTCTGTGTGTTTAGCAGTGTCACTTCATAGAACTCCTGGATATCTGTGGAAAAACAAATATTACATGAATCAGGTGCTGGTTTACTATTCCACTGACAACACATATATGTCTCTGTGAAAGAAACACATTTGATGTGGATACATGTTCAACCTATGTCAGTGAAATTACAGTGAGTACGGAAAGTATTCAGACCCCTTTAAATTTTTCACTCTTTGTGTCATTGCAGCCATTTACCAAAATCAAAAAACTTCATTTTATTTCTCATTAATGTACACTCAGCACCCCATCTTGACAGAAAAAACCAGAAATGTAGAAATTTTTGCAAATTTATTAAAAAAGAAAAACTGAAATATCACATGGTCATAAATATTCAGACCCTTTGCAGTGACACTCATATTTAACTCACATGCTATCCATTTCTTCTGATCCTCCTTGAGACGGTTCTGCTCCTTCATTGGAGTCCAGCTGTGTTTAATTAAACTGATTGGACTTGATTAGGAAAGGCACACACCTGTCTATATAGGACCTTACAGCTCACAGTGCATGTCAGAGCAAATGAGAATCATGAGGTCGAAGGAACTGCCCAAGGAGCTCAGAGACAGAACTGTGGCAAGGCACAGATCTGGCCAAGGTTACAAAAGAATTTCTGCAGCACTCAAGGTTCCTAAGAGCACAGTGGCCTCCATAATCCTCAAATGGAAAAAGTTTGGGACGACCACAACTCTTCCTAGACCTGGCCATCCAGCCAAACTGAGCAATCGTGGGAGAAGAGCCTTGGTGAGAGAGGTAAAGAAGAACCCAAAGATCACTGTGGCTGAGCTCCAGAGATGCAGTAGGGAGATGGGAGAAAGTTCCACAAAGTCAACTATCACTGCAGCCCTCCACCAGTCGGGGCTTTATGGCAGAGTGGCCCGACGGAAGCCTCTCCTCAGTGCAAGACACATGAAAGCCCGCATAGAGTTTGCCAAAAAACACATGAAGGACTCCCACACTCAGAGAAATAAGATTCTCTGGTCTGATGAGACCAAGATTGAACTTTTTGGCGTTAATTCTAAGCGGTATGTGTGGAGAAAACCAGGCACTGCTCATCACCTGCCCAATACAATCCCTACAGTGAAACATGGTGGTGAGAGCATCATGTTGTGGGGGTGTTTTTCAGCTGCAGGGACAGGACGACTGGTTGCAATTGAAGAAAAGATGAATGCGGCCAAGTACAGAGATATCCTGGAAGAAAACCTCTTCCAGAGTGCTCAGTACCTCAGACTGGGCCGAAGGTTCACCTTTCAACAGGACAATGACCCTAACCACACAGCTAAAATAACAAAGGAGTGGCTTCGGAACAACTCTGTGACCGTTCTTGACTGGCCCAGCCAGAGCCCTGACCTAAACCCAATTGAGCATCTCTGGAGAGACCTGAAAATGGCTGTCCACCAACGTTCACCATCCAACCTGACAGAACTGGAGAGGATCTGCAAGGAAGAATGGCAGAGGATCCCCAAATCCAGGTGTGAAAAACTTGTTGCATCATTCCCAAGACATGGCTGTACTAGCTCAAAAGGGTGCTTCTACTCAATACTGAGCACAGGGTCTGAATACTTATGACCATGTGATATTTCAGTTTTTCTTTTTTAATAAATTTGCAAAAATTTCTACATTTCTGGTTTTTTCTGTCAAGATGGGGTGCTGAGTGTACATTAATGAGAAATAAAATGAAGTTTTTTGATTTTGGCAAATGGCTGCAATGACACAAAGAGTGAAAAATTTAAAGGGGTCTGAATACTTTCCGTACCCACTGTACTATACAATATATGTAATGCGGTGAGTGAACTTCAAATTCAAGAAAATCTTCCTTGTGCCTAGCCAGCAAACACCTTCCATCTATACTGTTTTCAATTAAAAATCCAACTTCTTATGGCATGGCTTTAGGGTGAGACGTAACCAGTGCCAACAAATGTCAACATTCAAACTCCATGTAAAAGAAGTCACCAGTGATTGAATCCAGAGCATTCTTGTGAAGAAACAGTTCTGTTTGAGACTTGGGCAAAATACTCAATAAATAAAGGATTAGGTAATTTGAGGCTATCCCTCTTTCCTCTAGCTGTAATCATTTAATTAACAAGTACTTACAATATTATCTCCATTACTTCCCACTTTAGGCTATCTCATTACTCACTTGGTTACAACAAGCATTTTTATACAAATAGCTAACACAGACAACTTGATATTCTGTATATCCACTGCAGCAACAATTTTGTGGCCTGTTTACTGAAATCCTTTTGAATGAACTAAACATTACAACAATTTTCCAACCTCCTGTTCTAGCATGCTAAAACAGCCACACACAAACAACAGCCAGACAATAAATTTTCTGGCAAGTTTCCTTAAACTTATCATATGAACAAAAGTTTGACTTGGACAAAGAAAGACTCATATCTAACTGATCTCTCTGTATTCTGGGATTAATCCAGTTTTTTACATGGTCCCATGATTCTCACACAGACTCTGGCCAGAGATGGTCAGCCTTACAGGTATATTCATTAGCTTAGTCGAGTCAAGTCTATCATGATCCACACTTTTTAGTTTCCTGGTTTGGACTCTTATTTTAGATGGATCATGCAGGAACTGGTTTTTGATGTTTTGTTTCACTTCACCTTGACCTAATTATTTGATTTGATTCACATGTACCTTGTTTTGTTCCCGTAGTTTATATACCTTTGTTCACAGTCAGTTTTTTGCCAGGTCGTCTGACTACATCCTTGCCCAGCACTGCCCGTAGCTCCAAGAACTGCATTATTTTCATGATCAGAAATTCCAAGGTTGTTTTTGCCTCTTTTTCACATCTGGATTTCCTTCTTGGTTTTTTGTTCATGGATCACTTCATTAGCTAAGTAGCCTTCGTTTTTTGTATGTGTTTCGCTAGTTCCTCACCTTATCTTGTGATTCTTGTTTTGTCCCCATGTGTTCATGCTCATGTTTCCCTGTTATTCTGGTGTGTCCTCAAAAGCGTGTGTGACCCAAACCTTTGTTCCTTGTCCCATGTCATGTTCATGTTTCCCTGTTAGTCTGGTGTGTCCCCGAAAGCGTGTGTGACCCAGAACTTTGTGCCTTGTCCCATGTCATGTTCATGTCTCTTGTGTAGCCTGATATGTCTCCGAGTGCATGTGTGACCCAGGTTTTTGTGCCCTGTCGCTTTGTTCATGTTACTTTGTGGTCTGGTGAGTGTCCTAATGTGTGTGTGACCAAGACCTTCATGTTTGCCTTGTTCCCCTTGTTCATGTTCTCCTGTGGTCTGGTGTGTCCCCTAATGTGTGTGTGACCCAGACCTTCATGCCTTGTTTACCTTGTGTTCATGTTTGCCTTGTTCTCCTTGTTCATGTTTTCCTTTGGTCTGGTGAGTCCCCGAGAGTGTGTGACCCAGACCCTCATGCTTTGTCCCCCACTCATGTTCCATGTCCTCTGGTAGTCTGGGGTGTTCCCGGTGTGTTTGACCCTGGTCTTATCCCTTCTGTTCATCTGCCCATGTCCTCTAGTTGTTATGCTATCAGGTGGTGTCGGTGTGATGAAGGAAAGAGTGGTGAGGACCCAAATGCAGGACACAACAGGCTTTATTTACCTGGATCTTCCAGGCTCAAGTACAAAACATAAGGAATCTCTGCCGCTCGGTGGGCAGGCAGACAGGCAGGCAGGACAGGGAAACAGAAACGCTCTTCACACTTACGTCGACAAACATTAGTAATGCTCCGGCGGGGAACAAAAGAACAGCCGGTGACATATATACAGAACTCAGGACACAGGTGAACGTAATCTAACCTAATGAACACAAAGCTACCTAGAACTAATACAAACAGAACCAGAACACAGGAAACTGACCAAAATAAAAGACAAACAGGAAACAAGGCTCGGGGCCTAACACTAGTTTCCTGTTTTCTTGTTTCTGTTTTCTGGTTTGAGTTTGAATAAAGTCTTTTTGTTGAACCTGAGTACCAGGTGGGTGAATCATTGGTCCAAGTTTTTAAACCCCCACGAATCGTGACAAAATCAAGTCAGAATTTATTTCAAAAGCATGTTTTAAAAAAGCTACAGATGACCACAGTGCTGTAGGCCTACAACAAATAATAAATAAATAAAATGAGCAGTCAATAACAATAAACATCACATTGCAAGTCAAGATACGTGTAACTCAACAGGAACTGAAACCCAAGGACTGAAAAGGCTCTGTTACCTCTATTTACAAGCCCAAATCTAGGAATTGTCAAGGTTAATTGACTTGACAATCTCAGTGCTCTAGGCAGATCATAAGGGTGCAAAAGCTCTGACAAATACAATAGCACCATATCATTTAAGCATTAAAAAAAATAAATTTAAGCTCTATCCTGAAATAAACAGGAAGTTAGTGTAATAAGGCCCAAATCTGAGTAATGTGTTCATGTAATTTTTTTCCCTGTCAGCAGATGAGATGGTGAATGTTGAACGATGAAGTTATTATTGATACAGGCCAATATACAAAAAAAAAGGAATTACAAAAATCTGTATGACAGCCGACAGCCAGAATGCGGCATAAAAAGCCCGGGTTTTTCAACAACACTATGAGGGCACAGATAGGGATATTGGGAGATTAAAAAAATGCACCACTTAATCTGTAATCTTTTGTGCAAGAGCTGGGGCTTAAGGCACATTCTCATGTTTACAGTGAATATGAATGTAAGAATAATCCATACATGCACTTCATTATGTTATTCAGTGTTCAACATATTGAAAAATTTTGTTTTTCTCCTGAGCTTCTATGGTTTAATTTGCTGAAATTCCCAAATTGTAAGCTGTGAGTCAGTGTCTGCTTAGTCCAGCAATGAGGGATACAACCATTGTGTTGTTTTGTGGAAGCACTAAACTCTATATTTTAGTTCAGTTAGAAAAGACTTGTATTTGAACACAAATGACTGCTATCTTCTGTGCATGAGCTGAGGCTTAAGGCACTTCTTTATGTTGAGTGAATTTGAATGTAAACCTATGTAAGAACACTTACATGCACTTTTGATTTTTATAGCAAATATGAATGTAAGAACACTGACAGATGTAGTCATGGAGGGTTCCCTTTAGGTCCCTGGAAAATGTGGATCCCTAACCTAACCCTGCACCAGTGGACTAGCTGTTCCACTTCCCACCTCTATGCGAACCCAGCACTTTCCTGGATTAGACCAATGGCTGTGGTCTCATCCATATACTTCAGGAGCTTTATGTAAGAGTCCCATGAGGTACAGTTGTTAGTATAGAAGGAGAAGAGCAGTGGGGAGAGAACACACCCCTGGGGGGCACCAGTGCTGATGGTCCAAATCCTGGATGTGATGCTCCCCAGCCTCACCTGCTGCCTCCTGTTAGTCAGGAAACTGGTGATCCACTGACAGGTAGAGGCAGGCATTGTGAGCTGGGTGAGCTTCTGGTGGAGGATTTCAGGGATGACGGGAATTCCTGAGCTGAGGTCCGCAAACAGGATCCTTGTGTATGTCCCTGGACAGTAGAGTTGATGCAGGATGTAGTGCAGCGCCATGTTGACAGCATCATCTGCCAATCTGTTTGCCCAGTAGACAATCTGCAGGGGGTACAGCATGGGGTCTGTGATGTCCATCAGGTGGCTCAACACCAGTCTTTCAAAGGATTTCAGGACCACAGACGTCAGGGCGACAGGCTTGTAGCCATTTAATCCTGTGATGGAGGGTTTCTAGGGGACTGGGATGACAGTGGAATGTTTGAAGCAGGAGGACACTTCATACAGCTCCAGAGATTGGTTGAAGATCCATGTGAAGATGGGTCCCAACTCATCACCACAGATTTTAGGGGAGGAGGAAACATTGTCAGGACCTGGAACCTTCCTGATCTTTTGTTTCAGAAAGAGCTGTCATACATCTTCACAGATCTTTAGTGCAGGCAGAGGGACTGGGTGAGAGGGGTGGGATTTGCAGGCAGTCCATTCACATGGCTGAGAGGTGTGAATGGACTCTTTTCAAACCTGCAATAGAAGCTGTTCAGATTGTTTGCCAGTCTAAGGGTGGGAAAACTTGTTACTACTTGTTCTCGTCTTTGAAGAACGAACAAGACGAACCCTCACAGGGAATAAAACAGTTTGTAGCTTATGAAGAGAGTCTCCAACTGATGACTGCATGACTCTTCACACTGTGACATCTGTACTCAACCTTGATTTACACAGAAACAGATTCCACCTCCCTTCATTTTCCCTGAGTGATCTATGCAGTGGTCTGCTTGGAGAAGCTGAAATCCAGGCAACCGTAGAGCACCACTGGCAGCATCATTTTGTTTCCGCCAATTTCAGCAGTAAAATAGCAGTGGGAGAAACAAACAGACCAGTTCAAGGGTAAGATTAAGATTAAGAAGATTAAGAATTTACCTTATTCATCCCAAACTGGGAAATTCCACTCTGCATTTTAACCCACCCAAAGTGCACACACACAGCAGTGAACACACACACTGTGCACACACACTCGGAGCAGTGGGCAGCCATTGCTGCGGCACCCAGGGAGCAGATGGGGGTTTGGTGCCTTGCTCAAGGGTCTCACCTCAGTCGTGGTTTTGAAGGTAGAGAGAGCGCTGCCTATTTACTCCACCCCACCGACGATTCCTGCCGGTTCTGAGACTCGAACCTGATGTTTAATAATAATACTTTATTTATAAGGCACTTTAAAAACAACCACAACTGACAAAGTGCTGTACACTATAAGCAAGAACAATAAAATAAGTAAAGAAAGGCAGAAAACACAAAATAAATAAATAATGAATAAATAAATAAATAGAGAAGAAATGAGTCACATCGAGAATAGAGATGGGTTTTAAGTTGGGTTTTAAACATGGAGCATGTAGGAACCTGTCTAATGTGCAGAGAGTTTATTCCACAACCTTGGGGCAGCGACAGAGGAGGCTCTATTTTCTCTGAGCTTCCTCCTCAATTTCGGTAAGTCAAGCAGAAGGACTGTAAGGGCAGAGCAGTTCAGTAAGGTAAGGCAGGACAAGACCATTTAAAGATTTAAAAACAAATAAATTAACTTTAAGTTAAGATAAAATAAGAAAATCTTTATTTGTCCCACAATGGGGAAATTGCATCGTTGCAACAGCAAAGTACAATTACACAGCAGAGTGCTAAAAAGCAAAGATGTAAGATAAAGAAGAAATTAAAAATATTAAAAAATACTAAGTGGAACTAGAAAATTGCATTTCCTGCAGAATATGTGTGAATGCTGAAAGCTGAAAGGAGCTGCCCAACAATGGTGAAAATTCCTGAAAAAACTGAAGGCTGAAATGCAATGCAGAAGACTCCTCGAAGCTGAAATGTAAAACTGGAGCTAGAAGCTTCACTTCTTTAGCTAAGAAGTATCGAACATTACTAAAAAGTTTCGAAAACCCGAGAAGGAAGTAAAAAAAAAATTAGCTAAAAATTGCTAAAGTGTTACATGAATATACACGAAGAAAGTATAGTGAAGGAGGTTTTTAGCATGATAGAAGAAAAGGAAGAACTGTAAGAATTAAATGAGTTAAAGGAAGAAAGGGGGAAGAATGAAATAGCAAAGGAAAGTAAAATTGTAGAAAAACTGTATAGAAAGAAAGAATATGTAATCTAAAAACTGATAAACATTCCTGAAAAATAGCAAAGGTAAATTACATGCAAAGCTGAATATTTCAAGGAAAGACTGAAAAAGGGAAGAACTGAAGGAATGAAAGCAGTATGAATAAAGAATAAAGTGATGTGCATTCCTGAAAAGCCTGGAAGGGAAAGAATGTGCTAGAAAAGAGTACATATTAGCATTTCTTTGGGGTTTTATTTTGAAAGAGGGGCATGTTGCAGGAGAGTCACATGATCTTGAATTAAAATCTGAACCGTAATTCTGAATATTAATCATGGTTTAAAAAGGTGCATTAACTTCCTGCAAATAACTGTAGACTTTTATTGTGAAGATCTGATCACGTCCTCCTGGAGAAGACACCAAGCTTGACATTTAAAATGGCTTCAGTTGACCTCATGTTATTGTTTCTTGGCTTTTTTTTTGAAGGAATGCAAAACAAAAACTTTTATTTTGAAAGTGCAGCATGCAGTGGGGCATTCAGATGACCCATTAAAAGCTGAGTCTTAAGTTTGAATAGTCACTAGGGCTGCTCAATTATGGAAAAAATCGTAATCATGATTATATTGGTCATTACTGAAATCACAATTATTTTAGACGATTACTCATTGACTTAGGAAATATGTTGCATTTATTGAACAAAACAATGAATTCTCCTTGAAACAAATATAAAATACTGTATATTCAAATGTATAAATAGAATTGCTAGCATTTAACTGAAGAGTGTGTCTTTAATTGATGACTGTGTAGTGAAGGACGTTGTGGGGGTTGCTCGTTCATTCTGTTTCTTTTTCATTAGTTGGTCATATGTCAGTCTGTGTTTAAATTTTAGATGGTTAAAAAGATTTGTGGTGTTACCAAGCAGTGCTGACACCACTTCGTAGCAAATCTTGCACATATGTTTTTGATCCTCGTCTGCTTCTTCGAATCCAAACTGTTCCCAAGCAACGGAAATGCTTCTACCTCTTTTGTTGACCAAAGACTTCTGTGGCTGCTCTCTTTCTGCCATCTTCACTCGCACTGATTTTTAAAGGCCACCAGATACCACATCCACGACTTGTTTCGACGACAGTATAGGCTGAGAGAGTTTGGGATTCCAGTATTATTTTATTGGGCGAAAGTGCACATGCGAGTCCTTAAGAATGCAGGCCAAAATAACTTGAAAAAAGGAATAATCATTTTTCACATGACATAGTTTTTGTGATCATTGAGACCCGAAATCAAAATCGAAATCAACATTTGATTAATTGCACAGCCCTACTAGTCACTATACTTTGGAACAGTATTTGAGTGTTCATTATACTTTAGAAAGTTGCAGTCACTTCCTGTAAATAACTGCAGACTTTTATTGTGAAGGTGTTGTCAAGTCTTGCTTGGAGAAGACAACATGGCCCACACTGAAAATGGTCCCCATGTGTAACAGCAGTGGACATTAGGCAGCCAGTCAAGCTAATTACCACCACAGGCAGCTGTGGTCCCTGCTACTGCTGTGTGAGCTGTTGCTATGGTGACCTAAGCCCAGAGTGGTAGGGGGAGTGACAGTGACACAGCACTTTAACCCTCTGGGGTCGACGCACGCGCCGGCGCGTTTTGAAGCATCTTTTTCTGATAAGGCCGAAACAAACTTAAATTACTCCGTCAATTCTGATCGTACAGATAAAAGAAGTATATCATTCAAATCTGTAAAGGGTCTAGTTTTAGTGGTATACCATCATAATAACAACAAAACGTTGTGCTTTTTTTAAATAAAGAAAGCCGACAGGGTGCGCTCTCGGACTTTTCTGTCTCTGCCATTTCTCTTCACAGACGCGTAAATAAAACAACCAGAATGTCAGCGAATACTTGCCTCATAAAAATAAGAATTATATGGCTAGAAAGCTTGAAATGTTTTCTTTTGAGTGAAACAATTCAAGTCAAAAACAAATCATCACTTTTTATTTAATCCATATGAACGTAAGGAGAAGTCCGTTTTTTCCTGTCTCACCTCATTACAGGTAATGCGGTCCCGCCTTGTACACTGTCCACTGTTCACATGTAAATAATCTCAGGTGAACCAGGTAAATATGTGCACACCCCCGAGAAATGACACAAAATATCAAACTTCATCATAGAATTTACTCACTTTTTCTGCGCGTTTGGATGATGGCGCGTTACGCACGTGAAGCGGCGCTCCTTATATTCCACACAGAGACAAATAGTTTAGCTTGTCCTCAGAGTAAAAACACTGATTTTAACTCAAATGAGGATCGTTTGGCTCCTCATTGTGTTGTATTGTACAGCACTAATCCGTCCCATCTACATTAACTGAAAGGCTCATTATGCGCGTCTTTGTCTGGTCGTTCAGTGCGTCTTTTGTGTTCTCAGGTAAATCACATGACTATTCATCCTGAGCCACACCCTCTTGCATATGGCCTTTCTGGACAAAAAGTGTCTTAGAAAATTTAAATCAGTGTATTGTTTACTGTGAATGTGTGAACAAGATGACATTCACAGCACTCTGAAGTAAACACTTTAGCCTACAACATGCTGGTCTCCAAAGTCTTGTGAACCAATGTTCTGTTTGTGTTTTATGGTCTTATTTCAGTGAGTAAAAAATTGTAGTTTTGCACTAACCATGCATAACCACTTTTTTCTCAAAAACACAATCATGTATAAACTTGCTGCTCACATATTATTGTAGCCAATTTTGTGCTGATTACAGTGTTATTAGACTTTAGACATTAATATGTTTAAAAGACACTGAAAAAAGCACAAATGTCAGGACATGTCAAAATTTGTCCAGGCCCCAAAAACCCCCTCAGACCCCAGAGAGTTAACCTGGGCCGACGAACGTGCCATCGCGTTTTGTGGCATGTTCTCTTGATAATGCTGAAACAAACTTAAATTACTCCGTCAGTTTTGATCATACAGATAAAAGTAATATATCATTCAAATCTGTAAAGAGTCTAGTTTTAGTTGTATACCCTCATAATACCAACAAAACGCTGTGCTTTTGTTAAACAAAGAAAGCAGACAGGGTGCGCTCTCTGTCTTCCCTGTCTCTGTCATCTCTTCACAGACACGTAAATAAAACAACCAGAATTTCAGTGAATACTTGCCTCATAAAATTAAGAAATATTCTGGTTGTATTACGTGTCTGTGAAGAGAGATGACAGAGACAAAGAAGACAGACCCTGTCTGCTTTTTTTGTTTAACAAAAGCACAGCGCTTTGTTGTTATTATGAGGGTATACAACTAAAAATTGATGGAGTAATTAAAGTTTGTTTAAACGTTATCAGTAGAAGATGCCACAAAACGCACCGGCGCGTTCGGCGACCCCTGAGGGTTAACAGGGGAAGACTTGCAGGAGCCACTGGGACCAAACTGCATTACCTCTATCTTGCTATCATTAAAATGTAAGAGGAGCAGCATGTTTATACATGGTTGTGTTTTTGAGAAAACAGCATTTATACATGGTTAGTGAAGAACAAAAATTTTTAAGTCACTGAAATAAGACCATAGAACACATACGGAGCATGTGTCAGTCATGCCAGACATTTCAGTCTGAATAAATCAACCCCCCTCAGTCATAAAAATTGTCTTGTTCCTCGAAGCACAGGTCGAGGTGGAGGAGTAGCTGCAGTCTTCCACTCAAACTTATTATTAAACCTTCATCCTCAGAACAATTATAACTCATTTGAGAGCCTCACTCTGAGCCTCTCACATCCAAACTGGAAAACACAAAAAACAGTTCTATTTGTCATTGTATACCGTCCACCTGTCCCTTACTCAGAGTTTTTAACTGACTTTTCAGACTTCCTGTCTGATTTGGTGCTTAGTTCAGAAGTCATTATAGTGGGAGATTTTAACATTCATGTAGATGTTGAAAATAATAGTCTCAGCACTGCATTTAATTCGATATTAGATTCAATTTGTTTCACTCAAAATGTTAATAAACCCACCCACTGTTTCAATCACACCCTTGATCTTGTTCTGACCATGGCATTGATATTGAACATTTAATAGTTTTTCCCCAAAATCCTATTTTGTTAGATTATTCTTTAATAACTTTTGAATTTAACATAATGGATCATGCAGCATATGGAAAATTCTACTACAGCAGATGTTTATCTGACAATGCTGTTAATAAATTTAAGAAAATGATTCCATTTCTATTTATATCTATGCCATGTACCAACACAGTGGAGGGCAGCTGCCTCAATCCCACTCCCTATCAATTTGATCATATTGTTGACAGTGCTGTAGCCTCACTACGTGAAACGCTTGATACTGTGGCCCCTCTGAAAAAGAAGTTAGTGAATCAGAGGAGATAGCCCCATGGCATAATTTACATATTCATACCTTAAAGCAGGCATCACAAAGGCTGGAAAGGAAGTGGCGTTCCACAAATTTAGAAGAATTTTTTCTAGCCTGGAAAAACAGTCTATTAACATGCCAAAAGTATTTGCTCACCAATCCAAATAAACAGAATCAGGTGTTCCAATCACTTCCATGGCCACAGGTATATAAAATCAAGCACCTAGGCATGCAGACTGTTTTTACAAACATTTGTGAAAGAATGGATCGCTCTCAGGAGCTCAGTGAATTCCAGCGTGGAACTGTGATAGGATGTCACCGGTGCAACAAATCCAGTCGTGAAATTTCCTCGCTCCTAAATATTCCACAGTCAACTATCAACTGTATTATAAGAACGTGGAAGTGTTTGGGAACGACAGCAACTCAGCCACGAAGTGGTAAGCCATGTAAACTGACGGAGCGAGGTCAGAGGATGCTGAGGCGCATAGTCCGAAGAGGTCGCCAACTTTCTGCAGAGTCAATCACTACAGACCTCCAAACTTCATGTGGCCTTCAGATTAGCTCAAGAACAGTGCGCAGAGAGCTTCATGGAATGGGTTTCCATGGCTGAGCAGCTGCATCCAAGCCATACATCACCAAGTGCAATGCAAAGCGTCGGATGCAGTGGTGTAAAGCACGCTGCCACTGGACTCTAGAGCAGTGGAGATGTGTTCTCTGGAGTGACGAATCGCACTTCTCCATCTGGCAATCTGATGGACGAGTCTGGGTTTGGCGGTTGCCAGGAGAACGGTACTTGTCTGACTGCATTGTGCCAAGTGTAAAATTTGGTGGAGGGGGGATTATGGTGTGGGGTTGTTTTTCAGGAGCTGGGCTTGGCCCCTTGGTTCCAGTGAAAGTAACTCTGAATGCTTCAGCATACCAAGACATTTTGGACAATT
Source organism: Mastacembelus armatus (assembly GCF_900324485.2). NCBI lineage: Eukaryota > Metazoa > Chordata > Actinopteri > Synbranchiformes > Mastacembelidae > Mastacembelus > Mastacembelus armatus. The sequence continues at coordinate 3,681,281 of NC_046646.1, forward strand.
CCATGCTCCCAACTTTGTGGGAACAGTTTGGAACTGGCCCCTTCCTCTTCCAACCTGACTGTGCACCAGTGTACAAAGCAAGGTCCATAAAGACATGGATGACAGAGTCTGGTGTGGATGAACTTGACTGCCCTTCACAGAGTCCTGACCTCAACCCGATAGAACACCTTTGGGGATGAATTAGAGCGGAGACTGAGAAGCAGGTCTTCTTGTCCAACATCAGTGTGTGACCTCACAAATGCGCTTCTGGAAGAATGGTCAAAAATTCCCATAAACACACTCCTAAACCTTGTGGACAGCCTTCCCAGAAGAGTTGAAGCTGTTATAGCTGCAAAGGTTGGACTGACGTCGTATTGAACCCTATGGATTAGGAATGAGATGTCACTTAAGTTCATATGCAAGTCAAGGCAGGTGAGCGAATACTTTTGGCAATATAGTGCATAAAAAAGCTCTCTGTAAAGCCAGAACTGCATACTATTCATCAGTAATAGAAGAAAATAAAAACAATCCCAGATTTCTTTTCAGCACTGTAGCCAGGCTGACAAAAAGTCACAGCTCTGTTGAGCCCAGTGTTCCCTTAGCTCTCAGCAGTGATGACTTTATGAGTTTCTTTACAAATAAAATCACAACTATTAGAGATAAAATCCATCAGATGCTTCCTATACCTGCAATAAATGAATCTTTTAGTACAGTAGCTCTTGAATCATCTGAAGACCTCAGTTATGTTTAGACTGCTTCTCTCTGAATTCACATCAGTAGTTGCTTCTTGTAATCATCAACATGTCTCTTAGACCCCATCCCAACTAGACTGCTTAAAGACACCCTGCCATTAATTAACTGCTCTTTATTAGACTTAGTAAATTTATCTCTAGTATCAGGCTACGTACCACAGGCCTTTAAGACTGCAGTAATCAAACCCCTACTCAAAAAGCCTGTTTTGATCCAGGAGTCCTGGCTAATTATAGACCAATATCCAACCTACCATTTATTTGTAAAATTCTTGAAAAAACTGTTGCTAAGCAGCTATCAGACCACTTACACAAAAATGAACTATTTGAAGATTTTCAAACAGAATTTAGAGCACATCATAATACAGAAACAGCACTGTTGAAAGTTGCCAACGATCTTCCTTCTTTATTGAGCCAAGTTAGCTTCAGATAATGGACTTGTTTTTATACTTGTCTTCCTAGACCTTAGTGCTGCATTCGACACTATTGAGCACATCTCATTACAGAGACTGGAGCATGTGACTGGTATCAGAGGAACAGCATTAAAATGGCTCCAGTCCTATTTATCGGAAAGATTCCAGTTTGTTCATCTCCATGATGAACCTTCCACATGCACAAAAGTTAGCTATGGATTTCAATAAGGCTCTGTGCTAGGACCGATTCTGTTCACCCTGTACATGCTTTCCTTAAAGGCAGTGTTATTAGAAAGCACTCTATTAATTACCACTGCTATGCAGATGACACTCAGCTGCATCTATCTATGAAACATGTTAACACAAACCAGTTAACCAGACTTCAAGCATGTCTAACTGACATAAAGGCCTGAATGACCACATACAAATTCCTTCATGATCAAGCTCCTTCATACCTTAAAGACCTCATAGTACCATGTTATCCCAATTCGCTCTCAGAGTGCTGGTCTACTTGTGGTTCCCTGAGTTTCCAAAAGCAGAGCCTTTAGCTATCAACCTCCTCTCCTGTGGAACCAGCTCCCAGTCTGGGTTCAGGAGGCAGACACTCTCTGTATTTTTAAGGCTAGACTTAAAATCTTCCTCTTTGACAAAGCATATAGTTAGGGCTGGCTTCAGGTAACCCTGAACCATCCCTTAGTTATGTTGCTATAGGCCTAGATTGCTTAAGGACCATTGGTGCACTGAGCTCCCCTACCCCTCTCCTCTCCTCCCTTCCCTTCCCCTCTCGTCCTCTCCTCCCCCCTCACATGTATATTCCACCATTGAATGTCACTAACCTTGTGCTCTCTCCCTCTCTCTCTGTTCTCTCTCTGCACCTTCTGCAGGTGTCCCCGGTCCTGGCGCTGAATATCACTGATGTGCAGTTACTGGTCCCACCAACCTGCAGTGTCTATTTGTTGTTTATTGTTGCTGTTCTTTTCGCTCTCCTCTATCCATTCACCCCAACCGGTCGAGGCAGATGGCCGGCCAAACGGAGCCCGTTTAGGCTGGAGGTTTTTTCCTCTGTTAAAGGGAGTTTTTCCTCTCCACTGTCACCAAGTGCTTGCTCATAAGGGATTTGTTGGGTTTTTTGTTTTTTTAAAGTGCTTTGAGATGATTTGTATTGTGATTTGGCGCTATACAAATAAAATTGAATTGAATTGAATTGAATATTGGTTCACACAACTTTTGAGAACTGACATCTTATAACCTAGAGTGTTTGCTTCAAAATGATGTGAAAATCATCTTGTTCAATCATTCACAGAAAACAATACACTGATATAAATTTTCGAAGGCCCTTTTTTTGTAGAAAGGACATATGCAAGAAGACGTGCCTGATGATGAATAATCATGTGATTCACCTGAGAAGACAAAGACCCACATAATGAGCTGCATAATAAGCCTTTCAGTCAGGAATGTGGCTGAGAGGGAATTACTGCAATGCAATGCAGATGCAAAAGTTTGTCAACTGAGTTGCATCTTTTCTCTGAGGAGTAAGTTAACTCTTCAACATCATCCAAAATGCTTCTTCACCCACGTATCGTGCCATCATCTGAACGCGCAGAAAATGTGAGTAAATTCTATGATGAAGCTTGATGTTTTATGCCATTTCTCAGGGGACATAATTACCTGGCTCACCTCAGATCATTTTCATATGAACAGTGCGCTCAGTGCGAGGTTGGATCACATTAGCTATAATGAGATGACAGGAGAAACCATACCACATAAAAAGAGATTATTTGTTTTCGACTTGAATTGTTTCATTAAAAAGAAGACATTTTCTTGAGGCAAGTATTCGCTGAGACTCAGGTTGTTTTATTTACGGGTCTGTGAAGAGAGGTGACAGACAGAGAAGAGAGTGCACCCTGTCTGCTTTCTTTATTTTACAAAAGCACAGCGTTTTGTTGTTATTATGAGTGTATTCAAATAAAAGTACTCTTTACAGATTCGAATGATCAAAACTTACAGAGTTTGTTTCGGCGTTATCGGGAGAAAATGTCACAAAACACGCCAGCGCGTTCGTCAACCCCTGACGATTAAAATCCCCAAGAATAGGGGCATGATCATAATTAGGCATAATCCCATTCAAAAAATCAGAAAAGTCTGATAAAATCCTTGGCACACAGCATGGGGTTAGACCGACCAATCTCAAATAGGGTCAGTTCAAAACTGGAAAAAGAAGATGAGAAAGAAGACTTCTTTATAAACAGTCACCATACCTCCTTCTCTGCCGGAATTAAAATAACCCACCAGCAGAAACTAGCGTTAAAGGGAGTACTGGAATCCTCGACAGTCAGCAAAGTTTCAGTTCCACAGAGAAAATCCAGATCATGGGAGCTGAAATCTGTGATTGAAATCTGAATGTGAAGGTTTTATAGGCCAATGATCTGGCGTTTAGCAGGCCAAACCTGGTGGAAGAAGAGTTCTGTGCCTGAGCTCCAGCAACTCGGGGGACACGGAGCAACACATTCAGGTGTCCAAGATTTGCTCCATGGAGGCGGAGTAGGGGACTGGCACCGGAGCACCTCGTCCTCTGAGAAGCCGACAACTGGAACCAGGTAGCTATCAACCAGGTCTGAGAAGCACCAAGACATGGAGAGCTGTTTGGTCCAGGAAGCAGTAGAGACATCCAGCAGATGAGCCTTCAGTTGCACCAACAGACCTGCACGACACCGCCATCACTGCCTGAGTGATAACAGGTCATGGCGGAGATGAAGCAGGAGCCTGGGGACCGGAGGCACCGGATTCTGTCCTCCATAAACAAATGGAACCACCTCTCAGGCAGCCCATCGTAGATCCAAGAGTGTTTGACGATCATACACCAGTGTTACGGCCCCTGAGGTGCCGTTTAACACTTCTTCGGACACTTCGGTCATACTCTAACTGTTAGCTGGTTCGGTTGATGGTATGTGATGCGCGCCAACTGAGATGCATCAGCCAATCATTTGTTGTGTTTTTTAAGGACCGGAAGAGCCTTACTCAGCGCAGACTGGGATTTGATGTGAACAGTTCGTCACTCGCTAAGCTTTTGAAATTGTTTATGCCTTATCGTAACCTAAAAGTGTTGTTTGCAAGACCTGTTGGTCAGAGTACGCAGAACTGGTCCCTGACCCGTTCAGTGTACTTGTGTGTGCATCTATGTGTGTGTTTTGTCGTCGTAGTTTCTAACTACTAGTTGGCTGGCTTTAACTGTTGAGTGTTAGTTTGTTTTTGTTCCCGTTTATTTGTCTCACGTATTGTCGTGCTAGCTTTGTTGTTGGTTTCATTTGTAAATAGCCACTAGCACCTTTATCGTTGTTCTTTTCACTTGTTAAAATAAAATAAACACCAAAACCTTAAGCATTATGTGAGCTGTTTTCACCTCCTCTTTTCCATTTCCCCTTTCCCTTTACCTTATGTTATGTTCTGTCCAGGCGGGGATGTAACACCAGAAACGACGTGATCTTTTGGGTGCAGATAGTTAGAAATAGTAAAACAAAGAACAGAAAGAGCAGAGACAGATGGCTAGCCATACTCAGAGGCGCCATCTTGATTGGAACTAGGTTGGAATTAGGCTGTTTATTCAGACATACAGTGGATATAAAAAGTCTACACACCCCTGTTCAAATGCCAGGTTTTCATGATGTAAAAAAATTACATCAAGATAAATAATTTCACAACTTTTTCCACCGTTCATGTGACCTATAACCTGTACAATGTAATTGAAAAACAAACAGAAATCTTTTAGGAAGGTGAAATAAAAATAAACAACTGAGATAATGTGGTTGCATAAGTGTGCACACCCTTTTATAACTGGGGATGTGGCTGTGTCCAGATTTAACCAATTACATTCAAACTCATGTTAAACTGGAGTCAGCACACACCTGTCACCAATTAAAGTGCCTCTGATCAACCCCAAATAAAGTTCAGCTGTTCTGGTAGGCTTTTTCTGACATTTTTGTAGCCACGTCTTCCAGCACAAGCCATGGTCCGCAGAGAGCCTCCAAAGCATCAACGGGATCTCATTATTCAAAGATATCGGTCAGGTGAAGGCCACAAAAGAATTTCCAAGCAATTAAATATACCATGGAACACAATGACGACCGTCATCATCAAGTGGAGAAAATATGGCACAACAGTGACATTACCAAGAACAGGACGTCCGTCCAAAGTTGATGATAAGACGAGAAGAAAGCAACACCGATAGCAACACTGAAGGAGCTGCAGGAATTTCTGGGAAGTACTGGCTGTGTAGTACATGTGACAACAATCTCCCGTCTTCTTCATATGTCTGGGCTATAGGGTAGGGTGGCAAGACGGAAGCCTTATCTTACAAAGAAAAACATCCAAGCCCGGCTTAATTTTGCAAAAAGACATCTGAACTCTCCCAAACGCATGTGGGAAAATGTGTTATGGTCTGATGAAACCAAGGTTGAACTTTTTGGACATAATTCCAAAAGGTATATTTGGCGCAAAAACAGCACTGCACATCACCAAAATAACACCATACCTACAGTGAAGCATGGTGGTGGCAGCATCATGCTTTGGGGCTGTTTTTCTTCAGCTGGAACTGAGGCCTTAGTCAGGGTGGAGGGAATTATGAACAGTTCCAAATACCAGTCAGTGTTGGCACAAAACCTTCGACCTTCTGTTAGAAAGCTTAAGATGAAGAGGAACTTCATCTTTCAGCATGACAATGATCCAAAGCACACGTCTAAATCAACAAAAGAATGGCTTCACCGGAATAAGATTGAGGCTTTGGAATGGCCCAGCCAGAGTCCAGACCTGAATCCCTTCGAACATCTGTGGGGTGATCTGAAGAGGGCTGTGCACAGAAGATGCCCTCGCAATCTGTCAGATTTGGAGCGGTTTTGCAAAGAAGAGTGGGCAAATATTGCCACATCAAGATGTGCCACGCTGATAGGCTCCTACCCAAAAAGACTGAGTGCTGTAATAAAAGCCAAAGGTGCTGCAACAAAGTATTAGTTTAAGGGTGTGCATATTTATGCAACCAGGTTATTTTAGGTTTTTTATTTTATATTTTTCCCCTTTAAAGGTTTCTGTTTGTTTTTCAATTACATTGTACAGGTTATAGGTCACATTAAAGGTGGAAAAAGTTTTGAAATTATTTATCTTATCTATTTTTTTACATCATGAAAATTTGGCATTTGAACAGGGGTGTGTAGACTTTTATATCCACTATACCTACTCTAAGTCTCCTAATTAAAAACAAAGGTCTTCCACTGACGAATCCTCACCACAATTATTAATCAAGAAGTCCATCCCATTATCACTGTTATGTTAGGAAATGGGGAAAAAAGGATAAAGGCATTTGTAATTACCTGATTTAACTAATTAATTGAATGATCGGAATTGGAGTTTTCTAATTAGGGTAGTCTGATAAGCTGACAGCAAAATTAAAATATCCCCTTGAAAAGAAAGTATGGGAGAGCGCTGAGCAACATAAGTCATTGTCCAAAAGAAATAAAAACATAGTGATCCCAACAGACTGGAAGGCATTTAATATGTAGAAGGGTGAATGTCATGTGACAGAGATTAGAATGATTATGAAGACAGAATATATAAAAGGACCCAACACCAAAACAAACAGCCACAACACAGAACACCGGGAAACGACACATCTGAAGCACCACTCGCCAAAGATTGCCCCTCAAAGTGTGAAAGGGAGCATTTCTCAATCAACTAACAGGCATATCACATCCACAGTGGCCTTATTCCACCAAAACGGACTGGGAAACAACCACATGAGCACCTATGAAGTCCACCTGAAGGAGGCATTTTTAAACAGAATGAAACTTGAAATTACCAAGGAAGTTAACCAGACTTGTTTGACCTGGAAGATCTATTCATGTAAGGGATATTCTTAGAGACACAGAGGTGAAATGAAGAACAGAAAAAAAAACAGATTCCAACAGAAGTTTGACTCCACACAATACACCAAGTTTGACATAGAGCCCTGTTTCCAGTTTGGCGAGAAGCGACACTGGACACTGTGAATAAGCAAAAGGTTTATTCGCTTGGGAAGAAAAAGTTTCTACCAGCAAATGGAAAGAGGTAGACTGCAGGCCAATGGGAACAACTGGTTGGATCTATTGAAGCCCCGGTGACCACTGAGGACCATAATATCCACCAAAAAAACAACGAAGGTCAGTCTTGTGTGTGAGCCTCGATCAGGCTTTGATTCTAAGAAGCCTCCCGCCTATGTCTATATCACTTCACTGGGAAGTGATATATACTGATATCACTTCACTGGGAAGTGATATAGACTGGGATATGGACTCTTGAGATTATCTAATTTCTAACAGTGCACAGCAAAAAAGCTGAAGAATACTGACAGATGACACACAACATAGCAGTAACAAACCAAACATAACAAAGCTAACAGAGGGCATGCCGAACCCACTGGCACTATGGTGGCTCGCTAAGTTCACATATATTTTTAGGTAAGTGTAGCTTAGCAGGTTCACAGGTATTTTCAGGTGAGTGTATTGTAGCAGGTTCACAAGTCAGGTAAGTGTCGGTTTTCATAAAATAAGACACAGGTAAGAACTTTCAGTGTTCAAATGCATATCTAGTGTTGGTAAAAGTTTTGGGGGAAAGTATGGGGCAGAAAAAAACAGACAGGGAGCAGGCTGCAGACTACACTGGGTAAACAGAGTTTGCATCTAGAAAAAGCAGGAAAACAGGTTGACAACAAATAGAATTGCACTTTAGCAAAAGGTTGCCAGTGAGACTTCCGATGTAAAAAAAAAACAGCTATTCTTATTAATTCCTGTACAAAACAGACATCAAACCTAGTATTATACTGATATACAGCCTATGAGGTTAACAAATAAATGTCAACAAATAAATTACTGCTTTCTATTCATCAAATAACATCATCCATTAAATAGAAAAATAAATCTTAACCAATCTATATTTGTAACGACTACCCTCCTCTCCTCAGTCCACATGCATGCAGCAGGTAGATTGTTCCAGCAGTTTTCCAGTCTTTCTGTGGATTCAGGCTGTCACATTAGGTGTGTCTCAATTCAGAGGCTGCATCCTTTAAAAGATACATTTGAAGGCCAACTGCGTCACGCCAAGGCTGTCCCATTTTGAAAGCTCCTTCCAATGAAGCAAAGAAATGCAGCCTTCCTTCCCCAAAAAATAAAGGCTTCAACTGTTTTATCCTGTGTTGCCCAACTTATCCCAACACTCTGTCAGTGACAAAAAGCAAATGTGCCCTACACAAGTACTGAGCCCGAGTTCACTTTTATACAAGACGTTTTTACGCAAAACAGGTTTCAGCTCAATCAAATAGATAACAATACACATTTAAAAACATGGATCCTTAAGAACGTTAAGATGTGCAGAAGCATTTTATTTTCCTCCAACAGAACATTCATTCATTATCTATACCCACTTATTCCTATTTAGGGTCATGGGGATCTGCTGGAGCCTATCCCAGCTCTCTTTGGGTGAAAAGCAGGGGTACTTCTATGCACAATTTAGAATCACCAATCAACATGACATACATGTTTTTGGACTGTGGGTGGAAACCAGAGTACCTGGAGGAAACCCACACAAGCACATGGAGAACAATTTTTAAGCATAATATCTATCTAAGTATTTTGATTGCTATTGGTATGAAATAGACAGGAACTAGAACAACTCTGCAAAACCCAAAGGAGACATTGGGTTTCCCTTCTATTACTGCCACTCATCACAAAAAATTCCAGCTAAGATCCAAGAAGCAGCAAATGCGCAGATTTGCCAACATGAATTAAGTGAAGTCAACAATTCACTTATTAATTTCTTTAACCTAAAAATTTGTTACAGACTGAAAATAAAAAAAATCTCAATCTTGTATTTTTGTCAGCAGACTCATGTATTGTTATGGCATGAATTCTGCTCTTCAGGACAGACTCTGCTTAGTTGCTAAGTATTGTAGCATTATTTGTGCGTAAAGCACACAGCAACTGTCCACAGGACTTGGTTAGATATTAGGTGGAAACCAGGATGCCAGTTTGATTGTATAAATAATATTTAAATTCAGGATAATAAGAATGGTAAGGAAGACAAAAGCAGTTCATTAGAAGTCAAATGTGTAATATAAAGTCACTTTCTGTATCTGTCACAAAAATATGTGTTTGGATAGTAGTCAGGTTTCCTAGGCAACCCTGCAGTCTATCTGAGGTGATCTGCATCTTCTTTGCGACTTAATTGGTTGCATCCCACATTAACCATTCATTTCTGTGACTACAAATATGCAGTGTCACAAGGCTTATCTGCCTCCATGCTTACATAAATGGGTGGGTGGAGTGGGCCAAGGCCACAGCAATGACTCCTGTGTAGCTGTGCCTCATTGGGGAGCAATTATTCCAGCTGCATCCACTCCCTGTAGCAAAACCTCCTCCACAGTGACTAATGTGCCACTAAATCCTTCTATCTCCCAGCACACACAGGTACCAGCAATTGAGTATTATCACTGCTTACTCGTCAGGCTCTCACCTCTCTCAAGGATACGGCGTTAAAAATAATTTATGCAGGAAAGCTGTTTTTTTTTTAAAAAATACAACTCTTAGAAGTCAAAGAGGAATGGTTTCTGCGCTCTGACACATCTCAGAATTTTCTCTTGATTTTAACAAGGCTCACATGGCTGAGCACAAAAACAGATGTTTTAGCATAAATGCCTTCTTCAGTGTGAGCAGCCCATATTACACCTCTGGTATTTCCACCAACATAGTATTATCATAAAGCTTAGATATGTCAGAAAAATGATGGTTAGGTTTCCTTACTAACCTAGGCAACCTTTATTCAGCACAGTACTGAGTCAAAAGTTCACATTTTTATGCTGCAGCAGCGTCATGAATGGACACAAAAATTTGACTGCTGAAAACAACGCAATATCTGAATCAATGGAGGAACAGCACAAATTGGGTGGATAACTTCATTTAGGTTGAACACCAAGTTAAAAGAATTGTGAGAGGAGAAAGATAATTAAACATTGTGGAATGCAAGACAAGATTAAGTGCACATTCACCAATTTCACCTTCTTCATTTCACCTTCTACATTTTATTGTAAAATTAATATTAGTTAAATGTGGTAAATATGTTTGAACTTAGCAGGTTATTATTTCAAATCCCATTCAAACCAGTAACTTGCTAAAGGGCCTTTCTGTGCGGAGTTTGTATGTTCTCTCCATGCCTGTGTGGGTTCTTACTTTGATGTTACTTCCATACATCTGGTAATGAATGTAGATAAACTGACTGAGAAAGAAACATAAACATCACAATCGCAAATACTGGGATCAAATGAGAAAGATCAAACTGCATTTGGGATGAAAAATAATAAACAGCTTTGTGTTAATTCCATGCATATGCAACCGCCAGCATGATGGGAGTCTGAAAGTAGTAACATTTGGCTAAGTTCATTTAGCTGCAGTTTTGTTTGCAGTCCACTACTAGGCTGAGGTGAAGCACAGTCTGTTGCAACCAGGTCAGCATAGTATGTGGGTGTCTTATTAACCTCACAAATGTGGGAGGACTAACTTAGTTGATGGTGTGCTCTAATAAAATCCTGACATATGCACTGATTAATGCTACAACTATTTTGCAGTACACCAGATGTGCAAAATCTTGTATTATGTAACAAAATGTATAAAAACTATACAAATAATCCCAATTTATGCCTCATGCTATCATTTTTAAAAGTGGCTCTGCATAGTTCAACTCTCAAGACTTATACAGATCAGATACGAAATCAGGATGTAGAGCACTGAAGCTGGAGAAACAGAAAACCTAGTCTTCTGGCTCCCTCTACTGGAGCACTAACTCCACTCCACCCAAAAATACTGTAATTATGTATTTATTCTACATTCACATTATTCCATCTCAAATGAAATTGCATAGCAGATGAGTGGAATACACGCACTTGCAGCTTAAAACGTTTCTGAGATATTTTATATTGTGTGGCACAGTTAGGATTGCTTGACCCAAGCTTCTTTATTATTAATATTACTTGTTTCTGCAGCAATGCATTTCATTATATAGTGGCCTCCTACAGTACATCACTGAGACAATTCTGTAGCTGTTACACCTAATACACACAAGCCCAGATCCATTGTTGCTAAGTTTACATTTCTCAGTGCTTTTAGGGCTGAGGGATATGGTTGGGATAAATACCAGGGGAGTAATTTTTAGTACCCACAAACATCCCAATGTGTAAGTAATATTATATATAACATACCAGCAACCATTTAATTTGTAAAGAATAGACCTACTATAAGAGAGAGACAGGGTGTAACTGAGAATAGCCTACTATTCCTATGATACACTAGTGTCACTAGAGGTTTCACAGACATAAATAAATGATTAATATGAGACTACAGGTGAATATACATACATTACGTGTAAATTAAATGTAAATGTTGCTCCCATCCAATTTCATCACTATATATTGTAAAATCGGACAGAAAATATTGATATTCCATCCATCATCTATACCCACTTATTGCTATTTAGGGTCACGGAGACCTGCTGGAACCTATCCCAGCTCTCTTCAGGTGAAAGGCAGGCGTACACCCTGGACAGGTCACCAGTCCATCACAGGGCCACACATAGACAAACAACCTCACACACTCACACTCACTCCTATGGGCAATTTAGAGTCACCAATCAACCTGACATGCATGTTTTTGGACTGTGGGAGGAAACCAGAGTACATACATAGAGTACCCAGAAAAAATCCACGCAAGCACGGGGAGAACATGCAAAGAGAGAACCTTCTTGCTGTGAGGCAACAGTGTTAACCGCTCCATCCACGATGCTGCCCCAAATATTGAAACTGTCTGCCCAAAATTATTGTGAGTATTTGTGTAGGATTACATTTTTTTCTTGAGCATTTTAAAGAAAAGGATTTCTAAATGTATCTGCAAGGCTTGATGCTGTTTTGAAATTCGTATCCATCACTTATCCATGTGGCTTCAGTCAGAAGAAGCCACTTGGATAACACTTTGATTCAACAAGAGGTCCAGTTGCCATGACTGTAGACAACTTTAACTGATGACTGAGAATCTTCACAGACATACAGTGGGTACGGAAAGTATTCAGACCCCTTTAAATTTTTCACTCTTTGTGTCATTGCAGCCATTTGCCAAAATCAAAAAAGTTCATTTTATTTCTCATTAATGTACACTCAGCACCCCATCTTAACAGAAAAAAACAGAAATGTAGAAATTTTTGCAAATTTATTAAAAAAGAAAAACTGAAATATCACATGGTCATAAATATTGAGACCCTTTGCAGTGACACTCATATTTAACTCACATGCTGTCCATTTCTTCTGATTCTCCTTGAGATGGTTCTGCTCCTTCATTGGAGTCCAGCTGTGTTTAATTAAACTGATTGGACTTGATTAGGAAAGGCACACACCTGTCTATATAAGACCTTACAGCTCACAGTGCATGTCAAAGCAAATGAGAATCATGAGGTCGAAGGAACTGCCCAAGGAGCTCAGAGACAGAATTGTGGAAAGGCACAGATCTGGCCAAGGTTACAAAAGAATTTATGCAGCACTGAAGATTCCTAAGAGCACAGTGGCCTCCATAATCCTCAAATGCAAAATGTTTGGGACGACCAGAACTCTTCCTAGACCTGGCCGTCCAGCCAAACTGAGCAATCGTGGGAGAAGAGCCTTGGTGAGAGAGGTAAAGAAGAACCCAAAGATCACTGTGGCTGAGCTCCAGAGATGCAGTAGGGAGATGGGAGAAATTTCCACAAAGTCAACTATCACTACAGCCCTCCACCAGTCGGGGCTTTATGGCAGAGGGGCCCGACGGAAGCCTCTCCTCAGTGCAAGACACATGAAAGCCTGCATAGAGTTTGCCAAAAGACACATGAAGGACTCCCAGACTATGAGAAATAAGATTCTCTGGTCTGATGAGACCAAGATTGAACTTTTTGGCGTTAATTCTAAGCGGTATGTGTGGAGAAAACCAGGCACTGCTCATCACCTGTCCAATTCAATCCCTACAGTGAAACATGGTGGTGGGAGCATCATGTTATGGGGGTGTTTTTCAGCTGCAGGGACAGGACGACTGGTTGCAATTGAAGGAAAGATGAATGCGGCCAAGTACAGAGATATCCTGGAAGAAAACCTCTTCCAGAGTGCTCAGGACCTCAGACTGGGCCGAAGGTTCACTTTTCAACAGGACAATGACCCTAAGCACACAGCTAAAATAACAAAGGAGTGGCTTCGGAACAACTCTGTGACCGTTCTTGACTGGCCCAGCCAGAGCCCTGACCTAAACCCAATTGAGCATCTCTGGAGAGACCTGAAAATGGCTGTCCACCAACGTTCACCATCCAACCTGACAGAATTGGAGAGGATCTGCAAGGAAGAATGGCAGAGGATCCCCAAATCCAGATGTGAAAAACTTGTTGCATCATTCCCAAGAAGACTCATGGCTGCACTAGCTCAAAAGGGTGCTTCTACTCAATACTGAGCACAGGGTCTGAATACTTATGACCAGGTGATATTTCAGTTTTTCTTTTTTAATAAATTTGCAAAAATTTCTACATTTCTGGTTTTTTCTGTCAAGATGGGGTGCTGAGTGTACATTAATGAGAAATAAAATGAACTTTTTTGATTTTGGCAAATGCCTGCAATGACACAAAGAGTGAAAAATTTAAACGGGTCTGAATACTTTCCGTACCCACTGTATTTCAGCACCTTCAGTCCATTTAACTCACATGTTTATTGAAGAACTGCCAAAACACAGAATATAATACAAGCACAAAATTTCTCTGTTAAAACAGTTTTTCACTTTTTGATAAATCAGGAAAACTCCTTGCACTCTCATGTTGCCACCTTACTATAATTAGTGCAAAAACACTGCTTACGCAGATCACAGTTCATGAATACCAAATGGATCACAGTAGGTTACCTTTAAATTCAAGCTTTCTGATTGGCTGCAACTAGGTGAGTGCATCACACTTGCATGCAAAGGCATAACAGTTCCGACATGGAGTACAAAGTAAACGATAAAAGCTAGGGCTGTCAGGGCACGCATCTGTCTGCTGCTGGGGATGAGTGTGCAGTGGCCTCCTGCTCTTGCTGTGTGTAACATTCAGCAACAAACTCACAGACACACACACTCACACCCACACACACTCATATACTCATATATTCACATACTCACAGGTAGACGTTTTATGGTAGTTGTCACCTCTGTATCATTGCTGACACTGTAAATTGTATTATTAAGTGTTACTATTATAATCAATATTATTGTTGTTAGGGCAGTATAGTGGCCTAGTGGTTAGCACTGTTGCCTCACAGCAAGAAAGTCCTGGGTTCACAATCTGTCAGTCTGTGTGGAGTTTGCATGTTCTCCCTGTGCTTGTGTGGGTTTTCTCCAGGTACTCTGGTTTCCTCCCACAGTCCAAAAACATGTATGTCAGGTTGATTGGTGACTCTAAATTGCCCATAGGAGTGAGTGTGAGTGTGTGAGGTTGTTGTCTTTGTGTGTCTATATGGGGCCTAAAACACTATTGGATTATACCCCCGGGGTGCCCAAGAGGGGGGGGTGTGAGCACCCCAATGGGACAGATAGACAAGTAACGACCCATGCTAATGGAATTACGACGACGAGTGCAGTCTGTATATGTGGCAAAGTCTGCAAGAACCAGCATGGCCTGAAGATCCACCAGGCCAAAATGAAATGTGCATAAGGTCAGGCACAGGTCAAGTACTTGATGAGACGCAGGAGGAGCCCGGCCGGGAGTCACCCCACAGTGCCAAGACCCTCCATGCTCCACAAGCTCCACCCTATGTCAGGCAGTCAGAACATCGCCGGGTCACGTGGCCTGCTGCCAACAAGGAAAGAGATTGGCTCCAGTTCAATTAAGACCTGGACCAAGTCCTCGAAGTTACTGCAAGGGGAGATGCAGACCAGAAGTTACAGTCGATGTCTGCAATGATTATCAGCATTGGTGCTGAAAGGTTTGGTATAAAGGAACAACAGCCAACCTGAGGTCTAGGGGAGCTAAATAGACGGGAGGTGAAGATCAGCCAGCTTCAGCAAGAGTGCTAGGACGGCAGTTTAAGCAGGCAAGGGAGGCCGGGGTGGCAGTGCTCCGGTACATCCTGAGGAAAAAACTCACCACTCTCCATCGAGCCAAGTGGCATAGGAGGAGGGGTAGGAAATGAGCGGCCTTCATCTCGAATCCCTTTGGCTTTACCAAGAAAAGAAGTGGCCACCTTGCCTGCACCGAAGATGAGGTGAATAAGTACCTCAGTGTCACCAACAGTGACAGTGCAAGAGAGGAAGATCTTGGGCCATGTAGGACCTTGATAACTCCTCGAGAACCCACCTCGGCATTTAACACCAAGAAGCCAACTTTGAAAGAAGTTGAGGAGGTTGTGAAAGCCGCTAGAACTTGCTCAGCACCAGGCCCCAGCGGAGTACCATATGTTGTCTACAAGAGATGCCCCAGACTCTTGAAGCGACTATTGTCGGTCCTCAGAGTCATCTGGAAAAGGGGGAAGGTGGCACAACAGTGGAGACATGCAGAGGGTGTCTGGATTCCAAAGGAGGAGAGCTCAAGCACCATCGAGCAGTTTAGGATCATCTCACTCCTCAGTGTCGAGGGCAAGATATTTTTTAGTATCATTTCCCGGCGCATGACGGAGTTCCTCCTGAAGAACACCTTCATCGACACCTCCATGCAGAAGGGGGGAGTTCCAAAGGTTCCAGGAGGTATCAAGCATACCGGGGTCATCACCCAGCTGATCTGGGAGGCACGTGAAGGCAAAGGAAACCTGGCAGTCCTTTGGCTGGATCTCGCCAATGACTACGGGTCCAAGCCACACAAGTTGGTGGAAACCTCGCTTGATCGGTACCACATTCCAGGCAAGATCAAGGACCTCATACTGGACTATTACAGCTGCTTCAGTTTAAGAGCCACTTCCGGAACAGGAACATCCACTTTCCATCAGCTTGAGAAGGGCATTATCACTGGATGCACTATTTCTGTGATATTGTTTGCCTTGGCCATGAATATGCTGGTGAAGTCAGCAGAGGTGGAGTGTAGAGGCCCACTCACCAACCAGCATTTATGGATGATCTGACAGTGACTACAACATCAGTCCCGGGCTGTAGATGGATCCTGCAAGGCCTGGAGCCTCTCATTAACTGGGTCCGGATGAACTTCAAGCCAGCCAAGTCCAGGTCCCTGGTTGTGAAGAAGGGGAAGGTGACAGACCAGTTTCGTTTCTCACTAGGAGAGAGGTAACCCTGAACCATCCCATAGTTATGATGCTATAGGCCTAGACTTTCCCGAGGATTCTCCATTGGTGCACTGAGCTCCCCTACCAAAACCCTATCCTCTTTTCTCTCTCCTCTATCCACTCACCCCAACCGGTCGAGGCAGATGGCTGCCCAGACTGAGCCCAGTTCTGATGGAGGTTTCTTCCGTTAAAGGGAGTTTCTCTCAGTTTCTCTTTCTCAGTGGAGTCCTCTCCACTGTCGTCAAGTGCTTGCTCATAAGGCAGTGGTTCTCAAACTTTTTCTGTCAGATCCCCCTTTGAAGAAAGAAACATTTCCGGGCCCCCCAACACCAGAAAAATTGCAATAGGTCAAATCTAAATTTCATTGAAATAAACATCATTATGATTGTTCTTTTCACTTTTTCGTGAATAATTTGTTATGCAAATTAAAAAATATAAAATTTTTTGCCTAAACAATACAAAAAAAAAAACCTCAACAAGATTGCTCCCTGAGACAATACTTTTACAACTAAAAATATGAACAGTGCAATTATCTTCTTATAAAAACAAAGTATAATAGTTTCAGAAACAAAACGATTAGCAAATAAAGATGAATATTTTAACAGTACTAGAAAAGAAAATAGCCTGTTATACATTACACATATTTTTAGAACAAAGTATACAAACTGTGCAAAAACGTGCAAATATGAAAATATAATAAACATTACTGGCTGGCCTTAAACATTACTGTACTTTTAAGGCTAGACTTAAAACCTTCCTCTTTGACAAAGCATATAGTTAGGGCTGGCTTCAGGCAACCCTGAACCATCCCTTAGTTATGCTGCTATAGGCCTAGACTGCCCGAGGACCATTGGTGCACTGAGCTCCCCTACCCTAACCCCCCCCCCCCCTTCCTCTCCCCTCTCTTCCTCTCCTCCCACCTCATGCATATTCCACCATTGAATGTCACTAACCTTGTGCTCTCTCTCTCCCCTAGTTTATGCTCTCTCCCTCTCTCTCTGTACCTTCTGCCGGTGTCCCTGGTCTTGGAGCTGTATATCGCTGATGTGCAGTTACTGGCCCCTCCAACCTGCAGTGTCTATTTGTTGTTTATTGTTGCTGTTCTTTTCTCTCTTCTCTATCCACTCACCCCAACCGGTCGAGGCAGATGGCCGCCCAAACTGAGCCCGGTTCTGCTGGAGGTTTTTTCTTCCCTTAAAGGGAGTTTTTCCTCTCCACTGTCGCCAAGTGCTTGCTCATAAGGGAATTGTTGGGTTTTTAGTTTTAGTTTTTGTAAAGTGCCTTGAGATGATTTGTATTGTGATTTGGCGCTATACAAATAAAATTGAATTGAATTGAATAATAATGGAGGGTCACGTGACTGTATGTGGGTATTAGCGTTTGCAGTGAGGCTCTTACTGACGTGACAGGGTATAAGGTCTCTCAGTGTGTCTTTAATTTATTCTTACTGTCCGCTGCCAGAGTTTTGAGACACAACACATAGAGTGGTCTTCATCTCCCACCACTGCTGTGAATCCAGGACTAAGTTACGCATCGTCATATTTTTTCGTCTTGGATTTTGGTGGCGAATCATTGCATGTTTATCTTTTCGCCCCAGTAAGATTCCTGTCCATTGTCCAAACCTACACATCTAGTCAGTGAGAAGCAGAGACTAGTGAGAAATCATCATAGCAGTGGATTTGTTGTTGTACATCCTTAAAATGGGTTCAGGGCACTCAGACCCAAAACAATATTATATTTTTTTACATGAATGGGGAAAAAAACAACCAGGAGCTCTTTCCCTTGAGCATCCTGGAGAGAGTATAGAGCTGGTCCAGCGTTCCACAACCAGGACAAAACCCACATTGTTCCACCTGAATCTGAGGTTCAACTATCGGCCAAATTCTCCTCTCCAGTACCCTGGAGAATTCGTACACCCTGGAGTACCCCTAAAGTTTCCCAGGAAGGCCAAGGAGTGTTATCTCTCTGTGGTTGGAACACACCCTCAGGTGCTCCTTCTTGAGAAGAGGGAACACCACCCCGGTCTGCCAGTCCTGATGTACTGTCCCCAATTGTTGCAAAGTCGTGTCAGCCAAGACAGCCCAACAACATTCAGAGACTTAAGGTACTCAGAGCAGATCTCTTCCACCCTCTGTGCCTTGCTGAGGAGCCTCCGAACCACCTCAGTGGCTTCAGCTTGGCAGATAAATGGATCAGCCTCTGAGACCTCAGTCTCTGCTTCCTCTATCGAAGGTGTGTCGGTGGGATTGAGGTGATCCTTCCACTGCCTCACAATTTCCCCAGTGAAGGTCAAGAGCTCCCCACCTGCACTGTGAACAGTGTTGGAGAGCACTAATTCCCCCTCCTGAAAAGCCGATCAGTTTGCCAGAATTTCCTCACGGCTGACCGATAGTCCTCCCGTATGGCCTTACCAAATTCCTGCTAGACCAGAGTTTCTGCCTCCACCACTGCACAGGCCACTGCACACTTGGCTTGCAGGTCTCAGCTGCCTCAAGAGTCCCACAATCCAACCAGGCTTGATAGGACTCCTTCGGCTTGACAGCGTCCCATACCTCTGGTGTCAGATCGGGGGATTTGCCGCCACAACAGGCACCAGATACCGTACGACCACAGCTTCGAGCGGCCACGTTGACAATGGAAGTGAAAAACATGGTCCACTCTGACTCAATGTTCCCACCCTCCCTCAGGATCTGGTCAAAGCTCTCACGGAGGTGGGAGATGAAGAACTCTGACAGAGGGTTCAGCCATTTGTTCCCAGTTCATTTAGGTGTGTTGAGTCTGTCTAGCTTCCTCCTCTGCCAGCAGACCCAACTCACCACCAGGTGATGATCAGTTGACAGCTTAGCTCCTCTCTCCCCGAGTGTCCAAGACATGGGAGAAGGTTAGATGACACAACTGGTCATTGACCTCCAGCCATGTGCACTGAGGGACACCCCTATGCTCGAACATGGTGTTTGTTATGGACAAGCTTTGACTAGGACAGAAGTCCCACAACAGAACACCTCTCAGATTCAGATCAGGGAGGCCTCCTTACAAGTTACAGAGTCCTATCAATCACGTCCCTACAGCTTTTACTGTCATTGCCCACGTGAGCGATAAAGTCCCCTGGCAGAATGACAGAAGCATCTTCTAGCACCCTTCCTAGGGAATCCAAGAAGGCTGGATACTCTGTACTGCTGCTCGGCCCATACGCCAAATCAACAGTAAAAGACCTATCCTCGATCTGAAGGCGCCGCCTCTCACCGCCTCTCACCACAGGCAACTCCAGAGTAGAAGAGGTTCCAGCCCCTCTCTAGGAGTTGGGTTCCAGAGCCCAAGCTGTGCGTGGATATGAGCTCAACTGTCTCTAATTATGTACAACTCAACCTCCCACACAAGCTCAAGCTCCTTCCCCCCAACGAGGTGACATTCCATATCCCTAGAGCCAGTTTTAGTATCCAAGGATCAGGTCACCGAGCCTCGACAGGGTCCAGAGAAGGACGACCCCATGGGGAGAGACCCAGCCACCAGGCGCGTGCCTGTGAGCCCCAACCAGGCCAGGCCTGGCTCCAGGGTGGGGCCCTGGTTCTGCCATGCCAGGTAACATCACATTCACTGATGTATCCTTGCCCATAGGAGGCTTTTTAACTGTTCTTAGTCTGACCCGTTTACATTATGTCTGCTACTAAATTATATGTTGTATATATCAGTTTTGTCTGAGGGTTTTTTGCCCATAACAAAAGTTTTTGTTTAGAGAACGGTACTTTTTTATGAATAAGAGCAGCTGTTGTTGTTACTGAGTTTGGCACATTTGATAAAGGATGCTGTTACTTGCACATTTTGAAAAGCAAAGATGCACATGTGATTGTGAAGCAGTTTGCCACTTTAATAAAGACATAGTAAAAAATAATTAATTGATTCTCATCACTGATTCCTGCAGATGTTTTAAAAGTAGCAAGTATTTCATTTGGATAAAATATGTATAGAGACATTTGATTAAAAAATGACAAAAAATTAACCCTAACCTGTTTTCATATCATGGGCCGAATCAAAACTGAATTGAATTGTGGAATGGCTAAAGATTCCTACCCTGAAAAAAGAAATCAAGTACTAACTTCTCTCAGTTGTGCTGATCAGTTAGTTATCAGTCATGTCCTAAAGCCTAGGTCACTAACAGGCAGATCGCGGTCCTGGTGCGGACCCAAAAGCTGCCCCATACGGACACGGACCTACAGCCAAAAGAGAAGGTTATTATTTAAAACCTAACGGGGCGCTTTTATTTCCACCGGCTTTTGTAGACTTTACAGTAGGGAAAAAATCCAAAAATCCAAGCTTGATATTTGAGATGGCAGCTGTTAAGACTTTCCAAGGTGTTGCTGCACAGGAGATGACATCAAGATGTGAGCAGGAAACTAAAGCCCTTGACCTGGGATTCTGCAGACTAAAATGGTTGCCAGCACTGGATAGCATGAAAGTTAACCTCAAGGTTCAAGCTCTTGCACTGCAAGAGGAAAGAAGAGAGAGAGAGCAACCACATCAACATGTGGGGAACGGGATGGCTCAGCCAGTGCAGACAGAATATTTGCAGGATGCCAGTGTTTTTACTGGACAATTTGCTCAGTTCACATTCAGATGAATGAATCATGAATGACCATGAAGCTAGTCACATCCAAGATCCTGATACTTACAGTGAAGCAGTACTTCGGTTAGCATGCTATCTCAAAGGATGAAAATTCATTGAAATGGTGGAAAGAAAATGAAGCAAGTCTCCCCACATTGGCCATGCTAGCAAAGTCTTAATTGTCAGTGCCTGCAACATCAAACTCATCTGAAAGCCTTTTCTCACTTGCCATCAACATGACTAAAAAAAAGTGAAAACCTGACTTCAGACCATGTAGACATGCTTACATTCCTCCATTGCAATGGTATTTGAGCTATTGCTGCCGTACAATACTGACAATGATGATATGCAGACATTTTGTCAGATTATTTGCCTTTTGTTTTGAACTGTTCCTTAAGCTAAGAGAAGTGAAGAAGAAACAGAAGAAGATTGACAAAAAAATAATCTATCTGCAGCCATACATCAAGAAACTACAAAGCAGCCTATCAACATACAATATCTACTGACTTATTGATGCAAGAACCTTGCAAGAACCCCCTCAGAATCTTTCCAACATCAGAGAATGATTTTGTTTCCACTGCCAAGTGTTAACTGTCACTGTTCTTGCTCTATAAACCTTCCCTATAGTACCTGGATGTTACTGTATGAAAAGGTGGAATATTCATTAAAAAAAAAAAATTATATTAAAAATATAATCAAACAATCAAACAGATTCCTTGAAAAACTATACATATGTAGTTCAGTAGCAGGAATACTTTAGGAAATGCAGGGCTGGATAATTGTCCTCATGAAGTCTGTGATTACTGCTTGTAGATCATGTGTTACTTTGCTTAATAGTCAAAGTTTTCACAAGACTCCACAAGAACAGTCAGCCAACCCTCTTTCATAAAATGTTCCTGTGCAACTACACTGCAAACATTTTGTAAGGAACGTATTTGATTATATTTTGATATAATGTACTTTTTGAATCAGTGACGTTCTACGTTCTTCTTCTTGCAACAGTAAAGGCCTATACATACTCAGCGAGAACAGAGAAATTGGTTCTCTCTCCTAGGACTGCATGAAAAGAATGACACAATTATTTTTCTCACAACCCTGCTCTGGGAGTTCTCGCAGCTTGTTCTTGACACATCATCTGGGCAGAATTTTATTCTCACATTTTATTGTGTGATTGGTCATAAATTTGAAGTGGGTGTGGTTAATGCGTAAAGCGGAAAATCCTGCTTTTTCAACGGACAGTTTTGAGGAACAGCCGCTGGCGTGAAAATCTTTATAACACATCTTGTAAGGCATATTAAGACACAAATGGCTAATAATTTGTGGAAAGAGGTAGCCTGAATGTTGTGTACGGAGGAGAGCATCTGTCATAAAAAGATGGAGATATCCAATATCTTATCCTATGTATTGTAGTTTCTGTTAGATTCTCAAAATGCTTAGCATGTGTGACGTGCAGCAGTGGGAGGGACTTCCCAGGATTTCTGCACTTGAGTTTCTCATGGAGTATGAAATGTCCTGGCAAGAACTAAGTGAAAGTTCTTGTTTTTGCCACCTCGTCTGTTCTTGCGGAGTATGTATCAAGGCTTAACACTCAGATACTGTAGGGAAGATTAGTAGTGGTGAACAGTGCTGCGCTTTCATACAGGAGAGGTGAGTTTGCTCTCACTTTAAGCTGCACTGGTTGAGATGGGAATTTCTTTTAACGCTGTGATGTTTCTTCTTTCGGCTTCTCCCATTCGGGGTCACCACAGCGGATCAATTTGTCCACATGATCAATCTGGCACAAGTTTTATGCTGGATGCCCTTTCTGACACAACCTCAGTAGCTGAAGAAGTACTAACCAGGCATGGCCCTGCTTAGCTTCTGAGATCAGACGCTATCAGGCACTGGCACTCAGGTGTGGCCACTAACGTTTGCTGTGATGTTCTGCACATCTGAAGTAAATAAATCTGAAGTAAATAAAATTTAAGCTATAGTCAGAAAACTGACTGGTGCTGGAGGATCAGGTATTTTGGCAGAAAAAAAATATGTTGGCTGGAAAAATATCAACATATTGGCACTTGCACTTTGTACATGTACTGTATACACAGCAAAATCGAGTTTATTTAACACTGGTGATTTTGCTGTGTAGGCATGTAATTTTTAAGAGACTGTATTGACTCTGGGCATGCACATTATCCTGAGAACCAACTTTCAAAATATTGCAGTCCCAGACTTACAGTCCCAGACATTTTGAAAGTCTTCTGATCTACCAAGACTCAAGGTTTCATTGACATCTAAATGCAGTTGTCAAAAGGTGTTAACACATTTTCAGGTGGAAAACTATCGCTAAATGTCAACCAGTCAAAATGAACACGAGCTGTAAGTGTGGTTCTAGAGTGCATTTCTGTGAGTGTACTATGTTATCACAATAGAATCTGTTTATAGATTCACCACTAGAGGTTTATGTCATAATAATAAGTTTTATTAGCATTATTATAGTGTTATTCATTGTTTTTATGCATCACTAAGAATTTACTTTGTCCATGAAAAAAAGTCTGGAAAGTTGATCGTTTTTCTTCTCTGGGACTGTCTAACTATATCTGCTACCATAGGAATGCTTGTAAATATAGAAATATGCATCTTCATGTTTGGCACCAGATTTGTCCCCGTTCCCATAAGTACAGGAGCCGATGCAAAGTTTTAACTATTATTTTATGGAGTAGTTGTGCAATTGTTATATATATTCTTCAAGTACTGGACAAATTAAAATTCTACCTGATAATGGTTAGATCAGTTGCAGAAACAACTGCAATGAATTTGCCATTCGTTCAATTGTCTTATACAATTTTGTGTTATGAATAAAAATGCGTCAGTTAAGCTTTGTAAATGAAAAATGGGATCAACATACAGCATACATGAGATTAAAAAAAATAAAGTATATGATAGGAAAATATTAGCACATACTGATGTTTCCATTTTGACAGCACCGTTTAATAGATCAAAGGAAGGATTTAACTACCTGGAAGCAGATCACTTATTCCCTCAACAATGGAGAGGAATGACTGAGAAGTACTGGGGATAAGATTAATTCAGACAAAGATCCCCTCTGCAGTGTGGGCTTTAGCTGCAATGCCCACACCACTGGCCAGATTACATAGCACCTAATACTTTGTTAAGAGTATTAAATATATTTCAGGAGGCACTTATTCCATCCCAGTTGAAACTGTGTTTGACTACATGCCATAAACCTACTTTTCCTCTTCGTTGCTAAAGGAAGTGGCAAAATGTTGTGGGTCCACAACTCTGCCAGCATACTAATAAAGCTTTGTGATGATTAATGCAATTATGCCAATGTATAAATATATTAAAAAGCTCAAACATTCAGAGGTGCCACTGATTTTGGTCACTGCAACTTATATAACAATAAAAACTACTGGCCTCTGATAAATAATAGTTAAGTTAATAGTTAAGTATGACTCAGTGACTCACTGTATTGGTTGAAGATGAAAAATAAATATTCCCTTTTTTATAGTGGATTGTGTTTAATGGAGGCATTTCTCATACACACTATTGTCAGTACAAGCTATGCCTATGTTCTAATGAACATCTAATATTATGTCATTTGTCCACACAGCCATTATTTATCAGAAAATATATATTTTTACAATTATTCTTTGGATTGCCACCCTGAATTGAATTAGGTTAGAAAAAACATCAACGGAATTTAATGTTATAACCAAATTGACTTTCTCTTACAATAACCTGGCTGCAACAGAAAGAATACATCAGTGTAAATTAATTAACTGTGTTAAGCCCCGAGCCTGGGTTTCCTGTTTTGTCCGTTATTTTGGTTAACTTCCTGTTTCTGTTCCGTGTCGTTTTCCAGGTGCCTTGATGTTCAGTTGTCATTAGTTAGATTATGTTCACCTGTGTCTTCAGTTCTGTATATATGTCCCTGGTTTTCCTTTCCCCGCCGGAACATTACTAGTGATCCTCAGTCACGTTACCCCTGCTGCATTTCTGGTTACCTGTCTGTCTGCCTATCTGTCTGCCTGCCTGCCCGCTGAGTAGCGGCGAAATAAAGCCTGGTTGTCCAGCATTTGGGTCCTCACCTGTGTTTCCCTTCACTAGCGCCACGAGGGCGCAACAGAATGTTCCGGCCACATACGGACCCAGCGGACACCGAGGAGAGCTGGAGTGTAGGGCTCCTCCGGCTGTTTATCGGTCGTCTGAAGACTACAGTGCGCCAGTCCTGTGGAGCGAACAGCAGGAACGGGTGCTGCGAGGCACCCTCCGCGAAGCGCCTAGCGAGAGGGGGCAGAAGGTATGCAAACTTTTTTCGGCTATTCACACCACGCTGGAGACAGGACGCAATCTGTCGGTCCCCTTCTCCGTAGCCAGGCGGCTTTGCCTGAGCCAGCTCCAGCCACTGTTCCCTGACCTCCCAGCCGGTACGCCAGATCCCCGGTCCCCGGCGTCCCAGCCGCCAGATCCCCGGTCCCCGGCGTCCCAGCCGCCAGATCCCCGGTCCCCGGCGTCCCAGCCGCCACAACCCCTCCGGATTACCTCCGTGCTCCTCCACACCACCTCGCCGATCATCTTGCCCGCCTCACCGGCCCCGCAGTCGCTTACGCCGGCGGAGGCGCGTGCCATCTGGCAGGAGTTGAAGGCGAAGCCCCTGGCTCCCTGGAGTTTGGCTCCCCGGAGTTTGGCTCCCCGTGCTGCTGATCAACCCGAGCAGCCGTCTCCCGAGCAGTCCGCGCAGCAGCCACAGATAGATCCGCCGGACCAGCAATCTCGACGACGGCCTTCTTGCGGCGACGGCGGAACTGCAACACGCCGTCGATGACGTCCCCGCTGAGGCATCTTCCCAGCCTGGTCCCGTGAGCTCCGGTGTGACGACGTCACCGTCCCCGCTGCAGCTCGGACCCGGTTGCCCGACCTCCAGCGTGCCGACACGGCCGATAACGCTGGAGCCTAGCCCTGCCTGCCCGACCTCCAGTGTGCCGACAACACTGGAGCCCTGCCCAGCCAAGTCTCCCAAGCCTCAGCGAGCCGACGACGACGTCCCCGCGAAGCTCCTTGTCCAGCCTGTCCCGGTCCGGCCGGTTCCCGTCCAAGCGTCAGCTCCAGTCCTGCCAGTTCCAGCACCGCGGCGTCACGATGTTGGCGCCCGCGTCGAGCCGCGGCAGCCGCAGCCCACGTCCCCTGAGACGCAGCAGCCGCTGCACACGTCCCCTGAGCCGCAGCAGCCGCTGCCCACGTCCCCTGAGCCGCAGCAGCCGCTGCCTGTCCCAGTCCCTCGGCGCCGCAACCAAGCTGCATGCGTCGATGCCCAGCCCGCTCCTTTCCGGCCAGGCGCCCACTCAGTCCCTCGGTCCCCTAGTTCCCGGGTCCCTCAATCCCTGGTATCCTCCGTCCCTCAGTCACCGGCTCCCCAGAGGGAGCAGCCACCAGAGTTGGAGCCTGAGGGGGTGCCGGTATCCGTCCTGCCTGTTCTCGTCCCTCGGCGTGGTGTGGAAGGCACCCGCGCCGAGGCCCTGTCGTCTTCTCCAGCCCAGTCTTCTCCAGCCCAGTCTTCTCCAGCCCAGTCTTCGCGCCGGCCAGGACCTTCCCGGCCGCCTCAGCAGCCAGAGCCAGAGCCAGAGCCAGAGCCAGAGCCTCCCGAGGATCCTGAGGATCCTGAGCTGCCGCAGCAGCTTCCCGAGTGTCCCGAGGATCCTGAGCTGCCGCAGCAGCTTCCCGAGTGTCCCGAGGATCCTGAGCTGCCGCAGCAGTGTCCCGAGTGTCCCGAGCTGCCGCAGCAGCTTCCAGAGTATCCCGTGCCGCAGCTGCCTGATGTCCCTGCGCCGCCGCCGCAGCTACCTGATGTCCCCGAGCCACAGCGGCCGTCAGCAGAGTTCACTGACCAGCCGCCGCCGACGCGGCAGCTGGCCGAGTTCCCTGTGCCGCAGTGGCAGCCAGCTGAAGTCCCTGAGCCGCAGCGGCCGCCAGCCGAGTTCCCTGAGCCAGCCGAGTTCCCGGAGCCGCAGCGGCCGCCAGCCGAATCCCCTGACCAGCCACCGCCAACGCGGCAGCTGGCCGAGTTCCCTGTGCCGCAGCGGCAGCCAGCCGAAGTCCCTCAGCCGCAGCGGCCGTCAGCCGAGTTCCCTGAGCCAGCCGAGTTCCCGGAGCCGCAGCGGCCGCCAGCTGAAGTCCCTGAGCCGCAGCGGCCGCCAGTCGAAGTCCCTGAGCCACAGCTGCTGCCAGCCGAAGTCCCTGAGCCGCAGCGGCCGCCAGCCGAGTTCCCTGAGCCAGCCGAAGTCCCTCAGCCGCAGCGGCCGTCAGCCGAGTTCCCTGAGCCAGCCGAGTTCCCGGAGCCGCAGCGGCCGCCAGCTGAAGTCCCTGAGCCGCAGCGGCCGCCAGTCGAAGTCCCTGAGCCACAGCTGCTGCCAGCCGAAGTCCCTGAGCCGCAGCGGCCGCCAGCCGAGTTCCCTGAGCCAGCCGAGTTCCCGGAGCCGCAGCGGCCGCCAGCCGAATCCCCTGACCAGCCACCGCCGACGCGGCAGCTGGCCGAGTTCCCTGTGCCGCAGCGGCAGCCAGCCGAAGTCCCTGAGCTGCAGCGGCCGCCAGTCGACGTTCCTCAGCCGCAGCGGCGGCCAGCCGAAGTCCCTGAGCTGCAGTGGCTGCCAGCAAAGTGTCCTGAGTTTCCAGGGCTGCCGCAGCAGCTTCCCGAGTATCCGGAGTGTCCAGGGCTGCCGCAGCAGCTCCCCGAGTATCCTGAGCTGCCACCAGCCGAGTCCCCTGACCAGCCACCGCCGATGCGGCGGCCAGCCAAGTTCCCGGTGCTGCATCGGCAGTCAGCTGAGTTTCCTGAGCCACAGCGCCCACCAGCGGAGAGTCCTGAGAGTCCTGAGAGTCCTGAGAGTCCTGAGAGTCCTGAGTGTCCTGAGTGTCCTGAGTTGCCACTTCCCGAGTATCCCGAGCCGAAGGAACCGCCGCCGCCGCAGCGGCAGCTACCAGAAGTCCAAGAGCCGCCGCAGCGGCAACTACCTGATGCCCCCGAGCCGCCGCAGCGGCAGCCACCCAGGGTTCCTGAGCCGCAGCGGCAGCTACTAGAACTCCCAGGGCCACTGCCACCGCAGCGGCCGCTATCCAAGTCCCCTGAGCCGCAGCGGCCGCCAGCAGAGTGCCCCGACCAGCCAGAGCCGCAACGGCCACCAGCCGAAGTCCCTGAGCCGCAGCGGCCGCCAGTCGACGTTCCTCAGCCGCAGCGGCGGCCAGCCGAAGTCCCTGAGCCGCAGTGGCTGCCAGCAAAGTGTCCTGAGTTTCCAGGGCTGCCGCAGCAGCTTCCCGAGTATCCGGAGTGTCCAGGGCTGCCGCAGCAGCTCCCCGAGTAGCCTGATCTGCCACCAGCCGAGTCCCCTGACCAGCCACCGCCGATGCGGCGGCCAGCCAAGTTCCCGGTGCTGCATCGGCAGTCAGCTGAGTTTCCTGAGCCACAGCGCCCACCAGCGGAGAGTCCTGAGAGTCCTGAGTGTCCTGAGTTGCCACTTCCCGAGTATCCCGAGCCGAAGGAACCGCCGCCGCCGCAGCGGCAGCTACCAGAAATCCGAGGGCCGCCGCAGCGGCAACTACCTGATGCCCCCGAGCCGCCGCAGCGGCAGCCACCCAAGGTTCCTGAGCCGCAACGGCAGCTACTAGAACTCCCAGGGCCACCGCCACCGCAGCGGCCGCTATCCAAGTCCCCTGAGCCGCAGCGGTCGCCAGTGGAGTTCCCCGACCAGCCACCGCCGAAGCGGCAGCTACCAGAGTTCCCGGGACGGCCCCGGACCCACGTCCGCCTGCGAGGCCGTCCTCCCGAACGGCCCCGGACCCACGCCTGCCTGCGAGGCCGTCCGCCTGAACGGCTTGGGACAGGGGTCGATCCCCAGAGTGACACTGGACTCTGCCCTGTTTGGGCTTCATATGAACTTTGCTTCCCGCCCCCCACCCCGAACTTTGTGATGGTGCTGTGTAGGCCGTCTGGGAGCCGGCCTTTTTGGGGGGGGGGTACTGTTAAGCCCCGAGCCTGGGTTTCCTGTTTTGTCCGTTATTTTGGTTAACTTCCTGTTTCTGTTCCGTGTCGTTTTCCAGGTGCCTTGATGTTCAGTTGTCATTAGTTAGATTATGTTCACCTGTGTCTTCAGTTCTGTATATATGTCCCTGGTTTTCCTTTGTTCCCCGCCGGAACATTACTAGTGATCCTCAGTCACGTTACCCCTGCTGCATTTCTGGTTACCTGTCTGTCTGCCTATCTGTCTGCCTGCCTGCCCGCTGAGTAGCGGCGAAATAAAGCCTGGTTGTCCAGCATTTGGGTCCTCACCTGTTTCTCCCTTCACTAGCGCCACGAGGGCGCAACAAACTGCCCTCAATCATATTTGTATATATGTACATATGTATTTGTTACTTCAAGTCTAGATTACTGTAGTTCATTATTATCAATATGTCCCAATACCTCCATAAAAAGCCTCCAGTTAATCCAGAATGCTGCAGCCAGAGTCTTGACAGGAACTAGCAAGAGAGATCATATTTCTTCCCTATTAGAATAGAACTGAAAATCCTTACATACAAACTCCTTCCTCCTTTACACCTTAAAGACCTCATAGTACCATATCATCTCAACAGAGCACTTTCTGCACCTTCTACAGATGTCCCTGGTCCTGGAGCTCTATATTGCTGATGTGCAGTTACTGGCCCCACCAACCTGCAAAGTATTGCACCCACTTCAGGTTCCCATCAGCCTGGGAGCTAGACTTTCTGGAGCCAGAGTGGGGACCGGGACGCAGAGACTCAGTCTAAAACACCTCTCTGCAGTTTCCTTAGAGCCATCACCACCCGCAAACCGCATAGAGACTGTCTGCTCCTCGAACATCTAAATCATATAAATCCGAAGTTAACACGAGTTATTCATAAAAACCTAATAAAAAGTAAGACCACTCCTCTTTTCTGAACAGAAAAACAGAGTTTTTGGTCTCCAAAGAGCAGATGGTCTCCCAAACTGAGCCTGGTTCTACTGGAGGTTTCTTCCATTAAAGGGAGTTTTTCTGGTTACTTGTCTGACAGGCCCCAGTTTGTGTGGCTGGGGAGTTCCCTGTCTGAACTGTGATCAGTAATGTGGGGACACCACAGGTGATGATTCTGCTGTGATTGGGTGTATCAGGGATGAACAGGAGGCAGAGTACAGAACACTGATCGAAGACTTTGTGGAGTGGTCCTAGGCCAACCATCTGCTCCTTAATGTGGACAAGACCAAGGAGCTGGTGGTGGACTTCAGGAGGAAGAAGACACCAGTGGAGCCCATCATCATCCAGGGCTAGGAGGTGGAAGTTGGTGACCACTACAAATACCTGGGGGTTCACTTGAACAGCAGGCTGCACTGGAAGGACAACAGTGATGCTGTGTACAAGAAGGGCATGAGTAGACTACTTTCTGAGGAAGCTTAGGTCCTTTAACCCTCTGGGGTCGACGAACGCGCTGGCGCGTTTTCACGCATCCTTTTCTAATAAGGCCGAAACAAACTTAAATTACTCCGTCAATTCTGATCGTACAGATAAAAGAAGTATATCATTCAAATCTGTAAAGGGTCTAGTTTTAGTGGTATACCATCATAATAACAACAAAACGTTGTGCATTTTTTAAATAAAGAAAGCCGACAGGGTGCGCTCTCGGACTTTTCTGTCTCTGCCATTTCTCTTCACAGACGCGTAAATAAAACAACCAGAATCTCAGCGAATACTTGCCTCATAAAAATAATAATTATATGGCTAGAAAGCTTGAAATGTTTTCTTTTGAGTGAAACAATTCAAGTCAAAAACAAATCATCACTTTTTATTTAATCCATATGAACGTAAGGAGAAGTCCGTTTTTTCCTGTCTCACCTCATTACAGGTAATGCGGTCCCGCCTTGTACACTGTTCACTGTTCACATGTAAATAATCTGAGGTGAACCAGGTAAATATGTGCACACCCCCTAGAAATGACACAAAATATCAAACTTCATCATAGTATTTACTCACTTTTTCTGCGCGTTTGGATGATGGCGCGTTACGCACGTGAAGCGGCGCTCCTTACATTCCACACAGAGACAAATAGTTTAGATTGTCCTCAGAGTAAAAACACTGATTTTAACTCAAATGAGGATTGTTTGGCTCCTCATTGTGTTGTATTGTGCTGCACTAATCCGTCCCATCAACATTGACTGAAAGGCTCATTATGCGCGTCTTTGTCTGGTCGTTCAGTGCGTCTTTTGTGTTCTCAGGTAAATCACATGACTATTCATCCTGAGCCACACCCTCGTGCATATGGCCTTTCTGGACAAAAAGTGTCTTAGAAAATTTAAATCAGTGTATTGTTTACTGTGAATGTTTGAACAAGATGACATTCACAGCACTCTGAAGTAAACACTTTAGCCTACAACATGCTGGTCTCCAAAGTCTTGTGAACCAATGTTCTGTTTGTGTTTTATGGTCTTATTTCAGTGAGTAAAAAATTGTAGTTTTTCACTAACCATGCATAAACACTTTTTTCTCAAAAACAAAATCATGTATAAACTTGCTGCTCACATATTATTGTAGCCAATTTTGTGCTGATTACAATGTTATCAGACTTTAGACATTAATATGTTTAAAAAACACTGAAAAAAACACAAATGTCAGGACATGTCAAAATTTGTCCAGGCCCCAAAAACCCCCTCGACCCCAGAGGTCGACGCACGCGCCGGCGTGTTTTGACGTGTCTTTTCCTGATAACGCCGAAACAAACTTAAATTACTCCGTCAATTCTGATCGTACAGATAAAAGAAGTATATCATTCAAATCTGTAAAGTGTCTACTTTTAGTTGTATACCATCATAATAAAAACAAAACATTGTGCTTTAAATAAAGAAAACCGACAGGGTGCACTCTCGGCCTTTTCTGTCTCTGACATTTCTCTTCATAGACGGGTATTTAAAAGAGTGTCTGTGTGTAACTGAACTACTGTGACCAAGGAATGTCCCTTGTGGACCAATAAAGTTTATCTATTTTTTTTTGTTTGTTTGTTTTTTGCAAGTTTTCTACTGAATTATCATCTGTTAATCCAAGTCAACTCAAGACCTATGCTTTCTCTCTGATAACAGATGAAAGTGGATGAGTGGGGATCTTCTAATTCCTGTGGAGAGACATATGTTTCAAGAGGTATGTGAAGGTTTGGTCAAAGGATGCTGAGGAGGCCCTGCAGGAGTGCTTCAGGGTTACAAACTGGGACCTTTCCATGGATGCTCATGGTGAGGACATCGAAGGCACCTCTCACTGTATCACAGGCTACATCCACTTCTGTGAGGACAATGTTCCATCCAAAAAGTTTGTTGTTTCCCCAATAATAAGCCATGGATAAATAAGGACATTAAAGGCCTCCTCAACAAGAAGTTCATGGAAAGAGACAGGGAGGAACTCTGGGAGGTGCAGAAAGAACTCAAGAGGAAGCTGAGGGAGGCAAAGCAGCTCTATAGAGACAGAGTAGAGCACAAGTTGAGACAATATCAAAGAGGTGTGGAATGGGATGAAAATAATGACTGGTTATAAGAAGTCACACACTGCTGTGGAAGGAGACTCAAAGTTTGCTAATGATTTAATAGATTTGACACCACCTCTGCTTCTTATTCTGACCCAGTGTCCTCACACACCATCCCTCCTCCCTCCACCACCTTAGCTGATGCCTTGGGGTCTCTTCACATCCCTCCACCCAACCTCTCTGCCAATGATGCCTCCACATTGCCCGCTGATGCCATCTCCTCTATCAGCAGCCATACAACATTGAAGTATACCTCACCTCCAATACCTCCTCCCCTGTCCTCACCATCTGACTCCTCATCAACACAATACACAGGCCCAGCCTTTGCCACAGAACAGGTGTAAGGGACCAAGCCGGCACAGACGAGGACACAGGCAAAATATTCAAAAAAATTGGTTTTTATTTCGCCAAAAGAAATAGACAAAATAACTTAACTTTATAATCATAATATGTGCTCTTAAAACCGGTCAAAGAAAACAAACTGAACTCAGGCTAAATCAAATTAGAAAAATGACACCACTGTGCAAACTAATTAAAAACAAAACTGACCCACAGACTGAACACAGAAGGATATATATATATAGTGGCTGATCAGACCACTTAACACACACAGGGATAACAAAGAAAGAAACTACCACTAAACTACAAATACCAAATAAATATTAAATTAATCTTAATCCTAAAATCACCAATGAAATGTTAACCCAACAAATATCTGAAACTTCTAACATAACTTATACAAATAAACAAAACAAATTTCCCAACTTCGCCTATAAGGTGGCCAGCACTTAGTACAGTCTAATTGGCCACTTCCTCTATTTAAGTGTTCTATTTCCTGGAGTGCATCCTTTGCCTGAGGCCTGCCAGAACATCCCTCCAGGAGCAGCACCAACCACCATCGGCATCCCAGCACTTGTAACTCAAAGAAATAATGATTAAAAAATATGCTTAAAGAGTAACTAAATCAAAGTGTGACTATACAAAAGTTTCCTAACTGTGCGCATTACAGATAGAAGACAATGTATTGTCCACATGCAAAATAAATATACTGTCAAACAAAATGTGTGCTTTATTTGTGTAATCTGTAAACTAATGTTTAAAGTAAATTGAAACTAACTTAAACTAAAGAAACTCAGATGTGTAGTGCTTAAGGATTACCGACCTTAGTCTCAGCTATATTTTGCCCGTCAGCCTGTACGCCAAGCGTCGTTTCTGTTTCGTCTGCCTGCCTGTCCGCCGAGTGGCGGAGATAATTTTTATGTTGTTTTTGCCTGAGCCCCGGAAGATCCAGGAAATAAAGAGTTAAGTTGTCCTGCACTAGGGTCCTTGGCTCTCCTCCTTCAGCACCAACACACCATTTCATAACACCTCCAGAAGTTCTCTGATGACTCTTCAACCATTGGATGCATCAATAATGGTAACAATGAGGAAAACAGACACTTGATAAAAAGCTTTGTTGATTTGTGTAACAACTGTCTAAAGCTCAATATAAAAAAAAAACAGAGAAATGGTGGTGGACTTTAGGAGGAGCAGGAAGACGCCAGTCCCTGTCTCCATCCTTCGAGACGAAGTAGAGATTGTGGACTCCTACAAATACCTTGGAGTCCACATTAACAACAAACTGGACTGGTCAAACAATACAGATGCATTCTTCAAGAAAGGACAGAGCAGATTGTTCTTCCTCAGGAGACTCTGTTCCTTTGGCGTGTGCAACAAGCATCAAGGCTGGTGAGGCCAACAGACTAAACAAGTTGATCAGCAAGGCAAAATCTGTTGTTGGACTGGAACTGGACAGTCTGGAGGCTGTGGCAGAGAGGAGGATGGTGGACAAAATCAACTCCATACTGGACAATCCTGCCCACCCACTTCATGAGGAACTGTGGGGAATGGGAGGTTCATTCAGCCACAGACTAATTCCTCCTAAAGCCAAGACTAAAAGATTCAGGAAATCTTTTGTGTCCACGGCCATAAGACTCTATTCCACAATATAAACAATAACGTGCACACACACACACAAACCCCCAAAAATAAATAATTACTTTATTACTTTTCTGCATACAAGTTAATTACTTTATTAATTACTATTAATTGATATAATTTAAATAATATTAAATTTAATAACTAAATTAGAATAACTGCTGTAACAATTGAATTTCCCCTTGGGGATAATAAAGTACTTCTTCTTCTTCCAATCTAATCAATTATGGAAAAAATCCTAATCACAATCATTTTACGCGACTACTCATTGACTTTAGAAATATGTTACATTTATTGAACAAAACAATGAATTCTTAAAATAAATAATATAAAATATATTCAAATGTATAAATAACGGTGCTGACACCACTGCGTAGAAAATCTTGCAAGCATTTTTGATCCACGTCCGCTTCTTCGAATCCAAACTGTTCCCAAACAACAGAATTGCTTCTACCTTTTTTGTTGACCAAACACTTCTGTGTCTGCTCTCTTTCTGCCATCTTGACTCGCGCTGATTTTTAAATGCTACCAGATAACACATAAGTGACTTGTTTTGCCGACAGTATAGGCTAAGAGACTTCGGGCTTCCAGAGAAAGTGCACATGCACATCATTAAGAACGCAGTTTTTGTATTCGTTGAGAACCGAAATCAAAATCAAAATCAAAATTTGATTAATTGCACAGCCATAGACTCTATCACTTGAATCTGTACTGACCTGAAGCATGTCAAAATGACCGCCCACCTTTTATTTTGGGTGACACCAAAGTCAGAAAGACACAAACCATGGGCCAAACACATCTAAGCCCACATTCATGAATGGAGGGTCTGTTGAAAGACGGTCTGACATTTTCTGTGTACTGAGGGGTGCTTGAAGGTTTCTGCAAGTTATGCAAAGATAGATGATTGTGCTCACCTTTCTCTTGCCACCTATTATCCACCATCCTGCAGAGCGAACAGTTCCTTCAGTAAACAGGCGACCTTGGTGATGGATCTGCTCATGGTAGTGTTTTATGAGAAGAGCTGCAACATGATGGTGGATAGATATTATTAGGGGATTCTTTTCTGCTTGGCTGAGATTTGAGTCACTGATGTGACCACCTACTATAAGGAGCCCATTTTTATCCAGAATGGGGTCTAAGTTCTTTAAAGGACTGGTTTTGGGGAGTTTTACTTGTCTTTGCACACACTTTATTTCTTCAGCGTACACCTCCTGCTGTATTTCACGCATGACAAAGTTCCGAGCTCAGTCAAACTCGTCCACCGTGACTCCTGTTTTACAGTAATGCTAGCCATTACAGTGATTGGGTTTTGCCTGAAGGTGAACTAAAGGTGTGGATGATGTGCAGTAAGCGAGAAAAGGCACGTGCAAGTGACTTCCAGGTGGAAAACTTGGTAAATCTGTCAGAGCCGAGTTGTTTGGTGCAGGCTGTGGTTTTGAGTGTAGATACTTGACGTCTGACATCTGTGTCCACATTGGGCTCAACAAAGTCAAATATGTCGTTGAAGAGGTTCTGATCATGAAACAAGATGTCAGGGCCAGTGAGCCAGTTGCTTAGGGGTAGCTGATATGCAGTAACAGAATGAGTGGATGACACAATTCCTTCTTTGCAGCTGTTGAAGGTGAAATGTCTGTGTATGCCCAGGGAATGACCAGATTAGACAGTTCTTTAAGCGAGTCTTTTCAGCGTGTCCAAAATTCTTCCATGTCTGGAGACAATGGGGTATCCCAGTCCCTATTCTCAACTGTGAGTTCACGCAGAATGGACTTTCCCTGGATAGTGACTGGTGCTACGAAGCCTAGTGGCAGCCCTGTTTATTGTCGATAAAACACCTCGTCTAGTAAAGGGTTTTGTCTCATCTGATACCTTAAAGGTGAAGCAGTCTTTTCCTTGGTCCCAAAGGAGACCAAGGCTACATTGCATGTGCACTGAATCGGCTTCAATGTCTAAGTCTTTGAGGTCTTTTGCATGATCTTGGGAAGGAAAGGCCTCTAAGACTGGCTCTAAGACTTCTGTTAGCTGCTATTTTACACAGTTTTAAGTTTGACTTTTCAAGTGTGTCAAATGTTCTCTGGAGGGACACAGCCATTTCGACATCCTCAGACACACCCTCTTGCATATGGCCTTTCTGGACAAAAAGTGTCTTAGAAAATTTAAATCAGTGTATTGTTTACTGTGAATGTGTGAACAGGATGACATTCACAACACTGTGAAACTGTCACTGCCTCAAAATGATGGGAAAGTCATCTTGTTCACTCATTCACAGAAAACAATACACTGATTTAAATTTTCTAAGACACTTTTTGTTTAGAAAAGACATATGCAGGAAGCTGTGTCTGATCATGAATAAGCATGTGATTTACCTGAGAAGGCAAAGACCCACACAACGACCTGCATAATGAACACGATGACTTTTACATCATTGTGAGGGCAAACACTTTACACTACAGTCTACTTTATCATTTAGCTAATGTGAGTTTAAAAAATTGTTTGTGCACAGTGGACAAGTACAATGAAAGTCATTTGTTTGGCCAAAAACCTTGACAAATCTGTGCATTCTACTAACTTGGAACCAGATCCAAAATAGAACTAGCTATTGGAACCCACCCTAACCAGCATTAAGGCGAAAGCAAATTTTTGCTAAACATATGGCTAGATGAAATAAAATTATGATAATTAAGAGCCTTACAAATTTTTTCTTACAAACAGACTGACCTCAAAATGTATAGTGCTGCAGTATTTCCAAAAAGGTTTTTGTGTCAGTGAAGTAAAATGACCAATGAGTCATTACAATTCACCATGGTAGTCAGACTGAGTTCAATCTAGCCATTACGTAGAGACAGAAAAAAAAGTTGCTGGATGGATTATTTTTGTTTCACAGACTTACCAAGCAGAGCTTCGAACAGGTTGCTTTTGAAAATTCCCATAACCCTTTGAATGGCAATTTTGAGCTGCTGCTCCTCTGGCTTTCTCAGTTTAGTGCAGTACTCCTCCAAAAGTCCCAGAGCTCGCGCTGTGTCTGCAGAGGAGGCAGAGGAAGAGGCAGGCTTTGGGGTTTCCCTGCTTTGTTTTCTTCATATAATTATGCATTCTTCATATATCACTCTGACAACATTTAGTATGATATGAAAAGGCAGCAGCCCTTGCTCACAGTTTAACAGAAACAAAGTACAATGCAATATCTGGCCAAAGGTATGTAGTCAACATTCCAGCATGCATGGGGTGTTTATCTTGTTGATAATATTGAACACACACAAACAGTTGCCACAAAGTTGCCAAGAACACTGTTGTTTCTGCATGATCTTTGATCATACAAAACATGCATATTACAAAGCTACAGGAAAATACTGTGGACAACCAAAGCTTGATACAATTTTAGTGATGAGACTTCTAGGGTCTGATGAAAACTAGAGGAGCCACAACCCTCAATACCTATAGCACACATGCTAACTCACCTTTTTTTCTGATAGGCATGTCTGAGTGTGTCTAAACTGGACTCTTGGTAAGGCCTCCAAATCAGCATTCAGTGCATGGTCAAAAGGGCTTTCTTAGTGGGCTGACAGAAAACAGGAAGCGTTTTGGTAAACAAAGCTCTTTATGGGAAGCCCAGAGGCAAAAACTTCAACCAGTCACTTTGAAAGTAGAGTCTAGGGACTACCAGGAGGCTCCTAAGGAGGTGTCCAAGGATGTCTGTACCGATCAAAGCGAGGAAAAGATTAATTCCACTGACTAGATTCTAGCACGGTGAAATAACATCTGTCCCACATGACAGTGCCAACAGTAATCTGCAAGAAAGAAAGTGTAGCAATGTCTCACCAACTTTTATCTCCTGTGCATTTAGAGTCGTTAAAAAGAGAAGGCTTGGAAATCCCTGGTTTTAATACGATCCACATATGAGGTGGTGCATTACTTCAGTCTGGATCCACTTCAAAAAACATTGGTTGGTTGAAACGATGGCAGACTACAGAAGTGCCGTGTCATGATTGATTCTGTGCTGCCTCTCACAGCTGGGCTGAAGTGCACAACTGGAGACAGACAGGTGGACACAGACAGCTGAAGGCATCACAGACGGATGAAGGATCTGAAGAAAGGCTGCTATGGTGTCCCTTGGTGAGGTCTGAGGGCTGGCCTGAGTTAACACTCTCTGCTCAATGCACAGCGGCACACTTCCCATGTGGTGTGGCAGACTTGGCTCCGTCCTCTGCCTGAAGAACTCATCCACATCAACATTACATATCTGACAGCCTGACAGTCTATAATAAAGTTTCTTTTCTGCCAACAAACCAACATGGAGAGACAAGGGGTGCACTTTATATAAGACGCCAAATTAATGTTTAAAAGAAATGTCTGCTAAGACGTAAGTCACTTCAGAGTTTATGTCTAGAGGTTTTGACTTAGGCACGGATGTGTGCGTACCCCCCATTAGGCGCGGAATGCCAATTCATGACAGGCCCTTTAACGCTGCCAGTTAATGTTTACTCTGTATCGTTACACGAGTATAAACGTGTCCGTTGTCCATCATTAGCTAGCGTCTATGCTAAATAATAGCCAGCAATGCTGCCAAATGAAATGATGCTTTCCCAGCGCGACGCCTGGCTATAATAAAATACCTGGCCTCTGTGGGAGAAAACGCATGGCTCAAAAAGGACTCCATGAATTTTCATATTCCGTAAAACACTGTCACTGTCCCCGAGCTGCCGCAGCTCTGTAGTTTTTAGCCAGGTACTGTACCGTAGCGTTAGCCATAACAACTGACAGCATCACCAAGAGTTTTAAGCGCTAGACACAAGCTACCCACAATCAGGCAATATAAGTCAGTTTGGTGCCTTCAAAATAAAACGGCGTTGTTATCGCATTGTGTTGTGAAACTGAACTCAAAGAAATTGCTGCCTATAATTTTACATGAATTTGGTTTAGAAATGTGCATAGAAGAGACAAGCTGAGGTATGATTTATGGACTAAATAACCAATCAAAAATATTTTTAAACTACACAGTGAAAGCCTCCTCACAGGCCACGTTTCAAAAATAAGTGGAACCACATTGTTCAGGAAACATTTTATTTGCAACACATAAAATTTAAACCAAGAGCCATTTCATTGTTACCATAAATTGTGGTACAGTCACAGTGTTCCTAGGTGTGTGCGTCCTTGACTTCAGTGTAACAATTTCGCATCGGAATCGGAGAAATGGGCAGTAATTAGCGACGCACATGAAAGCGGGAGGAAGATGAAAATTTACTTAGTTTTCATAAAAACATTCTGGTGGGAACACCAAGTCTACCCTATTTATTTTTTAAATGAAGGTAAATTAGAAAACTAGCACAATAAACACAATAAAAGAAGCTGAAACTATTGTCAAATGTAAGTTGTCCACTAAGTTACACACATTGTTCAAAGTCTTA
Organism: Mastacembelus armatus; assembly: GCF_900324485.2. Classification (NCBI taxonomy): domain Eukaryota; kingdom Metazoa; phylum Chordata; class Actinopteri; order Synbranchiformes; family Mastacembelidae; genus Mastacembelus; species Mastacembelus armatus. The sequence continues at coordinate 3,721,264 of NC_046646.1, forward strand.
CCAGTGAAACCAATTGCCCCCTTTGCAAATTATTGTGTGGCCACATAAGGATGGACAGAAAGTTATTTCTTATTCAAAAATTCAAATTCAAATAACATTAAGCTACTCGAAAAGAAGGAATCTAATTGCTCTGGCAAAGTACAGTATGTTATCTTGATATTTACATTTATAAACCATATTATTTTTATTGCTTTAATTGCTTTTCCAACATAGCAAGCTTCACGCTTTTATTTTGAAGGAACATTTGCCCTAAATCCGGGGCCTATTGCAGTGGGCTTGACGCAACTGTTCAACTTACCTTAGCAACGCAGCGGCTGGTCGCTGCTTAGCTGCCTCCCATCTCGATTGACAGGACATGCAAACCAATTGTATAGTGGGATTTCTTGTCGCATCAGGGAAGATCAACCAGTGAGAAAGCTCTGAAACCTCTGCTAAGGTGACAGTGCATCAAATGTACTGTAGGAAATATGAAAACTGTACTTTACTCTGACTTACATCACTGTACATTAGAATTTAATTACAATTGTTTGTATTATATCATTGTATTATATATTAATATTATGTTATTTTTTTAAATTAGTTTATTATTAGTAGTAGCAATCTACAATTAAACAATTTGCAAAAAACATATAGCCTCTATCAATGCAGTTTTTATAAGAAATATGTTTTATTGTTTTTGTACTTTACTGACACTTCCCAGGCTCATTGAAGAAAGAGGAATGTTTTCTTTCAGAACTGAGCAAGACAGGTCTCAACTCAGCCGTCGTCCTAGCTGGTGATAAATGAAGGGTCTCAAGAGCTGCTGTGATTTGTGGCCCAACAGTGGACTCTGGTGTTCAAGAAAGATTGAACATCTAATATTTAGCTGAGCAGGTGCTGGAGAGGACTACAACTTGAAAAGAGTGAGTGTAATAGCTCCAAAACAAATACAATACAACAAGAATAATACAATTTAGAAGTATTACAAAGACTCAATAACCACATAATAGCATTGTGAATTAGGCTTGGATTTGGAAGTTACTTTGCTTCCTTGACCTCATAATGGTTTCTTTCTGTCGTTTGAAACTTGAGGGTTAATTGTAGATTGTTCTTACTCAAAATTTGTAGTTATTACATATCATACAGTACATTACATATCCAGGCAAGCTTGTAATAGATGAAGCTGATGACTGCGAAATCAGCAGGCACTATAGGCTTAGGCTGTAATACTGCTCTTATACTTTAGCTCTACTACTCTAACACTGAAATGATTTAAAATATGGTCAGTGCTGCTTTCAGGTGAAGTTCTGACTCTTATGAATGAAGTACCAAGTTACATTAATATCTTGTTTATTGAAGATGCACATTATACAGCAACAAAATTATACATAAATTATTAGTGCTCTGATCAAAACAGTGTGTTTTATAACTTAGGTTGTATCCTCTATCTCTTTTATAAATAATTAACTTGAGATGACACTTGGTTTGGACTAAACTAAGGCAACTTGTGTATTCATATTCATTTATCATACAGTGATCATCAGTTATATAATGGCTACACATTGCTCATTAAGGATGTTATTCGACTGATAGTGTACACATGTGGACAAAATTGCTGGTACCCTTCCATTAAAGAAACAGTCTAATGAAATGGGCCTGGACAAAAATGATGGTACCTATAGAAAAGATTGAAAATAATTTCACCATAGAGACATGTTAAACTAAAGTGTGTCCTGTAATTAGCAGAAAGAAAATTATAGACAAGCATGTCTGTGGCGATTCACAGTCATCCAGGTGATGTTATCTAGAGGTTGAGTCATGGACTGGAATGGAACTGGACTTCCTTCGGGTTGGTTTTATTCCAACCCACATCCAAATGGGCTCATTAGGTGAGACAGGGCAGCCTGGTAGATTGAAGACAGGTTATGTCTGAGCCCTCCAGCCCTGTTAAGGGAGGGTTTTTCCATTTGAACACACAGCTTTTCTGACTCCTCTCTCAAACTCTGTCTTCTCTGTCCAAAATATGTACATCGCTGTCTTCAAATAAGTTTCCTGTTTCCTTTAAATGGAGCTGCTCCACCTGTGCTGGGCCATCCTCCTGTTAAGTGGTTGTTTGGTTTCTCCAATGTAGAGTTCTAAGCGTTCTTCCTTACACTGGACAGCATATACTACATTGCTCCTCTTTTGTTTTGGTGTCTGGTCTTTAGGGTGAACCAGTCTCTGTCTCAGTGTGTTGGTGGGTTTGAAGTGAACTGGTGTCTGATGTTTCCCAAAAATCCGTTTAAGCTTTCATATGAATCATTTAAGATGACCAGGTTTTTCCTCTGTGGATCTCGAGGCTCAGCTGTGTCTCTTGTTTTCCTGCCTAAGGTGGATGTTGCCTTGTTAAAAGCCCACTTCAGGGTAGCCACAGGTTTTCATCAAGTCATCAAGACTTTACGCCACAGAGCAAACAACATCCCAACATCCATGAAGGCCAAGAGAAAGGAGGGCACACACTTGAAGACAGTCCTCAAAACAGCTGCCATGATTCAACCTCTAGATATAGACAAGCATGTTAAAGGTAAAGGCATGAAGCATACAAAGAAAAGATCACTGTGACTACTGTGAAACATGGAGGAGGCTCAGTTATGTTCTGGGGCTGCTTTGCTGCATCTGGCACAGGGTGTCTTGAATCTGTGCAGGGTACAATGAAATCTCTAAAAGACTATCAAGGCATTCTGGAGCGAAATGTGCTATTCAGAAAGTTTAGTCTCAGTTGCAGGTCATGAGTCCTCCAACAGGATAATGAACCAAAACACACAGCTAAAAACATCAAGAATGACTAAGAACAAAACACTATTCTGGACTATTCTGAAGTGGCCTTTTATGAGCCAGAAGTCTCACTGAGAGCTCAAAAGGTTGTGCAACAAAATAATAAGGGTACCATCATTTTTTGTCCAGGAAAGTTTCATTAATTTGTTTTTTTAAATGCTTCTGTTGAACCACAATTCAAAACCAATGTCTGATTTTCATTAGTTAGTGTTCAGTCAATTTTTATTTATTATTACTTTTGTCAGTTTCAATGACCGTGTGGGTTTTTCTTTCTTTAACAGAAAGGTACCAACAATTTTGTCCATGTGTGTATATGTCGATTCAGTCAAATCTACATGCAGTGTGCTTCTATAAAGTTTCCACACGTTGCTCATACAGTCTCACTTTGACATGCTTTTTGCCATCACCAACATTCTTAGAGGCAAAACATCCTCTACCCATTCACCATCAGAAACTAACATCTGCTTCCATAAGTTAGCTTCATCTGCCGTTGAGTCCATCCAAACCACTTCCACCCCATAACTCTTTCCTGCACAGAAGGACACTTTTATTATTATGAATGCAATTTATAATTCATATTATTATATATAATAATAGATTATATATTGTAGTCTGCAGGTCTTGTAAAAACAGAAACATCAGAAATGCAAACAAACCCTCAGGGTGAAGGGAGTGTGAGGGGATATTCTATCATCTGTGGAGGACACAAATGCCCAAACAATGGTGTAAACTTTATAATACAGTATATTCATAGTTTTTAACTTGATCACTGATTTGAGACTGAACATTTCTCAAATCAAAGCTGTAGTTTCACAAACTATTTCCACCATCTGGCAGGAAGTGGAAGCTATGGACGGCTGTTGCTACTGGGATATTTATTTTTGCTTTATTTGGCTATATCGACCACTGAGCAGTTTCCTCATCCTCCTCCTCCTTCTCACCTAGTGGGAGCAGCCCTGATGAGATAGGAATCAGAGCTTAAAGATGCGTCCTAGCACTACAAATGGCAACTGTGAATTAAACATTGTAGTGTCGCTTCTCTGTTTAACTGTTAACTTGGCTTTGTAGTGCTGACATTCGAATAGATAAGCAGGATCTGTGTTAACTTATTGGCATTAGATGTGTGATTTTTCCTCTGTAGCATTAGGCAGAACCACTACATTTCGGGTTACTTAGGCAGCAAATGTAACCCTGTTGAAAAGAGTAACAGTGGAGCAGACTCTCACCTGTCCCTAGCCCAAGCCTCAGGCCTCCAATGTAATGATTGTTTAGACGGTCATGATCCCACACTGTGATTTCCACACAGGCCTCTCTGAGGTCCTCTGGTCGGAAGCCATCATACACCATGGTGTGGTTGAACATTGGGTTGGCGGTCCTCTTCACCACCCGGGTTTTCTGATGTCTTTTCCTGCTCATGTCAGGAAGTACGGTGCTGCAGTTGAGAGAAAAGAATGTTGTAAAGGACATTTATTCATTTGGGAAGGCCTGATGCATATTTAGTTATGGAAACAAAAAGTGTTCACACCTAAATATATGAGACAGTTTGAATTATGAATGAATAAATACAGACAAATTATATTCACTTTCAATTTTTTTTTTTGATTCACATAGATTCACATCCATCCATTTTCTATATCCGCTTATTCCTAACCAGGGTCACAGGGATCTGCTGGAGCCTATCCCAGCTCTCTTTGGGTGAAAGTCAGGGGTCCACCCTGGACAGGTCACCAGTCCATCACAGGGCCACATAGAGACAAACAACCTCACACACTCACACTCACTCCTATGGAAAATTTAGAGTCACCAATCAACCTGACATACATGTTTTTGGACTGTGGGAGGAAACCAGAGTACCTGGAGAAAACCCACACAAGCACAGGGAGAACATGCAAACTCCACACAGAAAGGTCGGGTTGCAAACCCATGACCTTCTTGCTGTGAGGCAACAGTGCTAACCACTCAGCCACCATGCTGCCTTGTCTGAGTCAACTAATTATTCCGCTAATAAAATAATTAGCGATTGTATTGTACTTTTGATTTCATTTACCCATGGAGCATACTGTTCAAATATCATTCACTGGAGGGTTCTTATGCTCTAGTTTCATGGTTATTTGGGGCTGTTGTGTCTATTGTGAGCAGGGCTGGTTGTACAGTTTGACAGCAGTAGGAAGGAAAGACAGAATCCTACCATTTCACAAACGGGTCGATTACCATCCCTGTGACTGATAGGAGATTCTTGCAGTCTTTCACCCAAATCTGCACCTCACCAGTTTTCATTGTAGATGTTCTCTTACCTGTAAAAGTAGTCAGCCCACATTAAGTCACAATGATGATAATACTGTGAGGAAATGATACTTTAAACACAGGAGCCACTACTCACTGTGGGACATCTGCAGCAGGAATCTCAGTGCAACTCTCATCTGACCTCTGTTGTCCATGAGATGGGAGGGAGACACGGTTGAGGTTTGTGCTGGCACCTGAAGAACTAAGCTTAAATGAGCAAGTGTCTATTCAAATCACTTCTACAACACACATAGACTTCTTAGAGAAATTGAGTTGTTACCCTGGCTTTTAATGTGTATTCATTTATCTGTGTGTTGCTAAAGTCCCAATCCGACAAATCCAAGTCCATCTGGCCCAGGAAGATATTCCGCCCAAACATGTCATTGTGCCACACAGACATGTTCAAATTTTGAGTTTTCAGCACCTCCATTTTGATTTTGAACTATAAAACAAAAAGAAGGAAACAAAGATGAGAGGCGAAATAAAGAAAGTGCTTATATGAAATATGAAATTCTTACCCTAAGGATTTCATTATAGGTGGGGTTGAAAGTCTTCTTTTTTACAGTGGTTTTTCTTTTTCCCAAATTTGTTATGTCAGGAAGAAGATAACATTTCACATACCTGTAAAAAGACAGCACAGTTAAACTAAAACATATAGAGTGAATTTTTCGAATAACAGCTCTCAAATAAAGTTTAAGAGGTGTTTGACATATATTCAGCCTGGGATATTTCTGATATAACATGATTATAATATAAGATATAAGATGATTTGCCATTTTGATTATACAATAAATAACAAGCACTTACGGATCAGAGCGGTTCTTCTTGGTGTCAGCCACAGCCAGATTCATGCAGTGCACGACAAAGATGTGAAATTCTCCAAGCTTCTGGATGTAGTTCACAGCGAACTGAACACTTCCATGGACTTCAATATCTGGAGGGTTAATGCTGCTGATGCTGTCACTGACCTGCTTATTCAAAAATACAAAATATCACCAGTCCTAAACCTTAATATTTTTATTATCCTGATCTGTAAAAAGTGAAGTAAATTATAAGTAAATTATATTGAAAAAAATATGGAGGTGGACATTCAACTTTCAATGTCTGGCTCACAAGCTATATGCACTGTGTATTTTTTATCGGAAACTTGTATTATTCAGTAAACTGCATATGGACATACAGACAATGTGGAGGCCATTCCAGAGGAGAGACTCGTGTTAGACATGCCTGTGTTTCTTCTCCAGCCCAAGTTAGTCTCAAAAGTGCTGTCACTTTCTGTCTGATAATATCAAAGAAAAACATGAATGATGTTGGTGAGCATAACAATCCCAGAAGAGGAAAAAAGCCAAAATCAGCCATTCCAATCAATTATCTCAATTACCTCTAATGTGAGAAATACCAATGGTAAATAGTCCAACAACTCTGTTGTAGATGTTAAACACTAGATGTAGTTGTGTGTTGTGAGTTCAATGTACAAGAGGCATTGAAGAGGGATTTACCTCATCCTGCTGAAGGACAGGTACCGACACACTGGTTTTCATCTGCTCTGAGATGGTGAGTCTAGAGGCTGATGGAGAAAGTGAAGAAACTGGAAGAAAGACATGACTCTGAATCTCTCACCATCATTAAATATTTTCATATTTCTAACATTGTGACTGCATGTTGAAATGATTTGTCCAGCCTGTGTATGTATTAATAACTGTCTTTAAAAAGAGGTGACCACGTTTACCAACATTCTCACTTATACACATTGTTATTTTTTGGTCTTCTCTTCTCGTAAGAAGAAATAGGTCCATGAGACAGTATTTTTACATACCACTCCCATATACCATAAGAGCATGTAACTTGAAGACTTTTGTTTGTAATAAATATAAAATAATGTACTGGTTATACAATAAAGGTGCATTATCTGAAGAAGAAAGACTACTGTTACTTGTAGGTAAAGTGAGGTTTTCCAAACTTTTGGATGAAGACATGCTCCTTGAAGATAATTGTTTCATAGCTGACACGATCGGAGCACAATTCTCGCCATAACCTGCCACAAATAAACCACAATCAACACTGGAAAATTGACTCACCACAGATTGAATAGAAAACAACTAGTGCTGGTTTATCATGGTTGGATTGCTGAACAGGCCTAGTGAGACCACAGAATTATGAAGGGACTTTTAACCTTTCATTGGGAAGTTAATCAAACGAAATAAATTAGCATATTTTCTGGACTATAAGTCGAATATCAGTCACTTTTAGCAAAAATGGCCTTATTGAACAGAAAAATACATATGGTTAATATGAAACCAGCAGCTGGTTGGCATAAATACTGGAAACAAGGGGGGAACTTGGCTCTCTCTGAAGCCCATCAATTGACACGTTCTATTTTATTTATTTTATTTGTTCAGAATCAAATGATGTAGATTGATTTGCTTAAGTTATTATGAGCATGTATAACTCTAAATGGCATTGTTGTAACCAAGTACACAAGTAGCTTTGGTGTAGAAGTCATATTTTTAATTATACTGAATTATGTTGATCATAGACTAAATTAGCCTGTGAAGAACGTAGGCTAGGCATAACAACAAGCACAAAGACGTTATGATATTCATTCATCTGTGCCAAGTAACGTTAAACAACTCCACCAACATTGATTGGAAGGAGTAGCAGTGTCTCCTCCAGTCAAGAGTGCCATCTAATGCTAGTGACTACTCGACAAAATGACAGTAAATTAATAGGCATAAGTCGCTTTGCTATATAAGTCCCACAACAAGCCAAAGTTCTAAAAAAACTATGACTTACAGTCTGGAAACAGACAGAAAACGGTTTTTTTGGTGATGAATTAAAATGTCAGTGTACAAAAAGTATAAAAAAATAATGTCCGTGGGAGCAGAGCAGTAGTTAGAATTTTGATATTGAGGAATTTGTCAGGTAAGTATACTAATTCTAAGTTAAATTAGACTGTGGTCTCCATTTCTCAATCATTACCTCAAAGAAAGATAAATGGAGAGAAAATTGAAACACTCACTGTCTGAACTTGGCAGAGACAGAGACCAGGCTCCAGTCATTGTTTCTTGGCTGGAGTTTCTGTTTTTACTTTGTACGACACAAGAACTTATTGTGGTAGGATTCACCACAATGGGAATGTCAATCTGGTTTCCAACAAAGTTTTCGAGGGCACTTTGTGGTCTGCCAACTGCATCATTCTGTGCAGCAGCAGTAGCTTTCGTTTGGTGAAAAGCAGGGACATGGGCCTTCTCCTGTTGCCCAAGGTCATGCTGAGGGATTAAAGATCTGGCAAGATGTGTAAAGCTTCCCAATTTCTTCTCTAAAACATGTTTGGATTGTACTTCAGTAGAGGAGCTGGCACAAATTTGTTCTTTTTTTACATTACCAAAGGAAGTCCCTGTGTCCTCTGGATGTATAGGCAGAGGGTGAGAGATGATGTCTCTATTAGGGTAATCTGTCAGCACTGTCTGCTTTGCATCTTCTGAAGGAATCTTCCTTTGTTTTTGCACTAATGGCAGTTTTTCTTGCTCTTTAAACATCTTACTTTTACAGTCGATGTCTATTGGAAAGGTTTTCAAGGGGGAGCCTTCCAAACTGGTTCTATTAGAACTAGAGGATTCTCTAGGTAGGACCTTTGGGTGGCAGGTCTTAGCTGGACTCCTCCTGACATCATCATTCTGGTCTTTTAGTCTTGGCTTTTGGGATCTGCCAGGTCTGAGGGCCCTTTCTTCAGTCTGTGTATCAGCTTTGACTTGGTTTTGGTGACATGTTGAATATATATCCCCAGTACTACCAGAACTACTTAGCTGTAACCTATCTGGACTCTGAGTGACAAAAACTTTGTCTGTCACTTTCAGTGATTTCAAGACAACATTAGACATGGTTGTGTGAGGAGATGTTTGTGCCCCTCCATTAGACTTCACTCTGGTGTCTAAGCAGGTTCCCAGATTGAATTGAGAGGAATTCACTTTGTTACCAAATACTGAACTGTTGGACTCCTTATTGACTCTTGCATTGATTATCCGGGGTCCTGTATATTCCTTCTCCCAGAAATGCTGAAGTTTATTGATCTTGGTTGGCCTGTACACTTTGGGGCTGGAACTGGAATGGGGAAGGAAAACTGGAATACTGCCCTTTTGCTTTGGCGCATTAAAAGTGACAGAGGAATGTGGAGGAATAATGAGACTTCCCTGTGACTCAGAAATTTGTAACTCTGTAAAATAGTCATCTGTCTCCTCATAAGTGATGACGGGATATGCTCTGTATCTGCCATCTTCTTTTGATAAATCTAATGGCAGGCTAACTTCACTGTGTGGTAATAGAATCTTTTCTTCAGACCTGCCAGCAGTATCTTCAGTTACTTCCATTTGAACTAAATGACTGTTGATATTTTCCACAGAAGCCTGAAGGCTATGTGAAATGTCGAAGATGTTGTACTGCCCTGCCTCTTCTCTGGTAAATATTATTTTAGGATCAGTGTTTTCTGTCTCGCAGAAAGCTTTAAGATTGGATAGTCTATCTGGAAATGGAACTCTATCTTCTGTTTGTTTAAATGTTGTGTTCTGCAGTGCTGTGGGTTGTAGTGTTGTGACATCTGTCATCCCAGTGAGTTTAGCTTCATGTTTGACACTTACAGTTTTGTCCAAACTGGTGTCTGCAGCACACTGATAGAGATTCTGTGTATTGCCTGTGTCTTTATGTTTAGATACCTTCACCTGTTCTTTCTGTGGACTCTGGACATCAGAACATTTGTCTTTCTCTCTTCTAAAAAATCCAAGTTGTTTTTGGGAAGGCTGTGCTGAAACAGCATGAGACGAACACTTCCAGCTGCCATTAGTTGAAGATGTTGCATCTGAGACCTTACCAGAAATATCAATGCTATGTTCAGGAAGCTTTTCTCGTTGAATATGGTGAACAGTTGGCCGGTCCGTGCCTTTAGCCTGAGCGTGACAGTCTTCAGACTCTGTCTGCAGGTGACCAGGATTACCTGACATCTGCTCATCAGAAACAAAGCTGAGCACTGCAGTGCTCAGGGGCTCTGAATTACAGTGCTCACAGACATCTGCAAAGACAGCAGCCACCGATTGGATCACTCACTGACACACATACATAATATAATGGTTGTAGTGGAACAGTGTTTTACTAATCCACTAAATAGTTACCTGTGTAGGCTTTGTCTTGGTACATTACTGTCTACTGTAGGAAGACACTTTTATTTCAGGTACATTCTACAAATTGTTATTAGTGGCAGAAAATTGTTGTCTTTATCAGACCACCAGAAGATGAATTATAAATACTTATTTCAACCTATGATCTTCAACTGTGGGCCAAATACATTTAGCAGATAATCAAGGTTGTACTTTAGATAAACTCATACACTTGAATTTCATTTCACAGTAATAGAATGTACAGTGAAATCAAATTATTTAATCAAAACAGACTTAGCCCTGCTGTTATTATTATTGTATACTTGTATACTCTTTTGTTAACTGATTATTTTTGAATAAGAATCTTACCACCAAACACTTGATACTGGCCAGCATCTTGCTCTTGGAAGTTTGCCTCATTTGAGCAAATGAGTTTCACTTGTTTTGGATTGAGCAAAGGCCTTTGTGTGCCAGCAGTGGTACTTCCAGTATTGTCAAGGTCATGGTTATTTGGATAATTGTTATCTATCTCACGTGGAGTGATGGAGTCAGTGCCCAGGAAACTGTGTTCTCCTAGTTGCTTCCCATCCTGCCGCTCCATTCCACTCCGACCAAACAAAGAGCTGAACCTCACCTGCATCATATCTAGCAAGGTGTCAGTGGGAATCTGCAGGTCAAGGTGAGAGAACAAAGAGTCTGTGTAGCCAGAAGTGGACAAGTGCTTCAGGATTTCCTGATGACCAGCAGAAGTGTGTCTATCTTCTGGCGCCTCTATGTCAGCAAAACAGTCCTGAGAATCAGTGCTGATAGCTTTGTTTTTCAGCACTGGCATGGAAACAGATTCATTCTGGGTACCCAAGCTATATTTAGTGTCTTGTCTGAAAACGCATCTGTCAGATGGTCGTAAGGGCTCTGAAAATACAAAAAACAAACAAAAACAAGAAAACATTTTATTCTGCAACTCTGGATGTTTCAGCAACAGTTTTCTTATTTACACTCCCATTAAACAAGCATTAATCTAAATTAATCTAAAAGTGTCAGACAGACAATAGTCAGACAGGACATTTTACTGCAGAATGCATAGTTTGATATTTTTAAGTATATATTTTGATGATAATATTTATGTTTCTTACCAATCATATATTTTTTCCAACAGAAGCAGCAGCCACAAGTCATGCAATATAGATTAAGGCTTTGGAATGTGTTTCAATGTAATCCTCTGGTTAATCTGGCAGCCTTGTGTATATGGACTTCCCTACACTTTTACAGCCTTTGGAAAAGAAATCTATGGTCCCACCTCTTGAGCCAATGACTCTAGCTCATTTTGTCCCTTTTCTACAATTTCATCTGCCATATGCAATGTACTCAGATTATAAAATAATATGGAATAATAAACCAGTGGATGCTTTCAACTACTATGCAATGACTGCATGCCAACATGCTGTTCACAGGAAAAATTGAAGCAGCTGAAGCGTAAAGAACCCACATCAGGAAATTAAATAGGTATAACTTACAGTGGTTTGTAGTATAACTGCTCTCACACTCTCATCAAGCAGCCAACTCAGTTCAAAACAATAAATAATATGTCATTAGATCACAGTGAATAGAGTAATCTACTTACAATACATATTTAAAATAGCACAATCTGGGGTTTTTATATACACTCACCCAAATTTTGTGTCTGAGTTTCCTTCACTGCTCTGTACAATAATTGATGGTCCTGTTCTTCAGAGATGTGACTTGCACTGTACTCACTGTTGAAAGGATTTTTTCTCTGCTTCAAAACAAAAGAGATACATTTAACCCTTAACACTTTAAAAATTCTGAATTTGTTTTCCACATAGAATCCTACCTTTATGGGTGACTGAAAAACTGGCTTATCTTGTGGTATTTCAAAGAGGTTCTGGTTTTGATACCTATTAAAGTAAAGAAAAAATATATGCTGTGGTAAAGATGAAGATATGATGCAGAACTTTCAAAGTCCGCTTGCTCATGTAAGTGCATTACACTCCCTCCTACTCACTTTTTTACGACAGGTACAGTGGGTACGGAAAGTATTCAGACCCCTTTAAAATTTTCACTCTTTGTGTCATTGCAGCCATTTGCCAAAATCAAAAAAGTTCATTTTATTTCTCATTAATGTACACTCAGCACCCCATCTTGACAGAAAAAAACAGAAATGTAGAAATTTTTGCAAATTTATTAAAAAAGAAAAATTGAAACATCACATGGTCATAAGTATTCAGACCCTGTGCTCAGTATTGAGTAGAAGCACCCTTTTGAGCTAGTACAGCCATGAGTCTTCTTGGGAATGATGCAACAAGTTTTTCACACCTGGATTTGGGGATCCTCTGCCATTCTTCCTTGCAGATCCTCTCTAGTTCTGTCAGGTTGGATGGTGAACGTTGGTGGACAGCCATTTTCAGGTCTCTCCAGAGATGCTCAATTGGGTTTAGGTCAGGGCTCTGGCTGGGCCAGTCAAGAACGGTCACAGAGTTGTTCCGAAGCCAGTCCTTTGTTATTTTATCTGTGTGCTTAGGGTCATTGTCCTGTTGAAAGGTGAACCTTCGGCCCAGTCTGAGGTCCTGAGCACTCTGGAAGAGGTTTTCTTCCAAGATATTTCTGTACTTGGCCACATTCATCTTTCCTTCAATTGCAACCAGTCGTCCTGTCCCTGCAGCTGAAAAACACCCCCACAACATGATGCTCCCACCACCATGTTTCACTGTAGGGATTGTATTGGGCAGGTGATGAGCAGTGCCTGGTTTTCTCCACACATACCGCTTAGAATTAATGCCAAAAAGTTCAATCTTGGTCTCATCAGACCAGAGAATCTTATTTCTCATAGTCTGGGAGTCCTTCATGTGTTTTTTGGCAAACTCTATGCAGGCTTTCATGAGTCTTGCACTGAGGAGAGGCTTCCGTCGGGCCACTCTGCCATAAAGCCCCGACTGGTGGAGGGCTGCAGTGATAGTTGACTTTGTGGAACTTTCTCCCATCTCCCTACTGCATCTCTGGAGCTCAGCCACAGTGATCTTTGGGTTCTTCTTCACCTCTCTCACCAAGGCTCTTCTCCCACGATTGCTCAGTTTGGCTGGACGGCCAGGTCTAGGAAGAGTTCTGGTCGTCCCAAACTTTTTCCATTTGAGGATTATGGAGGCCACTGTGCTCTTAGGAACCTTGAGTGCTGCAGAAATTCTTTTGTAACCTTGGCCAGATCTGTGCCTTGCCACAATTCTGTCTCTGAGCTCCTTGGGCAGTTCCTTCGACCTCATGATTCTCATTTGCTCTGACATGCACTGTGAGCTGTAAGGTCTTATATAGACAGGTGTGTGCCTTTCCTAATCAAGTCCAATCAGTTTAATTAGACACAGCTGGACTCCAATGAAGGAGCAGAACCATCTCAAGGAGGATCAGAAGAAATGGACAGCATGTGAGTTAAATATGAGTGTCACTGCAAAGGGTCTGAATACTTATGACCATGTGATATTTCAGTTTTTCTTTTTTAATACATTTGCAAAAATTTCTACATTTCTGTTTTTTTCTGTCAAGATGAGGTGCTGAGTGTACATTAATGAGAAATAAAATGAACTTTTTTGATTTTGGCAAATGGCTGCAATGACACAAAGAGTGAAAAATTTAAAGGGGTCTGAATACTTTCCGTACCCACTGTATGTTTTGGTCAGTGGTCAGTACAATAATCTCATGCCTGTCTTATATTCGATGAAAGTGCTCACATAAACTACACTATAATTTCTCATCTCACATGTTATGGGATAAATAATTACAGTAACTTTTAAGAACAGGGGCATAACTCCTCAAAACTATAGGCAGTATATAAGGTGTATGATATTTATTGGTCTGATCATTCATGTGAATACATGAATAAATGTGATGTATTCATTTACTGTGTACACACTCTCACTCATTTGCCATCACATTCTTCCTCCACTGGTCCAGGTGATCCTGGTACTGTAACTGTTTACTGTAACACACCTGATGTAGTAGAGCTTTTTAACTTTATTTCCAATATTTATAACATGTTCCTTTTTGGAACTTGTAGTTTTGTAATTCTCATTCAGTTAAATATAGGCAACAAATTTTTAAGTCAAATAAATATTATGGATTATTTTTATGCAGAGATGTGGCTGCCTGCAGGATGGGAGTGGTAGTCAAATTGCTTGAAGTGGCTATATCTGGTGTGGGAGTGCATTAGAGGATCGCCCCCTGTTGGTGTTGCTCTCCGGGTAAGCGAATCACTTTTGTCTTGCAAGCGTATCGTGTTGTGTGTTCGTCTACACACAGTTCGTCACATAGTTCGTCTACAGACTAGCAACAGACTAGCTACGATTTAACACACCTAAAAACTAACTAAACTCTAAACAATTCATTAACCGCTACATTCCGGTACTAGTCAAGTACCTTTCTATTTTGACCGGTATTTATTGCTATTTCCTGACTTAGCGCTCGTTGGCCTACCGGTTAGCTTAGCTAGCTAGTTAGCTTAGCTAACATGGCCTCTCCCTCTCTCTCTCTTTCTTGCTCGGTGTGCCACATGTTTAGTTATTCCTCTGCCTCCTTTAGCGATAATGACACCTGTAATAAGTGTAAGGCTCTGTTAGCCTTGGAGGCGAGGATCACTGATTTAGAAGCGCGGCTCCGCACCTTCGAACAAAAGCCAGCTAGCCCCGTTAGCTGGTGTGGAGCCACCGAGCTCAGGGTCTGTTAGCGGTCCAAGGGCAGCTCCGGAGCAGCCCAGAGAATTAGCCTGGGCGACGGTCCGACGGAAACGTACTCCTAAGCAGAAGCCCACGGCTCATCGCCTGCCTGTTCACGTTTCTAATAGATTTTCCCCGCTCAGCGACACACCCGCTGAGAAACCGACTCTGATAATTGGCGATTCCATAGTCAGGAACGTGAAAATAGAGACACCAGCGACCATAGTCAAATGTTTCCTGGGGCCAGAGCGGGCGACATCGAGTCAAATCTGAAGCTGCTGGCTAAGGCTAATCGGAAATATGGAAAAATTGTTATTCACGTCGGCATCAATGACACCCGATTACGCCAATCGGAGGTCACTAAAATTAATGTTGAGTCCGTGTGTAACTTTGCTAAATTAATGTCGGACTCCGTAGTGTTCTCTGGACCCCTCCCCAATCTGACCAGCGATGACATGTTTAGCCGCATGTCGTCGTTCCGTCGCTGGCTGTCTAGGTGGTGTCCAGCAAACGATGTGGGCTTCATAGACAATTGGGCCACTTTCTGGTTAAAACCGGATCTGGTAGCGAGAGATGGCATCCATCCCACTTTGGATGGTGCAGCTCTCATCTCTAGAAATTTGGCCGAGTTTATTAGCCGACCTAAAGCCTGATGATCCAGGGTGGGGACCGGGATGCAGAGACTCAGTCTAAAACGCCTCTCTGCAGTTTCCTTAGAGCCGCGGCCCCCCTCAAAGCACATAGAGACTGTGTCTGCCCCTCGAACATATAAATCAAATAACTCAGAAGTTAACAGAAAAGGAGTTATTCATAAAAACGTAATAAAAATTAAGACCTCCTCTTATTGAACAGAAAAACAGAACTGTCAAATGTGGATTAATAAATATCAAGTCTCTTTCATCTAAATCTCTGTTAGTGAATGATTTGATAACTGATCACCAAATTGACCGACTTTATCTTACTGAAACCTGGTTACAGCAGGATGAATATGTCAGTCTGAATGAATCAACCTCCCTCAGTCATAAAAATTGTCATGTTCCTCGAAGTACAGGTCGAGGTGGAGGAGTAGCTGCAATCTTCCACTCAAACTTATTATTAAACTTTCATCCTTAGAACAGTTATAACTCATTTGAGAGCCTCACTCTTAGTCTCTCACATCCAAACTGGAAAACACAAAAACCAGTTCTACTTGTCATTGTGTACCGTCCACCTGTCCCTTACTCAGAGTTTTTAACTGAATTCCCTGACTTCCTGTCTAATTTAGTGCTTAGATCAGATAAAGTCATTATAGTGGGAGATTTTAACATTCATGTAGATGTTGAAAATAATGGCCTCAGCATTGCATTTAATTCTCTATTAGATTCAATTGGTTTCATTCAAAAATGTTAATAAACCCACCCACTGTTTCAGTCACACCCTTGATCTTGTTCTGACCTATGGCATCGAAATTGAACATCTAATAGTTTTTCCCCCAAATCCTGTTTTGTTAGATTATTCTTTAATAACTTTTGAATTTAAAATGATGGATCATGCAGCGTTTGGAAGAAAATTCCACTACAGCAGATGTTTATCCGACAACGGATAAATCCTCTACTACAGTAGCTCTTGAATCATCTGAAGACCTCAGTTATGTTTAGACTGCTTCTCTCCCATAGATCTCTCTGAATTTACATCAGTAGTTGCTTCATCGAAATCATCAACGTGCCTCTTAGACCCCATCCCGACTAGACTGCTTAAAGGCACCCTGCCATTAATGAACTCATCTTTATTGGACTTGGTAAATTTATCTCTAGTATCAGGCTACGTACCACAGGCCTTTAAGACTGCAGTAATCAAACCCTTACTCAAAAAGCCTAGTCTTGATCCAGGAGTCTTGGCTAATTATAGACCAATATCCAACCTGCCATTTATTTCTAAAATCCTAGAAAAAGCTGTTGCTAAGCAGCTATCAGACCACTTACACAGGAATGAACTATTTGAAGATTTAGAGGATTTAGAGCACATCATAGTACAGAAACAGCACTGTTGAAAGTTACCAACGATCTTCTCTTAGCCTCAGATAATGGACTTGTTTCAATACTTGTCCTCCTAGACCTTAGTGCAGCATTCGACACCATTGACCACAACATCTTATTACAGAGACTGGAGCATGTGATTGGTATCAGAGGAACAGCGTTAAAGTGGTTCCAATCCTATTTATCGGACAGATTCCAGTTGTTATGACCCTAGGGGTCATTATGTGTGTGTGGTTGTGTGTTATTGGCCCTCCCCATTACGTGTGTATGTGTGTGGGTGTGACGGAGGCTGAAGTGGGCGTGGACTCGAGGACCCCGTGGATTGGACTTCCGGGATTGGTCCAACACTTCCCGGAAGGACGATAAGAGGCCCACGGACTGCTGTTCGAGAGAGCTATTTCCCACCTTTGCCATTCCCAGCTATTTTGATAGAGATTTCGATCGCGTAAATTAGTTAGAGATTAGGTTTTTGTTTCGATTAGAAGATTTAGTATTGATAGGATTTTCGTTGTTTAGATTAGAAATATTTAGATTCTTAGTTTACGTTTGTTTTGTTTTCTCCTGTTTGTTTTAGGAGTTTCCAGGCTAGTGACCTGTGATTTTTGACCTGTGTTTAAACAGAATAAATATTCTTGTTAATTGTAGTTCGTCCAGTTCGTGTTTGTTGAGAGTGGAAGAGGTTTGGAGGAAAACTCCACAATCGTGTTACGCTCCGGCAACCCCTAGGCTGGGGCGTAACATAGATTTGGGGGCTCATCCGTCGCGTTTTGCGTACCGTTCCCAAATCATAGATTTGGGGGCTCGTCCGCTTTTTTTTTCTGGTGTGTGTCGACCGTCCTTTGCCGGATTCGTCAACGAGATACGTCAGTGTTTACTCTTCTGTCTGTTTCGCAGTTTTTTCTTTTTGTGGTGGTAGCAGTATGAGTGTGGAATTCAAATTGGAGGATTTCACTATGGATCCAACTGTAGATAAGTTGGATAGGTGCCGCAAGGCTGATTTGGTGTTAATCGCCAATTTTTTTGACGTGCATGTGCCATTAAATGTAAAGAAGGAGGAGATTAAACAACTCCTCATATCAAAGCTGACGGAAAGAGGGTCAGTTGGTGGGCCAACTCCTACAAATGGAGTCGGGCCGGGTGATCTGGCTGGTGTTCCTACCCCACCTAAAGACCTCCCAGTCCAAGCTGGACGTACAACAGAGGAGTTGGAACTCACTCTACGGATTCGGGAGGTGGAGCTGCAGAACAAGCGGTTGGAGGTGGAAGCCATGCACCTAAAGGTAAGGGTTCTGGAGTTGGAGCAGGGAGCTGCTATCGCTGCCAGTCCCTCCTTTCAGTCACCTATTTCCAGACCCCACGAAGGCTTTGACGTGAGCAGGCACATAGCTTTAGTACCACCTTTTAGAGAGTCTGAAGTGGACTCTTACTTCAGCGCATTTGAGCGTATAGCTGCCACCTTGAATTGGCCAAAAAATGTGTGGTCTCTGTTGCTGCAGTGCAAATTTGTTGGGAAAGCCCAAGAAGTGTGTGCGTCCCTATCTATCGAAGATAGTTTAGATTATGATACAGTTAAAACCACAGTCCTCCATGCGTATGAGTTAGTGCCAGAGGCTTATAGACAAAAATTTAGAAATTGTGAAAAAACTGCTACACAGACATATGTAGAGTTTGCACGAGAGAAGGGCGTTCTCTTTGATAAGTGGTGTCAGGCTAGTAAAGTTAAAACATTAGACAATTTGCGTGAGTTAATTCTATTAGAAGAATTCAAAAATCGGTTGCCAGAGAAAATAGTACTTTATTTAAACGAACAGAAAGTTACATCTCTGGACAATGCTGCTGTTATGGCTGACGAGTTTGCGCTAACGCATAAAACCGTCTTCGTTCCACCCGTCAGGCATGACTTGAGTTTCGTTGAGAGGAAAAAACCCTCTCCAAAAGTTTTCCGACGTACATTCCCAGTCACCGCTGAAAAACGCGAGTGTTTCTACTGCCATGAGCAGGGTTACCTCATTGCTGTGTGTCCCATTCTGAAAAAAAAAGGGCCGAATAAAACTGTCAAAACTGCTAAATCATCATCTCCAGTGGCTCTTATACAAACCCCGCCACCTACCCTGCCACCTGTGGGCATGGTTGGAAATAACAAAGTGGACAATGCATTTAAGCCGTTTGTTACACAAGGGTTTGTTTCTTCGGAAAATGAGTCAGTCCAAATTCCAATTACTATCCTGAGAGATACTGGTGCAAAACAGTCTGTGTTACGTAAAGACGTACTACATCTCTCGGCCCAGTCTTATTGCGGGTCCGACATTTTGATGTGGGGAGTTGAAATGAATGTTGTATGTGCCCCATTACACTTTGTTCAACTGTCATCCCAATTTCTGTCAGGCAAATGTAAAGTTGCCATTCGAGAAAAATTGCCAATAGAAGGGGTAGATCTTATTCTTGGGAATGATTTAGCTGGCGGACAAGTGTTCCCGTCGCCGGAAGTGATCGAAAGTCCGATCGCTTCCGCATGTGTGTCTGATGACTCTGTGTTAAACTCACCTGTAGTATTTCCCATGTGTGCTGTGACCCGTGCTCAAGCACGAAAGTTTGGAAACTTGGTGGATCTAAGTGATTCTTTTATGAGCACTTCTGATCCTCCAAGTCTACCTACAAAATGTGAAAAAGAAAAATCTGTGTGTGCTGAACTACAACCTGATGACAAAACACTGTCTCTGTCGGTGGACAGAGAACAGCTAATTAAGGCACAACAAGCTGATGTTACGTTGTCTTCCTGTATGTCACTGTTACAAAGTCAACAATGTAATCGAGGTGTGTCTTACTTTGTGAATGATGGTGTGTTGATGCGACGTTGGACTCCGAGCTCTGGTAATGTACATGACTCTGTTTGTCAGGTAGTAATACCCCAACCCTTTCGTTTCCAGATTTTGACCTTAGCACATGATCACAGTATGGCAGGACATTTGGGAATACGAAAGACATACAATCGTATTCTTCGTTACTTCTTCTGGCCCGGACTCAAGTCCGATGTGGTAAAATTCTGTCGTTCCTGTCATACATGTCAAGTGTCAGGTAAGCCCAACCAGGTAATTCCTGTTGCCCCATTGAAACCAATTCCTCTAACTGGGGAACCGTTTGAGCACGTCATTATTGACTGTGTTGGTCCGTTGCCAAAAACTAAATCCGGAAATCAATACATCCTCACGATAATGTGTGCTGCCACTCGATACCCCGAGGCAGTACCACTTCGAACATTAAAAGCTCGTGCCATAGTCAAGGCACTTGTGAAATTTTTCTCCACATTTGGCTTGTCCAAGTATATTCAGAGTGATCAAGGTTCTAACTTCATGTCGAAGGTTTTCGCTCAGGTCATGGCAGAGCTCAAAGTCACACACCGCACGTCTAGTGCATATCACCCTGAAAGTCAGGGCGCATTGGAAAGGTTTCATCAAACTCTGAAAAGTATGTTACGAAAGTTTTGCTCCGAGTCAAGTCGAGATTGGGACGAAGGCTTACCATTGTTGTTGTTCGCCGTGAGGGAAACATGCCAAGAGTCGCTAGGATTTAGTCCAGCTGACTTAGTTTTTGGCCACACTGTGCGTGGACCGTTACGTTTGCTCCGTGAAACATGGCTCTCAGAGAAGCCAAGCCCTGAAAAGAATATTTTGGACTATGTTAGTTCATTTAAAGAAAGACTACATCATGCTTGTGATGTAGCGCGTGAGTCCTTAGTCAAGGCACAGTCCAAAATGAAGGACCGTTATGACAGAAAGTCTGTTATATGGACTTTTCAGCCAGGTGACTGCGTGTTAGTTCTGTTGCCCATTGTTGGTTCCGGCCTACAAACAAAATTTTCTGGCCCTTACGTAATTGACCGAAAGCTTAGCGAGACTGACTACGTAATTCAGACTCCAGACCGAAAGAAAACCTCTCATGTCTGTCACGTCAACATGCTGAAGCAGAATGTTGGTCGAAAGGAAGAATTTTCGTCTCCTAAACCAGTTCCCGTTACCCCCGTGTCTGTCACCCGCCCATCATACAAACCCAGTGATGACGGATTAAGCGACAAACATGATTCTGTCCCCTGTGTACGTTTTCAGAACTCGGAAATTTTGAACCAGTTAGACAGTTACTTAGCGTATTTGCCAGAACCCGCCCGAGCTGACATTCATAAGCTCATTAACAATAACCTAGCACTTTTCAATGACATTCCCACCCAAACTAATGTGTTAAGTCACGATATCGATGTTGAAACTCATAAGCCCATTAAGCAACATGCTTACCGTACTCACCGAGAAAAACGTGCAGTAATGCGCCAAGAAGTAAACTATCTTCTAGACCATGGTTTCGCTATTCCAAGCATTAGCCCTTGGAGTTCGCCATCTCTGTTAGTTCCTAAACCTGATCAGACGTTTCGTTTTTGTAACAACTACCGAAAGGTAAACGCCATTACAAAACCAGATTCGTTCCCGTTGCCACGTATGGATGACTGTATCGACCGTGTGGGTTCCGCGAAATTTGTCACAAAATTAGACCTGCTAAAAGGTTACTGGCAAGTTCCTTTGACACCTCGTGCTTCAGAAATTTCTGCATTTGTGACTCCGGACCACTTTTTGCAATACACAGTCATGCCGTTTGGATTAAGAAATGCACCAGCCACTTTCCAGCGGCTAATGAGCATAGTACTGTCAGGTGTGGACAGTTGTGAGGTATATTTAGACGACATTGTAGCATATTCTGATACCTGGTCCACACATTTAGACAAGCTAACAAAAATTTTTGACAGGTTAAAACAGGCTTCCCTTACGCTCAACTTAGCTAAATGTGAATTCGGCAAAGCAACAGTTTCCTACCTTGGAAAACAGGTTGGCCAATGCCACGTTGCTCCCATTGCTACCAAAGTGCAAGCAATCCTTGATTTCCCAGCCCCTCTGACACGCCGTGAGCTCCGCCAATTCTTAGGAATGGCCGGATATTATCGAGCATTTTGCAAAAACTTTTCGGAAGTAGTAGCTCCTCTCACGAGCTTAGTAAGTCCGAAAACTCCGTTCCAGTGGTCAGAGAAATGTCAGTCTGCTTTTGAGGCCGCCAAGGCTCTCCTCTGTAGTGCTCCTGTTCTGGCTGCCCCAAACTTCACCCGTCCATTTAAATTTGAGGTGGACGCTAGTGCTCTCGGAGCAGGTGCTGTACTCCTACAGGACGATGATGCGGGCATAGACCATCCAATCAGTTATTTTTCGAGGAAATTCAAGAAACATCAGCTGCATTATAGCACCATTGAGAAGGAAGCGTTAGCCTTATTGTTAGCATTACAACATTTTGAGGTGTATGTTGGTTCAAATACACAGCAGACCCTCGTCTTCTCTGACCACAACCCTCTGGTATTCCTGACTCGAATGCAAAACAACAACAATCGTCTTATGCGCTGGTCATTGTTGTTACAAGACTACAATGTTGAAATTCGCTATAAAAAAGGATTAGAAAATGTGATGGCTGATGCTCTGTCAAGATGTTGAAAAAAAAAAAAAAAAGACAAACATTTTCTTGTGAAAATGTTTGACTTTAGGGGGTGAGGTGTTATGACCCTAGGGGTCATTATGTGTGTGTGGTTATGTGTTATTGACCCTCCCCATTACGTGTGTATGTGTGTGGGTGTGACGGAGGATGGAGTGGGCGTGGACTCGAGGACCCCGTGGATTGGACTTCCGGGATTGGTCCAACACTTCCCGGAAGGACGATAAGAGGCCCACGGACTGCTGTTCGAGAGAGCTATTCTCCCACCTTTGCCATTCCCAGCTATTTTGATAGAGATTTCGATCGCGTAAATTAGTTAGTTAGAGATTAGGAGTTTCCAGGCTAGTGACCTGTGATTTTGTGTTGTTTCTTTTGTTTGAGATCGTAGGGCTATTGTAGCGTTTCTGTTATTGATTTTCGTTTGTTTGATATCGTAGGGCTCATGGAGCGTTTTTGTTTGAGTAGGGCTAAATTAGCGTTTTGTTTGTGTTGTACATTCTGTATTGTATTCTGTGTTTAAACAGAATAAATATTCTTGTTAATTGTAGTTCGTCCAGTTCGTGTTTGTTGAGAGTGGAAGAGGTTTGGAGGAAAACTCCACAATCGTGTTACGCTCCGGCAACCCCTAGGCTGGGGCGTAACACAGTTTGTTCATGTCCATGATGAACCTTCCACACGAACAAAAGTTAGTTATGGAGTTCCACAAGGCTCCGTGCTAGGACCGATTCTGTTCACCCTGTACATGCTTCCTTTAGGATATGTCATTAGGAAGCACTCTATTAATTACCACTGCTATGCAGATGACACTCAGTTGTATTTATCTATTAAACCTGTTAACACAAACCAGTTTACCAGACTTCAAGCCTGTCTAACTGACATCAAGGCCTGGATGACCAGTAACTTTTTACTTTTAAACTCGGAGAAAACAGAAGTCATTATATTTGGGCCAAAAAATCTCAGAATTAACTTTTCTCAAACTATAGCTAAGAACTGCATTCTTTCACCTGCGCAACACTTCCAAAATTAGGAACATCCTGTCTCAAAATGATGCAGAAAAACCAGTCCATGCATTTGTTACCTCAAGGCTAGATTACTCTAACTCATTACTATCTGGATGTCCCAGTATCTCCATAAAAAGCCTCCAATTAATCCAGAATGCCGCAGCCAGAGTCCTGACAGGAACAATCAAGAGAGATCGTATATCTCCAATATTGGCTTCTCTTCATAGGCTCCCTGTAAAATATAGAATAGAATTTAAAATCCTTCTTCTCACATACAAATCCCTTCATATTCAAGCTCCTTCATACCTTAAAGACCTCATAGTACCATATTATCCCAATAGACCACTTCGCTCTCAGAGTGCAGGTCTACTTGTGGTTCCCAGAGTTTCCAAAAGCAGAATGGGAGGCAGAGCCTTTAGTTATCAAGCTCCTCTCCTATGGAACCAGCTCCCAGTCTGGGTTCAGGAGGCACTCTCTGTACTTTTAAGGCTAGACTTAAAACCTTCCTCTTTGACAAAGCATATAGTTAGAGCTGGCTTCAGGCAACCCTGAACTATCTCTTAGTTATGCTGCTATAGGCCTAGACTGCCCGAGGACCATCGGTGCACTGCACACCCCCTCCCTTTTCTTCCGTTAAAGGGAGTTTTTCCTCTCCACTGTCGCCAAGTGCTTGCTCATAAGGGAATTGTTGGGTTTTTAGTTTTAGTTTTTGTAAAGTGCCTTGAGATGATTTGTATTGTGATCTGGTGCTATACAAATAAAATTGAAAAAAAAGAAAATTGATGCCTGAGAGAGAGGGCAAGTACTAATTTGGCTAATCAGTGTCTTTGTATATAGGAGGTAAGGAGCAGAGAAGAGCTCTTTTCCCTGACTTTTGTGACAACAGGAAGCCACCAGCCAGAGCAAGAGGACAGCTGAAAGAAAGATTGGGGCTCTCAGCCAGGCAGAGCAAGCAGTGCTGAAAAGAACGAGTGAGCTGTGTTGCTTTGAGTACAGAATGAACTCAAAGCAATAAAAATTTGAATAGAGTGTTTACGCTGGGACATGTGTGTTGGCCTAGGCAGGTGATCCCACAGAGACAAAAGAGTCCAAAGTCTACAACTGGTGGAGAATGGGGTCTGCTTGGCTAACATTGCGACTGGGATTGCCAGCTGAGTACCAGAGACAGTGTCAACATGAGCCACTGGCATACGATGAAACTTGATGCGGTTGTGAGGATGAATGAGGAAGGCTGAAGCAGAAGCTGTGGTACTGTACCACAGACAGCGCAAGCTGGGAGAAACAACTTTGGCTGAGCATCTCCCTGGGCCTCTGAGTTGGCATGCTACCACATTGCTCGGGGACCACGTAGCCAGTCCCAGCCCCGTGGAAGACGGCACTCCTCCATCTCAGTGGGCTGGCAGTGAACACAATGGCCGTTTGCCCAGTTCCAGCCCAACTGAGGAGCAGAATGGTTCAGTGAATGGGAGGAAGCCTAAGCAGCTGCCTGGCCTTGCTTGACCCCATGGGGAGGAAAATGCCTCGGGCCCATGGTGCTGCATGGCCTCCTTGATAATGACAATGACAATGTTATGATGTCTCCCTCATAGGTCCCAGCGGCTGTGAATGTAGTTAACCACCCACAGAGGGCTGATCAGATGCCAGGGCAAGGGTCTTGTAAGTTCAGACACATTTTTGTTGGGAATGCCCCCTCATGGAGCTGGGGTCTGGCACTCTAATTCCCCTCCCTAGTCCAGGGGAGACATACAGGATTCTGGTAAGGATGCAAGGGGGATACATATCAGGTGATGGTGTATTTGGGCTGTACTGAGAATAATATGTTCCAGAATCTGGCTTATGTGGGATGCAGATCATGGATGCAGATGCAGATCAAGTGTGTGCATGGGGGATATTCACACATATCCTGTGGTGTCTGTGAAAATTCGATTCAAGGGGAAAAAGCATAGAGTGAAGGACGTGGTTAGCTCCTGCCTTATGCATCCTATAATTTTGTACATGGGGGTGCGTTCATGGCAGTTAGGGACCTGTGACACTTGTGTTGCGAACTGTGGTCGTAGATTCTTACTGACCAGGGCACCATGTTCATGTTTTGCACGCTCATGGTACTCTAATATCTACTGAATATCAAGTCTGTTCAAACCAGTGTCTACCACTCACAGACCGATGGGCATGGTTGAACAGAACTTTGAAATCCTTGATCCAAGAGTTCATGTATGAGCGAAGATGAACGTATATGGGACAAATGGCTAGATCCCCTGTTGTTTGCAGTGCAAGAGGTTAATCAGTCCTCTACAGGGGACCCTTTTATTTGGTAGGAAACCAAGGGGGGTGTTGGACCTGCTTAAAGAAAATGCAAAGGAAGGTCTAAGCCCCACTAAAAATTAAATTCCATATGTGCTGGACCTGAGAACAAAATTACACCCACTGGTTCAGTTATTTCATGAGCATGCTCCAGACCCAGCAGCAGCACCTGTACAACAGGGGAATTATGCTGAGACAATTTATACCTCAAGATAAGGTGATGGTATTGTTCCCATCACCCAGTTCAAAATTGCTCGCCAAGTGTCATCATTCATTAATCACATGATGAATGAATGACGTGTACTTTGAGGTTGCATGTCTAGACAGAGGCAGAGCTTTACAGATCTACCATCTCAACCTCCTGAAAGAATTGAGAGAGGTGGAGTCTGTCACTCTCTCTGGTGAGCGTGGTGAAAGACAGAGAAGAGCTGGGGCCGAAACTACCAAAAACCCCAAACACCAAACATCTGCTTATATGTGACAACCATCTCTTGATAGCCCAGAGAGCAAATGTTTCCGCATTTTAAAAGCATTTTGCGAGTGTGTCCTCTCCTCTGCTCAGTCATACAACACTCATAGAGCACCGCATTGAAATGCCAGCGGACTTGACAGTGTGTGCATGGCTGTATGGGCTACCTGTGCCCATGTGACTTTCCAACACATCCACACACTGCATATGCTGCTGCTTATTTGGATGATGGTATCATCCTGGGCAGAGTAGTGCTTTGGAGTCCCTGAGACAGGCTGAGCAGCAAGTAAATGTGTCCCACATGGATAACACAGCCGCCATCGTGGCTCAAGAACATCAAAAAGGTGAGGAAATTCATTGGTCTGGTGAGTTACTGCTCCTGATGTTTCTTTTCTGTCGATGGATGTGTGTCTGGCACACACCCAGGGGGCTGTGTTCAGTGCTGAAATAGCAGTATGAAAGTTGGTGGGCTAGGCTGGTTGGCTCCACAGCCTAAGTTGGACATTGGGGGTATGTGGAGCAGAGGTGGTCTGCAGGATAGACAGATGATCACACAGAGACTGTGAAAGTCTACATTTTACTATACCAGAGTAATCGGTGCTATTTATCACAAACTACTCACTGTCCCTTAAATATATAAATAGTGGCAAAAAATAACATATATTGTGCCACCTGTTGGTGAACTGTTATATTTTATTAAAGGGCTAAACGATTTACATGTTTTTCTCTTTATGCAGAAAGCCTCTTCTGTCATCCATCCATCCATTATCTATACCCACTTATTCCTATTTAGGGTCACAGGGAGGCCTGGAATCCAGGAAACAGCCTCAGCCTGGACGCGGCCAGTCAGGAAGCAGGGATGATGACATAGTGGGGACACTGCTCTGGAGAGTCAGGCTGGTGCTCTGGGGTTTCAGGCAGGGGCTCTGGCTTTTCACGCAGATGTTCTGGCTCAAAGGTTGTGGATTCTAGGTAAAGAGCTGCAGGTTCTGGATGAAGAACTGGGGAGTCGGGCTGGCTTCAGAAATTCTGGGACAGAATGCATGTATGGGAATTGTCTTTCGCAGTCCATTATTACTGAAATTACGGACAAGATCAGAATTATTATATGGGAAACTACATCTTCGCAGCCACCGGGAGGTGTCGCAGACAGAAACAACTTCACCATAGTCTTCCTGATTCTGGATGGCTTTCACAATGGTGCTCAGAATAGTGCTCTTGTAATGAGGACACTGGCTGCAGAACTGCTGGCTGATGAAGAGCTGGTTGTTAGGGGAGCTGGTTGCTGGAACGTTGGCTGCTGGAAAGCAGTAGACTCAGGTTGGAACCATGGAAACTCAGGTTGGGAAACTGGGGCAGAAGAAGGCCGTTTCTTCTCAGGCCAGACCAGATAATATGGTTGTGACCTGGGCTGTGTGACAGACTGGGGCTGTGACTGAGGTTGGGAAATAGGCTGCTTCCGAGGAAAGCATTTCTTTGCCACTTTTTTCCCCAACCCTGTTGGATGGATGGCTAACTGTCTTCTGTTGTAACTGGATTCAGGAGGAGAACCAAAACTAAGGATTGTGGTGTAGTATGAGGGATGATCCAGAAAATCATCGGGATGACAATCATCATCGTATTCAGGTAATTCCCAAGTTACCTGATTATTCCCAAGAGTAAGACCTGAAGAGTAAGACCTGAGTGGAATTTAGTTTTACATGCGAAATACCATCCATGCATTTTCTGCCGCTTATCCGGGACCGGGTCACGGGGGCAGTGGTCTAAGCAAGAATACCCAGACTTCCCCCTCCGTAGTGTTCCCATGCCCGGAACACTTCCCCAGGGAGGCATCCAGGTGGCATCTGGAACAGATGCCCAAGCCACCTCAGCTAGTTCCTCTCAAATCAGATTCAGATTCAGATTCAATTTTATTGTCATTCATTTTTACATCACAAGTACGCATATGAACGAAATTACATTCATCATGCAGCAGCTAGACTCCGAGCTCCCCCTGGGTGACCGAGCTCCTCACCGTGTCTCTAAAGGAGCACCCAGCCAGCCTGCGGAGGCAACTCATTTCAGCCACTTGTAACCGAGATCTTGTCCTTTCGGTCATGACCCAAAGCTCATGACCATGGTTGAGGGTTGGAACGTATATTGACTGGTAAATCGAGAGTTTCGGCTTTCGACTCAGTTCCTTCTTCACCACGACAGAGCGGTACATCAAACGCATTGCTGCTGCCGCTGCATTGAGCCATCTGCCAATCCCCGGTTCTGTTCTTCACTCACTCATGAACAAGACCCCGAGATACTTAAACTCCTGCACTTGAGGCAGATCTCTCTTCCGACCCGCAAGCCACCTTTTTTCGGTTGAGAACCATGGTCTCAGACATTCCCTCCCACAGTATGCCGCAAGGGACACAGTCAAATGTCTTCTCCAAGTCCACAAAGCACATGTAGACTGACTGGGCAAACTCCCATTCCGAGCACCCTGGAGAGAATATAGAACTAGTCCAGTGTTCCACGACCAGGGCAAAAACCACATTGTTCCTCCTGAATCCAAGGTTCTACTGTCGACCAAATTCTCCTCTCCAGTACTCTGGCATAGACTTTCCCGGGAAGGCTGAGGAGTGTGATCCTGTGGTTGGAACACACCCTCCGGTTATGGTCTTTAAATGCCCAAAACTAGTCAGAAAAACAATTCAAGATGCCTTCTATCTAAGCCTCTTAGTCCTCTCTGTCAGCGGAACTCAAATTTTGGCCAGATTGTACTATTCAGTTCTGGGTTGTTGTGATTTGAGCTCAGAGAAGAGGCTTGACAAGAGAACTGTATTTCACAGTGTTTATTAAAAGTGCAGATGAGTGGCTGTGATAGAGGATTCCAGTCCAGCTGGTAACAATACAGAATCAAATATAAAATTCTGAGAACACAAAAACTCACTAACATATAACCTAATTCCCAGTTAACTTAAGTACGAAATCAATAAGACGCCATTCTTAGTCTTATGTTGCACAAGCATACAAAGAACATCAAGTCTCAAGGCAACACGGCAATTCAGAATCACCACTTGGTTCCGGTCAAAATGAATGTTAAAACTGGAAGTCCAAAACCAGGATCCTAACACTTGCCCATCTCCGCACTCTGGTGAGTTCACCTGTGGACCCGCTTTAGTTTGTTTCCCAGCCAGGCATCGGGGTGAATGACACTGTCATCTACCTGCTACACAGAGCGCTTGCTTAGGTGGAGAGTCCTGAGAGCACTGCAAGGATCATATTCTTTGATTTCTACAGTGCCCACAGCACCATTCAGCGAGGCTTCTGGGGGACAAGCTAGAACACGTGGGGGTGGACTTCCATTTATCAGACTGGATTCTCAATTACCTCACCAATTGTCCACATTATGTGAGGGCATAATGTGGAGAAACCGAACAAGAGGGTCAGCTCTGTAGTGGGAAGTCTCCCAGGACCCAGTCCAGGTGGTGGGAGGCAGGAGGATTTTGGCCAAGCTAACATCCCTGCTGGACAGTGACTCTCAACTGATGCATGAGACTCTGAAGCTGAGCTCTTTTGATGTGTGCAGCAGGATGCTGGAGATGTTCTATCAGTCTGTTGTAGCCAGCACCCTGTTCGTCTCTGTGGTCTGCTGGAGAAGCAGCATTGGAACCAGGGACACTAACAGACTTGTTGAGTCTGTTAAGAAGGCTGGTTCTGTTATTGGCTGCAGGCAAGAGACGTTTGAAGCAGTGGTGGAGTGTAGGACTCTTAACAAACTGTTATCCATCATGGATAGCCCTAACTATCCTCTCCATCACATATTTGACAGACAATGGAGTGCCTTCACCTCAGACTCAGACTCAGACAGCTCCATGGTCACAAGGAAATCTTTCCTTCCACAAGCTATAAAATTGTATAACTTCAACTCTGTATGACAGATAACACTCCGGACTCTGTATCAGAATCATTTGCACAATACAACTGCAAAGATATTTATATATTGCATAATTTACAATATATACACTTAATTTCTTATATATTTTCTTATATACATTCTTGTTTTTTCTATTTTGTACATTTTGCACATTTATGTAGTACATTTTGCACACATCACTGTAGATTTTTGTGAAGCAGTCTGTGTTCTCACATACTTGTAAATACTTTGTAAATACTTTACTATATACTTATATTTTTATTCTTTTACTCTTGCATTGTATGCTGTGTGTCTAGGGATCAATAAAGTACATCTATCTATCTCTTATAGATGAAAAACGTCACACACCCACATTCACTTCTATGGGCAATTTAGAACACCAGAGTCACCAATCAACCTGACATACATGTTTTTGGACTGTGGGAGGAAACCAGAGTACCCGTAGAAAACCCACGCAAGCACAGGGAGAACATGCAAACTCCACACAGAAAGGTTCCTGCCAAGTTACAAAACCCAGGCCCTTCTTGCTGTGAGACAACAGTGCTAACTACTAAGGCACTGTGCTGCCCCTGTTCCATTGCCCTTGTCATGAGTACTACAGCAGATAGAGGCCACCTAACTGTGACACATACTAGTGGTTGTAATAACCTATTGGCGCAAATGACATATGGAGAAATCTTTTACAGGACAATCTCACATAGTTAATGCACACATTGCTAAACATAAAGATATACTCTAGTAGCTTTAAATTATCTTACATAGATTCACCAGTTGAGAAATCAATAAAGCTTTAGTTTGGGAGGAAAATTCTTTTTTCACCACTTCAAAAACTACAGTGATAAATTGGTAATTTCTGGTTGCAGACGTCATCCTGGTTTGGTTCTCTGTACTCACTTTTCATTGCTGAGTTTTATGTGAGGTTCCTGAAGGACTCCACGCAGTACAGGTGGGACAAAAACCTCTTTATTTTCACTGCTGATAAAGCTAGACTTCTCCTTCAACATCTGAGAGAGCTCCACTGCAGCAAACAACACATAAAAAAAATTAATTCTTTGTAACACACATCGTTAATGTTCATCAAAACATAATAATGCAATAATTAATATTCATGTCAAAAGAGTGCAGATGTTTGTATACTGACTATAAGAGATGTACAACCCAGCAAACATATGCAATTTATTTTTAAACCTGTGCTTATTCATTTGAAATAGTTTAAAATCTTTTTTGCTCTGACCGTTTTGTCTAGAATGGCCTCATGTAATGACTGGAGAAGAAAGACAGTTAAAGGATTCAGCTCACCTTGGACACATTTTGTTGGGTTCAAGAGAATAGGGTCTTACAGCTGTGTGAGTTTGAAAAAAGCTGCATAAAAATCTAGATGCAGTCCCACACAGTCTTATTATGTAAATCTAAATTATGGACACCACAAATGTGAAAGATATTCCTTTAACATGAGTACAGATATTACAATACAAGGAAAATAGTCACTTTGCACTAACTTTTATGTTCCAGGCTTTGTTTGGGCAAGAGGAACAGATTCAACAAGCTGAGACAAATGATGTGCTGGTTCAAGCAGAGAGCTGGGATTAGCCATGGGGCCTTAATCAGCTGACATGTCAGCTGATTTTATGTCCTGCAACTTCAGGCATGTGTGAGTGTTTTACAGTAATCATGTGACAGATATAATCCAGGATGCAGCAGACTCACATATAGTAAGTGGTTTATGTGTGTGTCTAATGGAGGCCCTGATGATGTCAGAGCCATGGATGCGATCCTGATGGCGAAGCTGCTTGGTCTCGTAAAACCATTCTCCAGTGAGGTACTTCAGCTGGCTCTTGTCACTCATAGTCTTCTGTAGGTTCCTGATTGCAGACATGTCAGAGGGAAATTTATAGTGACAGGTCTCCTGGTGCATAAACCTCTGCTGCTACATGCTACAACCTGGAACTTCAATGTAGTGGACAAATGTGCTTTCTACAGTACTATAAGATGCAGCGTAGATATTTATATACAAACAGTCTTGTCTGTAACAGATTGATAGTGAGGGATCAGTTGGTGCCTCTGCCCAAACCTGAAAAACTGACACAAGGAACTCACTGGATACGCTGCTCCTCAGTCCTCTTCAGCTCAGCATCTCTCTTCAACACTGTCAGGATGGTTTCCTGCTCCTCCTCCGTCAGGAAACTCAGATCAATCATGTTGACTGCTGCCACTCACTGAGCCCTCAGCTGCTTGGATTAAATGTTTAGTGGCTGAACATGATCACCACCACATATGGTTCTTCTTAAAACTATTCCACAACAAAAAACGATTCTTTGTGCATCTTGTTAAATGTGCAGAGTGACATGTTATGGCTTGATAATCAATCAAATCCATCACTCCAGGATGATAAAAATTCAAACATTCTTTGCCTTTCGATATAATGCCCATAAACGTTTGAGCAGGTTTTTACCCCAATGGAGCTGCTGCTTTTGCTTTAAGGAAAGACAAAATCTTTATGAGGAATGCCTGCAAGTTGTAACACATCAAAGAGTACTGCAGGAATTTACTAGAAATTTCATGAGGCCATGACCATGCTGTTACATGTCCTGCCCTAAGAAAGAACAAAAGTCATTCAGACACCATTAAAAAAAGACTAGATGTTAATAGTAGTGGTTGTATTGCAGTTGGCTCCCATTGTTAATTCATTACACAACTTAGGAAAGTTGTAATCGCTTCTTATCCTCAAATCCAAGACTGAATTTAAAACTAAGCTGTAAGAATCCTGAGTAACAGTTTTTCCTGTGTAAATTTATGCAGGTTTGTTTGGGAAAATAGAGTATTTTATATCTTTAAAAAGAACACTTCTGCATGTTGTATTCCTCTAAAAGAGGAAAAGTTCAGCTTAAGGACAGAGGATTTTCTTCCTCCTGTATTACCTTGAAAAACCTCAACATTTTCTGCTACATTACTCTTATGTGGACCTTGGACCTGACTAGTGACATCCAACTAATTCAGGAATGAATTTGGTATTTCTTTACAGAAAAATCATGCAGATAAATTCTGACTACAGTGTTGCCAAACCACTCAACCTCTCAAGCCATGTAATCTCCACGGGCTTCAGCACCTTTGTGGTGGGTGGTAAGTAATTGTGCCTTCTTTGTGCCATTCATTACTGAACTTAATGTAAAAGAAATAAATAATACGGATGTGTCTACAAGAAAATGTGAAATACAGGCAGACACCTGGTTAATACTTATACACTACAGCCTTTCAGAAGTCAGTTCAGCTAAAGAGTTTTCCTGCAGTAGAAAAACAATGCTAATGTATGTCATGATATATAAAGAGGGTTGTACTTCATATCATGTTCAGATATAACTGCATAATCATATATTATGAGAGTCAAAGGAAGTCAAAGGAAACATCCTGTACTTTGTCTCTGTCCAAACAGTCCATTGCATGCCAACAATGCTGCCTGGGATCTGAGTTACACTAATTGTTAACATTACAATGTTGTGACATTTCCAATTTGCTGTGCTACCAGTTTCCCACAACATATGTAGTTTTGCAGTGGTGATGTGTGAAACTCTTGAAATTTCCAGCTGCTGTAATAAACAGAAATGAAATGGAAGTTCCACCTTGCAAACTCCCAAACTGGACTGGCATTCCAACAGTCTGACAACGACACTGTGATATCACATGTAGAGAAAAGACAGTTTGTTTCAAGTTAAAAGTCAGAAAGTGGTGAGCTCACCTCTTGCTGTTGCTCCTTGCTGAGTAAAAACTTAACTACAACTGGATCCTGAGCTGCTGTAGTTGCTGCAGCGTGGGAGGAGCTGCAGGCGTACAGCAACAAGGCACAGTAGTGAGCAGCTGGAGGATCTGTCTTGTTTTTGTTTACATTTTTGGGGGATTTTCTGTCACAATGAGCATTTTTAATACATTTCAAAACATTTTGATATCATTTTTTCTTTTTTTATAAATCTTCTGTATTATTTTGATTGGGTTTAGGTTGTTTCGTTCAGGAGTTTTAAAACTGCTGTGGCTGCTGTGTGAAAATTTAGGCTTTGTAATGTCATTGTCATTAGTATTATAGATTTTTATTATATTATAAATGTTATTATTACATATTGTAGAAAGTATTGTGTGTGTGGGTTTCCTGTATACTTCTATCTCTAGGTTACCATCTGATCCAATGAGGACCTCACAGTCCAAAAAGGCTACCCTGTTTTCTTTGATCCCTAAGTGGGCTTTCAACAAGGTAACATCCACATCAGGCAGAAAAACAAGAGACACAGCTGAGCCTCAAGATCCACAGAAGAAAAACCTGGTCATTCATTCCCTATGTAGCAGGTGTTTCAGAGAGGCTTAAACTGATTTTTGGCAAACATCAGATACCAGTTCACTGGAAACCCACCAACACCAATACAAAGGAGGAGCAATGTAGTATATGCTGTTCAGTGTAAAGAAGAACGCTCAGAACTCTACATTGGAGAAACCAAACAACCACTTAACAGAAGGATGGTCCAGCACAGGAGAAGCAGCTCCTCAGGACCACAGTCAGCCGTGCACCTCCATTTAAAGGAATCAGGACACTCATTTGAAGACAGTGTTGTACATATTTTGGACAGAGAAGATAAGTGGTTTGAGGGAGGAATCAGAGAAGCTATATATGTTCAAGTGGAAAAAGCCTCCCTTAACAGGGGTGGAGGGCTCAGACATAACCTGTCTTCAATCTACCAGGCTGCCCTTTCATCTGTTCACAGAAAATTAAGGAACAGATCAAATGTCTTCCAGGGAGGACACACTCTGCATCCAGTTGGTGAATCTGAGGGGTCACATGAGTCTACCATTAGATCCTAAGGACCCTCACCTGAGCTCACTTGTATTTGTTTACCTATTAAGCATATTCAGGCCAGGTGTGAAGTGAAACCAACTCTAATGAGCCTATTTGGGCTAGTGGTAGAGTGAAACCAACCTGAAAGATAAATTGGAGGTTCCATAACAGCTTTCTCTTAGACTGCTGAAGCCACTTGGATGAGTAGTGAAATGTTTTGACCTAAAAACTAGAAGTCCATTTGCCATGACTCAACCTCTAGATAACTTCACCTGGACGACTGAGAATCTCTACAGTCAAACTACCATTAGCACTACCATTACCTGGTATAAATGTGACAATAAATCTAATTCTAAAGCATAGGAATTGACACACAATCATTTGTTCTATTGTTTCCTGAAGTCAGAATTTGCAAACATGCAATATGAAGCAGACCACAGGGAGAAAACTTTGAAGTGAAAGGATGTTTGTCTCATGAATTCACTGAAAGAATAGATGTACACCTCCAAAACTGGTGGGCAAATGCACAAATGCATAACCTGAAACCAGTAGTGCAGGTTGACATAAATCAACTGCAACTTTAAACCACAAGATGGCAGACAAGCTCCATATTTACTAATGCACATTGGCTGATCATCTAACCAGAATTTTATGGACGGCTCATTGATTGATTATTTGTCCTATGACAAGACATTCATATATACATACCCACACACACACACACATTCACACAAAGTGCCCACATACTATCAAGAAGAAGCTGGAATACTGTTAGCATATTTTCATTTCAATATTTAAAATATTTTTTAAAATTTCTATTTCAACAGGAAACTGTTGAAAGCTGTTTTCCCCACCAAATTTACCTTTAGAATTCAAATAAGGTTAACTATCTGGTGACTGCTGCAAAAAAAGGCCTTAGTTCAACAGTAAGGCTTTTATTAACTTGCCAGTTAATTCCATCAAGAAACTGTGTCTCACAAAACCATGCACACTGGCATCTTTTTACTACTGAATGAGGGCTAATGGCAGCACCACAAAGGATCGTCTTATTGCTGGTGGATAGAGTTTGCCAAGCAGGATGTACCTTTTAGATCCAGATCCTTCTCTGTCTCTGTGTAAGTATGTGTGTTGCACATGGATGAGCTGCTGCACCTGTGGACTCAGCAGAAGCCTCTATAATGATGAGGGGTAGCACAGCACTCCAGCATCTCCAAAAGCCAAGGACTCCTCATCATTTAGATCACCCACAAACTCCGATACTTATGGAATGTTATAATTATAACAAAAGAAAGACATTTTGCTTTATTCAGGATCTGCTTACTAGTCACTGGTGGCCCTACTTTGAGAATGAAATAACTATGTTAATGTATGATAATGTCTTCTGTCATAGTGATGACATCAAGGTTATCTTAGCTTGCTTGAGAGTTAGCAGACTGTTGAAGATGAATGACTGTTTGTCAGATAGGATTTCCATCCATCCATCCATCCATCATCTATACCTGCTTATTCCTAACCAGGGCCACAGGGATCTCCTGGAGCCTATCCCAGCTCTCTTTGGGTGAAAGGCAGGGGTACACCCTGGACAGGTCACCAGTCCATCGCAGAGCCAGGTGGGATTTATCAAAGGCATTATAGGTATTCTTACTGGAGTACCAAAGCAGAAACTAGCTGCAACCACACCTTTTTGTACTTTCCTTACTCAGAGTTGCTCTGAGAAGTTTCCTAAATCACCTTTAGTCTAGGATTCCCAGCTAGGACTTTTTAGGCTAAGATAGGAGCTGTCTGAGAGGATTCTAAGAAGCTTTGTGAATATGGGCCCAGGTGTGCAGTTTTGTTGTTGTTTTTTGGCGTATGAAAACTCACGGGGCAGCTCAATGTCTGGAGTGCAGATGCAGCCCTTCACTGTTACATGTCCATGTTGCACCATTTGGAGTTAACAAAAACAGAGAGACCACCTCCTCTTTTCTTGCCGCTCTGTTTCCCTCTGTCCACTCGCACTAGTGAGAATCCAGGCAGTTCAAGCGAGCTGTCTGGTAAATTTTCATGCAGCCAGGTCCCAGCAAGCTACACTCTCTGTACTCTCACTGGCTGCTAGCTAAAGCAGAAAGTTCATCCACTTTGTTGCAGAGTGACCTCACATTCCCCATAATAATTTTTGGGAGAAATGGTTTAAATCTCCTACGTTTTTCTCGATGCTTCACTCCTCCTCTGCAGCCCCTCCTACACTTCCTCAGGTCTTGGGGGATTTCAGGTTTTATACCAAGAAGCAGACTTGTTCCTTTGAGAACTAACAGTTGCTCCCTTGTATAGATGCCGTTGCCACAGAAACGTACAGTGGGTACGGAAAGTATTCAGACCCCTTTAAATTTTTCACTCTTTGTGTCATTGCAGCCATTTGCCAAAATCAAAAAAGTTCATTTTATTTCTCATTAATGTACACTCAGCACCCCATCTTGACAGAAAAAAACAGAAATGTAGAAATTTTTGCAAATGTATTAAAAAAGAAAAACTGAAATATCACATGGTCATAAGTATTCAGACCCTTTGCAGTGACACTCATATTTAACTCACATGCTGTCCATTTCTTCTGATCCTCTTTGAGATGGTTCTGCTCCTTCATTGGAGTCCAGCTGTGTTTAATTAAACTGATTGGACTTGATTAGGAAAGGCACACACCTGTCTATATAAGACCTTACAGCTCACAGTGCATGTCAGAGCAAATGAGAATCATGAGGTCGAAGGAACTGCCCAAGGAGCTCAGAGACAGAATTGAGGCAAGGCACAGATCTGGCCAAGGTTACAAAAGGTATTTCTGCAGCACTCAAGGTTCCTAAGAGCACAGTGGCCTCCATAATCCTCAAATGGAAAAAGTTTGGGACGACCAGAACTCTTCCTAGACCTGGCCGTCCAGCCAAACTGAGCGATCGTGGGAGAAGAGCCTTGGTGAGAGAGGTAAAGAAGAACCCAAAGATCACTGTGGCTGAGCTCCAGAGATGCAGTAGGGAGATGGGAGAAAGTTCCACAAAGTCAACTATCACTGCAGCCCTCCACCAGTCAGGGCTTTATGGCAGAGTGGCCCGACGGAAGCCTCTCCTCAGTGCAAGACACACGAAAGCCTGCATAGAGTTTGCCAAAAACCACATGAAGGACTCCCAGACTATAAGAAATAAGATTCTCTGGTCTGATGAGACCAAGATTGAACTTTTTGGCGTTAATTGTAAGCGGTATGTGTGGAGAAAACCAGGCACTGCTCATCACCTGCCCAATACAATCCCTACAGTGAAACATGGTGGTGGGAGCATCATGTTGTGGGGGTGTTTTTCAGCTGCAGGGACAGGACGACTGGTTGCAAGTGAAGGAAAGATGAATGTGTTCCAAGTACAGAGATATCCTGGAAGAAAACCTCTTCCAGAGTGCTCAGGACCTCAGACTGGGCCGAAGGTTCACCTTTCAACAGGACAATGACCCTAAGCACACAGATAAAATAACAAAGGACTGGCTTCGGAACAACTCTGTGACCGTTCTTGACTGGCCCAGCCAGAGCCCTGACCTAAACCCAATTGAGCATCTCTGGAGAGACCTGAAAATGGCTGTCCACCAACGTTCACCATCCAACCTGACAGAACTGGAGAGGATCTGCAAGGAAGAATGGCAGAGGATCCCCAAATCCAGGTGTGAAAAACTTGTTGCATCATTCCCAAGAAGACTCATGGCTATACTAGCTCAAAAGGGTGCTTCTACTCAATACTGAGCACAGGGTCTGAATACTTATGACCATGTGATATTTCAGTTTTTCTTTTTTAATAAATTTGCAAAAATTTCTACATTTGTTTTTTTTCTCTCAAGATGGGGTGCTGAGTGTACATTAATGAGAAATAAAATGAACTTTTTTGTTTTTGGCAAATGGCTGCAATGACACAAAGAGTGAAAAATTTAAAGGGGTCTGAATACTTTCCGTACCCACTGTATATCTTCTGATGCAGTTTCCATAATCTCCATATGTCTCTCCACAGAAATTAGAAGATCCCAACTCATCCACTTTCATCCATTATCAGAGAGAAAGCATAGATCTTGACTTGGTTTGGATTAACAGATGATAATTCAGTAAATAAATCATCAAAACTTAATATGAAGAATATGAAGTCATGCAGTAGTCAATAACATCAAATACTACACTAAAATATACTAAGACAGATCCCATTAAGCTGTTACGTAGAAGACGTTTTCTTTGTTAAATTTCTTCTTAAATTCATGTTGGAATTCAAAGCAGAAGCCAAATCACTTTAACGAAAAGGTCAAAAACATATACAGTGTTTACTGTCACATAAGTTTATTCTATGTAGGTCAGATGCTTGACATAATTTCACTATAGTTCAGATTACATTTTTGTCCTGAAACACTAGTGTGCATTCCTATTTATATAGTGACAGAACTAAAAGGCAAATACACTTTCTACACACTCCACACTGTCACTACCATGACCTCCAGAACATTGAGGGATTCATTGAGTTTTGGACTCCTCTCCTGTCTGAAGTTCAATGGCCTATGTTTAAAAAAATGCTTTTCATCTATGAAGTCTAATCACCTCTCTGTTGCTAACCTCAGTAAACAGTGTTAAGTGATCTGCCCTTAATAATACACATATTGCACAATCCATGCACAAAACTTTTTTTCACTATTTTGATACATAAATACAGACCCAAATAAGTGTGGAAGCTTGCACTTTATTGGAAAAAAAAAGACAAAACAAAAAAACAATCTGCAATATAATCTGCGGGGACAATGCAGCAAATATGCTCAGGTAATGGATTAAGGGCCACTTTCATGATTAGGCCATCTTTCATACCTAAATCCACCCATTGACAGGATCAGTTTTATATAAACAAAGCACCGATCAACAGTGCTCCATTTTCCTGAACAACTGGACCACTCTCTCCACAGCTCCCAATTTGTGTTACTAGTTTGACTTGATAACTCACTGTGTTCCCCTACATTGTCCTCGACACTCCAGTGCTTGCTAATGAAAACATGATCTAAGCATGAAAGGGGCCCTGCACATTCAGTATGGAAAAGGGCAGCCAGGAGCTTTGTTAAATTTAAGAATAAATGGCATGCCAAAAGCATCAAAAGCATAAATGCAGATTCCTTTTTAATGCAGTGCTGCCTATCATAAAATGTAGAGCTTTGGCTGATGTGAAAATGTTCCCTCACCAAATTTGTAGAAATTAACCCCACATATTTGATGGTGCTAATGAATTATTATGTTGGTACAGATCTGCAGTGTGAACCTTTGAGCCACAGTACATGGTATTGTGTGTACAGAGAATATTTAGTGCCCCAACAGTAAAATGTGTCAGCTCTTTAAACTTTAAATTAATTTTTACTTTTAAAAATCAGCTCAATCACTCAAAATCCAATTCTACAATCATACATATGTATAAACCTGAAGACCTTCCATATGAAGGTCAGTGACTAATTACATTTCATTTTTTCATACAATGTCATTCTCTGTAGCTAATCATAAATAAATACAAAGAATACACAAGGAATGTCTACTGCAAACAATACATTAGAAATAAAGAAACCAAAACTCTGTGGCATAAAGAGGAGTTTGCACTGGTTTTCTTAATTTGAGGACATTTTAAGAAGGTAATCATGATTGATAATCAAAAGAAGTGACTCTACCAGCCTCACCTGCATAAAGAGGAACAAGAAAACAAAAAAAGACAACTCAAACAGTGTGCATGTTTCTTTTCGCCCAGAATACAGTAGGGGAATGATCCCTGTCCACATGGTTCTTAATGGCAGCACACACACTTCTCCTTTTGACTTAGACATGACTTAATGGGCACAAAGTGATGCCTCTCTGAGATGCCCATGGACACGCCGAGTCACCGTGATTTTATTCAAAGTCTGATTTGGGCCTTTCATTCGCAGAGAGGTGCGTTTGTTAGAAGCAAACTGCAGGTTTGCTTGGATAGTTGACTTTGTTGTAAAATCATCTTCAGATTGGTCTTCTCACCCTCTCATGTTACATAAACTGCATCTGGGAAGATAAAAAACTGTCAAGAAGTGCCAGACCAGTATCCAAACTTCTAACACCTCCTTGAACTAATGTTCGATGCAGAAAAATTCACAAGTAAAATTGTTTGTCAAAAAAACAACCATTTTTGAAGCTTGTATTGAAAAACAAGAGCTGAAGTCATATTCACAAGAAACTTGCCTCACTGATCACCTTAGTTTCCAACATCCTCTGTATATTTAATCTGTGAT
The DNA here is from genome assembly GCF_900324485.2 of Mastacembelus armatus. Taxonomy (NCBI): domain Eukaryota; kingdom Metazoa; phylum Chordata; class Actinopteri; order Synbranchiformes; family Mastacembelidae; genus Mastacembelus; species Mastacembelus armatus. Next base: position 3,762,507 of record NC_046646.1, read on the forward strand.
TACCAGAAGGCTAAAACTTTCAGTTGATGAATCTGATGATTTTTTTAAGTTTCAGATGTTCCGATTTCATCCTGTTTCAGAACATTGCTATAACCAAGACATGTTACCAATAAATGAATTGCATATATCCTGCACATATGCAGGAAGTTCTATTTTCAAAATCTTATGTTAGAGTGAGAGCAAATAGAGCTTCAGTCTCTTGCAGAGCAAAGAAATCTCAACTAAGACAATCCTGATTTAGGAGACATGTACAGAGTGCATATTGTGCAAAGTAGCCAGCTGGGAAGTTGAGTGTGGTGGCATTTCACAGGACAGTGTGATCTGTAAAAAAAAAAAAATCAGCCATTTAGCAATCTAGTTCTGCCTAAACAAGGCAGAAATGCACCATGCAGTCTGGTGACACACTGGATTTGCAGTTAAACACAGAATATCCGAAGTACCTAAAGATGCTCTGTAAAAAATTCTGCAGAATGAGCTGTACAAAAGGGTCCTTCCCTTGTGTTCTCAGGGGGCTTAGATTAGAGGGAGTAGAGGTTGTGGGTGACAGACTCACAAAGGAGGACAGAGGAGAGCAGACCAAATAAAAAATGGAGAGCCAGTGGCAAGAGTACCTCCAGAAGAATAGCTAGCGACATGTGGTTGTTCAGGATCCTAGTTGTCATCTAAATACAGCAGAATTTTTAACCAAAAAGTTAGGGCATTGACCAGAGAAAACAGAGGAATCAAGTCATGTTTTTAACTTACTCCTGTAAGTGCCATTTAATCACTGCGGAAAAGAAGGTGGAAATTACATTAAAATGAACTCCAGTCAAGGTGTAGCAAAGCAGATGCTTGAGTGACCAAGAGGTCTCATGCCTCTCATCATAATTCAGCCAGTTTACATCATATTGTCGTATTTTGTTGATATGACATTTTCCACCTCAGAGAAGTGTAAAAATATGGTTATGGTGATATTTCAATCTTTCTTTAAATATTTGACTATTTAATAGCATTTCCCCAAAATCCTCTTTTGTCTAATTGAATTAATCCTACTCCCTACCATGTTGATTATCTTGTTGACAGTGCTGTAGCCTCTCTGTGTATAAACACTTGATGACTTCATGAGTTAAAAATTAATATATACATATTTTATATAGATAGATAGATATTTTCTACTACAGTAGCTCTTGAATCATCTAAGACCTCAGTTATGTTTAGACTGCTTCTTTCCCATATCTCTCTGAATTTACATCAACATTTGATTCATCTAAATCATCATCATGTCTCTTTGACTAACTGCTGCCAACAACTACTTTAACAATCGATCATTCAGTCTGTTTTCAATGTCTTATTGTTAAAATATGAACCTTAAACAATGGGTTTGCTACACGTAATAAAACAAATTACTTTTAATATTTTTTATATTTTATCATGTTAAAAAGGCACTTGTTCACTAGAATTTCACACACAAAGCAAAAGTGACTGACACATTAGTCATAATGAAGCAACATTCTTTCAGACATGCATATGAACATTGCTAGACATTATCCTAGTGAGGTGCATGTAAAAATGCAACTGTTCAAGGAACATGGATCAGGTATTAGGATATTGGCTGGACTTTGCTAAAATCACCTGTAAAAAGTCTGGGTAGTGTCCTTGTGTGAGACAGTTGGCGACAGAGCATCGGCGAAGCAGTTCCCATACTGCATAGCAACCACAGTACATAGAAACGGTCCACCTGCTTGTCCGCTACTATGTTTGCATTCAGAGTGGTCTGGGATAGAGTCAAATTCCTGTCCTGAATCAGTGTACCCCTTGTGTGAGCTCTGTTGTGTCCCCATCTCCAACAACTAAATGCACCAGAGGAAATTTAGACATGAAGCCTAACAAACACACAGGCATGGATCTCATTGAGTCATTGAGTCAGTGTGGACTGATATCACATATCAGAATTATGTCTGCTCGGTGAGATAAGCATTTACTACATCAATTGGCCTGAGAACTGTAAACATTTGACTGAATGACTGATTAGTTTCACCACATAACAGGAAAAATAATAGGAAAAACTAGAGCAAGACGGTACCACCACTATCCACATAACAGTGTACAAATTGTTTAATTATGGAAAACGTGACTTTCACTTTTCTCTGTTCCTGCCATTTTCGTCTCTGCAGCTGCTCACTGTGGAAGCAACCCTATCTTAGACCCAACCTCAACTAGACTGCTCAAAGACATCCTGACATTAATCAACTCATCTTAATAGGACCTGGTCAATTTATACCTATTAACGGGCTATGTACTTCAGAGTTTTACGATTGCAGTTATGAAACTGTTACTCAAAAGCCTAGTCTTGACCAATAGATCTTAGTGCTTCATTTGACACCAATGGTCTTAGCATCGCATTACAAAGACTGGAAAATGTGATTTTAGTTCAGAAAATACAGAATCTATAAAACCTGATGAAACAAATGAGTTAGCCATCTTTCTAGTTCTAAATTCAGAGAAAACAGAAGTTACTGTACCTGGAGCTAAAAATCTCAGAAATAGCTTCTCTAACAAAATAGCTTCTTCAGATGGTAAAGCTTTAGCCTCCAGCACTACTGTGAAAACCCTTGGAGTTATTTCTGACCAGGATATGTCCTTTAATTCAAACATAGGACAAATCTCTAAAACTTCCTTCTTTCACCTGCACAACTGCACACAGTCCATGCATCTGTTACTTCAGGGCTAGATTAACTGTAGCTGGTTATTATCAGGATGTCCCAATATCTCCATAAAAAGCCTCCAGTTAATCCATATTGCTGCAGCCAGAGTCCTGACAGGAACTAACAAGAGAGATCATATTTCTCCTATATTAGCTTCTCTTCATTGGCTCCCTGTAAAATCCAGAATATAATTTAAAATCCTTCTTCTCACATACAAATCTCTTCATGACCAAGCTCCTTCATGACCAAGCTCCTTCATGACCAAGCTTCTTCATACCTTAAAGACCTCATAGTACCATATGATCCCAATAGATCACTTCACTGTCAGAGTGCAGGTCTACTTGTGGTTCCCAGAGTTTCCAAAAGCTCTAAAGTGCCTACAGTTGGGTTTTTACTATGATTTGGCACTTTCTACTACTTTTTTTCTGGAAATGAAAATTTGCCTAACCCAGAGATTGATAAGACTGTGAGACAGAAAGAAATGTATTCAATAGAGCCTGGCCTGTAAATACCATGCTGTTCATCAGCCAACTTTGCAGATTAAAGCACTTGGACAACCACAAATAAATTGTTAACCTGTAAGAAGCCCTTCTCTTGATGTGGACTACATGACATTTTAGTATGACTTCACAAAAAGTTGTATCCCTGAAAAAATTCCAGCACCCATAGCTACATCCACCTGAATCAAAAGCACAAACCCTTTCAAGTTTGATTTTGGCTTGATCTCACAAGAGATTGCCTGACTTCATCTTAGAATTTATCTGAGCTTACTAAAACCTCTATAGTAATAAAAAAAAAACCAAGTGGAAGTGGACCTAAAGGGTGAGATGACAATCGTGCATCATGGAAGAATTAAACACAAATGTCAACATGGTTCTGACAGCCTGGACGTTAAGATTAGATGTAGAAGGAGAGGGACATTTTAGATGTATGATGATGATCACTTACTGTACCTGTGCACCTGGATTAGAGCCAAAGGGATTAGCTGGTCTCAACACGGGCTGCGTATACATCATAGTGGGCTGTGTCATCATCATGGAGCCCATGTGTGCAGGCTGTTCAGAAAGACAGCAGAGAATCTGGTAAATTATAGTAAGGAAAATTATTGTAAAAACAAAAATACAAGAAAAAAAAATACAAAAGCCTCTACAGAAGCCTGTGTGTTCAATGCTGCATTTTGCTGCCATTTCCATCACCACCACAGTTGTCTGGAAGTAATGGAAACCTGCTGCATCAGTTTTATACCATGGGAGTGAGGACATTTTTTGAAAGTGAGGATATTATATCTGGTCCTCACATTTTGAGTGACCTTTAGCTTGTCAGAATCAGACTTAGGCATGAGGGGTGGGCTTAGACCTTTAGTTGTGATGGTTAAGGTTAAGGTAAGGGGCTGGGGAACTTACTGAGTGTCCTCACAAGGACAGTTGTTCAGATGTGTGTGTGAAGAAGTGAAATCCTGCTGAACATACAGTCCAGGCTGACTTACCATGGCATATGTCATCATGCCTGTGGGTGTGGTTGCAGGGAAGGCCATGACAGATGATGCCTAAGGTGACACAAAACAAGTTGATTGCTTTTACAATATCAGGAGACAGCAACTCACATTGAACAGTTTATTATTAGATTATCAAAGGTGAGACTTCGATGTACATTACAGGATATCAAAAGCATATTTAACTTGCACTCAGGAATATGTTATAATGAAGCCTCAAGAAAGAATTCTTTCACCCTCAGTTTGAAGTGAAATTATATTCAGTTGTCACGAGTCAAAAAGATTCTCAACAGGAAAAGAGCAGTCAAAGCTGATTTGGTTTGGATAAAACTTGACAACTGATGATGGCAAGATGCTACAGACTGAGAAAATAACAGCATGATTAGGCTAATACAGGGATTTATGAAAAACACTTCCTTGGATTGAGGTTAAACAGCTACGTTGTATGCAGACAGACATTATTTGGTGACAGAAACATTACATACATAGTGGAAAAGGCTGTATTTATGCCCCAAGACACATTGTTAACTTTCTAATATCATATCCTAATATTCTAATATCCACTTTTATAACCAGGGACAACAGAGTGAAAGGAAAGCAAAAAGGAGACTGTGTTGTGTCCTGGAGGTAGAGATGGTTACTGGCAGGTGCAGAGCTCCTTGTGGAAAGCGATTAAAGACAAGAATGTACAGACTCTTTCTGTGAGTGCTCCGTGCTTCAACAACAGGCCTTGCAGTGATAACAAACCCAGATTTGTCTAATGCCCAGCCCTCTCAGGAAGGATAGGTTTCATTAAGTATTCATTCAGTGGCAAGTGGGGCACAAGTGAGTCAGATGCAACAAAATTGGCACTTTCATCACAGACAGTGCTTGTTTCATTGCATAGAGTGTGCGCCTTGAAAATTACTCATTGGAAATGTTTGGTTTCTGTGAGGGACAGGCAAAAGGTTAATAATGACATGATTCAAAAATGTTTATATTATCTTCTAATGAGGGATGCATGTTCTGTATGTCTGCTCTGAAGTGCATCATTAGTGTATCATTGCGACCAAATCTTTCTTTCTGGTTTCATCAAAGATCACTCATCAGCTTTTGATCATCATCTGGCATTTGGCCTTGGCCTTGACATTTGCTCCATGTGTGTTTCAGCATGATCACAAGTACAGAGACACAGGCAGAGGATGGACTATTGGATTATTGTCAGAAGCTCTTACCAGACTGCATATTCAATATATATATATAACCTTGAAAAAGTAAAACAGATGGTAGAAAATGGTATAATAATTTCTATGGTAGGAATAATTATTTAGATTAATAACCTTTTGAGTAGAAGTCATTACTGAGCATGTTTTACATTCATTTCAGAAGACATCTTTATTTGGACTAACAAATCCAAACCACTTACCACAGTCCATTATTTGTCCTTCTCTCTAAGTATTCATATATCATCATATATCATTTTTCCACAGTAATTCATTAACCCTTAGAGGTCTACCATCACGTGGGCGTGATGTTAGACTCCTAAGAGTTAAAGGTGTCAGGTTTTTACAGTGTTAACCAAGAACAGTAGATATACTGGCCTGCCAGAGTTGAAAAAGTTTTGATTATTTGCCATTACAATTCAGTAATGTGTTTTGGTGGTTTGTACCTAACTGCAACAATGAACCAACTACAGTAACTCATTACATTATTCTGGCTGGTACTGTAGCTAAAAATGTGAAGTATAAATTTGCAATCAATCCGCAGTCATGTGAAATAGTAAGGGAATGTAGGAAATTCCAGACACACTTGGAGCGGTTCATTCAACAACAGCATTTAGAAAAAATGTCCATCCAGGAAAGATGTTATTCCCACAGTCACTCAACACTTTTTACTGGAAAGTTAACTAGAAGAGAAGTGGCAGGGAAAGGTTGATCTGGCATTATGTGGCAGACCTGGGCACTCTAGATCCAGCCTGAATGAACAACTCTGCCTGTGCCTAAGTTGTCTATACAGGAGCTTGAGGCTGATCATGGATGGAGCCCAGGCTGCGGCATGCTGTAGCTGTAGTGTTAATGCAGAGGTGACAGTGTGCTGTGGCTGCTATAGTACAACTGAATGTGAATATGTTAAAACCAACCAGTGCATGGCAGTGTTGGTTAGACAGCAGGAAAATGCTTCAACCACATTGAGTATGGACTTACGTATTGTGGAAAATGCATGACGTTCTGTAAGTGTGGTACCGGACAACAATAACATACAGATATTAATAAATAGAATAATAATTTGGTGCAAACAAAAACTATTACATTCACAATGCACAAGACACACTGGGAATTTAGATTTAAAGCTGTATCACCTGCCACCTTGCTACCTGGGCAAAAAAACGTTTCAAAAAAACAAAAAGTGTTTGATGGAAATGATAACATTAGCTGATTTTATTATTTCTTTCAATAAAAATGAATGTAAAAATCAAATACATGGGGGACATATATATTTCCAATCTAATGTCAGCTATACCGGGTCTGTGGATAATTTCTGAAAAATGCTATATGAGTACATTTATAGACTTAATAACTTGTCATGTATTCAGCTTTTGTTTCAAGAGTTTTTTTGCCCCTTTTTTTGCATGCTCTGCTCAGGAGGAGATGCTTCTGTAAATACAAGTTGTAGAAACGTTTGGTAGGATGCAATGCTACAGCATGTTTGCAACATGCCAAACCACCACATTTAGTGAAGCAGGACATGTTTTTAGAAACTCAAAATGTAATAACTATAATTCAATAACTGTTTTTACTATACTGGCTTGTAGTGCGACTTGTATAACAAAGCAACTTATATGTGTATATTCACAGTCATTTTGTCGAATAGCCACTAGCATTAGATAGCACTCTGGGTGGAGAGAAGGTCAAGATGAATGCCAAATCACTCCAAAAACATTTTCTCGTGTTACACAAGGAATTAGGCTTTAGCGTGAACATGTGTTTTTACTTTTTCTGCAGTATAATATTATCTTCAATTGAGTCAAGGGTGCCATCTAACACTAGTGAATACTCGACAAAATGACAAAATCCCACTACAGGCTACAGGAATATAAAAAGTGCAAATTTTATTCTGGAAAATACAATAAAACTATATAACTAAATGATCTTCAGTATCTTTTATATTTTCAGAATGATAAACAATTTTTTTCACTAAACAGCAGGGTAGTAAGGCCGCATAATACATCACCAAGAATTTATTTACTCTTCAAAGAAAAGAAAAAAAACCCCAACAACACACAGTCTATTTTACACTAAATTCTAATGCAACAGAGAATCAAGTTACAGAGCAGACCAGCAACAAGTGGCAAGTCTTTTGGGAGTCCTGTCTCTGAACAGCTCAATTCAATACTACCGACATGTAAAGTCATTATCTATACGCAAAACATTTACTAGCAATTCTTATTTCATTGTTGTCTCTCACATACAGTTACAAGAAAAAGTAAAGTCAATGTTTTCAGTTTTCTGCACAAACTGATCATGAAATGCCTTCCACATAATATGGCTGAGATGTAGCAGTTCTGTAAGGAAGAATGGCCCAAAATTCCTCCTGAACTTTGTTCAAGTCTTATACACAGCTACAAGAAGCACTTGCTTGAGGTTATTGCTGCCAAAGGTAGTTCAACTAGTTATAAAAACACTGTTGCCATTACTTTTCCACCATCCCTTTCAATCTTCAGTGGGTGCGTTGAATAAAGACATGAAAAATAATGATAAAGCATGGGTTTATCAGCTTGGAGATATTGATATTTGTGATTTTAGTGGAGATCAAATTACATTTCATTCCCACTTCATGCAGAAAAATTACCAACACATTTTCTGGCAACTGTAACTAGCTACACCTCCTATCAAACAGCACATGAAAATTACATCTGGTCTTGTTTCAATGTTATATATTTGATAATCTGGTTTGTAGAAAACACTGCACTAAAAATACATAAGTGATCTGCTTTTTGACTGTTTACTGCAATGGGCAGACAGGTCAGAGCCCTACCATGGTTGCAGGGTTCCAGGTGGTAGAAGATGCTGTCTTAGGTTGCCAGTTGTTTCCACCTGTCAGCTTCTTCTCACCAGGCTGAGTCCAGTGAATATCACTAAAGAGATCAAGAAAAAACATGAGTTTAGTATGCCCTACAGGAGACATGAAGATCATTTATTGTGCACACTTACTTCTTTGTTGTGCCGTTGCCAATTCCCAGATCTAGAGTATAGAGGCAAACTAATAAACACACAGCTACAAAAACAATACACCTAAATTTACACAAGACAAAAAATTTTGAAAGCAGAAAACAATTTAAGGAAAGAATGCTAATTTAACACATTTCATGTTTAATAAGGAAACCTACTGCCAACAAGATTTGCCAGTGAGGAGTCCAGGTCATTTGACACCAGTTTGTTGGTCTGTTGGCCATTTGGAGTGATGTCCTGATTGGGCGAGGATGCCACTGTAGGTTTGAGGATGTCACCTAAAACATCTTAATCAAAGGTGGGAGGACAAAGGAAAAGGAAGGGAAGGGAGGGTAAGAGTGTGTTGGGGGCCCAGAACAATTGAAGACACAATACAACAGACAAAACAGCAACACAACCAAGACAAAACACATCACAGTACATGAAATGCACACACAGAAACAGAGAGAGGATATTGAGCATGGATAAGGAAGTAAGCAGAGTGGACAGAAAAAAATTATTTAAGCCAAGATTGTGTATCCAAGTCAACTCACCCAGTCATGCATATGCCATGCAAAAAGACAAGGCGCCAGGGATTGTGTTTAACCCACGAACATGGGAAAAGAGAAAAAAGATGGTGTGAGATTGTGAGCAGCCTAGAATCTAGTGAGGTCATACAAGTGTATAAGCATTTAGAATCAATTCATTCTTGCCAAATTAATATTTATATATTATTACACTAATGAGGCAAATGGTGAAATGGTCATTCACTTCAAACATAGTCCAGTGGGACTGTGAGTGAGAGTGTTTACATTTGTTTAAAAATATTTGGAGTAAATACACCTACACAGCATGAAGTTGTATTTGAATTTTAAAACATTAATAGGTATTTTTTAATAGATATTTTGCAATTTTAAGATCCCATGTAAGTAAATAGGTAAGCAAATAGGCAATAAATATTCTGGGTGTTGAGTTTTTAAAAGTTTCTACAGCCGCACATAATACACATGATACACAGTTTGCCTGTACATGATGAAACGTTCTGCTGAGATGGGACAAGCATATGACACATGAATAAAGAGTTAGTTAGAGATAAGAAATACCTTATGTGGTAGGATATTTCAAACAGGACTACCTTCCCAGCTAAGCCACCGTCTTATGATTATGTATTGATCACATTAAGACACCTGTCACTGATCTAATGTGTAGATTTTGACATCCAGTGGTAAGTGTAAAATTAAACCATATGCAGTTGGTGACAGTCTGGCGAAAGTATCTGCTAGAGGTTCCATTAAGTATTTTAAAAGAAAGAGGAGTGGGCAAGCATGTTAATCTTTGAAATTACTTGATCAGAGTACAGGGTGTTTTTTGAAAAGATAAATTGGAATAAGTTGGTCATTGCACATCATGAGAGATTATTCTTTTACTGACTGGTAATGATAATACCAGTGATAATACCAATGTGGGTGCAACCCACCAAAGGAGTGAAAGCAATATTTTGAATGGGATAAACAGACTCAAAAAGGGACTAAGTTGTAAAATATAAACAAATGCTAACCCTTCCGTTTTGACTATGTTTGTTTTGATTGTTAAGAAATTTTCTTCTCATTCACCTGTCCCCATAGCGAAAACATAATAAAGAGCCACTAGATTCGCATAGTTTAGGGGTGGCCAGCCCATGTTCTCCTTGAGGGCCAATGTCCAACTATCCCTCTCCTACTCACTGCTGACATGGATCAGATATGTCCAGTCAATCAAAAGCTGGAAGATATCTCAGGTGAGAGTGGAGTGGGGGAAGCCAAAGTGAATCGATACCTTCCAGTTTCTAACTGACTGAACACATCTGATCCAGGTAAGCAGCAGTGGGTACAGCAGGGATAGTTGGACAACAAAGCAGGGTAGTGGTCCTTGAACATGGAACAGGAAGATGGGCTGCCCACCCCTGATATAGCTGATGACTTTTTAGAAACATTTTGCCTTCTGTCAAAATAAGGAGACACTTTCATCATCTGTTGAAGTACGAATGCTTGGTCTGACATGTAGGCAAACATTCCTAGCCCACAGAAACCACACACACTCACAAACCAAACAAAGTTTAGGCTGTGGACAAATCAAAGTACAACACTACAGCCTAAAATGATCTAATGAATGTACAATCTGCCCCCAAAACTTCAGATGGCAACAGGCGCACATGAGGTCTCCTGACTCCTCATGGGCAATGAGAAAAACATAAAATGTCAGTTTGTGTAGTAGTACACCTTACCTGTAGAATCTAGGTTGTTGGCATTGGTGTTGTTGCCAAATACTGAGTCAAAGTCGACATTAAGGCCTTGAGAGTTCTGTGGCGTTGGCGAGGCTGTAAAACCTGGGGAGAGACAGAGAAAATTAATTGTAGGATTGAAATAGTGGCAATGCAATGAGGCTGCTCCTAACACAGCACAGGCTTGTTGTCTCAGGTCACAGTTGGCTATCCACTGTCTCACATGCTCAACAAAAGCAGCACATAGACACATCCTGGCTGCCGCTGCCTTGCCACTATTTAAATGTATATAAGTGACCTATGACATAGAGCTATACAAACATGTACGTAAAGTTTTGTGGCACCTTACACAAATGGATGTGTTGTTTTAATATTTGTACAGACCTCCTGCACTATTCTCTGGCACATTTTTTTTCTTTACTGCCAGCGGGGGGTGGAGGGAGGACTGGTTATCTCTGTCTTCTCTGTGATGCATTGTTCAGTGTACGGTATATGTTTTGAGGGTAAGTGGTAATAGAAAACATTCTTTTTACCAGAAACTCTAAAGCTTAACAATTAATCAACAGAAAATAATCTGCATCTCCTTAAGTGATTCGTTTTCTTCTAGCAACCTACCTCTAAATAGAGCAGCTACAGCAGGGGGCTCAGATTGGAAGAGAGGAATGGTGTTGTAAGGGATGGGCCCACAGAAGGACTCTGACAGGCACAAAGCCGGAGCGAGGGAGGAAGACGGGAGAAGATTATACAGATATGAGATCAGAAAAAAAATACAGCAGTCAAAGAGCAGTAAGGAAGCCAAGGAATGTGGGAACAGCTCTTTAACAGAGGGAAATTAAAGATCAGGATTTGCAAGACAAAAGCAGAGGAAGCTGGCAATCATCACATGGCTAGACTAAATACATGGCAAACTTAAGTTCAGAGCACAACCAGTGAATAACAACAAAACAATTGCAGGCTCACAGCTATAGGTACGAAGAAGGGGGGGGGGCAATTCACAAATGCCACACAGCATATCACTACTCTCATGTCAGCAATCGAGCAGGAGAACAGTTGTGCACCATGGTACCTACAATAAATGTCTGTACAGTAGTAACAAAATCCAGGGAAGACTAAGTCAAAAAAGGATAGTAATTTATAGAAAAAGAAAAATAAAGCTGATAAAGTTGGACATTCATGCAACGAAATACAAACACAATGGCAGAAAACAAACACCAGGATCTTAGCCTGATAGTGAAAGGAAACAAATATTTATAGTAGCGTAGCATGCCAGAACATTCATGAATGTTGATGAAGAAGGTGTCAAGAAACAGTATGCTCTGATCAGTGACTAAAACCACTCCAGGCGTTTCTCTAAAATCATTCTCTAATGGTCTGAAATAAACTTCTATTTTGGGCTGCAACAACTAATTCGATATTACAGATAAAATTTGATTATTAAAGTATTTGGCAATAAATGTAGTTATCCGTTAGTTATATCTAGTAACGTAGCTGTTTGTGGCTGCACAGTGACACAGTGAGCAGTATAAAGAGATGCTATGACTCTTTTTCGGCACAAAGGCGAGACTGAAAGTTGCGCTTGACGTGAGGATTCTGAGAAAGAGGGGAGGGTCCATCAGATCCTGCTGCTATATTATCACCCATAGGCAGATGGGAAATGTCCTGGTGCTCGTGATGGTCTGCTCAGCGCTGGCTCACACCATGAAATTACCCAGACATTTTACAGGTGAGCTCTTAGGAGCAAATTCCAGCTAATATCCAGTCTGTTTTCCTCAAACAATTGTGTGTTTACATGCAGCTCATCAGGATAATGTCTAGCAATGTTAATGTACATACTTGAAAGCATGTCTCTTCATTATGCTTAGTGTACCACTCACTTTTCATTTAAGTGTGAAATTCTTGTAAACAAGTACATTTTTTAATATAATAAAATTTAAGATCTATTCAAATGTCATAACACAATAATTAGTTTTATTTTTTTAATATGAGTATAGCAAACTTGTTCATATTTTGACAGTACAACATTGAAAACAGACTTCTCTACATTCTTTTGCAAAAATCTTTAATTAATTAATTGAAACCATAATCAAACTAATCAATTAATAAAACTGTTGTTTGTTGCAGCCCTACTTCTATTTATTCACTCTATATCCGTATTACAGGACACAGTAAAATCACCTACAGTAAATTAGCAGCCAAAATGACATTATGAGACATGTTACATAAAAATTCAACTAAAATGAAATTTAGACTGTGAAAGATAAAGCAAAACACTCCCACCGAACACTTCACAGCTTGGTGTCCTACAGGACAGACTGCCAGCATCCAAGGACGCTGTGGTCAGATGGACAGCATCAACAACAGGTAGTGTGAGGAAAGGATTTGAGTTTGGAATGGATTCCTCCACAGTTTCTGCAGCAGAGGTAAAAGGATCTGAGTGGTGAGGGGAGGAGAAGAAAAAAAGAAGGAACAGATAAAAAAAAAAGAAGGAAAAGAGATATTATGGTGGAGAGTAGGATGAGATAAGTTTAAAAAAAAGAACATGCAAAATAACATGCAGTGGAAAATGTCAGTGATGAAGGTCAGAAGGATTAAAAGTATTTGAGATTCAGCGATAGGCTGATATTATGCACTCTGTTGCATTGCCCTGATTGACACACATTTCAGGCCTGCTGATTAGCATTTTCACAACTGCTTTAAAGTAGTCTGCAGGTTAAGGGTCTTTCTTGTGCTGACAATAAAACAACTGTGTAAGGGTTTCATGTTACATCTGTCAGTTTAGAGGAGTCCATTAAATCACCTTTTCCTGTCTTTGAAATTTCCATTTTTATCTGCCTTGAATGAATACAAATCCAATATTCCCTAATTTTTATTTTGAATGAACTTTCCCTAATAAAAAATAACAAATGTTACTTAAAATGAACGAGCATGGACTATGTGCCCCAAAACTACAGTTTTAGTATGTTTAGTATGTATATTTACATACATTGTGAAATTACATTGAAGTGAAAAGCAAGCAAAGTTATAAATATGAGATCAATTTACAAAAGTAATTAGGCACTATGAAAATCAGTATTATACTCCTACTGTTTTTCCTGTAACCATGTCATGTCAACCATGCAAAGGAGTTTTACATACAAATCATGGTCAACTAACATGTTCCCTTATGTGCTTACGTAAGCAGGAAAAAAAAGAGCAAGAAAAAAGCAAGACTACTATGTAAACCCTTCGGAATTAACTGGTTTTCTACATTAATTTGACATAAAATGTAATCTGACCACCTAAATACAGACAAACACAATGTGGTTAAGCTGATGACACACAAACGATTCTAATTTCTCATGTTATGCCCATTAAACATTGAAAGTACTGTAGGAAAAAACAAATGAACTATGAAGTTCATAGCTGGTTGGAACCTCTTTGGCAACACTGACTTCAAGCAAATGCTTTCAAACCAGACCAGATCTGCACAACATCAGGTGGAATGTTTGACCATTCCTCATTACAGAGCTGCCTCAGCTCAGACATTCATAGGATGTCTGGTGTGAACAGGACTTAGTCTTTCCAAAACATCTCTAGTGGGTTGAGGTATGCATTGTGCCTTTGGAGGCATCTTGGCTGGGCACCCACTTCTAGGAAGAGTAGCCACAGTACTGAGCTGTCTGTATTTAAAGTAGTAGTGTTACTTTGCCATGGTAAGTTGCCACTTTTACCATGACTGTTCGTCATTTGTGTTGCGGCACCACGCGTTACACTATAATGTAGGTGGCACTCAACTTAAACTCACATGTACAGCAACCTGCTCATGCACAGACTATACTCTAGCCCATATTATTATGAATACTTACCTAGAAACTAAAGTAAAGAAAAAGCCCCACGGTCAGGGTTTGTTGTAAACTGTGAGTATTTTGTGTAGATCTTTGTTACTTTATTTTACTACTGAACTGCAAATGTGTATACATTGTAAGAAACATATATGATTGTTTGATTATATTCCAACATAACGCCCTTTCTGAATAATTCTACTTTTTCATACAGTAACACCCAGGTATGATAGAGATGGTTTGGCAAAGGTGAATAACACTCCGCTTTCATACAGGAGACCCAAGTTCAGTCGCTTTTGAAGCTGCACTCTAAGATTAAGATAGCAATTACTTTAATTTTTGCTATGAAACTCTGCACAGAATAAAGCATTAATCCTTGTGCACTGTTCAAATTCACTGCCCTTTCATTATGTTCAGGATGAAAACATCCACTAAAATAAACTGCTGTAAAAACATATCAGATAAATATTTTTTTCAACATTTTTTTGCATAAATCTGTCAATAAATCAACTTCAGTTCTGATCAAAACCACTAAATGTTAAAAAATATTCCCAGGGTTTTAACCCTTTAAATGCCAATTTCATAAGTGATTTGAGGTCGACCAATACAGATTTTCTCTGGCCGATGCCGATGCCAATATTTAGAAATCAGGGCAGCCGATATATGATGCCGATTCTTTTGGCCGATTTTAATTTTCCCCCTTCATCTCACAAGGGATAAAAAGTGCCCAGGAATAAAAAGTGAATTAATTGCTTAAATTAAACATTTATTGAGGCTTGATTTATTGCAGGGTACCTGTCACGATCCTTATGTTTGTTGACAGACACTGCTATAACTTAAAGGTCCATGGTCTAAGAATATGCATAAACAAATCATATGTGCAACAAGTCATTTGCAGGTGAAAATAGAAACGCGCGCAATTCAGACAAAATTTCTGGCTAAATCGTGCACATTAACTTTCCTCATTAAAAGTGTATTTTTTGGAGGGAAGGAGCATTGTGCCCGTGTTGCGTGTGTCAGGCACACAGACACATTATTTGAGGAACGTTATCCTGCGTGTTTTAGCAAGAATATTCGTCTGAATTGCACATGTTTCTACTTTCAGATTTGTTACACACTCTCAGCATCAATTCTAATACGCTACAATGTAATTATGCGTTCGAAACGAATGGTTTTCCCCTGCCATCATTAGCTGAAGCTGTGTGTGTAAAATGTAAACAGGGCACGGCTACAGTGTGTGCGCATTGCTCCGTCTCAGCGCTTAGCTGGTCGCAGATGTGTCTGCCTATAAATTGGCTTAATATGCAGCGAAATGGGCCGATGTCGATTAATGAAAATGTGCAAAAAAAACGGCGGATTAATCGGTCGACCTCCATAAGTGAGGTCACGGATTTGGAGGGAGGGTGGGGGAACACACACGCACACACACAAAATGACTTATTTTTAATATAAAAAGTGATTGTGGACTGGATATTTTCTAACCCCTAACACAGACTTGGATATGTCAAAGATTTTGATGCATTGTTAGTTTTTGCGCAGTATCAAATTTAAATTTTTTCTGACTAATTTACTGTTCGTGGATGTTTTCGCCCCATTGACTGTCATTATGACGACATTTTTTGACTGTACAGCCATGACACTATATAATCATGCATACTTGATGGTTTCCCCTGTTAGGAAGAGGTAAAATTTGTGATTTTTACTGTTGATAACCAAGTGGCCCCATAAACCCTTTACAGAGCCCTGTGCATAGAAAACTTAATTTCTGGCTTTCAGATGGAGTTTTATATGGACTATATCAGCATATTATAGTGTGTGTGTGTGTGTGTGTGAGAGAGAGAGAGAGTGAGAGAGAGAGAGAGAGAGAGAGTGTTAGAGACCTTTGCGTGTTGACCCTGAGGTGTCAGAATCAGAATATGTACCTCAGCTCTCAGAAAACAAAGAATCTACATTGAGCAAACAAAAACAAAGTAAGTGTATTTATGCACCTGCTGCCTTTTGATGGGGAGAAGTACAGACTAAACAAAAACAAGGTACATGGGTTTAAACACTGGCATACCATCCTGCTGGTCATTTCATGATGAGAAGAGCAGCAAGCACCATGAGTGGTGGCTTCACTCGTACCAAAGTTTTGGAAATAATTATGCAGCCTGACCCCTCCAGCAAGCTGCAGAATATATCGTCTTCTCAAATTGGTTTTAGTTGAAGTAATTAGTCACTTTTTCCTCTAGCACTGGGAATGTTTAATAAAGACATGAGAAATTAAGAATTATCTGTTTTCAGCTTAAGCCCATTTAGTTTTTCTGTTCTTGTCAATTAGATGAATGTCAGATCACATTTTATGGTAAATTAGTGCAGAAAAATGCACAATAATATGATACACTGGCAAGCAAAGAGTTCAACATCCAGAAAATTACACAGTGAAAATTTTTTTTTTCTTTCCCCAGACCTGTGGACTGGAAAAGCCAGGGCTCGAACCATCAACCCTTCAGTTAGTGGACACCCTGCCTTCTAAATTGTGGTTATCCACGGAAAAAGTTAAATACCAAAAGTATGGCTAATACTAATAAAAAAATAACACAATTAACATAAGTAGATCCCAATATTACATTTTTAAAATGTTTACACTGGCACCAGAAAGCATCCAGACTCTTTACTGATTGCAAATTTTGGCTTCAAAATGTAACCTGAAATGGACAAAACTGCAATGTTTGTCCATCAACTTACTCAATAACCAATAATGACATGATTCAGACCCATTCCTGTGGCACTCCAAAATGTTCTCAAGTGCATCCTGTTGGATTTAATTACTTCAAAGATATTTAGAATTTTCTGGAGTTAGACCGTGGCAAACGAAATTGACTGGTAATAGTTTCAAAGGGTCACAATTGTATGTAAAGACTTTCAGTCATCCAGGTCATTGGTATTTCCAAAAGTACTACAAGTTGCAATTGTACTTGCTTGAGGTCCTTGAAATTGTTTCACTTCACATCTGAGTCTTCATCGGTTCTAAGTGAATGATGGGCTAACACATGGCAGCTTCAAAAGACTGGACCAACAATAGATGAAACACAAATGAAAAGCCATCATCTTGATTGCAAAAGAAACTGAAGCACATAGGTGTTTATTACTACTCCACCCATACAGAAGGCGTGATACAGCCAGCTACTTTCTATCCATGTGTGAATGTTCTATAAGATGGGTACATTGCCATCTTCGAATGAAGGAGTAAAATTAATGGCCAAAATGCCAATTTTATCCATTTATAATTAAATCTTCAACAACAATATAGTATGCATAAAGTGAAGGTGCCCAAATACTCTGGAGCCACTGTATGATTCTCTGCTTATTATTAATTCAGTTCTTATGTATTCATATATAATATTTTAATTTGAATAATCATGAGGTAAACTTCAATTCCTCTTTTTTTCTATGGATTCTAAGGAATCATAATGAATGAATAAATGTGTACTGTTGTGAGTGTCTGAGATGTATGTGTGTGTAATGTTCTCACCTCCCCATGTATTTGAGGTGTTGAGAGGCAATGGTTGCTGAAAAGCTGGCTGCAGTTCCAGAAGGTCATTGGCTGCTTTGGAGGTGCTGGAAAATTAAGAGTATGGAGGATAAATCAGCCATCATCAACAAAACATTAGGTTCTTAAATTGTTCAAAGGTTTTTAGGAGGAAAAAAAACAAATAATGACAAATAATACTAACAGTCATCTACTTACATATAAATATTCCTACCAATGACAAAGCTTAAACACATCATCTGACACAAAAAAACAGCATGACTAAGCATTGTTTTTACATTATTTTTCCTTTTTAATTTATAAAATTCTAAAATGTTATGCTGAGCCGCTGCTCCTCCACATCAAGAGGAACCAGCTAAGGTGGCTCAGGCATCTGTTCCGGACACCTCCCTGGGAAGGTGTTCTGAGCATGCCCCACTGGGAGGAGGCCGGGTCCAACTGCTTCCATAAGTAGGGCCTTCCCCTTTTTAGACAACTGAAGAAGCCATGAAACTCAATGGTGGTCACTTGAACCAGGTTGCATGTCCTAGGGCCTCACCTGTTAGTAGAGCTGGGGGTGGAGAAGAGGTCAATGGCGGGGGTTGAATTGATGGCCCCGCCCACTATAGAGACAGGAGAGGAGTCTGTGGTCACTATTACAGGATTCCTCTGAAGCTCTTTCAGGCGTTGCTCCTACAGTAATAAGGAGGCTAGTGTTAGCAACAGGGACACTAATGAACATGCTTGAAAGTTTCAAGCATGCCAGCTTTGTGGCAATTCTCAATTGCTTATAAACTGATATATACTGATAACTGAAAACTGGTTTCTCTAAAAATGTGACTGACTTATCTACTCATGAACTTTTTGATGGAAATTCTAGTACTATCATAAATCTTCAGTCAGCCAACATCTGCTTCAGAGGTAAAATTGTTTTGTTTTTGTCTTTTGATCAATGTCCTTCATACCAGCTTCAGACCTCATAGTACCATATCATCCCAATTAGGGATGTGCACCTCTGCTCTGAGACAAATAACACGGGTGTCTCCGTATGCTGCCAACAATCTGATACATTAAAGATAGTAATGCAGTAATTACCAATGCCTTACGATTCACTCCCAGTTCTGATGCACAATTCAACACGATTTGGTTCAACACAATGCACAAGGTGCAACAGTTCTTTTTTTTTTTCACATCCCGTGTAACTGTTCTGTCTGTCTGAAGTTTTAGTACAGTCACAGTACACATTTATATCACTGAGCTCGAATAGAAGCTCAAGATTAACAACAATAATGAAACAGTGCTAACTAAGTAGTAAGCAGCAGAACTAGAGGTTCATTCAGGGCAACTGGACTTCTAGTTTTTCTGGACTTCTAGAAGTTAGCAGAATATAATTGTATATAATGAACCATAAAAAATAAAATGTGAGTAATTAAAGTTAGTCGTGCTACCTGTGTACTTTATGGTAGCACAGCACATTTTACAAATTGTTTTACTTTTGTCAAGTTGTCCGTCTCTCTTACAAAACCCGTAGTGCTGCCCCACATTCGATTTTAAGTTTGTGATTGATATATGTATGCCTCCGCAATGTTTTTTGAGTGACAGCCAATGGCATTCGCGTGCTAACGCAACGTAACCTGACGTAATCTAATGTAACGTTGGGGTAAGGCACATAACTAAAAAAAATTTATTATATACATGCATAAATTTATATGATACAACCCCTAATAATTTATTGATCGTTTTTTTACTGATGCATAGATACATGAAATGAAACTTTCAGATTTTGTTCTCAGATTGTATCCAGTTCAAAGCAGCTCTACCAACGCACTCATGTCGTGCCTTCCCCGCGCAAGTCCGTACATTGGTAAAAATCAGTTAATCTTCCCATCCCTAATCCCAATAGAGCACTTCACCCTCAGAGTGCAGGTGTACTTGCGGTTCTTATACTTTTAACATTAGACTTATAACTTTCCTTTTTGACAAAGGTTATAGTTAGGGCTGGCTCATGTGACCCTGAACCTTCCACTTCCACTCCCACTCCCACTCCCACTCCACTGTGCTTGCTCCTAGGGAATTTGTTGAGTTTTGTTTTTGTTTTTTGTAAAGTGCCTTGAGATGATGGCATTGTGATTTGGTGCTATTCAAATAAAATAAACTGAAGCCAAAATTTTTGACTTTTTTTTTTTTTTTACATCAAGAAGAGAGTGTAACAGCCTGCCACCCTCAACTGAAACACGTGCAAACCTTGGTGGAATGGATACCCTAGTGAATCATTTGGTAATACAGAACATTTACACTATGTTGTAAATGGTGAGCACTGCTGCCCATTTCGAGAAAACTTTCTCAGCACACTTCCCCAAAGACAATTTCTCCCTTCCTTCAAACCGCAGAAGAAAAAATATCATTTGGACGTTATGTAGTACATGGAGTTGACTTTGCTGCTTTCTCCTACAGTACAATAATTTTAATGGAATGTAAGTTAGTGTGGAATAAATACTTTTAATGCTTTTAGGCGAGCCTGCTCTTCCTCCAGGGCTGCCTGTTTTTCCCTCTCATCCACTTTGGTAAAAGATATGCCGGTGCTGGCCAAGGAGGAGACAGCATTGGAGAGTGTGCTAGCCCTGAATCAAGGGACAGACACAGAAAGCAGTGACTAACAAAATTTTTCAGGGCAATCAAAAACTATACAGTGTAACAACTGGATTCTCAGTGTATTATCAAAGTTGACTAGTTTCCACTGTCTTCTGAACTGTGCCAAAGATGAAAAAAAAAATATCTGCATTTACTTGCTGAAAAAAGATCAGCCCAATACTATCAAGTTGCGAAGTTAAACTTAAGCCTCTGCTCAGACTGTATGGTGAAGAGTCAGATCAAGTAAAGATAGATGACTCAGAACTACCTGCTGGCTGCTGTTGAGTCTTTGACTTTCTTTCCCTCTAAAGAGGCCAAGTGCTGTTCCAGGGCATCCAGCAAGCTGCTGGGGGCCTATAATGAATGCCATTGACACATTATGTTTCAAATGCCAAGAAAAGACAAATTTGACTTCAGAAGAAAAACTAAGTATTGTAGCATGCCAAGTAAATGCCAGGAATTCACAGAGGTACTCTCAAATACAGAGAGAGAGAAAATTCTGAGATACTTACACACACTGTAAACTGAGAATAAAGAGACAGAAGGAAGGTAAAAATACAGAAAATAAAGGTGGTAACAGTCAAGATATTATGAAAATCTTTGGGGAGAAAGCTATCTAATTCTGGAATATGTGCTGTAGTTTCAAAAATTAAACTAACAACATAGCCTTCAATTTAATACATTTGTACATACAGCAGCACTTCACTGATCTATATAAGATGGCTCTATCATATCTTATTGAGTCACACCTTTATTTGCTGTATGACATGCAAGGTCAGAAGTGAGTGTGAGCTGGAAGGTGTTTTAAAGTGCAACAGGAGCCACATGCATTGCATGACTGGCATGCACATCACTTGGTGTTAAAACCTGTCAGGCCTGATGCTGCAGGAGGTTAGCATCTTGTAAAAAGGACAACAGCCAAATTTTGGAAGATCATAATAAGGAGTTCAGTTACAGCACACATAACCCCCATCATATGCATTGAGAGCTTGTAAATAGCCCAGATATGACAGTGTGTCAATGTAGTTATGATTGTAAATCAAATACTGCTCCATAGTATTTTATTAAAAAGGATTACAGTTACCAGCAGTTTGTAAAATGAGCTTTGTGGTAATTCTCAATTACTTGCGCATTAAACAGTGGGCCTAGTAGTGTTACTATAAATACAGCAACTACACATTTAATGACTACTGTGGTTAATTGCCTACAATAACTATGAGATAAGTGATTTAGATATATGTGTACTGGGCAAAACCTAATTAGGTCAAAAGCAGTGATCAGTAACCTTTTGAAACTCAAATGTGTGCTATATGAAAAAAAACCGAGCTGCTACATTTCTCATAGTTTTTTAAGGTCTATTCATTCAAATTTCAGATTTGAATACTGAGTCTTCTTTTATGTCTCAAGATCTTAGGATGTTAGTGGAATTTTACCCAAAGCACAAGCAAAATTTCACTCAACTCTATTGTATGTAAGTTGTGGCCTAGTTTTCAGTGGTGGATCTCTTTGTGACCTAACCACATGAATCAATTATCAGGATGCTGTGTGGCTGGATACCAATTTGGTGAACTGGCTCTTTTCACATACTAGTAGCAATGGTAATAAGTGACAGCATATACATTTACTGCTCACTCAAATGAAAATTTGGGTTATTTATTTATTTATTTATTCAAAATAAATGCAAAAATGCTATTATCTGTTTATCTTTACAGTTTGCATCCAGGCTTACCTGAGACAGATCTGGTATATCCCCTCGATCAATCCCCACTTGCTGCATAAAGACAAATCAGAACTAAACATCACATTTCAGATGAGGAAAAAAAATAATATTCCAGGCCCATGCGATGACTGACTGATCTGTGGTTGTGACTTACCTCTGCAACTTTGAGGAACTCTGAGATTCTTGTCATTCGTGTAAGAAATTTCTTGTAAATATCAAGTCCTTCTTTGCACTGTACTTTCTTCATGTCAAAGTATTTCTCTTTGAAAATACAAAATAAGCAATGACAAGTTTATATTTATGAGACAGTATATATTCTTGTTGTTATAGTGTTTTCAGAGCGTACAGTATATATAAAATCGGTAAAATTTCAAACTTAAAGTCCCTGTTAGAAGTCGAGAGAGAGAGAGAGAGAGAGAGAGAGAGAGAGAGAATGTAATTGGCTTATATTCATTGTACAGAAATGCTAACAATCTCTAAGCAAAGAGGGGTGTAAAATATTACACAATTGCACCAGCAGTAATTTAGCCCATCAATTATAGTGAAAACTTCAATTACAATGTACTTGACAGTAAGGAAAAGCCTAGAGTAAGTACACTTAATTTGGTTATGACAACACAAAAGCTTATTTTTACCCAGGAGGTTGATTATGCCCTCATTGTAGGCTGCAAACAGTCGGATTGCATCTTTGAACAGAAGCATGAAGGCTGCGTTAATTACACCATTAGTCAGTTCATTAGCATTGACCTGGAAGAGAGGTGGAGGTGTTGAGAACAATCCATTTTTGAACAATCCACTCTATCAAAACTGGAAATTATATGTAATATATGGAACAGGTGACAGCAATAAATTTACCTAGATAACCACCACTGAAAACAGTACTGAGCACTCACATTAAAGTCAAGTAACACATCCATTTGATTTTGGATCATTGGGATGGTCTTCAAGAGTTTCTCTGTATTCATGGTTCTCATCACTCCATCAGACCTGTGGAATGAACAAAAAGAAGACTTCAAGCAACCTTATCTAATACATTCTTGACCTACTTTTAAGCTCACTAACATTAATACAAGTGGGTTTTGCTATAATTATTTGAAGGCTATGTACATAATGGACGTGGCTGATTCCTATCATCTCCAAGTCACTGAATAATTACAAAAATGTAAGAATCTATGCATGGTATATAATAAGCTATTGACGTTAAAAGCTGCACAGATCTGATGCGCTTATAGAGCCTTTAACAAAACTGTTCGACAGGAAATAAAATTACTTTACATTATCTTTTTAGTATCAGTCAGCCCCATCTGTCCCCTCAAAAAAAAATATCAAGCTTTCCAGCTCAGGTGCAAGTCAGAACCAACATTCTCGTTACACATGAAAGATTAGAAGTGAACATAAATGCTTCTTACCCTCTTTTCACTTTGGTGAAATCAAAAGCAACCTGTCTGTAAGACACAGCTTTTTCATTCAGGTACCGGCTATATCGCCTTATGAACGTTGACATATCATAGCCTACATAATAAACAAAAGTAAGGGGGTTATGATAACTGCCATGGTTCAGGTTAACATTGGCTGAGTATTTAAAGACCTCTTGTTGCACAGCATGCTCAGTGTAGGTAATATACCTTGCAGACCGCTCTTGTCCAAAAAATTGCTCAGGTTGAATAATGTGTTCCTTGAAGCCAGATACTGGATAAATCTCTGCAAGAAAAAACACACATGAGGAACTGTCTTATGTTTGCAAAGGTGTGGCTTTTACACCATGTAACTGATTTACAAGCTTGTGGGCATGTAACATTTACTGATTCTAAGACATCTCATACCCCATGCAACATACTGTATGTTGTCAATTTACTGTACATAGGTGAAACCTTTATCAGACAGGTTATTTGACAAAAATTTCCCTTTGATGACTCCATCCAGTTCAACAACAGCCCTGACCTCGTTGCCGTAGACCATCAGATGGTGTGTGGTTGTGAGAGACTTGAAAACAACCACCCAGCTGGTGTTGGTTGTCCTTTCAAATAGCGTGTCAGCCAGTTGAGGGATGTTCACATTCATCTCATTTGTGCACTGAATTAAGTCTGAGCAAGGAGAAACAGAGAAGGAAGGAAGGAGGGTGGTGGTTGATGAGTCAGAGTGGTACTGAGGCAATCAATGCACAGCAGAGGAAGCACACAATTTGCCGTTGAGTAAAAGCAAAGACATTTACAAAGTAGCGCCCTCATTTTCTTTTCTGCTTGTTTTTATAACATTCTGCTGACCACAATCGATAAAATACTGGAGGGCAACTGAATAAGGATGAATCACGGTTCAGATTAACAGATATCTCCAGGACAAACAAACTATTAGATTGTAGAATTTATTGTCTGAAGGGGAAGTTTTTTTCCACAACCCTGCACTTGTTTGACCATATGACAACAATAATAACAAGACCAGACAGTGATAACACTAACAACAATAGTAACAACCTTAGCAACTAGTAAGCTGAAGTACAGGAATATGACAATTTCTGTCAGTGGATGATCTTATCAATACCCATGGTCAGTTGCTTGTTACTGACAATTCAGCAAAGTATGGATATCATAAATTCCATTAAAATATAAACTTGGAGCATGTAATAAAAGTGATACTGGGAAGTGTGATTTTGTTTCAGAAAGTGAGATTACAGTGTATTTGCATTGCCACTCAGAAAACACCAACAACCTTTCCTTACTACTGACATAAATAACCTAAAAACTGGCAACGCCTCCTCAGTTTGGCTGCCATAGCTATCTGGCCTGAAGTGACAGGAAAGGCCTCCTTGGCTCCCTTTTCCATCAAGGTCAACTGACTTATCAATGATGCCCAACCTCATCAGATTGCTAATATATCTTCACGCATATAGTCCACATTTTTTCCATCTTTTATATTTAGTGCTAAAAGGGTGAATCAGACAGAAGAAATATGTGAAAAGAGGTTAGGAGCTCAACTTATTGCTGTGACACGTGGCAAACAAAAGCAAAAGAAGGAACATCCTTCAACAATAAACCCAAATTCATATGATGAATCTGAAAAATTCTCAGTAGTAAAATTCTGCAGCCTGTGATGATCATATATTATCAAATGCTGATGAGGGTTATTATATCCTCATATATCTAGAGGTTTAGTCATGGCAAATGGACTTCTAGTTTTTAGGTTGAAACGTTTCACCACTCATCTGAGTAGCTTCATCAGTCTAAGAGAAAGCTGGTATGGAACCTCCACCCCTAGCCCCATAGGCTCCTTAAGAGAGCTATGTAAATCAGGTGAGAGTGGTTAATCCCACACTCCTGAGTTGGTTTCACTTCACACCTGGCCTGAATAGGCTTGATAGGTAAACAAAATAAGTAAGCTCAAGTGAGGGTCCTTAGGATCTAATGGTAGATTTGTGTGACAGGTTATGTCTGAGCCCTCCACCCCTGTTAAGGGAGGGTTTTTCTACTTGAACATATATAGCTTCTCTGACCCCTCTCTCAAACCACTTATCTTCTCTGTCCAAAATATGTACAACACTGTCTTCAAATGAGTGTCCTGTTTCCTTTAAATGGAGGTGCACAGTTGACTTTGGTCATGAGGAGCTGCTCCTCCTGTGCTGGGCCATCCTCCTGTTAAGTGGTTGTTTGGTTTCTCCAATGTAGAGTTCTGAGCATTCTTCTTTCATGAGTAATAAACTCAGAACACTAAAAATCAAAATCTGAATTGTCTTTATTGCCAGGGATGATTTCACATACAAGGAATCTTAATGTGTTTTGTTGCAACAACATCCACAAATAAGTGGGAAAAAATAAATAAATATAGGTTTAAAAAAAAAAAATTAAGAGATTCCAGGTAAGTACAGTATTATAGGTTGAAAAATATTTACAACATTTAAACTGTCCATCAGTACATGTTGCTGTCTTATTTGGTTGGTGAAGCAAACCACAGTGATGGACTGTAGCAAATTTGCAATCTCAGAATTTAGTTTATTACAAATTAATCCCCTTCACATCCTCATGTTTTTAACTAAGGACAATTAATTATCCACAAATCAATTATTAATTTGATATATGAAAGATGAACTCTACCAACAGTGACTATCATTCTCACATCAAAAGAAGCAAACAGAGCAGAACTAAGTTTGTGTACTTTAGCACTCCAGACATAAGCAAAATATTTTAACTACTGATGTTATATGACTATAGGTGAAGCAGCTGATGAGCCTGAGCAGTCAGTGATTTAAGTTTGATATATCTGAAGAGTAAGGCTGTTGTGAGATCAGGTACTATGACAACGTAACACTTAAGGAACCTATGAGTGGGGTTAAATCGATGTCCAGATGGCTTTCTGGTTGCCTGCTAGAGTCACCACAGTTTCTGTAGGGCCAATTTTCACCTGAGCGGCTGAGGCAACTATGTATATTTCAGAAAAATTTCCAAACCACATGACCAGGAATTTATGACTGTGTGGAAAGTTAACACCAACTTGTCAGTGGTCATTTATTGCGAGGAGCATTCCTTCATCCTGACCAACTGATGTTCAGTGTTTCTGATGTGTAGATACCAGGTATCAGGGTCTCTCAGCCTTGAGTGATCAAGAGAAGCTGTACATAGACAACACAATCTCCACCCCTTCAGCACGACAGCTTTACACACGTTACACCTATCCATCTTGCTTTTTGGTATTTCCAGACTAAAATACCTCCAAACAAACAATATTTTAGTCAAACCAAAAGCTAATGTTATTTGCTCACTCACAGACTGAAGTTGCTGTAGGTTCATGATAAGATAGGGACCGGAACCTGGACCGGTGACACAACTCATGCTACATTAAATTAGATTTTAGTGGGTTCATGGTCCAGCGCAAGATCGGTAAGTGGATCAACTATATCCATCTGACATCTGATGAACAAATTATGTCACTTTCAGACCCGATACCAATGTAGGATCAGACTGGGCCCATCTTTAGATGTATTCTCATCGCCTGCAACATTTTTCACATTCACATCACATTATATTCTCCCAACATGCATCACAAAAAAGAGGAAGCACAAGTCTTTTCACACTTTAAAATAACATCCCTCTTCAACCCCAGTACATGACAAAATCAATTTTCATTACCACAACATTTATTGTATGCAAGAAGAAGCTATTCTTTTCATGTTATGTCATAATTGACTGCATGTTTACATTAAAAAAAAGGAGCAGTACCACCTTAAAGATAAATACATGATAATGACATGCAGTGTTATACAGGTTATGTAGTACATCCAGTTCAAGTAAATTTTAGCACACTATAGTCAACTTTAAAAATATGAAAGAAAAAAAAATTCCAAACAACAAAACTCTGGCACGTTAAGATGCTGATTGGGTGATCCTACCCGAACATGAAACTGTTTAGTGCAGCTGATATAAGCCTGCTCAGGCTCCATGTTGCTTTAAAACACTTTTTAGTATTTTCATGACACATACAGCAAGTAATTAGAGTCAATCATTTAATAACAACATAAATGAAAATCCATAAAAGTCAAACAAGTACGTGAATTAGCCACAAGCACGAGTGTAATAGATAGATAATGAGACATCGTAGTGTGCTGGCAATGCTTTGAGCAGGTTGGGTTACATACATATTTTCCAGACTATAAGTCGTTTTTTACTGCTCTGGCTTGTCCTCTCATTTTTTCAAATAGTCAAAAGTGTTAGATGGCACTCTTGACAATGGTGCCCCCTGGAAAATAGCTAGCCACCCCACTGGTCCCCCCAGAGAAGCTCTACTCTTTTAATAAATCATATTCAGTGCATACAAACCATACAGTCATCTTCAATGAAGACATAAATGCAACGCCTAAATGACTAAATAAATAAATCATAAGTAAATGATTCATGAAGAGAAATATATATATATATATATATATATATATATATATATATATATATATATATATATATATATATATATATATATATATATATATATATATATATACACACATACACATATATATACACAACCCTGTGCTGCTGCCCACCAATTTCAACTGACTGGTAACAGGAAATCCAACCTCAGCTAACACTGGCAGCTAGCAGCCTGCTATTTAGTCGAAGCCAGTCCAGAAATCTAACCAGTAAGTAAATTAATGCTGTAATATTAAATTTAAGTAGTGTCGGCCTTAATGATATCATGTGTTTGATGTATATTGTCTTTTTAATGGAAAAGAGTCAAGGAGCGTGCATCGACAGCTACGAGCTGAACTCAATCTGAGGTACCACTCAGAGGCCCAATTTGGTGTGCCACCCCAAGATTTTCTCTGGCCCCCTTGTGAAAATATTCTGGGGGCACCACTGACTCTTGACTCAATTGAAGATAATATTATACCTCCAAAAAAGTAAAAACACCTATGTTCACCCTAAACTATAACTGTATAACCGTAACAAGAAAATGCCACCCAAAAGAAATTCCTATACAGCAGACTTCAAGCTGCAGGTAACATAGGTTTTAAGCTGAAACAAAGTTTGGAGTGTCGGTATTCACACAACCTGAGAAAGGAGGAGGACAGACCACTTCATCTCCCCCCAGCCTGACCTTGGTGCAGCCGTTTAATGTTACTTGACACAGATGAATAAATATCGTAATGCACTTCTACTTGTTATGCCTAGCTTATGTTCTTTGTAGTCTAATTTAGTCAATATTTTGTATAATTAGAAATGTGACTTATACACCGAAGTGACTTATATATGTTCTTTCTCTTCAACTAGGCTTTTTTTTTTGCTAAAAGCGACTAATACCGGTGCAACTTATACTTCAGAAAATACAGTATGTTAGTAGGTCTCATCTAGATGACTCCTTGGTTTAAGAAGAAGAAGTACTTTATTAATCCCCAAGGGGAAATTTAATTGTTACTGCAGTTATTCTAATTTAAAGTTATTAAATTTAATATTATTTAAATAATATTAATTAATAGTAATTTATAAAGTAATTAACTTCTATGTAGAAAAGTAATAAAGTCATTATTTTTGGGGGTTTGTGTGTATATGTATGTGTGTGTGCGTGCATCCGTGTGTATGTGGTGTGCGTGTATGTGTGCGCTATTGTTTATATTGTGGAATTATAGTCTTATGGTTATCTTTAGTCTTAAGTCTTAGATTACACATGTAAGAGAAAAATGAGTTTCAATGATTGATTATTCTTACTGATTATGATTTTTATTGTTTCTTACTGTATTCTTAGTTTTTCAGGTTTCACAAGGTTTCATTTACAGGTTGATTCAGAGTTCACCAAGGAGCTCATGTGTTTTTCATAATCACATCTGATGTTTATGTTCTTCCTGACCTAGTATAGTCTGACACTAAGGGCCACAGTGTTCTCAAGGATGTTGGTAAGGAGTATCTGGGAGAAAGGTTCCTTAGGACACTAGGTGTGAGGAAGGGACAAGTACAACAGAGCATGCCCAGGATGGAGGGTTAACTGTTGAATGAGAATATAGAGTTTTAGAATATAGCCTTATTAGGGAATCACTTTGTAGAACAATAGGGAAGCAAAGACTTAATTATCTGATTATGTGAATGATTATTTGCATTTACTTTGCATGTCTGTGTAAGTACAGGCCTCAGCCTAATAGGAGCGGAGCAACTAGGCAAGACTGACTGATTGTGTTCTATTCTGTTTTGCTCCTTTCTTGCAGGAAATACATTCTGAAAAAGACAGTCTGCACTCTTTTATTGCTCATCCAACGGTTTTTGCCACAACACATATTTTTCTAAATACAGAAATGTCATAGCTGTATCCCTCAAAATTGTGAATATCAAAAAGTTGTAGTCATTTCACACCAGAGAAATTTTATTTGTGTGTCCTTAGTTTTTGAGATGCACTCATTTTTTATATACTATAACAAAAACAAACATAAAAAGACAAAAAAGGCATGTACATCAAAGTATATAACTATATATAATAACTATATTTTTGCATAATTTGCAAAAAAAACCCAACATGTACATGTCCGGTGCATGTGGGCCGCGTGTGTCTAAGTGTTTTTGTGAAATAGCAAAATACAGAGCGACCGTGACAGTACCAGTGCAAGTGCATGCAAGAGACGTGTTTACCGTAGAAAAACTACAATTCCTGGGAAAAGATGACACTTCCTGTTGTCATGGGCGGTGACCACATGATTTACATGATTTATCGCCTTGGTGACCACATGATATTTCATGCTTACAACGTGATCACGTGTATTCCAACGTAGGAAGTGTTGTGACAAGAATCGCAGTCTGGATTGTAATGATTTTATAGTGTGCGCTTTTTACTGGATTTCTGCAAACCCATTACTCAGAGTAAACAGCGCTCTGGGACATGATGAATGTGTGATTATATAAGTGTAAATCCTCCGGTTTTATATGCAAAACAATTATTGCTCTATCTTTTTGGTTGCAATTCTACAGGCATTTAAAAATAGATATGCAAATGGGAGCGTGGGTGTTCTCGTCGTTTTTAATGGGTTAATTAATGAGTAAGCTGCTGTGTAAAGTCTGTGAATGACATGATGTTTTCAAAGATCTGTTTCAACTCCTCAAAAGAGCAGCTTGATTTTGTATTGACTGCGGTAAAAAGCAGGTTTCTTTTACTCCTGTCTCCATCTCTCACAAACATCCCTGGTGCTATGTGCCATTAACTAGGGTGAGCTATTCTGTGGTATTCTGAGAATGTGTCAAAGTCTCTGTGAAATGGCCAGTGTGAGAAATTTATTTGAAACCCCTCAGTTCCCTAAATTCTATTGTTACTGATACAGAACTGAAAACTTTTGAAGGCAGCTTTTCTAAATATCACCAACCTTGCACAATTATGTCTATGAAAACATTAACACATCTCTCACAGATACATTTTAAGTTTTCAGTCAGTTAAATTTTTGAGAGAGAGTGTGCCATTAACTACACTCTTTCACATGTTGGCTAGGCCATTATAAGCATAAATTGAAATGTCACATGCATTGTGACAAGAGGCTTATAGAACCCACACACAGTATGTGGGATGGAAGGGACTGCAAACATTTTAGCTGGCCAGAACCGTCATTCCAGCTGCAAATAATTTAACCCTGCTAGCAGTTATCACCACAACAAACCTGCATAACAAATCAAACACTTGTCTGTGCTATGTGTGGGTCACTTGCAGAGCTACATTAGCCCACAATGGTATGTTTTATTTTCACCTTTAACTTCTGTGGAAGTTAACCTTTAACTTTCTGGGATACATTTACTTTAATTACTTTCATGAAAAGTAAATACAAATAATTAAAAAAAAGAAATGCATCGACAGAGGAGTCACCATGCTGTTTCCAGAAAAAGTCCCTACTTTAAAATTCTTGCACTCAAAGTGTGACCTACAAAAATGTATTTGTAGTTATGTGCATGCTTCTATTATAAAGGATTTATTACTAAAAGGGTGGTGAATTAAAGTTTTTCTAATGAGAATCAGGAATTTCTTGCATTTACTGTTGCTTCAAGGTACATTGATCAATGTGGGAACATTCAGATTATTATTTTTTTTTTGTAGATTAAAGCTATAAAGACAAAATACGATTTATACAAAATAATATTTGTTAGAAGTGTTTCTAAACTTAAACTTGGCCAGAATGAAAACAGGAACCTTAAATGACTGGCCAATTAATATAATGGGGGAAAACCTATGATAAGTGGCTTTTTGTTTCTCATAAACTTAGATATAGGAAGGGGATCCCACTTCTACAAATTTACTTCCATTTTTCCCTAATTTGAATCAATTGTTTAAAGATAGCTCATGTGATTGTGAATTGTCAATTTGTCGGTGGTGATGTCACAGCAAGTAATGTGAAATATCTAGAAAATGATAATAGTAAGTCAGCATAAAGTGAGGCAGATGGCAGCATTCAGACATGAGCTTAGTCGTAAGATGCAGGGTTCAGTGAGTTTTGGGAAAGTTTGTGTCCATGGAGGATTACCAAAAAATAGCATAACAGCGTGGAAGATTTAAATCGCTCAAAGAGGTTGGCTGCATTATCAAATGGAGCTGACAGTGTACTGACAACATGAAAAAAGTCATGAGTAAACTCTTTTGAAAAGAGGAAGCAAACGGTGAGTTGTACTGTGCAAGAGATCTACAGCAATTACAGGGTGAATCAGTAAACACCAGAAAAGGGAAAAAACAACACCACAGAAATCACCTAACAGGCAGTGTTGTCAACACTTTAAGCTTTACCAGCTTTGCTAAATAAGTGTAATTCCTAGACTGAGTAACACTCAAGCAATTCTCAGTTACTGTAGATACGTCTCTGTTTTAAAATTGTGACATTTTAAGATAACATGATTATAACATGTCTGCTGTGTTGAGGCCATGTCAGTGTGTTCGCTAGAGTCAAGTAAGCTTCTAATCAGCAATATAATCGCCAGGAAATGAATCAAAAGTATCTGAGCCAATCTCACATAGATCAGCACAGCTCCTCTGTGCTGTGGGAAGGGGCTGGGTTATGTAATGATTTCCTGTTGGCTGTATACACATGGCAAGTCAAGGCTTACTTTAAGAACTAGAGGAACACTTCCTGCTTCAGGGAATGTCTACCCCCTTGCAATCCACTGTCCTGAATGTGATATGGCCCAAACAGAGAGCCTGAAACTGTACCCAACCAGCATAAAACTTATTGTGAGGTTTCACTGAAGACCTACCAGGAGAACTAAAGGTGTGTTCACAGGATTTACCCATATGCCACTTTACAGATAGATAGCAGACTAGAAACAGGCTATTTTTTGTAATCAAGCATTTTGTGTCAAGAAAGGTACTGCAGACCTGTGACAGTACTGTTTTATATTAATATTTCACTTTTACCACAGAAGCAAGAGTATCATGATAGCTAATCTTTTTAAGGGCTGTCACTTGACGCTCCCTGTGCAGCACTGCTTGCAGCATGTGGAGTGTGAAACTCCATATGTCCAAGTCCTCTTGGCAGGGTATAAAGATACAAATTAGGGGTTGGAATGTTTGCGAATTTTCATAAACAAGTACTATATTTTCCAGGCTATAAGTCACACCAGGGTATAAGTCGTTTTTAGCAAAAACAGCCTTGTTAAAAAGGAAAAAAAAAAACAAACAAAAAAAAGTCGCTTTGGTGTATAAATCACATTTCAAATTATACTAATTATAGTCTAAATTAGTCTATGAAGAACATAGGCTAGGCATAACAAGCAGAGGTGCATTACGAAATTCATTCATCCATGTTGAGCAACATTTAACAACTGCGCCAACATCGGAGTGGGGGATGTTGAGGTGGCGCATCCACGCTAGTGACTACTCAACAAATTACTGCATTACTCAACAAAATTACTTACACACATTTAAGTCGCTTTGCTGTATCAGAGGACAAGCCAGAGGAGTAAAGAAAATTACAACTTACAGTCCAGAAAATACGGTACGGTAGATTGGCATGATGAGGCATGTACATTTGTACACTTTTGACAATAAGATAGCCTTGAGAGTGCTCTAACTGATCAGCCACCAATCATTAACAGCTGATATTTCATCAGAATAGTTTGATCAGCAACATCTATAACAGCCGATCAGGAAAGCCAATCAGATACGTAGCCTGCTGCTATTATCCAGGTTCAGATATATTAATTGATAGACCTAGTGATTTATTTTTTTCCTTTTATTGGGACAGTACTTGCATATAAATGAATAAAAACAAGTAGTATGGTTTAAAAAATAGTGTCAAAATTAACACAAAAGAAAAAAACATTTGCACATGAAACACAGATTAGTGAATTAGTCAGCAATCTCATGGGTTGAGAGCGAATTCCTGTGGGCAGGCAAATGGACACAGAATAAACCAATCAGAGAAATGAAGGATATGATGCAAGCAAAACAACAGTGAGACCAGAATCAACAAACAAATCTAGCATTAATCCATCATGGTGTATAATAGAGATGCTAGTGAATGACTGTCATTTTTGTTGTAAAAACATGAGAATACACATGCCATCTTGGTTGTTTTAGATTTCTCTTCTCCGTCACCCGAGTATGACTCATCGCATAAAGCCTGCCCCGTTACAGATAAACGGCTGTGATAGGCCTGGCTCATTAGAAGCCACGGGAAGAGACTCCCTAAGGCTCCACACCCACATTCTTTGTTAAAAAAGGCAGTGGGTCTGGCTGGCTAGGCTAGCTAAAAGCAGCATTTTTTCATTTAAACAAACCTAAACAACATCGTTATCGCAAGCAGGACAACTGGAGGCTTATTGAAACTGGAGGCTGTAGAGTGTGTAAAACGATGTTATTTGGTGTTGGAGCAGACAGATTATAACTTGCCCACCAGCTACACCAGCTCTAAGATAGAAAGAAATAAAATGTAGTCTAGTTAATTTTAATGTTGTGGGTCATTGATATTTAATCACAAGACATACCTCAAAATTAGAAACCACGGCCCTGATCAGCCCTGCCATCACAGTGCACCTGATTGAAACAACAATTTGAACACGGTTCTGATGATCTCTTAACTTGAGAAGAAATGATACATTATCTTTTTTTGCAGCTGATAAATTTTGTATATGACAGCTCATCTGTAAGAAAAAAAAGTCTGCTCAGACTTACGAATAATAATGCAAAATGTATTCAACAATTA
The DNA here is from genome assembly GCF_900324485.2 of Mastacembelus armatus. Taxonomy (NCBI): domain Eukaryota; kingdom Metazoa; phylum Chordata; class Actinopteri; order Synbranchiformes; family Mastacembelidae; genus Mastacembelus; species Mastacembelus armatus. Next base: position 3,797,447 of record NC_046646.1, read on the forward strand.
GTTGGATCTAGTGATGTAGCTGTTTGCGGCCGCACAAGTCAACACGGTGAGCAGCTTCAGAGACAAAAATGGCTGAAGCATAGAAGACTGAAAGTCAAGTTTTCCATAATAATTTTTGCACTGTTATGTGGATAGCAGTGGTGCCTTCTAGTTTTTCTGTTATGGGGTGAAACTAGTCATCCAGTATCCCGGTTCTCATGCCAATTGACAAAGTAACTTGTGCATTTCACTGAGAAAAGAGCCTTCTGTGTTATCTGATGTTGGTCCACACTGACTCTAAGGGTGCATTCACACCAGCCCTGTTTGGTCCGTTTCAATCGAACTCTTGTTCATTTTCTCAGAAAGTCTGGTTCGTTTGGGGAGGTGTGAATGCGTGATCGAGCTCGTGTAGATCAAAGAACAGAACTCTGGCTCGCCTAAAAACCTAGGTCTCAGCTCGATTCAAGTGAACCAAAAGCAGGAAGTGGTCTACAACACAGGGCATTGTGGGTAAACAAAACCTAAACAGGTGAGCATGTAGAACGATAGCCAGGGAGAAAATGACTCAGGGTCAGACGTGGAGCGATGAAGAGGTAAAAGCGCTGATAGAAATATGGTCAGATGAAGATATATCACAGCTGCTGATAAGCACACAAATAACTAAGTTTTCAAACTAATTAGCAGGAAAAAGTGAAAGTTGCCCTGCATTGACCAATAGACGAGAGAGGTTTCTTGTTCATTGTTTGAATCGTCATCTCCTTGAGTAATTCTTGGTGCAGCACTACCACCAGCGAGGGGGGGGTTACGTAATTTTAAAGGTTTGGTTTGTTTAGCAAAGTGCAGTGTGAAAGCAAACATGGACCAGCTGTAAATGTAACAAATGTTGCCGCTTGGTCCCCAATCGAACCAAGTGTACTGAACTATATCAGGTGTGAAAACAACCACACATGAACATGTGAGACCTATGGTTTTTTTTAGCCGCATACACACTGTTCTGATGACTGACAGGTCGGAATTGGTGTGGATTAAGTGTTTCTGTTTTCACATATAAAAATCCGGACAATGTCATGACAATTATATCCGGAGTCTGGAGTTGTCGTTTTAACACATGCAGCATATAGTGGGAGACACAACGGCGCTCAAACCAGGGGCAGACTGAAACACTGATTTAGGCCAGAGATGCGAGTTGTCCAATATTGATATCAATATTGATACATTTTCTTCTCTGACACTGCTATCAGAGTCCAGCTCCTTTCCCACAACATGGCTGGCCTTGCGGTTGAGTGTACTGAGTCTGTTGGTGTCCTCAGTCTACTGCCCCAGCACACAACAGCATACTGGATGGCAAAGGCTGCCACAGACTCATAAAACTTCGTCAGCATCATTCGGCAGATGTTAAAGGACCTCAGGAATCTCATGTCATTTCATTAAGATTAATGTGCCATTCTTGATTTAAGTGTACAATTCTAGTAAACAATTTTAAATAAGTTAAAATTTAAGATCAGCTCACCAGGATAATGTCTAGCAATGTTCAAGTGATGTCTGATAGCCTGTTACTTGATTAATGTTTAGGCCAATTGTTGCCTAAGCAACAGAAAGAAAAACAGGCAACAAATGGCTCAGCAAAAGGTGGAAGAGAGGAGCCTTTCTCAATATTGCTTGGTCCTAGAATACCATTACTGTATATAGTCACTGAGTATGTTTACATGGACAACAAAACTCTGGTATTCATCAGATTAAGACAATACTGTGATTAAGAAACTACCATGTACAGTGATTTCCAATTACCTTCATCCGTTTAAGGTCATAGTTTGCGAAGTAAGCAATAAATGAATTAAGACGTGGAATATTCCTATTTTAGTCGCATTACAAAATGCATGTAAAAACCTTAATCGCATTATGAACGTTCTGTGGGAGTTGCATTGCTGCATTTGCCGCATTTTGTGACAGGATACACACAGCACGTTAAATTTTTCCTTACATTCGGGGACATCAGATTCCATAAGAACGATTCTTTCCCACCACTCTTTACTTCAGGTCACGGTGGCATAATGTTGCCGAATGAAAGTACAGAATATGCCAGTTGTCTTGGAGAAGACGCCATCGTCTATGTGCACGTATTGTATGACAAGTAAGTAGGCTGAACTGCACCTGAAATCTCTATAAAATTAGAAATAAAATACCCAGAGAAGTATATGGTACCATAGTGAAGTGTACGATGATAGCCAATGCAAAAGTGAAAGTCAGACGGCGTGACGTAGGCCAACAGATGTGTCATTAATCGGCCTATGCTCTGTAACGTGTAAAACGGTAACATGAAAGGAATATTCTGAAAGCAACTCATGTAAACACCTTAATCAGAATATTGTCTTACTCAGAATAAGGTCAATAGTCAGATAATTGTGGGCAATGTAAACAGTCATTGTATGGAAATGTTTTAGCACAAAAGCAATTTGCACACATCAGTAAACACCTTATATACACAAATCAACCACAAGCATATCAGTAAGCAAACTATTTGCCAATTTATAGCACATGGTAAAAAAAAAAAATTATATAAAAGTGTTGTTACTCCTTTGACACATGCTGTCTTTGGCTAAACTCAAAGAATAAACGAAGTAATAGGCAAGTGGCATTACTGTAAGGTTTCAATCAAGCCACTTTACTATTGAAAAAATGTTAAAAATGCCATGTTATTCTGAAGGAATACACTAAATGTCCATTGAAGTGGGAAGGAAAAATAATCATAAATTCTCTGAACACAGCAGACCAGTCACGTAACCGCCTGAAAAAAGGGAAGGGGAGAAAAAAAAAAAAAAGCTGCATCCGCTGCAGCCCAACTTTACATTTGTAACTAACCAACTAACTCAGATCTGCAGCTTTTAAATAATGTATCAGAGATCAAAGAACATCATAGCCCCCCCATTCATTCTCTCTGCCTACAAATTCTTTGTCTATTTCATCTTAAGTCAAGGCATTCATGCCAGTATCAAAGGTCCAGCTGCTACTGACTACAGATACTCATTACATCATTAGAGACCTTTGAGCAGATTTAACAGCAGTGTGTAATAAACATTACAACTTAAATTCGGTCAACTCTTTTAAAGAGCCTACTTTTTAAACAGGCTTTTAGTTAGACCAGGACTTTATGGCTGTCTGTTTTTATGTGTCTTATGATTCTATGTGTTTATCTGCATGTATTTTCTTTATTTAAGCACTTGCATTTTACTGTGAAGCACTTTGATTTTATCTGTAAAAGGATTCTATATATAAATAAACTTTACTTACTTATTATACAATGGTAATAAACCAGGACAAAAAAAAAGATTCCTGCCATACACTGCTCACCATTTAAAACCAACTCTCAGTGGACGAAATACCATACATAACAGAAATGAGGAGTTACAAAGACAAGGTATCCAAAAGTCTGTAGTTTTACACACTGCTCGGGTCTAAGTTGCACCAAACTGTATTTATGCAAATGTCCCAAAAGTCATTTTAAGCACACTTTAAACATGCAAGTAAAAAAGCTAAAGCTATTGGCAGAGGTTAATTTGTTCAGATATTGGTTTTCCCAGTCTTCTAACTGCAGACTCCAAAGTTATGTGACTGAGTTTATCTAGCAAGCCAGTATTGAAGAATGTCAACTATGGTCCAGCACAAACTCAACCCATTTAAGAAGACACTTAAGGACTATATGTGGCTTGTCAGGAAAAACCAAGTATAGTAGGGGAAACACTGACATCTAATTCACAAATTTTATACAACAAACTTCCTGACAGCAGCTTTTCTCATACACTATGCTAACATTCAACACAGCACACATGAGAAAACGTCTTCTAAAATATCACTGTGTAGGACAGACATGTAATTGAAAGCCATAGAAAATAAAACAGTCAGTGATATCGTTTATTCAAATAATAACCACAATGATCAATTTACATAGTTGGTGCAGTGCATGGATGCTGTTCATGGACCAACCTGCCACCTAGTCCTAATGCTTGTTGTACCTTATTTTCTCTTCAAGCCTGACAGAAGGAAAGATATAATATAAAATAGTCTGGTCTCTTCAGAGAAGCTGCAGAAAGATTAGTAATGCACAGCAAAAACTTACAAATTAAAAATTGTTACAGCTAATGAAATCAAAAGAGCCAATATGTGAAAATATGATAGATGTATATAAAACAGCAGCATATTCCCTTGTTCACCTGTCCATAAGTACATATTTTCCACTGGAAACACAGTTGATTGCTAACTAGATCCTGTTCACGCTAATTCAAGATGTATGTATAAAATACTGTATTGCAATAGGTGTGCCATCAGCAATACCATGGGGAACCAGTCATCAATGGTACTAGGCCTGATAAGTTCCATATCATCTTATCCATGCTAGGTATAAACTAATAATCTGAGCTCTACAGTGTAAGAGCAGTAGAGTTGATGAGATTATCTAAAACGCACAATGGAAAGGGTAGAAATCCCACTCATACTCATTTTATCAACATCATAAAGCTGCAACTAATTCTAGTGCCTTCAATTTTCAAAATAAAAATGCCATGTTATGGCTTCAAACAGGCTGCACCGGTCTTCTTGAAACTACTAACCAGACTAAACGACAGGCTTCTTTTTTCTTTCTTCTTACAGAAACATATATAAAGTAACTAAAATAAAATCCCAGATGAACAAATAGGAAGTTCAAAGATAAAACAAGCCATATCAGGCAAACAGTATTAATAATTATCCTTCTAGAAAAAGCAATTCATAAGGAGTGCTGACAACAGAAAGAAGTTAGATGGTATAGGACTGTTGCCCTACTGACCAACTTTATGCAGACTGGAGTAATATGCGACCACCACTCTACTGGATTATGGACATACGTCACTCATGTTCCACTGTCATATCCCACATTCAATCAGCATGTACTAATTCTGGACATATGTCATAGATTATTATTCACACATAGTTCCAATTTATAAATGACATCTCAATTTCATTGACTAGTAACATTTTTTCCTGGCATGGCATTTGAGCCACTCTAGCACAGCCATTTATTTTCCAGCCCTTACGCAGGATTGGATCGAAGTGGCAGCAGGTTAAGTAAGGCAGTCAAGCAACAATGTCCACCTCTTCCTGTGAGATCCTGACCAGAGGTATATAACCTCTCCGTTACCTTCTGGGTCTTCCTCAGGGCTCCTACTAGTTAGATATACCCGAATAAAACTCTAACGGAAGTCATCCTAAAGGCATCCTAATCAGATGCCTGAACCACGTCAGCTGGCTCCTTTCAATCTTAAAGAGCAGCAGTTCTACTTCATGATCTGCACCCTATCTTTAAGGCCGAACCAAGAAACCCTACAAAGGCAGTTTATTTTGGCCCCTTGTAGTCACTCCTACCAACACAGAAATACTGGGTCACACACAACCACTCCTTCACATTAAGATAAGATAAGATAAGATAAGATAAGATAAGAAAACCTTTATTTGTCCCACAATGGGGAAATTGCCTAAACAACAGCAGATTCATGTAGAACTGAGCTTTATAAAAGAATATATACAAAATATATACAAAAACAAACAAGATAAAAGCCAAAAAGTGTTAGAAAAGAGTGAAAGATACAGGAGCTGTTGCAAGCAGCAGCCAGCTCCTACCAGCGCCAGAAGAATTAATGTGGCATTCCTCGGACAGGGTGCCACTCTTTAGAATTATTTACTAATTTCTAGTGGTTTGCCACTTGATATGTTGCTTCTGTCCGACCACCACATTGAACATGGAAACAATTATATTAATCCTCTTCCATTTCTACATACCAGACCTCACTGGCTTGTGATCATTTTTACTGGCATATGATACTGCTGACTAGTATGTCAATGTTATTTCATGTGCAGCCACCAGGCAAGAAAAATCTATACATCAGCTGTTTTGACTTGAAAGCTACTAATACTACAGAGAAAAAATAGACTCAGACATGACCCAAATGTCAAAGTGCAGAGATTGAGTCAGCTACCATGCAACAAAACTGAATAAATGTACAAGTCCATCCAGTTGGATACAGGCCTTTTATTCACAGCTAATCATTAAAATAATCTAGTTCTGAAGCAAGGTAACAATAAATTTGGTTAATTATTTATTTGCAAATCCACACAGGCACTTCCTAGTACATGAACTTACTCAACAGGTATGAAATTGCTTGCCTGCACAGAACATCCTAGAGGACCTTAAATTATGTAATTATACCACACACTTACAAATAGCATTTGTGGTCTGGTATTTGTCCATTTCTAATTCAAATTAAATATATAACACTTCCATGACTTTTATCATTTTAAAATGCCCACTTTGGAATGCACTCTGCTAGCTACCTGGAGCATCAGATATTTAACAAAATAATGCATGAGACTTAATGCATGAAATTATTTTTTACTTTATAGACTATACAATTTTAGCTTTAATTGGAACATAAGCCTTAGCAAATTCACTACTAATTGCTATATTTTTATATTAATAGCCACTATCTACAGGGCTAGGTAGCCAATACAGTCTCCTACACGGATTAATTACCGTTAACGTTCAAGAAAATACGGCAGCTGTTTAGAAAATGTGGCTAAGCCTTAAAAAAAAAAAGATGTTCACACCTTCTAGTTACAACGTATTAGCATTAGGTTAACTGGGATTCAGGCTGCTAACAATGAGCCATGTCTAAAATAAACTGCTTTACACTTATCAAAACAAACACCTACTGTGTAACAATGCTATATATTAAGTACCTGGAAAAACTAGAACACTGGCTTTAACAGAAGAACACCATAGTAACTTTGGGCTAAGTTAACGTACCGTTAATGTTACATGTAACATTATGTGCAGGCCTCATAGCCTAAAACAAAACATTCAGAGCCCAATGTTAACTATAAAAAGAAATAAGAATTAAAAAGACAAAAATAGACATGATACTTACAATCCAAATGTTTCTTTTTTGGCCCCATTATTTCATGAGTAGTCGCCTTGCACACAGTTTTGGAAATCGCCGACCCGGTGACACTGTGCTGTGCGGCGGTTATCCGGTCTGTAATGCTCTGTCCAGACATCCTGTATCGGATCAAATAAACGGTCACTGTTACAGAAATGGTTTTCAAAGCTTACTGAACAGCCCGGATTTTGTAAATAATGCCGGTCTTCAAAGGCTCTGTGCCGCCTGACAACACTGGAGACAAGAGTGGGAGAGAGAGAAAAAATAACGTTACTCAGACGACAGACGTTACATTTCGCTCGTAGGCTAGCTAGCCTGCTAACTAATAAGAGACAAACTGACTTTGGTCAAAGATACTAGCTGAGCCTATAGTAAGAACTTGGCACATTTCGCACCTGAACGTTACACACCCGGGCTTTTAATCGATCCCTCGCGTCTACAGTTTCTTCTCCCCTTCCCGTATAAGTCTTTCGCACACACTGTAGGTCGACAGACAGAATAAAAATAGAAGCTACTTCCGCACACAGTTTTTTCACAATAAAAGCTAGAGTGCAGAAATTTTAAGAAAAAGAAACGACAGACAAGTGGTATTGTACAGGAGCGCACTGAATTCACACAAGAAAAAAGCAGACCTTATCTCATAATTATAACATCCATATGTAATAATTATTATTGATTGCGACATGGTTAGGAATTTCTTTAGGACTTGCCCCATCAAGTTTTTAAAATTCTTCAGTACTAAAGTCATATAGTGAAAATTGTTGTAGTAAGATAAAGATAAGATAAACTTTATTCATCCCCAAAGGAATATTCAGGTAGTCTTGTAGTTAATAACTCAGTATTGAGAGTCAGTAGTAGTGGTAGTCAGTCGTCATCTGCAATTGGCTAAGGTGTTGTAGAGCCTGATAGCAGTGGGGATGAAGGATCTCCTGTATCATTCCGTCCTGCAGCTCAGTGAGGTGAGTTGTCCATTGCAGCTGCTTCTCTGCTCCATCAGGATGTTATGATTGGGATGTCAGTGTATTCCAGGATGGTCTCTACCTTTGTCTGTGTGCATCTCTCCACCACAGCCTCCAGTAAGTCCAGCCTCATTCCAGTCACTGAACCAGCTTTTTGCACCAGTTTGTCCAGCCGCCTTGCATCCTTCTGCTTTATGCTGCCTCCCCAGCAGACTGGAGCATAAAACAGCACACTTGCTACCATAGGCAAAACATGTGCAGCATCTTCCTAAGGACCTTAGCCGCCTTGGGAGGAATCCAAGTATCATCAGAATATTTCCGAATGAGTTAACACTTAGAATTGTATATAAAGTCTGCTGTGCACAGTATGCACAGGAAAGGAACTAGTAATCCAGGGTTTGTTATTAGGGAAACAGCACACAGACTTTGTAGGGCTAACAGTGTCTCTACAGAAGTTGATGGAATCTGTGAAACAGTCAACCTGTCTGTCAGTGTCCATACTGTTCCCTTGAACTCCCAGCAATACATTCCTGTGCATTCAAAGCAGTCCCTTAGAAAACTTAGTTGCTTCAGGTGTCCATTTTCTGACTGTGATGGTGGTTGCAGGTTGTTTCAGCACATAGGGTTTATAACAGGTCTGCAGTAAGACCACATTGTGATCTGACCTGCTGAGTAGTGGTAAGGCAGTAGAGGTATAGGCCTCCATGATGTTTGCATTCAGCAGATCAAGTGTTTTATCTTCTCTGGTAGGACAGTTAACAAACTGAGAAAAGCCAGTCAGGTGTGAGGTGAGAGTCACGTGGAATGTTGAGTTTGTATCCTGGCAACAGTGTCATGGATGACTTCACATAGAACATTAGCATTAGCTTTTGGTTGAATGTAAAGAAGTATGGCAATGATATGACTGAACTCCCTGGGAACATAACACCAACGGCCAAAGATCAGTATCCTGACAACATATCCATTCCTTGACAGTAATATGATCAGGGTTACACCATCTCTTGTTCACAACTAAAGCCAGTCCTCCACCTTTTGTCTTGCCACTTACCTAAGCATCTTTGTCTGCACATACCAGGATGAAGTTAGGCACATCCACACAGGCGTATTCAATGCTTTGATTTAACCAGGTCTCTGTAAAACACACTACACTCATACTTTGCTCTCTGGGTCTTAACCAGTGCCTCCAGCTCCTCACATTTGTTCAGTAGAGAGTTGACATTCCCTATGATGATGGATGGTTGGAAAAGTTTGTACCAGCCTTTAGTTTAGTACCTGTATCTCCATCTTCTGTCTTTTAGTTTAGCACCAGCTAAAGTCTCATCCATGATGAGACCTCTTAATTTCAGCTGGAATAGGGTGATATACTCCAGATTTGTTCAGTTATAGTAAAAGGAGGTCATTGGTATGGAGCCAATTCGATGACTTTAAGTTTTGGCATTGAAAATAAAGTTTGTCATTGAAAAAAGAAGCATTGGCATTGAAACACCTTTTTCAACAAATGGTCATTAAAAATATTTTATTTTTGTATCTTTTTGCATTACGGTGTGTTTTTCAGAGATGATCTTTTGTTACTGTCTGTTTTTTTTGTCAATGACAATACTTTTTTTCGATGATGTTCAAACCAGGATATCCTCAAGATAAACAACTACAAACTGGTTGATGAAGTCCCGCAGGACATTGTTAAATCATGGATTGGAAAATGACTGGGGCGTTGGTAAGGCCAAAGGGCATGTACTCAAAAAGTACTCAAAATGACCCAGAGGTGTGTTTGAAAGCAGTTTTCCATTCATCACCCTCTCAGATGCAAACCACGTGATAAGTATTTCTGAGATGCAGTTTTGTAAAGACCATAGCCACCTGCTAAATCTAAAGCAGATGTTAACAAAGGTAATGCGTACTTGTTTTTCACTGTGATGGTATTGAAACCTTGGTAATCAATGCATGGATGCAGGGGCTTGTCTTTTTTCTCTACAAAAAAGAATCCAACTGCGAGAGGAGAGCAGGAAACGCAGATAATTCCAGCCGCTAAAGAGTCTTTTATGTATGATTCCATGGCCTCACACTCGGGTCGTGACAGGTAAAAAAGTTGACTGGGAGGTAATGTCGAGTCTGGAAGAAGATCAATGGAACAATAATACACTCTCTGTACTTTTAAGGCTAGACTTAAAACCTTCCTTTTTGACAAAACATATAGTTAGGGCAACCCTGAACCATCCCTTAGTTATGCTGCTATAGGTCTAGACTGCCCGAGGACCGTGCACTGAGCCCCCCTACTCTTGAATTGAATTGAATTGAACAGTCATAAGGTCTGTGGGGAGTTAAAGAGTGCATACTCCTTACTAAATATATGAGCCAGGTCCTGCTACTCTGGTGGAACATTGATGAGATCGGTGGCCTCTGACTTGGGTTTGACTGGATCAGGACCTGTTGGTGAAAGAGCAGAAAAAAGACAATTCATATGGCAGTGTGAGCTCCATGATAGTACGGAGCTGTTCTCCCAGTGCATGTGAGGATTATGTAGTTTTAACCACAGGTGACCTAAGATGACAGGAGAGATGGTGTCAGAGAGAACAAAAAACTTGATTTTCTTACAATGATTATCACAGAGTAATACCTTTAGAGTTCTGGAAGAAGATCTTCTTTTAGCCTCAAATAATGGGCTTGTTTCGATACTTGTCCTGCTAGACCTTAGTGCTGCATTTCGACCACAGCATCTTATTACAGAGACTGGAGCATGTGATTGGAATCAAAGTAACAGGGTTAAAATGGTTCCAATCTTATTTACTGGACAGATTTCAGTTTGTTCATGTCCATGATGAACCTTCCACGCGCACAAAGGTTAGTTACGAAGTGCCACAAGGTTCTGTGCTAGGACTAATTCTGTTAATCTCATATATGCATCCTTGCTGGAAGGCCGAACAAAAATGGCGTAAATCAATGCTCCAGGTTCATTATGACATTTATAAGCAGATGTTGTGTGTGTTCAATGAAACTACGTAGAAAGAGAGAAATTTATTTTTCTGAAATCATCAACAACAGCAGTAACAACTCATGTGTCCTGTTTGCTACAGTGAGTAGATTAACAAACCATCCATCTCCATTGCCATTGGAACTAATTTCAACATCTAAATGTAATGAATTAGCATTATTTTTTAATGACAAGATTCAGGGTATTAAACAGGTGATTAAGCAAGCAATAAATTGCACAAGGCAGATACCAACTCTGCAGCCATCCAGGATCTCTGGTACTGCCCTTAAATGGTTTAAGTCCTATCTTGAAGACAGGAGTCCATCTTGGGACCCCTTTTGTTCAATCTTTACATGTTTCCTTTAGGCCAGTTAGTACGCAGCAATAATGTGTCCTACCATAACTATGCAGATGACACTCAGATTTACATTTCACTCACAGCAGGTGAATATGGACCAGTCGATTCACTGTGCCACTGCATTGAACAGATCACTCTGTGGATGCAAAACAACTCTCTCCAAATAAACAGTGACAAGACTGAAATAATCATCTTTGGGTCACAGAAACAAAGAGAAAGTGTCAGCAGTCACCTGGAGTCTCTTTCTCTAAAATTTAAAAATCAAGCTATAAATCTAGGGGTAATCATGGACTCAGACATGAATTTTAACAGCCACATTAAATCAATAACATATTCAGCATTTTATCATCTCAAAAACATTGCCAGAATCAAAGGGATCATGACTAAACCAGACTTGGAAGGACTCATCCATGAGTCCATCCATCTCAAGCAGGTTAGATTACTGTAACGGCCTGTTCACGGGGCTCTCAAAAAGAGCTGTAAGGTAGCTGCAGTACATTCAGAACGCTGCTGCTCGGGTCCTGACTAGAACCAGGAAGTACAACCACATTATTCCTGTTCTCAGATCTCTGCACTGGCTTCCTGTTGCTCAGAGAATAGACTTTAAAACAGCACTGCTTGTGTATAAGTCTCTTCATGGCTCAGCACCACAGTACATCTCTGACATGTTGCCATATGAACCATCTCGAACTCTGAGAACATCAGGGACAGGCCTTCTGCTCATGCCCAGAGTCAGGACTAAACAGGGACACGCAGTGTTTCAGTTCTATGCAGCTAAAACCTGAAATAATCTTCCTGATTATTGTACATGACAAGCCTCATCTCTGGCAATATTTAAGTCCAAGCTAAAAACTTTTCTTTTTAGTGTGGTATATAACATATAACAACTGACAGTGTTTTATCCAAAGTTATTTATCTGCACTCAGTCTCCTTTAATTTTTTTTCAAGTTCATCTCCCACTATTTGCTTTCTTATTTTGATTTTTGCCTATGTACTTTTAACTTGTCTTTTATTTCTGTAAAGCACTTTGAATTACTCTGTGTATGAATTGTGTTATATAAATAAACTTGCCTTGCCTTTAGGCAATGTTATTAATTACCACTGCTGCCAGAGTCCTGACAGGAACTAACAAGAGAGATCATATTTCTCCTATACTAGCTTCTCTTCATTGGCTCCCTATAAAATCCAGAGTAGAATTTAAAATCCTTCTCCTCACATACAAATTCCTTCATGATCAAGCTCTTTCATACCTAAAGACCTCATAGTACCATATTACCCCATTAGAGCACTCCGCTGTCAGAGTGCTGGTCTACTTGTGGTTCCCAGAGTTTCCAAAAGGAGAATGGGAGGCAGAGCCTTTAGCTATCAAGCTCCTCTCCTGTGGAACCAGCTCCCAGTCTGGGTTCAGGAGGCAGACCCTCTCTGTACTTTTAAGGCTAGACTCAAAACCTTCCTTTTTGACACAGCTTATAGTTAGGGTTGGTTCAGGTAACCCTGAACCCTATATAACCCTCACATGCATATTCCACAATTGAGTGTTACTAACTTCGTGCTCTCTCCCTCTCTCTCTGTCCTCTTTCTCCCTGTACCTTCTGCAGGTGTCCCTGGTCCTGGAGCTATATATTGCTGATGTGCAGTTACTGGCCCCACCAACCTGCAGTGTCTATTTTTTGTTTATTGTTGCTGGTCTTTCCTGTCTCCTCTAGAGAAACCTGCTGGAGGTTTCTTCTGTTAAAGGGAGTTTTTATTCTCCACTGTCGTCAAGTGCTTGCTCATAAGGGATTTGTTGTTTTTTTTTCTTTTTTGTAAAGTGCCTTGGGATGATTGAATTGTGATTTGGCACTGTACAAATAATACTGAATTGAATTGAACTGAATTGAACTGAATTGAACTGAATTGAATTGAATTGAATTGAATTGAATTGAATTGAACTGAACTGAACTGAACTGAACTGAACTGAACTGAAGAGGATGTGACAACCCCACCATCTGGCTGTAACTTCAAATGGGCTAACTAAGTTAATTATGGGCAGGTCGTCAGGTGTGGCCAACCTGAGAGAGAGGGGAAGGGCTAAATCTATATAACCCAGCCCTCCATTGTTCTCAGTCTCTCTCTCAGGTGAGCCACCCCTCTTTTTGTTTGTTGCTTTTTCACATTCTTCACCATACATTTACATTCCCACCTACATTCTTTATACTACTGATGCCCTACACTCCATATCTCATTAAAACTTAAAGAAAGACTGAATAAATGAATTGGCTAAACTGACTTGTTTGATGTGGGACACCTTTTTGTTGCAGACCTGCGAATTTCACAGCCAGTTTTTTTAGTCCACCTTTTATCCATGAAGTTACCCTCAGGCCCTGAGTCAATAAGTGCATTCATGGAAAGGATTTGTTGGTTACTGATGAGTGTGGACTGCAAAACAGTTTTGAATGAGGACAGTGTTAACAATCACAACGGACACAGAGTATCGAGGCTTTTAGGAGTCTTTATTTCCAGCGGACAGGACCGTGGAGAAGAGACGGCGTCTGGAGATCAGAGAAAGCAGAGGAAAGCAGAGGGCTGGAATCACCAGGTAGGAGTGGTAGCAGGAAACTCACGGGAGACCCGGTCGAGTAGGTAGAGTCCTTCGATTATTGGTAAGTTCTGCGTAGTCTTTGGCCAGGCAGTCACTAACGAGATCGGACGTGTGATCCAGGGAGGTAGGCGTCTTTATGGGAACTGAGGGGCGATGGACAGGTGAATCTAATTACTCATTAAAACTCAGGTGAACTGGAACGTCTTACCGGATAGGCGGGAGTGTCCGACCGAGCCATGACAGTACCCCCCCCTTCACGGTCCGCTCCTGAGGGCCGACCCCGGCGTCGTGGTGGTCTTCCTCTACCCCGCGGAGCAGGACGGTTAGGGTGATCCCTGTGGAATGCTGTCAGGAGATTCGGATCCAGAACATCTTCTCTAGGAACCCAAGATCGCTCCTCGGGTCCATATCCCTCCCAGTCCACCAGATACTCCAACCGACCACCACGACGCCGGGAATCTAGTATGTCGGCTACGGCGTAGGTGGTTCCTTCGTCCAACAGGAGCGGACGAGGGGACACCAAGGTGCGGTCGGCCTCTGGGGAGACAGAAGGGTAAAAAGGTTTTAGAAGGGAGACATGAAACGTAGGGTGGATGCGATAATGATTAGGGAGCTGGAGTTTGTAGGTGACTGGGTTGATCCTTCGTAGGATGGTGAAGGGTCCTAGGAACCTGGGACTGAGCTTCCGACTGGGCAGGCGTAGGTGGATGTCCCAGGCGGAGAGCCACACCTTCTGACCCGGTCGATACGTGGGTGCGACTGAGCGTCGGACATCAGCCGTTAGTCGCTCTCTACGGACGGCTCGTTGTAATTGCTGGTGTGCGACCTCCCAGACGCTTTCACTGTTCCGAAACCAGAAATCTACGGCTGGCACGTCTGAGGGTTCTCCGGACCAGGGAAACAAAGGTGGTTGGAAGCCCAGAACACATTGGAAGGGGGTAAGTCCGGTGGAGCTGTGAGTCAGGGAGTTTTGAGCATATTCAGCCCAGCCAAGGAAGTGCTCCCAATCCTCCTGTCTATCATGGCAGAAGGTTCGTAAGAAGCGTGTGATCTCTTGGATCTTCCTCTCGGTTTGTCCGTTAGTCTGCGGATGGTAACCTGACGATAGACTCACGGTGACGTTCAGAAGTGAGAAGAAGGCCCTCCAGACTCGAGATATGAACTGAGGGCCCCGATCGGAGACGATGTCCTCCGGAATGCCAAAGTTTCGAAGCACTTGGTTAAAGAGGAGTTCCGCTGTCTGGAAGGCCGTGGGCAGGCCTGCAAGGGTTACCAGGCGACAGAATTTGGAAAAACGATCGACGATGACCAATATACAGGTTTTTCCATTGGAGCGGGGTAAGTCGGTGAGAAAGTCGACGCCCAGATGCGACCATGGGCGTTTTGGGACCGGCAGGGGGCATAGTTTCCCAGCAGGTAGATGACGAGGACTCTTGGAGATGGCGCATTCCGTGCAACCCCGAATAAAGCGATTTACCTCCCTAGCCATGCTAGGCCACCAGTATCGTTTTCTCAATAGGTTGAGGGTGGCGGTGGTTCCGGGGTGGCCGGTGCCTAGGGAGGCATGCACCGAGTGGATGAGGGGGGTGCGTCGAGAGCGAGGGACATACTGCCGATGGGGAGGACACCCCCGATGGGGGTGGTGGGCATTAGCGGAAGCTTGATCCTCAGTTGACCACTGGATGGGATTGACAAAGATCTCCGACGGGAGAATTTCCTCCGGCAGAACTTCCTCCTCCGTGGCCGCGTGGAGTCGGGACAGGGCGTCTGCTTTGATGTTATGACGTCCTGGGCGATAGGAAATCTTGAATTGGAATCGTGTAAAAAAAAGAGCCCACCGGGCCTGACGGGGGTTAAGCCGTTTTGCGTCACGGAGATATTGTAAGTTCTTATGATCCGTCAGAACCTGAAAGGGATGCTGAGCCCCCTCCAACCAGTGACGCCATTCTTCCAAAGCTAGTTTAATAGCTAGTAATTCTCGATTCCCAATATCATAGTTTTTCTCAGTCTGGCTTAGTTTCCTGGAGAAATAGGCACAGGGGTGTAATCGGGCCGAAGTCCCCTTGTACTGGGACAGTACTGCTCCTACTCCGGTCGTGGAGGCGTCCACTTCTACCACAAACGGGGAGTTAGGATCTGGATGAACCAGGAGAGGTGCATGCGTAAAAGCGTACTTCAGGGTTCGAAAGGCCTGTTCCGCACTCGAATTCCATATGAGCGTCTTGGCCCCCCCCTTTAGTAGATCTGTGAGGGCGCTGGTGATGGAGCTGTATCCGGCGATAAAACGGCGATAAAAATTGGAAAATCCTAGAAAACGTTGTAGCTCCTTAATGCTGGTGGGTCGAGGCCACGTAGCGACGGCGTTCACCTTCTGCGGATCCATTTGCACTCCTCGTCTGCCGATGATGTAACCGAGGAAATGCACCTCAGACTGGTGGAAAAGGCACTTCTCGGCCTTAAGATATAACCGGTGCTGTTGTAATCGATGGAGTACCTGAGTCACGTGGTGGTAGTGTTCCCGAGGGTCAGGGGAGTAGATGAGGATGTCGTCAATGTACACGATCATGAATCGGTGGAGGAAGTCTCGGAGTATTTCGTGCATAAAGTTCTGAAACACTGCTGGTGCATTCACTAGTCCAAATGGCATGACTCGGTATTCATAGTGACCAGTAGGAGTGATGAAGGCGGTCTTCCATTCGTCCCCCTTCCGTATCCGTACGAGGTTGTAGGCGTTGCGTAGGTCCAGCTTAGTAAATACGATGGCCCCTCGAAGTTGTTCTAAGGCGGCTGGTACCAACGGGAGGGGGTACCGGAACTTGACTGTCATTTCATTGAGTTTACGATAGTCTATGCAGGGTCGTAATCCCCCATCCTTCTTGCCCACAAAGAAGAAACTTGACGCCGCTGGTGATGTGGAAGGCACAATACAGCCTTGAAGTAGCGCCTCCTTGATGTATTTCTCCATGGCGTCTTGTTCTGGCAGAGAGAGGGGGTACATACATCCCTGTGGGAGCGGTTTTCCCGGAATCAAGTCTATTGCGCAGTCCCAAGGGCGATGTGGCGGAAGCTGAGTAGCTTGCTGTGGGCAAAAGAGGTTGCAAAACTGGGAGTATTCCGGGGGCAATTGGAGCGGAGGAGTCTCTATGGGGCTTTCAATGGATGTGGCGTGGATTGTTAAAGGTGTCGTAGATGAAAGATTTGGACGAGGGCGTCTCGGAAAACAGCCTGGGAAACACTCCCTCCCCCACTGGAGAATCTCCCCTGTCCTCCACAACACAATAGGGTCATGTCTTATTAACCAGGGGCGGCCCAGAATGAGATCCACCGTGGCTCCCTCAAGGACTAGTAGGTGGATCAATTCTTCGTGTAGTAATCCCACTCGGAGAAGCAGAGGACCCACCTGACGGGAAACATGGGAGGTCGTTAGTGGCGTTCCGGTCGCGGACTGGACATTGTAGAGGGTCTTGGTGGACGTGGTAGAAGCCCCGAATTGCCGACAAAGGTGGCTGGCGATGAAGTTCCCCGCAGACCCTGAGTCGATGAGGGCGGTGACTGTCAACACGGAAGAACCAAGGGTTATATGAACCATAGTAGTGAGGGGTTTCATCTTGATGAGAGAAGGGTGGATAGTACTCACCCAGGTTCGTATGGGGCGTACCGGGCAATCACTGATCCTGTGTCCACTGCCGGCGCAGTATAGGCAGAGACCACGTCCAAGGCGTCGTTGCCGTTCAGCCGGGGAGAGACGGGTGACGTCAGTCTGCATGGGCTCCGGCGCACTGGGAATCTCCGGCGGACCGGGAGTTGATCTGACTGATGTAATAGGACCTTCCCGGGGGCAGGCATTAATACGATTGGCGCACCGTATTGCAAGTTGAATAAATTTTTCAAGACCGCAGGAATCGTCATAGGCCGCCAGGTGGCGACGTAGGTCGGGATCCAAACCCTGACGGTATGCGGTTAGGACCGATGGTTCATTCCAGCCGCTAGCGGCCGCCAGAGTTCTGAATTTAAGGGAGTATTGCTGGATGGTGAGCATTCCCTGTTTAAAATGATACAGTTGCTCCCCAATCGAGGAATCTCCGGGGGGGCAACAAAACACCTCCCGAAAGTGTGCGACGAAATTATCATAAGATTGAGCTGCGGGTCCTGCCTGACTGATAATAGTTTCGGCCCATTGTAGCGCGGGACCGGTCAGGGAGGTAACCATGAAGGCAATCTTCGACCCATCTGTGGGAAACATATGTGGATGTTGGTCCAAAACGAGCTTGCATTGAAGAAGGAATCCGTTGCACTCCTCCATAGCTCCGGCAAAGGGCGTTGGTCTGGCCACGGTGCTGGCAATTACCACTGAAGCGCTGCTCCCCGGGTAGACCGTCAGAGGCGTCGGTGTCGGGGTTCCGGATGTGGTCGCCGGAGGAATAGAACGAAGTGTCTCCTTCAGAACATCCACTAGCTCCTGAAAAGGATCAGGAGAACTCATCCTGTCAATCTGTTAGGCCCGATCTTCTGTTAACAATCACAACGGACACAGAGTATCAAGGCTTTTAGGAGTCTTTATTTCCAGCGGACAGGACCGTGGAGAAGAGACGGCGTCTGGAGATCAGAGAAAGCAGAGGGCTGGAATCACCAGGTAGGAGTGGTAGCAGGAAACTCACGGGAGACCCGGTCGAGTAGGTAGAGTCCTTCGATTATTGGTAAGTTCTGCGTAGTCTTTGGCCAGGCAGTCACTAACGAGATCGGACGTGTGATCCAGGGAGGTAGGCGTCTTTATGGGAACTGAGGGGCGATGGACAGGTGAATCTAATTACTCATTAAAACTCAGGTGAACTGGAACGTCTTACCGGATAGGCGGGAGTGTCCGACCGAGCCATGACAGACAGACTAGTTTTCGGGTGGCTACACAGTACCTCTATCATTGATCGCGAACTCCAAAACAGATTGTCTGCCTTGTCTATATTGCAGGAGTTTCTGTTTAATGTCACCGGTTTGATTGGGGTGGTCAAAAATTCCTTTGAGTTCTTTTAAAAAGGTATCATAGCTTAACTCAAAATCTGGATGGCAACTGAGGAATGCTTGACTTCTCAATAACATAAAGAAGATTATGGACAGGTCAGAGTTGTATATAACTGACTGCTGTTTAAATACCAGGGAGCACTGAAAACCCTAGAAATGTTATGGATTACCCATAAATGGATCTGGTTGAAGTACATGGAATTCCCTGGGTGGAGGAGTCGACACTGCAGAAGTCTGTGAAGGGAAGACATAGCAAGTCTGATTAACTGATTTAAATGTTGTGAAATTTGGCTTTGTTGTTCTGTTAATCTGATTTCAGTCTTGTTGGCCCAAGAGCACCTTCTGGTGCATTATTGCTTTTGCATTGCCTGTGCTGATGCTGGGTCCCTGCTTAGCCATTTTTTCCATTAATATTGAGAGAGGACAGATAGTACAAGGTACAAGAGAGAAGGAACAAATTTAGTGATGTGAGTGCCACAAAATAGAGTGAAAACTGAATTTTATGAAAGTCTGTAAATTTATTAAAAAGGAAATATCACATTTACATAAGTATTCAGACCCTTTGCAACATGTGAAAATAGTTCAGGTGCCTCCCATTCTTCACCGTGATTGGAATCCACCTGTGGTAAATTAAATTGATTGAACATGATTTGGAAAGGCACACACAGCTGGCAATGCATATCGGAGTAAAAACAAAGCCATGAGGTCAAAGGAACTGCCTGTGCTCAGACAGGATTGTTGAGAGGCAGAGAGCTGAGGACAGGTTTTGTAGCTTCCTCAGGAGCACCGTGGCTTCCATAATACTCAAATGGAAGATGCTTGGCACAAATAGGATTCTAGCCAAAAGCTGGTCACCTGACCAAACTTAGCAGTTGTGGGAGAAGGGTCTTAGAAAGAGAGGTGACCAAGAAACAACTCAGTGGTCATTCTGACTAAGCTGGGTTAATTTACATTTTGAGAGAAACCAATTGAATCTAGTAGTGAATTAAATGCAGTGCTGAGACTATTATTTTTTAACATCTACATGAATGTTAAAATCTCCCACTATAATGACCTTACTTGACCTAAGTACTAAATCAGACAGGAAGTCTGTACTTCTACTGCAATTACTATACTACTATTATGTCAGTACTTGAACATAATCTTTTTCCCATTGGTTGCTACATATTGGTATAACTTTGATGACATCTAGTGGTCCAGACTCGCAATCCTGGCTCTGCATATCCACTATAGAGATCTCTTGAACCTTTATATATTTTTTGTGTGACACGTTTTATTTTTAATTTTGTGATCCTGAAAAAAAACACCTACCAAACATTGCTCACATTTTTTGCAGTTTAACGTGTGTGTGTGTGTGTGTGTGTGTGTGTGTGTGTGTGTGTGTGTGTGTGTTTGCTAATAAGGGAATTGTTGGGTTTTTGTTTGTGTTTTGATGATTGATTTGGCACTATACAAATAAACTGAATTGAATTGTGTGTGTGAGTGTGTGTGTAAGGGTGGGAACCAGTGAACATAGTAGTCTGATATAATGAGCCTGCTACCATTGGAGAAATAAGTTGTTTTGTTTCTAGATTGAATTTCTTTATAGCTGCCTGATGCGTTTCTTTTGTAGCTTTGATTCCACTTCAAACACAAAGTTCTCTGCTCTACATACCACATAGAGTATCTACCTGCGACAATCATGGTAGGTCCAACACATGCCATAACGTACTGCTTCAAACACTAGAGGCTAGTTCATTCATCCTTAAAAGACCCTGTCAATAGGAGGGTGAGTAGAGCAACGCCACTCAATCGAATATATTATATATATATTATATTGAATGGAGTTCAATGTTAGTACATTTTCATGAAGCATCTACATTACTTGCTTTACACTTGCCCTAGCTAAATAATATGCTATTGTGGTTTATCAGCTCTGTTGTCATAACTAGAATGCACAATGTTGAAAACATTTCAAAAAGATTAAAGAAGAATGCAAAACTCATGCAAACAAGACTACACCTTGAAAAGACATATTTTGCACATTTGCAAGTTTAAAATATGTTAACAAGGAACCTAAAAGACTAATCTTCGATATTTTCTCTCAAAGCATACTTGCTTTTAACTAAACATAACCCTTAAATAACATTAAATTGGTATAATCAAGGAAAATTACATTTACTTGAACTAAGTCAATTGACTTGGCAGATTTTCAACATAAATATAAGATCATCTCACTTGCTTCGAGTTTTTGCAGGGTGAAATCAAAACAGATTGTCATTGTTTTCTACCAGAGAATGAAACATAATGTCAAAATCAAAAGTCAAAGATGACCACACTACATGCTTAAAAATATTCATGGTATGGTAAAAGGATGCTGAGGTTAGAGCTGCCAGGAAGGAGGACTAGAGGAAGTCCAAAGAGGAGGTTCTTGGATATAGTGAAGCAGGACATGAGGATAGTTGGTGTGGGTGAGGAGGATACAGAGGATAGGGTTAAATGGAGGCAGATGATTCGCTGTGGCGACCCTTGAAGGGAGCAGCCGAAAGGAAAAGAAGAAGATTTAAGTGTTTCCAAGAGTTAGTGTTTTGGCTCAAACCATAATCCAGGTTTCCTCCCCCAAACACTGGACACTGAGCTCTGCTATTCAGGCCTATTCAGGCTTTTCAGCAAAGCTCTGGCTCCATCTCAGCCTGAAATGCTGGCTCTCATGGGGATATTTCTGGGGAAATCACCATGAGACAAAGGGTCAGGAGTTTGGATGTCCTTATGTCCACTGGTTCCTCACCAGGACTTCAGAGAAATGTAAAGCTCTGGGAAGTAAAAGACACAGATCACATATCTGTACACCAACATACTGTTTATTTGCATCACCAGTCATCACTGATTAGATGCATTTAGTTTGACTGACTCTGGCTGCCTGATACAGCATCAGATTGCTTCAAGATCAGTCTATCTCTTACAGTGTGTTTGCACCAAACAGCTTCTTGAAGTGGTAAAAACCTCAGACTCCACAAAGAGTGTTTTACAATCCAGTCAGGACTAGCACTCACAGTACAGCACAGCGTCACCACCATTTTCTTTCACCACCTCATGAAGTCACAATTACAGTAACTGTTCTGAGATGTCTAACATGATCTAGGTAGTGATTGCCCAATAAATTTAACTCCTGGATACCTGCAACTGCTACACTTTAGAGCAGAAGACACAAAAGCATGGACAAGTGGACTAACAGGTTTTATGTGACATTGCAGAGTAATGCATCAGCACATGTTCATCCCAATAAGATGTGGCATTACAGGACTAAATTAGCAAGGCCCATTGTATTGAGTATTGAGTGTTATGAAGTGGGGATTAGCGAGGTGCAGTACCCCCGAACAGGGGTGAGTTTCCCTGAATCTGATGCAGAAGTTGTACATGATAAGAGACGCCTACACACCCCTGCTCCCTGCTCAGATGCATAAATATATCAGGTGAGAGCAGGGGGACCTCCACTTTGCAAAGCCACATTACACACCTCTGTCCAAATCGGTCATAGACAACTGAGATTTCCTTAAAAAAAAATCAGAACAAGCATATGCCATTCCTATATGGAAAAGTTATTGTGAAACTGACCTTTAGAGCTACCAGGCTGAGATTCTAAAGAGTAAGATGATGTGGAGGCCTCACAGGTGCAATGATGACGAGATACTATGTGAATCAGTCCAGGGGTGAGCTACCTGGTTTTATCGGGCTGCGCACATAATACGGCAACAGCCTGGGTGGTATTTTTCGTCTTTTTAGAATGGCAACACCTCTGTTTAAAAAAGGGTTTAACATAGCAAAATCCCCTTTGAAAACAGCAGCCACAAACATTAGTGGTGCCAAATATAAACCAGAACATCATGAATGCAAATCAGGAAGGGAGCGGCCTGGCTCATCCATAACCAGTCATTAGAATGTGTAAAGACAGGAAGCTACAACCACAATCCCGTTAACTTTGAGCACTTTGAGACAGTTCATTTGTCTTTATGCTGATGGACAATCATACCTATCTAAACTGTTTCAGCCTCATTTTCAGAGAGGTCAATTCGCAAGAGAATATTATCAGCTTCTTAAAGACAGATCACTAGCCATTTTGTGCGATTTGGGCCAAGGAGACACATTCATTTTCAATCCTTGATGAAGGAGGCTCAGGGAATGTCTCCCTGATTAAGACTGGGAATGTAAGACTAGAGGCAGAGCTCTGAGCACTGTTCCCTTGCTCAGATATCATCAAGACATCAAACAGAAGACAAGTACTGCTGGACTATTACTAATCACATCATGAATACTATTGAATTGACTAGTACTGTTAAAAGAACTATTAAGGGCAGATTTTCTGGGGGGTTCTAGCCTGTGATTAGCTAGCAAAACTCAAACCAGCATTATTAGCAGGATGCGCTGCCTCATGCTCCTTACCACCAGAGTCACCACCTCCTGATGTGGGCCGGGACAGGGTCAACACATTGTTTTCATGCTCGCCCTGTCTCACAAGTGACAGGTATCTCTGGTGAATGCCGGCATACTTTTTACCTTTCTCATACACATCTAAGTCAGGTAGCTGCTTCACCTCCACCATGGCCTTGTCTAAGTCATTTCTGCATCTGTCTCATGGACCGGTGTTTCTGCTGTTTTAGTGTTTAATATATTTATTGAACATTTTACATTATAAAAACACAAAAGCAAACAAACAAGGTACAAAAAAAAACCCCACCCACATATTAATGAGCCATTCAAATCCTCACTGTAAAACATGCAGATAGAGTATATATACGTACACATTGGTATAACAGCAGGACCAACCAATCAAACCTGTGTTCCTGAATCTGTGTTAAGGCTTGGTTAAAAAAATGTTTAAAAGTCTTTATTCCAATGTGACACTGTGGGCGGGGCAATGTCCTTCCATCTCAGGAGAATCGGGCGACGTGTGTGGTTGTTTTACACAGCATGAGTTATAAAGTGGAGTTGAGGTGTTACTTCTGTTTGGTTTCATAGTAGAATTTTAACAGGTGGTCAAAGGGTCACTTAAAGAGGCCTGGTTTTGCATGCCAGACCTCTCTGTCTAACTGGGACAGTAGGTCATTCCTCATGGAAAGCTGCCAAGGCTCTCCGCTAAATAATTTGACGACCAGCGGAAACCAAACTCTTGTCAGCAGAGGCAGTATCAGGGGAACTGGTGGGAAGGCATACAGAAGGCCCTTCGGGAAGTGTGTCCACTCCCAGAGGGGCACCGTCCTCTGCCCATGAGAACCACACGGGGCAATGAGTTGTACTCTGTGTGGAAAACAGATCCCAATACCAAGCCTAAATCAGTTACACTACCTGGGGTTGCAACCTCCACTCCCTGGGATGCAGTTTCTGGAGAGCGAGACAATCTGCCACAGTATTCACTCTACTTGGGAGGTGAATCAAATGAGGTCCAAATGAAAGGTGTTGAACCACCTTTGAAGTAGGCGCAGGTGAAGGAGTCTCAAAAGGGGTGACAAGCAAAACCCCCGTCAGCATCCCCAGTAGCTGTAGCCACTTCTGAATGGTCAGTGGAAGGAATGCAACAGGGCCTGGATCCTTTCCATCCAGTCGATAATTGCCCAGAGACAGGCTGCTGAAAGTGCTGGAGATCCAGATCTAAGAGATCTAACACAATCAGCCAACCCCCCAAGGCAACTGTCCTTGAGATAGTTACATAAATGAAATAGTGGCAGAGACGCGAAGAGCATGTAAAATAAAATACTATAGTTAGTTCATATAGGTGGTTCACTGTGCACATTGGCTGCGCATGTCACTGTAATAACAGGCAGTCCTAGCATGTGAACTGAGTCTATATCTTTATGATTCCATAGTTCCAATTTAATCTACCTATTGCAAGGCCATGATATAGGAGGGAATCATTTAAATTAACCTAGCACATACTCACTGTGAATGTTTACATTTTCTTCACTTTTGTTACACATGGTTTGAATACATTAATATTCTGTCTTGCACCACAAATAGCTTACACACAGTCTTCTGTTTTTCTGCAGTACTCATGATAACCTAAAGTTTTCAGTGGGACATCAGTTCCTAGTTAATCAGAGGTAAACAAGTGCCAAGCTATGAAAAGTGAGGTCATTCATATTTCAGATCTTGCATTTGCTGTAACTACATGGAGCTTTGACTAAATAATATAAGATTTTTGTTTAAAACATAAAAATACTGGCTTGTAAGTGATCTATTAGACAAACTGGTTGAATTTGAAGGGGATTCTTTGTCTTGCTGCTAGATACTGAAAAATGAAACAATACATTGTCTTCTATCTGTAGCACACACAGTTAGGAAACTTTTGTATAGTCACACTTTGATTTAGTTACTCTTTAAGCATATTTTTTAATCATTATTTCTTTGAGTTACAAGTGCTGGGATGCCGATGGTGGTTGGTGCTGCTCTTGGAGGGATGTTCTGGCAGGCCTCAGGCAAAGGATGCACTCCAGGAAATAGAACACTTAAATAGAGGAAGTGGTCAATTGGCCTGTACTAAGTGCTGGCCACCTTGTAGGGGAATTTGAGAAATTTGTTTTGGAGGTTTTGTTTATTTGTATAAGTTATGTTAGAAGTTTCAGATTTGTTGGGTTAATATTTCATTGGTGATATTAGGATTAAGATTAATTTAATATTTATTTGGTATTTGTAGTTTAGTGGCTTCCCCTTGTTCTGGTCTCTGGCAGCTTTATGTTAGTTATCTGTGTTTATTAGTTTCACCTGTGTTTGATTACCTGTTGCGTTTTCCCCTATTTATACCTCCCCTCTTCCTTTGTTCCCTGCCAAAGCATTAGTTGTTGATTGTACTTGCCCTTGAAGCTCCGAGCTGTTCCTTAGTTTCCATTTCATCCGATTCCCTAGTGTCTTGTATTTTAGTTTGTTTTCTCTCCTGGAGTCCCAGGGTTAATAAAGCCTTCTGTTGTCCAGCGTTTGGGTCCTATCACCTCTTTTTCTCCACTCCGGCACCAACTCCTAACACACTATATATATCTCCTTCTGTGTTCAGTCTGTGGGTCAGTTTGTCTTTAATTAGTTTGCACAGTGGTGTCATTTTTTAAAATTAATTTAGCCTGAGTTCAGTTTGGTTTCTTTGACCGGTTTTAAGAGCACATATTATGATTATGAAGTTAAGTTATTTTGTCTATTTCTTTTGGGGAAAAAAAAAAAAAAATTTTTGTAAATTTTTGCAACTCGTTTGCAACTCCTTAAAACTCATAACAAAATACTCTGACCAGACAAGTGGACCCAGCGGACAGCGACGGGAGGACGCCCGAGGAGTTTATCTCAGGGTTCCTTCGTGCCTTCCCAGACCTCCAAGCCTCTGACAAGTATGCGGAGGTGCTCATTTCATGTTCCCGGTTGTACATTGTATGGAATTAATTGATGTGATGAGGAGAAATACATAGGGGAACAGTCAGAAGGAAAATAACAATCATGAGCCTCTTTTATTTTCTATTTGACCTAAAGGGAGGATTTTGCTTGAAACTGTCACTACAATGTTATTTCCATCTCATATTCCATTTTCACATGATCCCTGTATGTCTTTTGTCTGGCTTACACTGTGGTGGTCCCCTCACATACAGTATACTGAGTCCATATGGTTGATGGGATGAGAACAAGCTAATCCCTGAAAACTCCTTGAACTTTAGTTTCTTTTGCTTTGCTCCAAATGTAAATTTGGGGATCAAGGATCAGGTAGGAGCACGGCAGCAGCTTGCAGCTCTACCACGCAGATTGCCTGCTGCTGTGCCGATTGAGGACTGGCACACACAAAGCTTGAATGTGTGTTCCTGGAGCAAAGGGCCTGTTTGGTGGGCTATGCGCTCCCTGACCAGCCTAAGGAGAAAGGAATGGTTCAGTCAGCAGGCCAGAGCCACTGAAGCGATGAAAAGATAATTCTCCCCCCCACTGTCACTGGACCTCATGCAGCGTCAAACCATTTGTGAGCAATGACAGAGCCAGATTGGGCGAAAGGATATGAGTGGGAAACTTCAAAACCTGCTCATGTTTCTGCGGACGTGAAAGGATTTGTATAACACATTCAGATTTGATGGACTTTCCCATGTTCACTCTGGATAGCCCTTTTTGTTGACATGTTCAAATAATGAATCTCTTATGTGCAGGGCTCCTTTTTCCCCCCCTGCTCCTGAGTCCTGTTTCTAGTTCTCAGGTAGGATGCAGTGCAGACCATTCCACCGTCTGTCCCAGGCTTATGGAGAACAGCTGACTCGCTGGCTTCCAGGAACCAGGTGAGTGTCTCTGCCTCTTGTAAAGCAATGGTCTGCCTTTTTTCCTTCAAGCCATTGGGGACAATGCTATCAGCTGTCAGAGCTAGAGATGTTATCTGCAAACTTGTAATTATTCCTTTAATTTAGAAGTTTCTGGTAGACTGAGATTGAATTTTTAAACAGCAATGATTGTGTGGTAAGAGGTTTTCACAGGACAATAAGATAGAGATAAGCCATTATACTTAAAAATATTATAACGTTATTTAAATTATGGTAGTTATCAGCAAATTAGCCGCATAATTTCTTAAAATGTCAATGCCAAATGTGCCGGTTTTCAAAGATAATTTAATACAATGTTTGTCTGCTTTGATTCTGTTTGGCAAGCAAAGTCAAAGGCGAGATAACTGAACTCTTTTGGGAAAATCTTCCTAAGTGACATTTGCACACTTGTCTCATTAATAGTAATTAAATATATAATGGATCCTGTTTCCCATTCCCCACCTTTAAAGGTTATTTTCTGAAGTGACAAAGGAACTGCATAGACTGGAGTTCTTACATTAAATCCGTGCTCTGTTTCAGGTGCTGAGATGGAACATATATTTTTGATTCTTTTACTGTTTATTAAGGCCTTATCAGGTGGAACTCAATTCAATGGATACAACTGTGATGCCAACTTTCATAGCCGCTTCCCTGGTGAGGAACTCAAAGGAACTTTTGTTTCATAATAATTTATTGGAAATAATGAATATTCTGTCCACACTGCAGTTCACAGTGTGATTTCAATAAAATTCAATATGATAATCCCAGAACTGCACCTCTTTTATACAACTGAATTTTCCTCTAAAACCAATTTTTAGGAACACAAAATTGAGCTTGACCTTATAACTTACTCTGATTCAGAATCAGTCATTTCTGTTTAGTACATCTTTCTATCTATCCATGCTTACATATATACAAATACATATACATATATATATATATATATATATATATTCCTGTAAGAACCTGTCATTTTGTGTGTGTGTGTGTGTGTGTGTTGCAGCGGAAAGGGATATCAGTGTGTACTGTGGGGTGCAGACCATCACCCTTAAAATCAACTTCTGCCCTGTCCTCTTCTCCGGCTACACTGACACTGACCTGGTCCTCAATGGTCGCCATGGAGATGCCCACTGCCGTGGATTCATTAATAACAACACCTTTCCCACTGTTGTAATTTTTAGTATCAGCCTGGCAACGCTGGAGTCCTGTGGCAATTCACTGGTGGTAAGAAGAATTCAAATAGTAGAAAAGATTGTTTACTGATATTGCACACTGTGGATGATAAAGCAGGATTTGGTGCTTTAACATTTAGAAGCTAGTTAAGAGCTGTCAGAAATACATAAATAGAAATGTGCCATGAAATGAGGCGTTATTATGGATTCTTCCCACTAAAATTGTTATGGACTTATAAGTTAAAAAAGAAAATAAGACTTTCTTTTTGTATTCTAACCAATATATGTGAAATAAATAAAAACTGAAGCTGAGAAATTTAAAAACAGTGAAAAGCCTCTGAGCAGTTTATAGAAAAAAAACTTTGCTATATCTTGTAATTTCAGCCACATCGCTCATTTTGTTGGCAAATTGTGTTTGTATTGACTGCACCACTTGTTATCTTAGCAAAGGGCCACTGTGTGAATTCAATTCCTACAGTGCTACTGAGACAATTTAATTCTTAAACCTGATTAACTGCAGTCTAAGGAGAAACTTGCTGGATGGGAATGGGATAGTTCCTGGATTGTCTCTTCTCAGTTAAGGAGAGAGTTGGGGATCAGTTGGGTACATTAATGTGCTAAGTGATATGGAGGCTGATACCAGCACCTCTGCTGACAGTACTGTAATGTTGAGTTACCCACACTGATCTTGTTTACTGCAGGTCTCCACAGCTCAAGGACTCAATGCTTATGGCAACCTGTCACTAGTTCAAATTGGAAATATATCAGGGTATATCGACACACCAGATCCCCCCACCATCATCAGCTACCTACCAGGTTTGCTGTACAAGTTCAGCTGCAGTTATCCGCTAGAATACCTGGTGAACAACACACAGCTGGCCTCGTAAGTCTCACTCACATGATCCCTTCCACTTTTAATGTTGCTTGAAAGAGCTTTAGTGGGACACACTGAAGACCAGCAAGCCATTAAATGAAATGGGCAAAGCTAACTGCAATTAGTTTTGAATTTCCAGCAGTGGTCAGGCCAACACGTGGAACTAGGAAAGGTCATGGAGGGACATTCTGACAACTGTTTACACTTAACTGTATAATATAACATGGTGCATTGCAAGTGACTTGAAGGTACTAATACATCATTTGTAAAAATGTTTACTTATGAGTTTAAGTTGACTATCAGATTGTTGCAGATTCATCTCTATCATAATTTCTGTGGCTATATGAATGTGATAAATTCAAATGTGACTCGTTTTGGTGGATAACATAAAAAAAACACATTGTCTACTACAACACAGCACACCAGTAAAAAATAGTTATTTCACCTCCAAATATAGACACAATATAGTATATATATATATAATGCATTCAGTGACAGCATTGCTACAAAATGTAGCCAAAAATTGACCAGGGAGTGGAATCAAAATGTGTCTGACACACAATCCACAAAACATGACCATTTTCAATTTCACAATGGATCCAGGGACTTTATTTTTAATTTCATTATATTTATTAAATGTTTATGGTATTGTGTACACCTCCTGTAATTGGATGTGGTGAAATAAACAGATTTCTATGCTGCAAGGCTAAATTAAACTGTGTAAACCTAAATATGAAAATATTGATTTTTTTAAAATCAGAATTTAATGTTGAAGATTCAAAAAGTTGAAGATTCTAAAAGTCGGGCAGCACAGTGGCTCTGACTGGTGTACCCCTGCCTTTCACCCAAAGAGAGCTGGGATAGGCTCCAGCAGATCCTTGTGACTCCAAATAGGAATAATCAGGTATAGATGATGGATGGATGGATGAATTCTAAAAGTCTATCTAGATTCAGCACTGTATATGTTATATAATCATTGTATATATTATAAACCAAAGTGATTGATAGAACATTTAAGAGAACATTAGAAAGTAAAACAGCATCTATGCCTTCAGAACAATTTTGTGATTTGTCATCTCAAATATTGAAATTAGTTTTCATAAGGTTTATTCTTTATTTATTTTCCTTGAAGGTCAGCAGCTGCAATCTCAGTGAAAGACAGCAATGGTACCTTCATCAGCACATTGAATCTCCTCCTTTACAATGTAAGTTCACATCATTTCAGTGTAAATACGTGCCATTTTACTGCACAGGGGAGCAATGGAGATAAAGGTATATTTACTCAGCATAAACCGTGTAGGAACCCCATTAGCTAAAGTTAATCTGCACTTTTTGCATTTGTGAGTGCAACAATCTGAGAATGATCATATATAGGATAAGAGGGGGAAGATACCAAAAGCTCAGTGCATTTATGAAATTCAAGAAGGCAACAAATTACCTTGAATCTAAATTAATTTTCAACTTTTCACTACATTTGACTTTTCAATTTTAATCAAACACTACTGAATGGGATTTTGTGGAAAGAAGATAAATGCGCCAGGATTCACAAAGTGTAGCGACAAATGTGCTGAAATGCTTATGTGGTTTATGTACAGGATTCATCGTACATACAGCAGCTGTCCATCCCCATAGCAGGACTGACTCTGAAGACACGAGTGTTTGCAGCTGTAAGGGCATCTAACCTGGATAGGAGGTAGGCTACTCACTCAACATCTAGCCATTCAGTTTGAAGACACTGGCAGAACATATTCAGTACTGAGAATTAAAAACAGCTGTTTAAGAACATGAGCTTTGAAATTAGCACAATATGTGAAAACTTATAACACTCAGGAAGGATTAGGCTGTTTTGTTTACCCGAGAAGGACCTTGGTGTTTAACGGCCAGCTGCTCCTATTCATGATACACAGAAGGCAAGCAGGTCTGCACAATGCTTGATGTCAACTCTAAATATCATTCATGAATGACGTTTTAATGTTACTTCCTCCAGATATCAGTGGCTTCCTTTCTTCCCCATTTGGGTTTGAAGTCACCATCTAATGAAATGAATGTTTGAAATTTGTTGAAGATACATTGTGCTTGCTTGAGATCTCTGGAGAATGATTCAAATTCCCTGTTGTTCACTTGCAGTTTGTCATTGCTTGTACAAAGACAAAGGGAAGACATACTGTATCAGATATTTCACATTTGACTGCGTGAGGTCTTTTTTTCATGTTGATTCTACTGTGGTACTGATGGTAGATGGGTGGGGATTGACTTTGACTAGTGACTTTATATACTACTAATTTGTTACAGCAGATCAATTTTGCAAGTATGAGTTATGTTTTTTACTATTATTATTTTATTATAATAAGGGCTCATTAATATTTTAACATACAGCATTTGCCAAGTTGTGAAGTTGGTATTGAATGTATCAGCAGTTTACTGAATGTATCAGTAGTAGTATAATATTGCAATATAATAGTCATTCATTCACTATCTATACCCACTTATTCCTAATAATTAGAGTCATGGGGATCTGCTGGTGCCTATCCCAGCATGCAGTATAATATTGCAATATTATATTGCTCATTTTTTTAATTTTAATTCTGGACACTTGATTTTCTCATATGTCAAAAAATGTCTCTTGTAAGTATATGTGCTCTGGGGGCTGTCACGTTTTTGTAAAGTAAGAAATGACTTGAAGACATTTACTTTGTGCTGTGCACTTTGTTTGGCTTCTTTGATGATGTCTATTTACTCAAAGAAAAATATTGTTTTGGTGGTCATCTTCTCTTCACCTACATGAAGTGAACAGTGTGCTACCTAAGTGTCTATTTAGTCTTTTCCACATCTACATGATTATTTGCATTTAAGTCCCTGAATTCTGAATTTACTAATCCTTAATGTTAAATAGATGGAACGTTCTAATGGACTACTGTTATACAACGCCCTCTGGAAACCCAAATGATGACCTCCGCTATGATCTTTTCTTTAGGTAATATAAATTTAAAAATAGATTGAAGAAGTTTTTTTTTTCTTTCTCTTCTTGCTAATAATATTGTCTAATTGTTCCTCTCTGAGACAGCTGTGAAAAAGACCCCCAGACCACTGTCTTTGAGAATGGGAAGAGCCAAATGGGCCGCTTTGCCTTTGAAGTATTCCGCTTTGTAAAGCACAAGAATCAGAAGATGTCCACCGTCTTCCTGCACTGTGTCACCAAGCTGTGTCGTGCAGATGACTGTCCCATGCTCATGCCAGTGAGACTAACACAGGCCACTTAGACACCTCACATGACAAATTCTTAAGCTAAAATATAACACACATATTTTGTCAGAATTACTCTTATATCCACTAGTAGCTTCATTGACTGAAAGTACCTTTACTGAAGTATTGTTTTTAAATGCACATGTACTTGGGCATTCCTCTGTTCTGTTATCTTGAACTTCAACTGCAATTTAGAAAGATACATTATACTTCCTTCCTTGCAATTTTACATCAGTGTATTTGGCATCATATGGCATCTCATCATTATTTATTGGGCTTTGACATCAGCCTTTACACAGAACTGAGACACTTGAATGGCAACTCAGGACTGTCTCTGTACACTTAAGCTTATGTAATATTCTCTTACTTGAATTCTTACATCAATGCATTTCAATAATTACACTTTATTTGGCCCCATTCATCCTTTTTTTTAATATTCCACAAGCATTAGCTCCACTTAGACTAGCTATATTAACTTACACATCCAATGATAGGTTCACATTTTTAGGTATATCTTAAAACAATAGTCATAATAAATAAATAATGTAACACATTTTGTTTGTAATCATTACTACTGTTACTACTGGCTTTAAAACGATCCCTTGTGAAATCTGTTTCAGTATAAGTGATAGTGGACAAACTTCACAGTCTTTTTTTTGTGCAAAAATGTACATCTTATATTAGCTGCAGCTAATGTGAGGCTACAAGAGCATGAGTTAGACAAGTCAAGTGGGTATCTTTCAGAGTTATCTGATAATATACCGTACTTTCACCACAGCTCAGTACAGAAACACTGTCTGGGGAGACACAAAGAAAGAATTCTAAACTATAAACTTTGGTAGATACACACTTGATTTAATGAACTTACCTACTAAAAATACTAAAATCTTATATTAACTTTAAATACATTTTTAAATACATTTTTGCACAGATTCAAGACTGTGGAAGCACATTACGAAGGGATCTCCTAATGATCTTTGCAACTAGAAGGAATGATAACAAAAAGCAAAATCTATTTCAGTGTTCATATGGACACCTATTTATTTTTTTAGACAGACATAAAATATCCTTTGAATCCACATCAGTAATCAAATTTTCTAACATTACAGGAGTGCTATTATTATTGATATTTTAAGTACATTTTAGGGTAATATATTTGTACTTACATAAGAATGAAGGACATCTATCCATCTGGTCATTTAAAATCTGAAATTTAGCATATTCCTTCACAGCTTGAATGGAAGTTATTGTACAACAATAACAAAAACAGAATGAAGATTACAACAGGCCTGAATATTTATCAATTGTCAATGTGTCAGTGTTTATATATTACTTTGAAAGGTTTAATAACATGGTGCAAATGTACAGTATAGTATCACTTATTTACTTTCACACATTCACTTGGTTCATAAAGAAAAATGTGTCTCCCTAAAATGTAAAACTTATTATAAAATTATAAACTTAGAATTTATCATTATTTGGGCCTGTAATATAACAGGTAATCAGGTTATGGTTCGCCATAGAGACTGAGCTGTTCCCTCATGTCATTTTTTAAGACACATTATTAAATATGAAATTAATTATTTATGGGGAAGAACAAACAATCCAATTAGTACTTGTTGTATTGTAAAATAATGATTTAAATCAGTGCAAGACACCTCCATTGTTTGCTCTTCAAATCAAAGCATGAATATACTGTATCACATTTATATGGCAATATAACACAGAGCAGCACAAACAATGACTTTTCTAAAAGGCAACATTTTTAACTATCCAGACCAAGTTCATAAACATTGGGGGGGCAGTTATTCAGCCATTATATGCCTTTTTCACAGATCTGTGGCAGCAAGAAAAAGAGAGATGTCTTAGAAAGAACCGAATCAAATACAACATCTGGAAATGCTGTCCTTACTGCCGGCCCAATCATCACTCGGAGTGGTAAAGCTTGACAACACCATTCCTCCTTTGTTATTCCCTCTCCAAGTCTGTTTCCTAACTAACCACCCTGGTTTTCCTGACAGCACTGATACTCTGTGAAGAACCTTTTCTTCCAGCCTGTTTGACGATACATAATAGCATCAAATAGCAATTTTATTATTGTAAACTTTAGAATTTTTTTTTCTTTGCTGTGATTTCTAACAAATCCACAAGCTGATTATATCTGCAGTGATTCTGGCTAGATTTAATAATACTCAAGGGTGTCAAACTCTTTGACAACATAATGCTGATTTCTGATGAGAATTTATCTGGTTGACCTAAACAGTCAGAGACTATCTGAAGGCATCCTGTGCTGTACAAAAAATAAACAACACATCACTAGTGTGTATACTATACTGAATGTTGTGTATTGCTGTTATCCTTAAATGCATTTGGCCCTTTGATCTGCTTTATTTTACAGATGAAACAACAACCAACAACTCCCAACTGGGTAAGCCTTTACATTCATTTACACTATAGAACTGAACCATTATTGAAAACTCCAGAAACTCAAAAGATGGAGAGAACAAAGGCAATTGATACTGTTACTCTGTGCAGTAGGAGCAAAAAGCATGTTTTTTCAGTTGAGAAAGAGTGCAGGAGTAGTTTCTGTATTCCAAATGCAACATGTCTACTTGATGTCTTCTACTCTAATATCAGTGCACAAGTCAGTACCTCTTCAGTTACGATGAATTTCTCCGATTGTTGATACAGTTAACTCATTTTTCTGGTGCTAGTGAGCTAAAAATATCTCAGCTTCACAATAAAAGTTATACAGATTTTCACATTTTGTATTCAGTATGAATGTAATGAGCAGATATTTAAAAAGTGGGAGGAATATGTAGCAACTGAAGTGTTTCTTTGTACTTTGAATTACTTCAGCCCATCTGAAAGCTCCAGTGTTTCAGATGAACACTGTGACAAGTGCACTCATCTCAGGCGTGATCATCCTGGGTGTCATGAGTTTTTGCTTCTTCATCTTCTCCCTCACTCTCCTCAAAGGCAAGATCTCACCTGTTAGTACACTGTCTGGAGTACGCAACGCAGCCTTCAACTGAGCGCCTGAACCTGACTCACTGCAGACACTCCTGCACAACCAGCAATTATTTGGTTGTCATCACATCATTTTGCCCCTCGTAAAATGATGTGATGACATGTTTGTGCATGTAGAGAATTAAAGCTAAAATTAGAGATAACTGTTAACAGATCTGAACAATGTGCATTAGTGTAGAAGTAAAGAAAGACTTTTATAAGTTGTTTTGTACATTGTACAACCACATGGCAAAACCAGGCTTCAGTCTGCATGTAACTGTTTGACATGCAGGTTGAACCTATACATTGAGGACACTCATAACTTACTTCAATACCTCAGCTATACAGTTGTCAGTTGCAGGGTATAGGAACAATTACATGACAGTGTAATCTGCTAGGAATTACCTGCTCAAATGCTTAAATATAAACACTTTATGAAAAATATAACTTTGCAGAACAATTTTATGCAATGTTTCAGCAATAAACAAAATTTACCATACCACCCATACCATATTTCAGATGTGCTGCCTGCAATTATGTATATTTTTTGAAAACAATACATTGATCTGTTTCTGTAATTGTGTACAATTATGCATACTGTACCTATTTTACTCTCACTTGTAATTAAAAACCAGTGATATTTCTAAAGATACAGCATGAGTTTATTCTGAAAGTCCTGTGTCATTTGCCACAGAGACAATGTTCTTCAATCAAAGCCTAGCAGTGTAGGGGAGCCAACCACTCACTGCTGCGTGTAAACTGTAACTGCTGGGCTCAGGGCTAACTCTATCAACATTATGCATTAATCCCTCTTTCCTGATATCAGGATTTTGACAGGTGACAGTAAAGGAACTCTATATACAGGTATTTCTGAAAAATATGTCAAGATAAAACTGTAAAAACAGATTCTGAAAAGATATAAGCTTTTTCTTCATCAGTTCAACTCAAGACCTTAAGTGAAAACGTGACCATAGTGATACATGTCAAAGTCTGCTTGTAAAACCACATGTAAAGCACATACAGATAATTCAAATTTTGTTACTCTCAGACCCTTGGTGCATACAGGTAAACTCTAAACACTAAATAGTCCAATGTAAAAATTACAAATAAGGGCATGCTAAATAAACTTAGATAAGTAAAAAAAATAAAAATAAAGTAAAAAATAAGTACTAACGGCATAAGGCACATAGCAGCTTAGCATACAAAACCATTGCAATATATGAACAGATGTACTGGATGGAAGTGCAATTAAATGAGCTTTTCAGTCTTGATAAAGTGATTGCACAGAGAGCAGTCCAAATTCTGTATAACGTGACTGGTGCAGCTGTTGAGGGCAGTGTTTTTACTAGGTGGGTTGGAGATCAGAGATTGTGCATGCAGGGGGCAGAAGGGGGAGGGGGGGCAGAGGGTACTTTACAAAAAACTAAAAACCCAACAAATCCCTTATGTGCAAGCACTTGGCAACAGTGGAGAGGAAAAACTCCCTTTAATGGAAAAAAAATATCAGCCACTTCTTGTATCTGTCGGTGGTACATACCGTGCAGGGGTTTGTCCTGCCATGATGGTTCTGCACTGCACATCATGCCCCCAAAACATCCATGCCAGGGTCCCTCTGTAGAGCTATAACTACATCACACAAGTTTTGCCTTTACTTCTACAGAGAGAACAGTCATTTACACAGTATTATAATTCATTCAATGGGACAAGTTCCTCACCAAATCACTAAACCAGTTGTTTCTGACAGTTGCAAATAGCACTCTGAATAAAATGAGTCAAAATAACAATATGCCAGCCACTTTTTTCAATTCAACTTATTTAACTGTATAGCGCCAAAGGGTAGGGGAGCTCAGTGCACCGATGGTCCTCGGGCAGTCTAGGCCTATAGCAGCATAACTAAGGGATGGTTCAGGGTTGCCTGAAGTCAGCCCTAACTATATGCTTTGTCAAAGACGAAGGTTTTAAGTCTAGCCTTAAAAGTATAGAGAGTGTCTGCCTCCTGAACCCAGGCTGGGAGCTGGTTCCATAGGAGAGGAGCTTGATAACTAAAGGCTCTGCCTCCCAGTCTGCTTTTGGAAACTCTGGGAACCACAAGTAGACCTGCACTCTGAGAGCGAAGTGGTCTATTGGGATAATATGGTACTATGAGGTCTTTAAGGTATGAAGGAGCTTGATTATGAAGGGATTTGTATGTGAGAAGAAGGTTTTTAAATTCTATTCTATATTATACAGGGAGCCAATGAAGAGAAGCCAATATAGGAGAAATATGATCTCTCTTGCTAGTTCCTGTCAGGACTCTGGCTGCGGCATTCTGGATTAATTGGAGGCTTTTTATGGAGATATTGGGACATCCAGATAGTAATGAGTTACTGTAATCTAGCCTTGAGGTAACAAATGCATGGACTAGTTTTTCTGCATCATTTTGAGACAGGATGTTCCTAATTTTGGAAATGTTGCACAGGTGAAAGAATGCAGTTCTAGAGATTTGTTTTATGTGTGAGTTAAAGGACATGTCCTGGTCAAAAATAACTCCAAGGTTTTTTACAGTAGTGCTAGAGGCCAGGGTTATGCCATCTAGAATAGCTATAATTTGAGAAAAGTTATTTCTGAGATTTTTTGGCCCAAATATAATGACTTCTGTTTTCTCCGAGTTTAAAAGTAAAAAGTTACTGGTCATCCAGGCCTTTATGTCAGTTAGACAGGCTTGAAGTCTGGTTAACTGGTTTGTGTTAACAGGTTTAATAGATAGATATAACTGAGTGTCATCTGCATAGCAGTGGTAATTAATAGAGTGCTTCCTAATGACATATCCTAAAGGAAGCATGTACAGGGTGAACAGAATCGGTCCTAGCACAGAGCCTTGTGGAACTCCATAACTAACTTTTGTTCGTGTGGAAGGTTCATCATGGACATGAACAAACTGGAATCTGTCCGATAAATAGGATTGGAACCATTTTAACGCTGTTCCTCTGATACCAGTCACATGCTCCAGTCTCTGTAATAAGATGTTGTGGTCAATGGTGTCGAATGCTGCACTAAGGTCTAGGAGGACAAGTATTGAAACAAGTCCATTATCTGAGGCTAAGAGAAGATCGTTGGTAACTTTGAACAGTGCTGTTTCTGTACTATGATGTGCTCTAAATCCTGATTGAAAATCTTCAAATAGTTCATTCCTGTGTAAGTGGTCTGATAGCTGCTTAGCAACAGCTTTTTCTAGGATTTTAGAAATAAATGGCAGGTTGGATATTGGTCTATAATTAGCCAAGACTCCTGGATCAAGACTAGGCTTTTTGAGTAAGGGTTTGATTACTGCAGTCTTAAAGGCCTGTGGTACGTAGCCTCATACTAGAGATAAATTTACCAAGTCCAATAAAGATGAGTTCATTAATGGCAGGGTGCCTTTAAGCAGTCTAGTCGGGATGGGGTCTAAGAGACACGTTGATGATTTCGATGAAGCAACTACTGATGTAAATTCAGAGAGATCTATGGGAGAGAAGCAGTCTAAACATAACTGAGGTCCTACAGATGATTCAAGAGCTACTGTAGTAGGGGATTCATTTATTGCAGGTATAGGAAGCATCTGCTGAATTTTATCTCTAATAGTTGTGATTTTATTTGTAAAGAAACTCAAAGTCATCACTGCTGAGAGCTAAGGGAACACTGGGCTCAACAGAGCTGTGACTTTTTGTCAGCCTGGCTACAGTGCTGAAAAGAAACCTGGGATTGTTCTTATTTTCTTCTATTAGTGATGAATAGTATGCAGTTCTGGCTTTACGGAGAGCCTTTTTATATGTTAGTAGACTGTTTTTCCAGGCTAGAAAAATTTCCTCTAAGTTTGTGGAACGCCACTTCCTTTCCAGCCTTCGTGATGCCTGCTTTAAGGTACGAATATGTAAATTATACCATGGGGCTAGTCTTCTCTGATTCACTAACTTCTTTTTCAGAGGGGCTACAGAATCAAGCATTTCACGCAGTGAGGTTACAGCGCTGTCAACAACATGATCAATTTGGTAGAGAGTGATTAGAGAGGGATTGAATCAGCTGCCCTCCACTATGTTTATACTTGGCATAGACGTAAATAAAGATGGAATCATTTTCTTAAATTTATTAACAGCGTTATCGGATAAACATCTGCTGTAGTGGAATTTTCTTCCAAACGCTGCATGATCCATCATTTTAAATTCAAAAGTTATTAAAGAATGATCTGACAAAACAGGATTTGGGGGAAAAACTATTAGATGTTCAATTTCGATGCCATAGGTCAGAACAAGATCAAGGGTGGGATTGAAATGAAACAGGTATCCTTAATGAAACCAATTGAATCTAATATAGAATTAAATGCAATGCTGAGGCCGTTATTTTCAACATCTACATGAATGTTAAAATCTCCCACTATAATGACTTTATCTGATCTAAGCACTAGATCAGACAGGAAGTCAGGGAATTCAGTTAAAAACTCTGAGTAAGGGACAGGTGGACGGTACACAGTGACAAGTAGAACTGGTTTTTGTGTTTTCCAGTTTGGATGTGAGAGACTAAGAGTGAGGCTCTCAAATGAGTTAAAATTGTTCTGAGGATGAAAGTTTAATAATAAGTTTGAGTGGAAGATTGTAGCTACTCCTCCACCTCGACCTGTGCTTCGAGGAACATGATAATTTTTATGACTGAGGGGGGTTGACATGCCTAATTAAGCCGCCTAATTAACAATTGCAATTCCAGACCCATCTCCAAAGCTGAGTGTCATCTGCATAGCAGTGGTAATTAATAGAGTGCTTCCTAATAACATTGCCTAAAGGAAGCATGTATGAGGTGAACAGAATCAGTCCTAGTACAGAACCTTATGGAACTCCATAACTAACAGGAAATCAAAATAGAGTTGTAATGACATAAGGTTATTGTCGCTCGGTAAATCAATGAAAACCATATACCTGGCACCCGGGTAGGTGCTGCTGCATCAGGAGGGAAAAGAAGAATGAGGGCGAAAGAGAGAATGCTGAGCCAGAACAGCAGCCTAAGTAGACTCCACCCCTCATCAATCACACATGTAGGTCAATCAGCTGATGAGGTGCCTGCCAAACTACCAGCTGATCAACAAAAAAACAAGTACACAGCATGTAACACACCCCTATCTACCCTCCATCTGATGTTTCCACTTTGAAACTCACCACCTGCGGTGTGGGCCCCTTCCCATCTCCCTCATCAAAGCCTGTTTCCTCTCTCATCCCACTCATCACCAACATCATAAACACCTCCCTTAACTCTGGTTCTGTCCCATCCTGACTCAAACTTGCTACAATCACTCTCATTCTGAACCCTGGTCTGAACCCTGATAACCTGGACAATTTCAGACCCATCTCCAAAGTCTCCAAAATACTGGAATGCTCTGGCTCCACTCAACTCCAGAAATATCTCCACTCCTGCCAGTTTTTCAAAACATTTCAATCCAGCTTCTTCTTATACTTGTATAGTGCTTTTCTACACTCGTGTATTTAAAGCACTTTTACACTATTTGTCCATTCACCCACACAATCACCCACTCACTCACCCATTCATACACCAGGGGTAAGTTGGGGTTCAGTGTCTTCCCCAAAGACATCTCAGTCTGTGGATCCAAGGATCAAACCACCAACCCTCTGGTTCATGGTCACCCTGTTCTACCTCCTGAGCCACAGCCGCCTAATTAACAATTGCAAATCTCACATCACCCCAGTCACCCACAGTGTCCCTCAAGGACCCTCTCCTCTTCATCCTATATATTGCCCCTTGGACAAATTATACGCCGCCATGGACTTCTTTTTCACTGTTACGCCGATGATACACAACTCTACATCTCCACAAAATCCATCGCCACAGTTATTTTCTCTATTTCAATAGATTCTGCTTACCTCTCTTGTGCTAACTGT
Source organism: Mastacembelus armatus (assembly GCF_900324485.2). Classification (NCBI taxonomy): domain Eukaryota; kingdom Metazoa; phylum Chordata; class Actinopteri; order Synbranchiformes; family Mastacembelidae; genus Mastacembelus; species Mastacembelus armatus. The sequence continues at coordinate 3,838,753 of NC_046646.1, forward strand.
TGTCCAAGTGCTGGATCCGTCTGTGCAAGTCTGAGGGTCCTACCTAGCCATCCTGTTCATAACACCAATTAATGTGGGAGGAAGCCTCAGGCTGTGGCTGAACCTCTGTGCCAACACTTAAAACACTCTTTTCAAAAATAAAACACCGGAACATGAGCAGAATCTGTGCAGATGGTTTATTGTGTTCTTCAAACAAAAATGACAATAAATGCCCCAGGTCCATTGCCAGGCCAGAATGGACTCAGGAGGCTATCACTCTGTGGGGCTGTTTTTATACCCCTAAGTTTGATTTCTCAGCAGTTTACAGCTGGCAGTTCTGTCACTTCTGGCACTATTGTGTGGCGTATCAGCTATTTAACTAACAAGGCTCGGTGAGTTCAGGTTGCTTACAGCAATCATGACTGATGGACCTAATAAAGGTTTAACAAGTGTGTCTGGGTTCAACTTGTCATAACAAACCTTTGCCCACTACTGATGAATGCCAGGCCCATAAAAGTTACCCTTATCAGAAAACTCTGAAGCTTAGCAGTAACAAATGAGCTGCCATACATCAAACCGTTATGTGAAGATTTTCTCGATCTAAATTTAGTTCTATTGTCTGTGACTGAAGACCGGCATGGTGGCACCTTAAAGTTTTGTGTAACTTTAACTGATATACAATTAACTGTTTTATACAAATCCTCCCTGCTAAAAACACATTTCACTTAAAAATATTTAGCACAACACAGAATTACATTTGACAGTAATGTAATCAAACTTAGATAATTTGTGTACTTTGTAACGGATTCTTTAATTAGATATGAGATCCGGGCTTACAGTGCAATTATATTTTAGGTATACATAACGGCTTTTCTCTTAGTCAAATCTGTATTAATCACTAGTCAGAATAGTAAATAAAGGTATCCTTAATTACATTCTTACTAGGATGTCTACAACATAGTACTCTGACAGAAATACAAAACTGATAAAAAGCATTGGTATGCAAAAACAGACAACCGAAAATCAGAAGATTGTCATTAAAAAAATAACTTTAGTATTGAAAAAAAGAAACAACAAAAACTCAGAAGATTGTAATTGCTTTCAGTATTCATAATTTTTTTCAATGCCAAAGTGTGTTTTTTTTTCCTTTTTCAGCACAAATCCATCAATGCCAGGGTTTTATTTTTCAGTTCCTGTGTTTCTTTTTTGCAGTGCCAAAGTTCAAATGTCACTCTTCTGGCTCCATAGAGTGTCACGCCCGGTTACGTGAAGTTCCGGTTCTGACTTTGTTTTGAAAGTATCCACATGCAACCGACCGTCTCCCAGTTTCCGGCGCAAATCAAGTAACATTGTCCATCTGTTTGTCTCTCTTGATCTCACAGCTCTTATACTCACCTCCAGCTACAGACGGGTCGCCGGATTGTCTGTTTCACCACCAAAGACATAGAGGACTATGTCAATCTAAATAAATCAGAAATTTTCATGTTTCTCAAAGCACAGGTGGAGGTGCAGGAGTAGCAGCAACTGTCTACTCAAGTTTATCAATAAACCTTTATAACTTATTTGAGAGCCTCCCTGCTAGTCTCTAGCCAAACTGCCATGGCCCTGATCATAGACTAGTTTTTGGTCTTGTTTCCTGTGTCACCTGGGTTTATTCCAGGTATGTTCTATTTTGTTGATTAGTTTCACCTGTGCCTGTTCTGCCTTGGTTGTCTCCAACCTTGTGTCACTCTCCCTCTCTCTGTGTGTGTATGTGTCTTACCTGGCAACTAGGTGATTGGCCTCACTTGATCCTATTCAGTCATTAGTGGCAGGGGTATATAGAGCTGCTCTCTGCATGACCTAGTTGCTGGATTATTTCTCATGTCTCCATGGTCTGTTTGCTGTGCTCCTTGTTTCTGTGTTATATTGTTATTGCAACCTTTGTTCCCAGTGTCTTCTTGCCTCCTATTCTGTGTTACCTGCCTATTCCTGTGCGTGCCTCCCTTCTCCTGTGTCTCCTGGTGTTGTGTGAGTCCATTGTCTCCTGGCTACTCCTCGTGTGAGAGAGCGGACTTACCTGTGCCTCCACAGTCTCTGTCCTTGTGCTTCTGGTTCCTGGACTCCAGTTCCCTGGTATGTGCATTTCCCGATTCCCATGTTATCTGTGTCACACACTATCTCTCTGTACCTGTCTTTGGCAGCGTAGTATAGTATATTCCTGTGTTAGGTGATCTTGCCCCGATTAAAATATTAGGTTATTAGCAAACTGCCTGTTTAATGCTTACTTGTAGAATGCCATTTTGTCCATTCCCTCTCTGTGTTATTGGTTTGGCCAGCCAGTATAAATGTCCCCCATTTGTTTCATTTGTCAGGTCAGTTTGTCTTTGGTTCAGACATTTCTCTTTTTCTCTTTTATTATTAGTTTGCTGTATTCTGGGTTATCTTATGTTTTGTTGATCTCTTTTAGGCCCCAGTGTATTCAATGATGATCTTGCTTTGTATTACCTATTCTGACACTATGCAATGTACCAAATTTAAGGAAACGTTTCCATCGTTATTTATTCTATGCCATGTGCCAACACATTGGAGGGCAGCCACCTCAACTTTACTCCCTACCAAGTTGATTATCTTTTTGACAGTACTGTAGCCTCTCTGTGTAAAACAGGTTCCCCTTATGAAAAACTCAGTACACGGTCCCTAAAAACGTTACAAATGGCGCCCAAACATTTCTCCTTTTCTTCCCTCGGATAATTAATCATTAAGGTGGAGATACGGACACGGGAGCACTGAAGTCTCAGTTTGCTCATCACACAAAGCTACATACGTGGGACATAAGTATTAGACTGACATAAACGGAGGCTTTACAACTCAGACCGAGAAAACCAATATTTGGGAGTTGCCAAGTCAAGTGTTGGACGGACATTCGCGGTTTGAAACAGAACATTACTAACGTACAGAGGCTCACCATTACTCTTATCTGTCCATAAAGGTAGAATCTCTAGCTGGGATGCCTGAGGAATAGCAGCATCATAAGTGAACTGTAAGTGGCCTAACTGACAGCTATAAGTCATACGAACTACAACTATGAATGGTGTAGTCTGACTGTGACTTTTTTTTTTTGTGCTTTTATCCCAGAGTCATCTAAGATTTTCTGCTGCATGGCATGTCACAATTCATTCTTGCATTATCTTATAGTGCATTGCACTACCGCCGCAGAGTATGCAGTTTGTGTAGGGCACCAACTCCCAAGGGGGACACCATCCAAGTCTGGAGAACCCACAGGGTCAAATTTGGCCGCTGTTAATTGCTGCTACTCAAAATGAACAAACAAAAAAATTGTCAATTTTAACTTCAAAAGCCCAGAGTGCCACTTCTGACCCCTGCATAGAGACACCTAGTGGATGAATATTGAACTAACATGAGCCAGAGTAGTAGTGACAAGATGGCTGACCACAAGCTGTTTTGTTGAGCTGGAAACCTACCCAAACAAAATCGTCTTCTCAGCAAACCAGCGGTTGGTAAAATTGTGATTTTTTTTTTTTTTTTTTTTTTTTAATCTGTTTAGTAGTAGTTTGCAGAATGCCTAGAAGTATGTTTTATATTATTTTTGGATAAATTAGTGACTCTGAGCTAGTTTAAAAAACGATGGGTCAAAAATGACCCTTTGGTTCTTTGAGTGACTTTGTAGATGGAGAATGGTGACAGTCCTGTATTTGGCTGAAGCCTTGAAATAAATTCATTTGTATAATATATGTTACTAAGTTACCTTGGTAGTACAGGGCCAGAGACTAATAAAGTAAATAATTATATCTTCTCAGGAAGTATGGCCACTCCCTTTTCAGGACAGGGAAAGCAACAGAGAAAGTTCACTGTAAGTCAAGTATTGGAGCAACTTGAAGTGGATGATAGTGACTTTGGCGCATCTTGCACGCTGTAAATTTCCCATCAGGACCCGTCGCTGGTATATGATACTTTTCTGGCATTTCTTGTCTGTTGCGGTGATCAACGCATGGCTTCTTTAGCAGCATAACTGTGAGGCACAGGGAATCACTGGATCAAATGTACTGAAACTTTGCAAGTTTCAGGGTTTGGTCGCTCAAGGCTTGGTTGAAGTTGGAACAGCAAGAGGGCGGGGAAGGCCACCAACTCATGTCCCCTCCTCCCCGCCACCACCAAGATTTGTTCGAGTTTATCAGAGTGCAGATGTTCGTTTCGACCAAATTGCCCATTGGCCTGTCAAGGAGGAAAATCGCCGTCGATGTGCTGTGTGCAAGGACCTCAAAACTGAAATGCACTGTGAAAAATGTGCAGTTCCTCTCTGCATCAACAAAAAAAGAAATTGTTTCAAAGACTACCACAGTGTCCACAAGAGATTTTTGGATAAGCAAAAACCCATGGGGTTTTTTTAGTCGTGATTTTGGCCTTGTGTTCTTGTTTCCATTGGCCAAAATGTGTTTCTACATTTGAAATCCAATTCTAACATGCAACAAATAAAGCATGCTTTTTAAAATGTATTTTTTTACTTCTATAATATTTGGGGGAGGGGGCACAACAATACAATTTTGCTTAGGGCACCCATTTGGCCAACAGAGGCCCTGGTGCATTGAATTATTTTTTTCTCTAATGAGATATAGGCATTGGTTTAATGAAGACTAGCTACAATATCTTAACACTTACAGGTCCACATTGGACTAATTTGACGTACTTCTCTATCATTATTCATCAGATTTCTGTCAAATTTGGTATATGTGATGTCAACATGTTACAGAGGTCAAATTGTGAGGATTTTTTTGATATGTTGTAACAAGACAAATTGGCGCTATGATGAATTTGGATATTTTGCCAAATAACAAGGAAATGTATCATAAATTCATCATCATTATCAGGATAATAGTGATATTATGATAGTAATAATAATATTCACTATAATAATATAGTGATAATAGTGAGGACTATAGTGATATATACGTAAACTATGCTCATATGATTTTCATCATGCCAGATCAAGTCTACACTATGCATAGTGAAATGGACAAGCAGAAAAGGGAGTTCATATTCTAAAACAACTTCTGAAGAAAGCATTGGACAGTAACTCAGATCCTTCTGATCTGGTTCTTCTCGGCTACCAAGCATCTCCTCTTCAGTGTGATCTATCAGCTGCAGAACTACTAATGAGCAGAAAGCTCCACACTGCATTGCCAAACTACTTAAACAGTGTAAGAGAAAAGAAACATGCAAAGATTTGAAACCAACTACAGCAGCAGAAAATGAGACAAAAGACATTTTATGACATTTCATCCAAGCCGCTCTCTCGAATGGCAAGCAGTGATCCAGTACAGATTGCAGACGCTGATCATTGGAATATAAAGGGGACTGTGTTATAGGAAGTGGCACCACTATCATTTACAGTGTAGACAGAAGATGGGCAAATTCTCATGTGCAATTGCCACAGTCTCTTAAAGACTCCACAAACAAGCAGCACACCCAACGGAGACATAAAGGACCGCCTGCCACTATACCTCCTATGGACTGTAACATAGCACTACATTAAACAAACCTGAACTGAGAAGGTCTACACAAGAAATAAATAAACAGACAGACTGAATCTATAAGTAAACACTCAGAAAGACACGAGACAATGTGTATTGAGAAATGTTTATTAATATGTTTCTAATGAGCACAGTTGGGTCAGTTGTGTTGCCAGAATGTTTACTGCTATTTGATTTACACATGTACTATTAAGCCACTTAAGTTTAATGTTCATTGGTTGCACAGTTTACCTTCAAATGAGGATGTGATGATCAGTTGCAATTACACATGTTAACCACTGGGATGTGCTAATTACCTAGCATCTCATGTTAATTAAAGTATTAGAAAGAAGAGCACTAGGAGAGATGTGTGTGATTAATGGTGGGCCAGGCTGTTCAGAATAAAAGGAGTCTTCAGAAAAGAAACCAACTCTCATCCTTTCTCAAATACAAACACAGTAGTCTAATATTTCAGGAAATATCGGTCCTCTCCTCCCCTTGCTCCCTTTGTGTGCGCCCAGGAGTTTTCAGAAGCTTTCAAATGGTACATTAAAGTACCATGGACCACAGGGCTAAAATTTTATTTAAGTCCATCACAACTAGATACACACACAGCAGCATCATAGAGAAGCAACCACCATAAAACAGCTATTAAAACTGTTTTTATTTGGAAAAAATATCAAGCAACACTGGAACTTGGTTTGACCCTGTCATTGTTTAGTTATTTATGTATATGCTGACATCCTGAGTGCTGTTCAGCTTATTAGCTATGACCAAGCCAGCTTCTAACCTGCAGGTGTCGTCGTTTCCTTTGCTGGCTTTTCTGCTACTGCTGCCTCAGGACCTACACTGCTGCTACTGCTTGTGAAATACTGTACCTTGGGTATAGCTTAGGTAATTTTGAGCAACAGTGACAGTGTTCTTTCTCTGTGTTCCCTTTTTGCATTCTGCTTTTCTTGTTAAACAATTTGACTCTCAACTTCAGAAATCTTTTTCCTGTCACACAGACAATGTACTATAACCACATTTTTTATCAAAATCATTGATATTTTGGGCGCTACACACAACATGGCTCTAAATGAACTGCCGGTGCTGAGGCTACAGCAATAAATGGCAGAAAATATTCAAAAACTCCAGGAATGTGCACTGTAGTGACGTCAAATTCATGTCACACATCAAGGGACTGCTATTTAACACTACCACCATAACTGTTGTCAATTTTGGCTTTGACTAACATTTATGATTTTTTTAAAGGATTTTATTATTGCTTATGCAACATTATATTTCACATCTCCCATATTGTTTACTGTACTAACACCAAACTTTTGCCACAAGTAGAGGATGAACTCCTCTATGGTCTACAGCTGTTATGTTGGCCATTTACACTCTGCAATACTTTATATGAATTTTAATTCCTGTTTTATGTAATATTTCATATTTCACATATTGTTTACTGTAGTAACACCAAACTCCCATCGCACATCAAGGGTGAACTCCTCTACAGGCTACAACTCTTAAGTTGGCCATTTTCACTCTGCAATATTTCATTTCTATTTTATGCAATATTATATTTCATATCTCCCATATCGCTTACTGTAGCAACACCAAACTCTTGTCACACATCAAGGGTGAACTCCTCTACAGACTACAACTTTTACTTTGGTCATTTTCCATCCATCCATCCATTTTCTCCCACTCATTCGGGGCCAGGTTGCGGGGGCAGTGGTCTAAGCAGGGATGTCCAGACTTCCTTCTCCCTAGACACTTTCTCCAGCTCTTCCAGGGGAATACCGAGGTGTTCCCAGGCCAGCCAAGAGACATAGTCCCTCCAGCGTATCCTGGGTCTTCCCCCGAGGCCTCCTTCTGGTGGGGCATGCCCAGAACACCTCTCCAGGGAGGCGTCCAGGGGGCATTTGGAACAGATGCCTGACCGATCCGTCTGTCAATCTCCCATTCCGTTCTTCCCTCACTTGTGAACAAGACCCCGACATACTTGAACTCCTCCACTTGAGGCAGGATCGCTCCTCCAACCCAGAGAGTGCAAGCTACCTCTTTCTGGTTGAAAACCATGGCCTTGGACTTGGAGGTGCTAATTCTCATTCCACCCGCTTCACCATCGATTGCAAACCTCCCCAGGGCAGTGTTTATAGTGAACAGAATTGGTGACAAAGGGCAATCCTGCTGGAGTCCAACATGCACTGGGAACAGGTCTGACTTACTGCTGGCAATGCGAAACAGACTCCTGCCCCATTCGTACAGAGACTGGACAGTCCTTAGCAAAGGGCCCCGGACCCCATACTCCCAGAGCACCTCCCACGGGATGCCACAAGGGACATGGTCGAATGCCTTCTCCAAGTCCACAAAGTACATGTAGACTGGTTGGGCAAAACCCTCGAGCACTCTGGCGAGTGTATAGAGCTGGTCCAGTGTTCCACAACCAGTGCAAAAACCGCATTTTTCCTTCTGAATCCAAGGTTCTACTATCAGCTGAATTCTCCTATCAAGTACCCTGGTATAGACTTTCCTGGGAAGGCTGAGGAGTGTGATACCCCTGTGATTGGAACACACCCTCCGGTTTCCCTTCTTGAAAAGAGGGACCATCACCTGCGCCGAAAATGGGGGTGGAGAACATGGTCCATTCAGACTCAATGTCCCCAACCTCCTTTGGGATCTGGTTGAAGCTTTCTCAGAGGTGGGAGTTGAAGACCTCTCTGACAGAGGGTACAGCCAGACATTCCCAACAGACCCTCACAATACATTTAGGTCTGCCAAGTCTGTCCAGTTTCCTCAGGTGACCAGTTGACCTCTCTTCCCCTAGTGTCCAAGGCCGAAGGTCAGATGACACGACCACAAAGTCAGCCTATGGTGTCCTGGTGCCATGTGCACTGATGAGCACCCTTTAACGTGGTGTTTGTTATGGACAAACACTGACTAGCACAGAAGTCCAACATCAGAACACCACTCAGGTTCAGATCAGGAAGGCCTTTCCTCCCAATCACGCCCCTCCAGGTTTCACTGTCACTGCCCACATGAGCGTTGAGGTCCCCCAGCAGAATGATGGAGTCCCCAGTTGGAGCACCTTTCAGCACCCCTCCCAGAGACTCAACGAAGGCTGGGTACTTTGTACTGCTGTTTGGCCCATAGGATAAAACAACAATAAAAGACCTGTCCCCAACCTGAAGGCACAGGAAAACAACCCTCTTGTTCACTGGGGCAAACTCCAGCACATGGCGACTTAGGTGGGGAGCCATGAGCAAACCCACACCTACCTGCCACCTCACACCATGGGCAGCTCCAGAGTAGCCCCTCTCAAGGAGTTGGGTTCCAGAGTCTAAGCTGTGTATGGAGGTAAGCCCAATTCTGTAATCTCTCTAGTCTAGTTGGTACCACTTGACCACCACCCTATACACACCACATCAGCCCCTTGGACAAACTGTGACTAGCACAGAAGTCCTCCTGCAGGTGTTGGGTCCATAGGAGGATGGTCCCATGTCGCCTTTTTGGACTTTGCCCGGCCGGGCCCCATGGGAGGAGAGCCGGCCACCACAAGCACAGGTGTGGTTCATGCTGTGTGAGTGTGTGGTGGTGGGGGGTCTGTGTGTGTGTGTGCGTGCGTATACATAAACACATCTTATACGTGCAGTATATATCATTTCAGCTTCCAGAGAAGACTTCTGCTTCTTATGTGGAAACAAGGATCTACCCAAAAAGACTGGCTGAGTAATGACTTTCAAAATTAAATCAATCCAAAATATTGGGAATAATGTGTCATTGTCTTTATGCAGATTCAGTGTGGAACATGCCCAAGGTGGTTTCACACAGACTGTCTTGGCATGAAAGGCTGGCCAAATTCCAGACAAAGACACACCCTGACACTGTCCCAGAAACAATATGAAGACGCCCTTTTTCAAACCGCAAAAAAATCTATGTAAATAAAGAAGGTATGTTTATTGTTTGACGCTTAATGGATGATTTCTTGCTGTTAATATAGTGACTGTAGTTATCCCAGAGTGAAAATTACCAAAGTATTAGTTGTAGTCCATAGAGGAGTTCACCCTTGATGTGTGTCAAGAGTTTGGTGTTACTACAGTAAACAATATGGGAAATATGAAATATAATGTCGCATAAGCAATAATAAAATCCTTTAAAAAATCATAAATGTTAGTCAAAGCCAAAATTGACAACAGTTATGGTTGCAGTGTGTTAAATAGCAGTCCCTTGATGTGTGACATGAATTTGACGTCACTACAGTACAAATTCCTGGAGTTTTTTAATATTTTCCGCTGTGGTCTTGCCATTTATTGACGGTTCCTAAGCTGTAGCCTCAGCGCCACCAGCTCATTTAGTCGTGCTCTGTGTAGCGCACGAATGATTTGGGTTTTTTAAAAATGGGGTTGTAGTACATTGTCTGTGTGAGGAGAATCACGTTACAGTGATTTTTGTGTTTTAATATTAAGATTTATTGAAGCCGGAAGTTCGAATCTGTGAATATCGGGCTAACTTTAGCAAACTACAAGACAAAGAGAAGTAACAGATACGCCAGAGCACTAGAGAAAACTTCCTATTGTTCTGGTCCGTCCAATGCTCTTCTTCTTCGACCGCTATTCTTCTTCTACTTTTTTATTGGCGGGTGCCGCTTGAGCGAGTTCTGTAGATGTCACAGATACATTTCTGTCTACTGCCACCTGCTTTACCGGAGGCGAACGGTACGATTAAAAATACTGGAGAAATAGGGGAAAATCGGGAGGGTTGACAGGTAGTCTATGCCCCTGTGCTGTTGGGCAGGTTGTCTATTTATAACTAAATATGCAAGTTGATTTGACATCTGTTTATCTTATTAGGTCTGTTCAGTGACCATTTAGTTCACATTGTGATACTGAAATTGGGATATGATAAATGTGAATGCTGACTCTGTTGAGAAAAGTTGTATTCTACTTTTAGCTTTTTGCTTCAGATATTTAACATTGTCAAGGTACACTGACACGTAAAAAAGTAGCACTTTTGCGTCATGTGGTTCTGGGAGTGTCCATGTTTCCTACACACAAGCCAAAGCGCCAATCGCTTCCTTTTGCTGCCCACCCTTCCGCGTCCTCGAGTCGTGACGCTCTGCTCTCTGTGGTTCACCTGCGCTTTCCCACTTTCCGTTAATGTTTTTTGGACTTTCCGTAGCTCAGTGACGTGTCTGTGCCCCGGTATTTGTTCAGCTCAGCTCGAGCTCGGTTCCTGATTTAGAAGACTTTAGAAGGATGGCTTCGGTTGCTTTTCTTTTGCTGGCTTTCGTGAGCGCCGGGACGCTTTTCCAAGGTAAGCGTCGTCACGTAGTAGGATATGGTTTACTCCTTTCTTTTATTACGACACCTCCAAATATTATATTTCAATTTACTAGCGGGATAACCGACATGCTGGTTAGCTTTTATTTTAAAGACGCACCGGGTGAACCACCGTACACCAGAATTTATCGCTTTGATTGACTGTAGTACTGGTGTGTTTGACAAATTAGACTGACATCTTTTTACAGTTGTAACGATATTTTCGACACATTTCCCTAAACTGTAAGTGTTGGCTGTATCTTCAGTAAAATGAAAAGGAACGGGTTGGTGAATAGAAAACCTCCTCCTTATATTAACTATATAGTGGTATGACTTTAAATGCTTGGAAAAAGCAGTTCCTGTCAATGAACAGGTTGTTACACTATAGATGTTTTTCCGTCCACTATCCCTCTCCCTGGATATATACTTTCAATAAAGCCAACTCCTTACTTAAACAAACCAATCCCCCACCACAGAGCCTCAGGGCTCTGTAGAGCTGTAACTGCTGTCTTCAAGCTGATTTGGAGCCTGGAAAGAAAATGTGGTCACCACCATCTGATAATTTGTTTGTAATTGTAATTTGTATGTCATAATGTGGCAGTAATCCTGGTCTCGATGTGTATGGGTGTGTTTATTGGCCAAGCTGAGAGCAGAAATAACACGGTTGTCACACATTCAATGACTTTTGCCATTCTAGTAATGAGATCTTCCATGCTGTCCAGGTCTAATTGCTTTATTGACAAGCAGATTGTCATATGTGCTTTTTGTGTGAAACGACCTCTACTGATTGTAGTTCATTTATAATGAAACTGAGTATTCAACAGGATGAAAGGTACAAACCAGAAAATTAAAAAGACTTTTGGGGGTTGTCTAACCCTATTTTGGCAATCAGTGGTTTTAGCCTTGTCTAATCTCTGATGCTGATAGTGAATGGCTTCTCTTGGTGAGAATACAAGGGTTGGGCTTTGAAAAAGTTCAAAGACTTGCTAAGCAATCACCACACTGGCATCACTGACATTGTCATGTGGCACTGACAGCCGAAGTCAGTACTGCCTCAGATGTTTCTCTACGCTGCCTTTGTCTTACTGGCCATGTCACGTCTTTGTTTTGTTTTGTTTTGTTTTTTCAGTTTTTCAGTTAAATTATGTTGAAATCTATATTTATCCTCCACATAATGACAGATAGCAGCACAGATGGAAGCCGGAGTCAGTTTTCAGCTTGATCTGCAGTCATCACATAAAAAGGAATGTAATCAAAGGGACTTTCACACTTAAGACGTTTGATGTTGTAGAAGCCTTTTCAGTGTGACTTTAAAGTGCGAAGTCGTCAACGCAGATGTGAAGGGGTGCAGTAAAGCAGCACCATTAAAAAAATAAAGAAATAAAATAAAGAAATACAGCCCCCTCATTCATTTGTATAGTGCAGTGTCGTTGAATGAAAAAATGAAGTGTCGCCAGGAAAACACCCTGAACCTTAGTCAAGTGAAATGCAGCTTAGCACCAGGCTGTGCAGTGACCAATCAAATATAGACACCTGGGTAGATTAACACTATGTCTGCCTTTTATCTTGTGATAGCTGTGACAAAAGATGGTTAATTAACTTAAGTGTTATTACCATGCTTGCTTTCTAGAGTAAAACCCCTGAACCAGTATCCAACCAGTATTTCTTGTTTGGCCATTCTTTTTTATTTGAATCACAATAGAATTTTGAAGACAACATTCTATTGTACCTGTTTTTTGGTGACAAACTTTAACCTTTTTTGAGCTTGGATTATAATTCATTCCATCCAGGCTATAATTAATAATTCCATCAATGTGTTTTGACATGGATGTAAGTGACAAATTTTTGGGTTGTGGATAATATGCACATTGCCAACTATTTTAGTGGGCAACCTGGCAGGACAATGGGTGTATGATGCAGTTGCACTTTAAGCTGCTTTTGCTAGGACAGGATAGATTGCCTAGTTCTTTATCTGCCCCAACATGTATGGCTCGTCTTTTTCAGGAGGGGCAGCTGCTTTCAACCACCTGCATCCAACAACCCCAGTAGCCAGTTTCTGAAAGGTCACAGTCTCTTTGAAGCTACTCTAAAGCTTTCTGTCAGAGGGATTTAGTTTGATCTGTTATTCATGACCCCCACCCACCCCAATCCTGTTCAGACACGTCACATAAGCATCCCACAACTAACTACTGTCATGTGAAAGAGGTTATAGGTTCCCCAGTGGGTTAAGAAAATTCCATCTACTCACAATTTGCTTGTGAAATTATTTCAATTTTATTTTGACTCAGCTAACTGCAGTGTTTTATTTAAATTTCAAATAAAATTCTGTTGACATTTGAGACATGCCACTATTACAAATAAAAAGCTGAGGCAGTTTAGGATGTTACAAAAATAATATCACCAAACAGTAGAAGTGTTTAAATATATATTGATAATAAATGTACTCGTGGAATTAAGTCTGCGCTTGGGGTAATACATTTCCTTACTCAAGCTGAATTAATAGTTCAGTCGGCAGTCTTGCAAACAAGGTGTTTCTACACACAGCATCACATAGGTTTACTATGGAAAAGTGAAACACAAATAATGTAGGTATTTTTAAAGTGAGAATATCCCTCCCAGGGTTTTTTGTCAATATGAGAAACATACCTGCTGTTGCCTCCTAATTAGCGTCTCTTGGGTGATGGGCAGTAGAGTGGGGCTCCCTACAATAATTTCCCCACCAGAAAAAGTACCTTACTTACAGAATTGTTCAAAAACAAGCAGCGACTGTTGTCGTACTAGGATGCAGTGCTGTTGAAAGTGAAACTAAATGAGATCATGGGGAAACCCACATGTAGGCACACACACACACACACACACAGCTTTTCTCATGAGGCAATGTGACTCACCAGTAGTGTCACACTATTTCTATATGGAGGTTTTCTATGTAGTAATTATGTCATGTTGGAAGTCATCTGACAGGTCTACAGAAATGTGACTGTATCAAAATGAATATCAATATTTTGTGGGTTTGCTCAGAGCTCGTGGGAGAGCTACACATTTGGTTGATGCACAGGAAAATCACCCAAGACAGTTTTGTGGGGAATTCTGGCAGAATGAGCCAGTACTGCATGAAAGCAGCTAATAACTTGCTTTTTCATTCTGGTTCTCATTTCTGACTCATTAGTTGATGGGGAGAATAGGAGTCAAGTGGTGTTTTCTGAACTTCATCTATGGAGGATTTTGGCCGTATGTATGTAAAGTAATCTTTTCTTAATCTTCCATTGAATTGTGATTTTGACATTCTGTTCATTAATGGAAGAACTTTTTCTGAGCCTTTCCGTCCTTTGCCACTGAAATAAGCTCAAGTAGACAAGTAAAAAATAACTTGGTGGTGGAGAATTGCTCGTTTAGCTATTAAGGAATGTAGTTAGTGCTAAAGTGCCTCAGGGAAATCAACGTACCCATTCACCCTGGAACGACACATCCTTCTGAGTTATTAAAAAATAAAATTCAATATTGACAGATTTGGCTTACTGATTCATTTGCATTCATGGGTGATTCAGGTCAGTTAGGCTCTGTTGAGCTAAAAATGATATACTGTATGAAAATTCCAGCATTAAATAATTAATTATAATAATAACCCAGTAATTACCTGCGTAGTTTATTTTGCTATAAGAAACTTCAAAGCCACCTGATGAAGATAAACTGGCTGCAGAGGGTGAATATTTTATAAGGTTGCATCTTATCTATTTCCTAAGCTTTTCAAAGCAGCTGTGGCATTTGAAAAAAAAGACACCAGGATGGCCACATTCAAAATAATTAGATTTCTCAGTGAGAGGTCTACTATATAGCTTCCACCATTTTTTTTTCACACAGCATTTTATTACTGTTCAAATGTCAGTTCACTTACTAGTGCCGATTGTCTTAAAGCAGCTGGATTTGACAAAGAATTTTATTGCATGCCAGAGGATTTAGTAACACACTGTCTATAAAGATATGGTATAGGTATAAACATGCCTGCAGATAGAGGGCACAACACTGTGTTCTGGACTAATATTGTACAGTTGTACAGGATGTAATGTACGTCCGAAAAACCTCTGCCTGGTCATGTTGATATATTGCTACTTTTAATTACTGTGTCTCAGTGGCTTCACAAAGCAAGCATTCATCTTGTGTTCTTCCTGGAAGCTTCCTAATGTTTGAGGAAAGTACTACAGTTGTGGATCACCCTGTTTGTGGTAAACCACTTCTGCTAACTACAAGGCTACCATGGTTCCATAATTTCAGCTCTTGAATTCTTTGTAAGTGGTATATGACAGAAGAGCAGAGGAGGATTCAATAAATGTGTCTCCTTATGTCTTAAGAAGTGGACCATTGAATTAACATTTTCCTCATTTTAGAAGTTCAGCCTATACAGCAGTCTGGAACAATGTGGGAATAAATAATTTAGATCTGAAAGTCCTGACCTTGAGCCGCAACAGGAGGACAGCCTAGATTTATCTTCCTTTTATAGGGTTTCTGGTTTACTGTGGTCCTGCCATTAAACACCATGAATGTCTAAAATCTGACTTGGATATGGCCACTTTCAAAAGAAAATGTATTACTGTTCCACATTACACAGTAATGTTCCAGCGCTGTTTTTTTCTCTTACCAGATTTCTCTACTGTGGACATTAACAAATCTAAAATGTACAAGCTCACATAATGTAAAAAAGTCATTATTCAATAGAATCCATGAGGCATTTTGCAGTTCACTGCACAGGATTTGCAATGCCTATACAATTCCCTGTTATCCCTACAGCATGCTGTTAGTAATCTAAAACCTTATGCAGTCTGAAGCCCAGGCTTTTTGTTTTAAAGCTGACAGCCAACTTCTGAGCTGGAGAAGCGGTTGGTGGTACAACATGATGCCTCCCATGTGACAATAGCTGTAGGTCTGTACATCTGCTCAGGTTTAAGTGCTGTGAACCATGAATGCTGCCCTGTCTCATTCTCAGATTCACACAGTCTGCATGAGTTTCAAATTAAATCATTACCACTAAATTTTGGCTGCTAAATATATTTTTTTGATGAAATATTAAACAAAAGTGGCATGTTGACATTTTAAATGTTGATCACTGTCACTGGCCTTATTTTTGCTTTCATGTCCAAGCTTTGGCTGACTGTTATTAATATTAAATGGTCTTATAATTGTATAGCACTTTTCTACACTCAAGTGTACTCAAAGCTCTTTTACACTATTTTTCCATTCACCCACTCGCTCACACAAATGCTCACATATTCATACACCGGTGGAACAGCCACTGGGGGCAACTTGGGGTTCAGTGTCTTGCCCCAGGACACTTTAACCTATGGACCAGGGAAGCCAAGGATCAAACCACCAACCCTTAAGTTCATGGTCGACCTGCTCTACTTTCTGAGCCACAGCCCCCCACTGGTTTAACTGTCATGGATCATACTGAAATAATAACTCTCAAGTCCATTGCTGCTCATTTTAAGAAAGGACTCAAGCTCACTTTGACTTTGTTTTTGGAAACTTTGGAAACTATTTGCAGCAAAAAGTACTTCAAGGTGTAACACCTAGCAAACAATAATTTGCAAAGGGGGGCAAAGGTTTACTGGTAAGACTCAGAACAGTGTGGGGAACTGATGAGAACTGGAATCTTCATTTGACAGAAAATTGTCCCACTGGTTTGCATTTCAAACAGATGTTATGTCAGGCATCAGTTTTGTTCCATACACAGTTCATTGTGCTAGTTTTCTAATTAACCTTCATTTTAAAAAATGTTTTTAAATATCACAGAAGGGTAAACTGGGCGTTCCCATCGGAATACAAATCAAATTCCGCTTAGTTCTGTATGTGATGTGATTTAATGAGTGACGTCACTGTGTTCTGTGTTTATTTTTAAGTGGTATATTAAAGTGGTAGTATTGAACATAGCTCTGTTACTGTCGCCTCATGTAAGGAGGCATGTAAGCTGTGTTGTGCTGCAAATTTTATTCTTTCATTCCAATTCCGATGTTTTGACCAGTAGCTCGGTATCATGGCAAATCAAGACACCCCTAGTCAAAACTATTATTAAAAAATCTACAAACCTTTAGCTTTAATAATACAAATGTGTTGAAGAGGCACTGGAAAATAACCAAGCAGAGTTTAGGAGCTTATTTATTCAAAAGTTTGAAATCTCCAGACAAGATATCAACCTTGGGTTTTAGCTCAATTCTGAAATAACACAAATTCAAATTTTATTGGTAACATACACAATCAGGCAGGGTTCAGTGAAATATTATTATATGATTGTCTGTTTCATAAAAAGGAATTTAGAATTTAAAAGAAAGTCTAATGAAAAAAAAGAATGCAATGCAAGAAAGAATGCAACCAATTAAATGATAAATAAGGTGCAGTAGATTTGGCTGTGCAAATAAAGTATAAAGAAAAAATCCACAAAGTATAAAAATAAAAAAGAATGCAGCATAGGAATACAGCATCAATGACGTACAGTGGGATGAATGGATGTGTAGACTGGCTGTTATGAAAGTGAAAGTGACTTATATGACCAAGAATGGTGACCCATACTCGGAATTTGTGCTCTGCACATATACTGTATCATTGTGTCATTGTGTATCATTGTATAGCATTGTATTGGGGGCAGTTGTGGCCTAATGGATAGGGAGTTGGACTTGTAACCTGGAAGTCACGGGTTCGAGTCTCAGGTCAATTGTCGGTGGGCAGAGTGAACAGCGTGTGTGTGCAACTTGGGTGGTAGTGGAATTTCCCCATTGTGGGACTAATAAGGGAATTAAGTTTAAGTATATAATTGTTACACCCATTAACATTAAATATGTAGTTGTTTGAGGATTGCTTCTTTTTCTGACACCATTTCAACACCAAGCTACCTATCTACTGATCAGGTTACGTAGATAACAGGACTGAAAAGGAGATAAACTTTACTGTTGCCCCCACATATGTTCTTTATTATAGTAGCAAATGTGTAAATGTCTTTATTTTTACATTATCTAGCTCTTGCATTAAGGTTTTGCATGATTGGAAATCAGACCACAGAACTGAAACATTGGATCAGTTTTTTACAATTGTCTTAAAATATGTATAAAATCTTTATCTTTTATAAAACATTCTGCACATGAAACCTGCTACATGTAAATTACATAAACGTCTGTTTAGACCTGTCCTAAACTACCCAGACATGTTGTGTTTGACTTGGTTAGTCAGAAGGTTTTGACCTAGTATTTTGAAGACGTAGTATACAAAAGTGATAGAAAGACAACAGAAGAAATAAAATGTATTAACATGGGCTGAGACAAATTAAGGAAGATAAAAATATGAGGTAATAGAAGAAAAGAGGAGGAGGAAATGAAAGACCAGTTGTAAATATGATAAAGTTGTAAATACTGTATGATTTAGTGCTTGTGCATACCAGATTTATTCAAAAATCATGAAATAGTGTGCTGTTGATACAGTTCTGAAGTCAGTAAAGAATTAGAGAGCTCTGTACCTGTCTGTCAGTTGTAGCTTTTGTCTTATTTTTATTATATTGTTCGCTGCAAAATCTAATAAAGTATCATCACAAATTCACATTGGCCTGAAATAAATTCTGTCATTAGTAATCATTCCTCTTATTCTGCTCTTGGCATTGTATAAATTAGTGAAAGTGAAAGTGAAAGTGACTACTATTGTCAAGTATGGTGACCCATACTCGAAATTCCCCTCTGCATTTAACCCACTCGAAGTGCACACACACAGCAGTGAACACACACACGCCGTGAACACACACCCAGAGCAGTGGGCAGCCATTGCTGCGGTGCCCGGGGAACAGTTGGGGGGGGTCAAGGGTCTCTTGGTGCTGTCACTAATGTCACTAAGGATACACCTTTTTCAGCAGATTGTTGTCAGCAGAACTGCTGATTTCCTTGTCATTGCTCCATCCTTAACGTAGTGACTGACAAAACTTGAAAAACACGTTGCTACATTCCTTCTATGGAATGTGAACCATCCACTTTACACTTGACCAAACACCTTTGCAGCTGAAAGGCCATTGTCCCATTTTAAATGTGGGACTGTTAAATACACACCCTTGTATGCCTGTATAATCTAGTCAAAGCCAATGAAGGGATGAGAACTAAGGAGCTACCAGTTAACAATTATCAATCAACTCTGCCCAGCTAGCGTTTAATTGTGTTTTGTCCTGTCTATATTTTTAATTACACTGTGACGGGGAGTCTTTCATTCTTTCTATTTTCTTGATCCCTCATCTTTTCACGTCATATTTTCACATACAGTATAATAATGTGTATGTTACCACTTTTTAATTTTTACACTATGAGAATACACCATTGTATTCTTTTTCTTGTATTATTTTTGAACACTTTTTCACCCTTTATTTCAACAGGGTAAAATATACTGCCACGAAATTAAACCGAATTATGAAGTAGGAATTTTATCCACTACACAAGGCCCAAAAGCAGGTGCTCCCTTATTTGAAACTCCAGTTTTAAGTATTGGTGGATGTAGTGAGCATAATGTCACACTTTGTTTCTAGCTTGTCATTTTGAACTCAAGACATCAGGCTTATGACTGCTGTCTTGTTATATTTGGAGGGAGAGCAGACAGAGCAAGGCAAGTGGCAATATTTAAAGATTGTCATACTGTGACCTCCTTTACGCCTCAAAAACTCAATCAAAAATAGTCCACCATTGTCTCTTAAAGCCAAGGTTGTTTTATAATCATAATAAATCCTATTGGTTCACATGAATGACAAACAAGGAAGATGTACTGTTTCTCAGACACACAAACACATTTTTTTGTTTTCCAGGCCACTGTACCTGAGTGAAAATCTCAAACACAGACTTGCTTTAAATGTGTATGGTATTTTATATGCATTTGACTTCTTTTATAAAATCTTTTCCCTAATATTAGATAGATAATATCTAAGGTCCTTTGGTAACTACATGGTGCTCAGATAAGGCTAAGATAACCGTGTTTTGCATGGGGTGGATTTGTTGTTTCTAGATAACCATCCACAGACCTTGTCATGATAAAGAATCCATTCACAGCTCTGTTTAGTGTTTCTTTCCTCAATAATGAGCGAGGCTTTGCATGCCTTATTACTTAACTGCTGATGGATGTTTTTTTTTTAACCGTTTGCTGGAGAGCATCACTTGACACATTGTGAGCATTAATATCCACTCCGATAAACAAGGAGGGCTGCCACAAGTGTTTCTGTTAATGGACGTCCACTGAGTAGGAACTTGTATAATTTAATTTCATCATGCCTTATGCAGTCTTATTAACAAGCCTAATGACAGAACATCTGCTGAAGAACAAGATTCTTCCTTGCTCCTAATTGCTACACCCATGTTTGAGACTATCCCCTGAATTAAAAATTACCCTGCAGTGCCTATTGTATTTTGGCAAATTAGGTGGTTAGTAAGTAATGAAGAGCACTCTGGTTTAGTTTTTCAACAAGAGGGACTTATGTTTGTGTCGATCTCTGCTGATGAGCATAATGTTCCTGTCCAGACATGCTGGTGCCTGCAGGCTGCTAAAGCAGTAGAGGACTTTTTTTTTCATAAAGAATGAATGAGCCTCAATTCTCAATGGTATTCAGCTCTCTTGCTTATAGGGTCACACACATACACACCAAATTGCAGGTGATCAGGAAGTTCATATAAAGTGTATGTGTCTCACTGTTGGGGTAAGCAACCTAAGGAACGCATGCCACATTTGGCACACTGAGAGAAAACCCATGGCACGCCAAGCACATTTGACCAGACATACTCTTTTTCCCAGACATATCCATTTTTAAAAGGTAAAAATAAAAAAAGTATAAAAAAGTATCCAGCCGGAAGTTCTAAATCACCCCAAAATGTCCGGGATTTTTTTTCTACCATAGTCAGACGGCATTTGTTATATGCTGTTACCAGTGTTGGGCATATTACTTAAAATTAAAATTTAAAAAAATTAGTTGTAGTTACTAGTTACTTCTCACAAATAGTAAGTGAGTTAGTAACTGAGTTACATCATTATAAAAGTAACTAATTAGCAGGGAAAGTAACTATTATGTTACTTTTTTTTTTTAAATTAGTGGCGTTCTTAGCCACTAATTTTGTGGTGGCATGTGACTATGTGAGATGCTTCATTAGATTAGAATTACTTGCCACTGACGTGGAGAGACTCTTTCATCCTGGGCATAAGTTGCACATTACATAAACGTTCTTGCCTTTCACCTCAACGAGGGAAAAGTAGTGCTAATACTTCCAGTTTGCAAAAACTACCTTTGAATTCGTTGGACTTGCCATCGCTCGGACTCCTGGTTGTTGATGTGTGCGACTGTGCATGTGTTTGTGTGTAAACACCCACACTACTCTGCCTCTGGTTGGCAAGCGATGGAAATATACTAAACCTAAGCCAATCAGTTATGTGGTTGTCTCCCCCCTTCCAAGCAATTCAGTCACTCTTCATGCTAACATGAAAACCTTTCTTTTTAGTGTGACATATAACATATGACCTGACTAGACCTGACAGTGTTTTATCCAAACCGATCTATCTGCACTCAGTTTCCTCTAATATTAATTTTTAATTAATGTTAACTTTTTTTTTTTTTTAACTGTTTTGTCACTACTTTTGTCCAGTTGGGGGAGACAATCGGACTCACGGTCAGTACTCTAAGTTGATTAGGTTAGGAACTTTTGATATAAAGCCAATTGGGTAAGGGACTCAGGGGTTAGGAACCCAGGCGCTTTAGTGTTATCCTTAGAATACAGGTCTAAACAGCTGTAGACTTAAATAAGGGGTTTGGAACCTCCAGCTGTAGTCTACTCGATCCTCGATCCTAGATGTAAGAGTCCGGGACTCAGGATCGTCTCTGCAGATAGTCTGTGTTGAGGTACTTTTAGTCCATCAGGGATGGGACAAACTGAAAGTAGGGGACCCACAAATATGGGTCAGCGTGGTCTGATAGTCGATATCATAAGGGGCAAATATGGTGACAAAGCGGTGGCATGCCTTTTGTTTTTATTCTTGCTTATGTATTTTTAACCTGTCTTTGAATTACTCTGTGTATGAATTGTGCTTTATAAATAAACTTTCCTTGCCTTGCCTTGCCTTGCCTTGCTTTGCCTAACATTAGTCAGACTCCATTTCAGTCATTACACGCAGCGCCAATAATTCAATGTTGACAACAGCGCCCCAGTAAAATGGCACAGGGATTGACATGAAGAAAATATAATGGCACAGCACTTCAAAAGGGTTGCCTACCAGTGGAATAAAAGAAAAAGTAGCTGCTAAGAAAAAAAATTATCAGACTGAACAAGCAGCTGATAGTCTTGAAAACTTATTTTGAACAGTTTAGCAGAACACATGTAGGGCAGCAACAAGACTATCCACAAGTTGTGGATCTGTGTCTAATTTGTCCCAGGGAGTGTGGTAACAAAAAAAGCAGCTGTCTGGATAAGGTTTCAAAACCAACTCCACCCCCACTACCAAGCACACTTCAAACACAGTGGGAAGAGTTTGACCTCCATGACCTATCTTATCTATTTGGACTGATGCCTAGAGGGTGAGAAAGGCAAAGAGAGCATGATAGAAACAGAGTTGCTTTGCTCACAGCCTCTTGTTCAGAATTTTATCTTCCATCAGTTTGTGTACACAGTCCGTATTTGCATAGTAATGTTCTAGCTTCACCATTAGACTACAGGAAATCTTACTTGCTAACTCTGGCACAGTGCTAAATGTGTTGAACAGTATTGTATGTAGAACTGAAAATGCTTTTCACATAAAATTGAAAAACCCTGGCATACCTTCAGGCACTTTTTAACTTTTAAAAACTGGGAAAGTTGGAAAGTGAATGGCATATTGCTGATCAATATCTTCATTTAGATTCAATTATGAAGATAGGAAAGACTTCAGAATTTAGTTTTGATTGATACTACTGACATTGTCAGGTGTTTGTGGGAATGAAGGGGCGCTCCAACAACAGTTGCTGGTCAAAATCACTCAGGCACATTTTTGGCCTCCAGCCTTGTTTGCCTGTTGTTTACAGTAATGATTTGAAGCAGAGCTGTGTTGATTTTTGAGGCCCTACTTTATGTGAATGTATCTTCAAGTTTGGCTATGTCCCCACAGGCATTCATGTTCATAGCAGTATGGAGATCTCACACCAATCTCTCATGTTTCATAAGAGAAACAAAAAAATATACCATATTTTCTGGGCTATAAGTTGCACCAGAGCATAGGTCGCTTTTAGCAAAACCAGCCTTGTTGAACAGAAAAAAACACATATAAGTTGCTGAATGTCGACACTCACTCCAAACCATGTGACCTAATCACCATGGTAACAATGTAACAAAAATAAATAATAATAATCATACCCAATATTACAATAACTTTCATTCTAAATCATTCATGGCTCCTACACACCAGCCCCTAATTATTAGGTTATTACATAATAATTACTTACATTTAAATTTAAAGGAGACATGAATCAATAATAATCTTAATCGAAGTTCACTCAAAACAAATTTACATATGTTGTCTTCTTTCTTCTTTGATCCTGGATCCTGTATGAGTCATAAGTCAGTAAAGCAAACAGTCTTGGTTAGAGTAATGTTCACCATCACTCTGGCAAGTCTGTCAATCAAAATCAGTCATGTGTGAGATCAGTCACTAAGGGCACCATACAGTGGCTCCTCATCCATTTCAGCTTCTTGTAGCAGACAGACCTTGGTTATTGATTGGTCCAGGCAGCTGCTCTTTGTTTTGATGCGCACTTGACGCACAAATCCTCTTCTGTCTGCAAATGTTTGTAGCACTTTTCCCATAACCCAGGAGTTTTGAGGTGCCGTGTTATCCACTATCAGTACTATGTCTTCAGGAGTGAGGTTGCGTTTCATTCCTTGCCATCTCTGATGTTTCTGAAGTTGAGGTAAATATTCTTTAGCCCATCATTTCCAGAACAAGTCTGACATATACTGGACTTGCTTCCATCTCCTGCGTGCATATATGTCTGCATTTTGGAAGTCTCCTGGTGGCAAAGATGGTAAGATGGTGCACTGGAACAATTGGTAACTTACAGCTATGATCACCAGCCCCAGTAAGACCACTTGACACTAAGGTGCAGTCCACAGAAACCTCTGATTTCTTCTCAGCCTGATCAGAATATTTTCCCTTTTCTCTTGACCATGTGTGAAGAATTGTTGGATGTTTGAGACCACATTTCGCACAGGAAATCCGTTTTCTACAGTCTTTACTGATGTGTCCAATACACAAACAGCCAAAACAGACACCTCTTTCTCTCAAGAAGCCTATCTTCTCTTTATGAGGCCTTTTTTCCAACTGGGAACACAAGTTCAATGTATATCCTCCTCCACAGCAGGGACACATCTTGTTTGTTGTTTTTCTTCCCTTTAGTTCCAGGCTGAGTTTTGTTTTCCACAGGGACTACAGTGGTGGCAAAGCTGGTTCCTTTTATTTCAGAACAAGACTGCGGTTTGAGCTTGCTCACACCTTTACTTGTCATCAGTGATGAAACATCCTTTATGTTTCCAAACACTGGGTCTGCTATGATTTTCACTTGTCTCTCTATGAAATCTGTGATATTGATGAACGTAGCTCTCTGGCTGCTTATTTCCTGCAGATCACAGGCTACAGTTCTCCACTTGTCTCTGAGTTTGTAAGGCAACTTCCTTATGATGGTCAACATATTAGCATGTAGATACTGCACTTCTTCCATGGCATTACAGAAACCTCTGAGGAACAGGCAGTAGTCTTGAAGACTTTGCATCTTCTGTTTTAATTGGAGGCCATGAAAGAACTCTTTCCATATATGCAGATGCCACCTTTTGCTCATTACCACTGTGATGCATTGAATGCTGTTTATGTTCATGGCCTGTATATTTTGCAGGCTCTGAAGGAAGCTCCTTAGGCCTTGCTCTTGGATCTAGATGGTCGTGTTTAATATACGTTTGTTTCACTGATGTTTGTGGAACAAATACCTTAGCCTTGGGACTAAGAACTTGTGTTCTCACTGGTCCCTTTTCCAAGTACGCGTTCATTCCATCTGAAACTTTTGAATCTTTCCCACTTATAATTCTTTGAGATTTTAATACATTTAGTTTAGCCATGTGTGCTGCAATTTCCTCATCCAATTTAAGTTGTTCCTTCTTTTTCCGTAGTCGTTCCTCCTCCTCTTCCAGTTGATGTTTCTCCTTTAATAATTTCTGCCTTGCCATCAATGCTGCCAAGTCAGCCTCTGCTTTAAGACGTGCTGAAGAAGTATCAGAAACAGCAGACTTTCTTCCTGTAGCAGAATTTTGGGTTCTAGATGCTCTGCTTTCTACATTTGATACACTGTCGCTTGGTTTTATATCATCTTGCATGCCATTTGTCACAGTTATGAATACAGCCTGTGTTGATGCTTGTGGTTCATCCGTTATTGGAAACAACTCTTCATACACATATACAACATTTCCTCATTTTCACTCATCCATTGCTTGACATTGTCCATAAATGTGTTACTGTATTCCATAATATGTGCAAACCATTCGTTTTGTTTATTCTGTTCATCCTCTGGGAGTAAAGGAATCAACATATTATGTGACAAGTCTGCATTTTCACGTAATTGAATTAAACTCTCCAAAAGAGGTCCCAGTTTTGAAGCATTTTCCTTTCCCTTCATAAGTGCTTTTATTCTTGATTGAGCCCTTTAGTACAAAGTAAGGTCACGTCATGGTGCGACTGTAATTCATCACATCACACCGAGTGAAATGTCATTCTCTGATGTTTTTCTTATTTGTTAATGATAACAAGGATTCATTTTTGGTGGTAATATGAATACTGAGGCAGTTATCGATCACTGCTTACTCTAGGGTGGTTGAGATTGTTTGTTGTTTTGCAGCTAAGTGTATGGCTAAACAAATAAACTAATGCTATGCTATGTATGTAAGTGTTTCAGTGTGTATGCTTCTACAAGACTGTAGAAAATATGTTTTAAATATTACTTATTTCAGTAATTTTTCAGATGACTTTGTATCTTTGTTTCTTCAAAATGCCCGATGAAAGATAATTTTTCCAACACTGAACAATGTGTTCATTCCCTCTTTATCCATAATGTTATATGCCTGGTGCTGATTTGCACTACGTGTACACTAAATACAATATATAATATATTCATGAGAAAATGTTAGTTTTAGCTCTTTCAGGAATTTGTAGTCAATCTCTCTGTGATAAAGCTTATACAAAACACTGGTTGTCACAAGTTATATAAGGAGTACATGTCTTTGTTCCATTCCTTTAACCCTTAAGTTTTTTATATATTATATATTTTTACGCCCTTTTTGTCCTAAGAGCCCCTGATTTTTTTCAATGGGTAAAAAACTAAATTTGCAATATTTTCCAAAAATGAGGTGCAGAGCAGAATATGCATTTTATATGCATGTGCTCCACATTTGGCACAATGTTTCCACACCCTCTTGTGCTCTGGGCACAAGACACACTGCCTCCGCTTTCTGGAGGGCCCTGGCTGTGGCTCTGCCAACCTGCTCCAAGTCCCCACCTAAAGAAATAGGCACTGTTCCAGCTGGGCTCCACAGAGGTGAACAGGACATAGGCATCATAGCGTGATATGTCTATCATGTGGTAGAGCAAGCTCATGGGCCACTTGTGTGTCTGCTGACAGCAGATGAAGGTGCCACAAACCTACAAAAGAGAAAGGAATGATCACATGACATGAATAAATTTATACACATCCTTCATAGTATTTTGATCAGAATCAGAATCAGAATGAGCTTTATCGCCAAGTGAGTGTGCACACACACACACACAAGGAATTTGTTTAGGTACAGGGGGGGTACTCCAGTGCAAAAATAAATAAATACAATAAATAAATAAATAAATACAATAAATACAAAAATACAAAATAAAATTAAGTAAATAGTCTATGGCTATATCAGATAATCATAAATAGTGAGTAACAGTAAAGAAATTGGCAAATAATTGATGTATAAGTGTGCTTACCTGGTCTAGGTGGTCCACAGCCTTTTTGCAAGAACCTCCTCTGGTTTCAGGCTTCTCTTCATGGCTGTCCGAGGGAGAAATGACCAGCCAGACAAGGCTGCAAACTATTCTTTCAGACTTCAAAGATGCACATAAACATGCTATACCACACATCCAATAGGAGAGAGGAGGATCTCTCTTGTTCAAGAAAAGACAAACAGAGCCTATTTGGCATACTTACAGGCTCACACACTCACTCACACACACACACACACACACACACACACACACACACACACACACACACACACAAAGTATATTCTTAACCACATTCACAACACTCTTTTATAAATAGTCCACTTGGCTGTTGACTCGAATTTCACATACACACACAGAAAAAATATACTCAACCACATTCACACCACACTTTTATATCAATCCCAACACAACAGGTCCATTTTTGTGGTGTTTAGCTTTTTTATTACCATGCATTTTGCAAAGTAAGAGAACCAGGCCTCCATTGAAACTTTATGTGATGAAGGCTCTGCTGCCCCTGGCTAACTAACGTAAGTGCTACACAGGAAATAAATCCAAATTAAAGTCCATAACCGGAACTCTTAAGGGACGGCTTCCAGATGGCCCAAAAGCCCAAAATAAAGTCCATGCCAACTCCAGTGCCCTTCTCTCATGACCCCCCAACAGTCACATGAGTCACCATCCTGGCTCCCAGGGGGCAGCGTCCAAGTTGCTTGAAGTTAGTGACATTCAGTGGTGCCATAACTATAATGTAAAGGAAACTGTCAACCCCATAAAAGTGATCACAGCTTTTCCCATTATGCTCCAAAAGCAGAGCCTATATGCCTATATCGGAGTTAAAGTAGACAAGACTGTAGAAGCCACTTGGACCATACCTGTCATCATTGGTATTTGAAAATAAGGGAAATCCCACTGCCACCCCACCCCCTTCATCCTCAGGATGCTGTTCTTCGACTGCTATTCTTCTACTTGTTTTATTGGCGGGTGCTGTTTGAGTGAGTTCTGTATATGTTTCAGCTAATGTCCTGTATACTGCCACCTGCTGTACTGGACACGAATACGGGAGAAATACGGGGAAATATTTAAACGGGAGGATAGCGGGATAGAATGGTAAAATAGGGGAGAATCCCAGGAAAAACAGTAGGGTTGACAGGTATGAATTGGACTAGTGGTGAAACATTTTGACTCAAGAAGTCCAATCACTATGACTCAGCTTCTAGATAACTGAGAATCTTCACAGACAAAAGCAGACAAGCAATAGCATTAGGTCAAGTTAATAAATGAGGCTTTTGTTTTACTTGAAAAGATGTATGCATAAACATAAATACCTAAACACTTTCTAAATTCAGAGACACACATTGTCAGACATCCCGTTTTTCTCATTTTTGTCTTTCCCATGAAATTGGAAGTTGGAATGATGTTTACTGCGTTTACTAAGTTACTGAGACAGCATAGAAGAAACACATGGATGCAGATATTTTTTTGAGCCTGTGTGGTATGTTTTGGTCACCTTTTGTTCAATGTTGATACAGATGTTAAAGCAAATTTTATTTTTAATAGGCATTTTCATAAAATTGATAGCAAAGGAAAAAAATGTTGTATGGTAGTTCCTCTTCTTGCATCTTGCAACAGCTCTTGCACTAACTGTCAGTAACCCAGCACTCCCATCTCTTGCATCTTGTGAATTTGCTTGAGTTGCCACAGTCCACATCTGCTCTGCAAAGGAACAGTCTTCTTATGTTTGTTGTCCGCTATATTATTTATAATTTGTATTGTCACTGTATTAAATCAACCATACTCCTTGGCTAGTTCATGTCAAAAAGACTAGAAAAAGTATTGGAATAATAGGCTTTGTCCAAACTTACTTGTTATGAAACAACGAATTGAAACAACGATTGGTACAGGACAACTAAAGTTCTTTATTTTAAATGACAAACAAAGAAACTAAATCAGGCAGGTATGGTCAGGAACAGACACAAGCAAAACTCTGTGACAAACAAGGTAAACACGGCTAGGTTCAGTAACTCACAGTTCGGGTTAAACATAGCTCAGGTACAACAGGACTCTAAGCAATAATCCACCAAGGAACAAAGGTCGTGTACAGGTAAATATAGATGTCTAACAAAGGAACAGTTAAACACAGGTGTAACCAATCCAAATCATCAACATAAAGCTACCTGGACCCTAAGCCAGATTAAGCAGGAGAACATACCAAAACAAAAGTCCCACAGGAAACTGAAAACACCAGACCATGACATTGCTCAAGTGAGTTGTTAGGTCAATACAAGCAAAGCAGATTTCTTAAAAACATAATACAGAGATCTGTATAGACATCCACACAAACTCAAAAATGTGAAATCAGTGAAACTGCCAGAGGACAAAAACATTTTATTTCCTTAAATAAACTGCTTTTTACTATCAGAAAACCTCTTTCACCTGTCACTGATCTTAACGTGAGGTGTCTCAGCATAGAATGATGTAGTGTTATTCAATTTGTTCTCTCCTCCTACTTTGTCCTGCTGCCCAGTCAAAACAACTCTCATTCAACTGAAAACTCTGGATCATAGGGATAGCAGCCTTAGTTTTGTTTCTACACTTTCTGTCCTCACCACTGATCAAGTAATCTAAAGTTGCACATCAGAAAAACATCCTAGGTTTCTTATGATAATCAGTGAAACTCAGCTTTAACTGAAGTTTTTGGGATTTGGTGTGCATAAGCGTAGCGAAGTGCATGGAATACTTATTTCATTATATCCAGATTTGATCACACAAGCGCCAAATAAGCAGCACTCAGGACAAAAATTCCCACTGTACACCCATCACTGGGTCAAGCAGTCAAGAACGTTGTTCTGTTCAGTAGGTCTTGTGATAGTAATATTTAAAAATATAAATAAAACTTGTGCCTTTGTGTTGCAGTGCGGGGGGCAAACAATGTAACTGGTTTATATGGTGAGACTGTTGTTATACCATGCAATGGAGGAGCTCCAGCACCAGAGGATCTGATGTTCATCAAATGGAAATATGTAAGTAGGTATTGAGTTTGAGCATTACTGAACACAAATGTTTCCAAACTGTTTAATTATATGGGATAAGAGAAAAGATTACCGTATAAAATGGTTTGTCTCATCTTTACTGTACATGGACTGTACAGAACATATAATCTTTTTGCCAAGGGAGTAGCTTGAGAACAAACTCATGATTACATTTGACATAAGCCATGATATTGAAGTAAACTGTCATTTTCCCTATCATCTAGCTTTCAACATTTATTATAGATCAGAGGGTAGGTTCTTTACTGGAACCTTTGTTTTATAGTAAAAGGTTCTCCAGTGTTGGTTCTTCGTCTTTAAGGAATACTACTTTACTTTACTTTATGGAATACTACAACATTGACTACCATACCTATGCAGATGACACCCAACTTTATATATCAGTATCATCTCATGATTATAGTCCTCTAATTTCATTATGTGAGTGTATTAATCAAGTCAAAGAATGGATGTGCCAGAATTTTCTCCAGCTTAATACAGACAAGACAGAAGTGATTGTTTTTGGCCCCAAAAATGAAAGGTCAAAGGTCATTGCTCACCTTGACTCCATGTCATTGAAAGCTACAAATCAAGCCAGAAACCTTGGTGTAATCATTGACTCAGACCTGAATTTTAACAACCACATAAAATCCATCACTAAATCTTCCTATTACCACCTGAAAAACATTGCTAGAATAAAAGGTTTTCTGTCTACACAAGATGCAGAAAAACTTGTTCACGCATTTATCTTCAGTAGGTTAGATTATTGTAATGGCTTGTTCACAGGTCTTAGCAAAAAGTCAATCAGGCAGCTGCAGCTAATCCAGAATGCTGCTGCCAGAGTCCTTACAAACACCAAGAAACTGGACCATATCACACCAGTTCTCAGATCACTACACTGGCTTCCCGTTAGTCAAAGGATAGATTTTAAAATTTTATTGCTAGTTTATAAAGCACTAAATGGTTGTGGACCAAAATATATCCAAGATATATTGGTTCCCTATGAGGTTTCCAGACCCCTCAGGTCATCTGGGACAGGTCTATTGTGTGTTCCCAGAACCAGAACCAAACAAAGTGAAGCAGCATTTAGTCACTATGCTCCTCAATTGTGGAACAAACTTCCTGAACACCTGAGGTCTGCTCAAACTGTCAGCTCATTCAAATCTGGACTGAAAACTCTGTTGTTTACTGCTGCCTTTGAATAATTGTTATCTTTGTCTTCTTAATGTGCTTTTATGTTTTATATTAATTTACTTTACTTGATTTAAATTTATTTTATGTTAAATGTCTTTATTTTTAAATGCTCTTTTCAATGCTTTTAATGCTTTTAATGTAATTGTATGCCTTGTAAAGCACTTTGAATTGCGTAGTGTATGAAAGGTGCTATACAAATAAATTTGCCTTTGCCTTTGCCTTTGCCTTTAAGCTAGGACATACTTGAGTGCTTTGGGGTGAGCACTCCAATATAAATGACATAGTACTCTTAGTGTGCCTGTGTCTCTATATTTAGAAACATCAATCCCATATGTGTAGTTCCACAATTTTATTATTCAAAGCTATGCAGCATCAGGGTCTATGTATGTTTTTGATTTAAAAATGATTTGATTTAGGCTTTAAAGTACTGAAGTGGAGAGGCATATCTTGAACTCTTTATTTGTGTTCAACATGTTCTTTAAACTATAATCTGCAGAATGTACTGTGTCACTGTCATTTCCTGTCTATTTCCCCTCCCTGTTATGGTGCTGAAGAAGTATTATAGATGCTTATGTGATTTTAAGGCAGAACTTGAAGAGAGAGCAGAGGTTTCAAAGCTTAATATAAAATGTTTGCTGAATGACAACTTAAATCTTGTGTCCTAGATTTTTGGCCATGTTGTGGCCATTTGCCATGTTTAGCAAATTATAACTGAGAAACTGTGATGTACAGATTTACAAAATCACCAAGCCTTTCTATTGTTGTAATCTCTACTGTGTGTCTTCTCACGCTTTAGGAAAAAAGTGATGGCTCCCCTGGTGATCTGTTGATCAAACAGACCCACAGTGACAAGGCCACTATTCAGGCCACTGATGATTATGCCCATCGGGTCAGTATTGATGACAAGTTCAACCTGCTCATCAGCAAGGTCTCACTTAAAGACCAGAGGACCTTCACCTGCATGGTGGTGTCAGACATCAACCTGATGGAGTACCCTGTCTCTGTTGTTATTTACAGTAAGTTCACTAAAACCAGGAAATCCACTGATATTTAGGACATATAAGAGTAGTATTACTTCTTGAAGATGGTTTTAAACTTATAGAAAAGCTTGAAACTGCCACCATGCCTTTGTCCTTTCATATGTGTCTACTGATACAGAACATTTATTCATTGTTGATCCTTACAAATTCATTGTCTGATTAAACTTAAATAATCTATTTTTGGGGCAGGATTTGTTGAACAATGAATATTGTCATGTTGCAAGCTGTCAAAACATTAGCAAAATGATTACATTTGTCTTGTTCACGTTGGTCAAGGATATATGGGTGACATTTGGGAACAATTTTTTTTATCCACTATACAGATAGTATAGTGGATAAATGATTTATGATCATTTCTGATCATAATAGTGTAGTCGAGCCTTACTGGAAGATGGACCCCATCTTTATCCACTGTGGATTTATACCATTTGTTCCCTCCTGTGCTTTCAGAAATATACAGTCAGTCATACAGCTTGAATATCAACAACACAAGGTGTTTGCAGCTAAGCATGAACTGGGCTGTCTACTTGTCAGATGCTGAACTTTGTCAGTGAAATATTAGTTTTTTGCCCCTCACTGTGCTTCTGCATCAGTATAAAGAATGCATATTGCCTACAATATGTAGTGATTCCAAAACCAGATCCTGTCCTTTTGTGTTTGCAGAGAAACCGTCATCGGTTCAAGTTAAGGACAAGTCTGAAGTATTGCAGAAGGACAAATCAATAACAGTAAGATTGATTACATCTTTCACATTGCAATGTGCTATACACTAAATGTGTGAAGCTGTCCCACTATGGCACATGAATTCCCCACAGGGAAATGTTTGATTAGCCTGAAGACACTTTGTTCATGAACTGCGGCACGTAAAATATCATGCAGGGAATGTAAATATTTAACCACTCAGTGAGTGCTGTTTGTCTACTTGACTGAGCTTATGAATTTCTATGTTAGGCATATAATAAAAACCGTTCTGCATGTGACCTGAAAACTAGTTGAGATTATTGCATAAGTTTCCTCTATGGAGTCTGGTTGGGGCACACAGGAAGCTGACCTGGTGGATAATTTACACAGTCCAAGAAACCTGAGGTGTTGCACAAAATTGAACACTTTTGTACATTTTTTAAACCTACACATTAGTTAGTTGTCAATGTATATTATCTTACTTCCTGATATATGCTTTTTTATATATAATCCATGATGGCACTGTATAAATTTCAACATTCAGAAAGTATTCAGACCCCTTTTACTTTTTTCAATTTTATTATGTAGCAACCTGATACTACAGTTGTTTAAATTCATTTTCTCATTAATCCACACTCTGTACCACATAATGACAATTTTAAAACAGAATTTTAGGAATGGTTGTAAACTTATTAAAAATAAAAAAACTAATATATCAGAGGTACAACTTAGTGTCACCCTTTTTTGGCCCAGCTACAGTATATCAGTGCTTACACAGTTAATGCACAGCAAAGCACACACTGTTCCAGGTTTTGTTGTTAAAAATAATCATCAAATTGTTGGTAGCTGCAAAGACAGATTTGTTAGTGTATTACCTTGTCTATTAATCAGAAAAAAATAATTTTATTAGAATTACCAGCCAGCATTGTTATATGAAGTATATCATATCTAGCAATAAACAATTTAGTAAATATGTATTACACCATGTGTAAATGTAGTTCACATGTACAATTTAACTGTTTTTCTGGGCCTCACAAACAAGAGGTATTGTTTTTAGTAACTACTGGCAGGAGACTGGCAATGTTAAAAATGTGAATATAGAGCATGGAGGGCTCTAACCATGTGTTTGATTATCCCTAGAATCTTTATTGTTCTCAGTATCTTTTCAGAAGTTGCTACATGCTGGAAAAAAATGGAGAGAATGTCAGTTTCTGTGGTACAAATATCATATGATAACAGCACTATACTACTTGGACTTCTGAAAGTCTTTGTTGTTGGTGATTATATAAGTATTCCACTAAAAATGTGTTTTCTTTTTTTATTCTTCTCAGTGATGTTTGAGCTTTACTTTGGTGTAGTGTCATTTTACAGAAGATTTCAACATTTATCAGCAGAGGAGAGAACATTTTTTGTTTCTCATATATTTCAATGTAACACACTAGATGTACCAGCAGGATTATGGCACCTGGAAGTTAGTGTATTATGGAAACTTAAAATCTCTAGAGCAAAACACTGATATTGGACTTTTAAATGAAATACAAGAGATCCTGTGCCCAGAAGTTAATTAATTATCTATACCCGCTTATTCCTAATTAGGGTCACAGGGATCTGCTGGAGCCTATCCCAGCTCTCTTTGGGTGAAAGGCAGGGGTACACCCTGGACAGGTCACCAGTCCATCACAGGGTCACATAGAGACAAACAACCTCACACACTCACACTCACTCCTATGGGCAATTTAGAGTCACCAATCAACCTGACATACATGTTTTTGGACTGTGGGAGGAAACCAGAGTACCTGGAGAAAACCCACACAAGCACAGGGAGAACATGCAAACTCCACACAGAAAGGCCACTGACGGGTTACGAACCTGGGACATTCTTGCTGTGAGCCAATAGTGCTAACCACTGTGTAAAAACTTGCCCAGAAGTTAAACTTCTGAAATCATCAATGTTTGAATATTCAGATATTTTGGATTTTTCCATAAGGGAGAAAGAATAGGTGTAACATTTATGCATATATGAAAAAATATCAATAGATCTATTAATTCAATTCAATTCAATTCAATTTTATTTGTATAGCGCCAAATCACAATACAAATCATCTCAAGGCACTTTACAAAAACTAAAACTAAAAACCCAACAATTCCTAATAAGTCTTTTTATGACTATTGTACTGATTGGCTGAAAAGATGTTTATTGTGACACATGTTTACTCAGAAGTGGAGGCTATAGTACAGGTAGTGTGGGAAAAGGAATGCCTTTGTGACTTACTCCTTATGTGGTTCATACAGAGTGCAGCTTTGCCAACCTTCAAGCCTGAAGATGTACAAACAAGTCAGGGAGACATTGTGCTTATCACACAAAAAGCAATTAATTCCTTAATGAGATAATTCTGATATATGTCCAATGTTGTCCTGCTATGTTTCTGCTAGAGCAGACACTAGATTATACAACTTTAGGATAGAGACATTGGAGGTTCTGTGAGCTATCATTTTTAGTGAAGCTGCTAAAAGCAGGTATTGTGTTGATATTTTTGAGCACCTTTGCAACTATTCTTTTTAGGTTGTAGTTTCCTCTATAATAATAAGCATCGACTTAAAAAACAGAAGGCAATGTAAGGACGGTTAAATTTAATTAACGTATTTGATAAGTTCTCCTGCATCTACTTTTAAGCATTGTCAGTTCAATTATATGAATTAAACTTGGCTTGTGGGTGTATACATTTGATGTCTTTTTCTGTTTTTTCCAGGTAGGAACATGTGTTGCAGCAGATGCAAACCCCGCAGCTAAAATCACATGGAAGAAGAATGGAAAGCCTATGGTAGCTGATGGGAAAGGTATCATATGTAACACATGCTGCTTGCTGACACACCCAGAAACTATCCAGCAGTCACACTGCACAAAATGCTATCATATGGAGAAAAAAAAAGAAAAAAAAGAAGAAAAAAAAAAAAGAAAAACCCACAAGGGTCACTGAAATAACTTGAAACTGACAAAAGTAATAAATAAAAATGTACTAAAAATTAACTAATGAAAATCAGACAGGGCAGCATGGTGGCTTAGTGGTTAGCACTGTTGTCTCACAGCAAGAAAGCCCTGGGTTTGCAACCCGTCAGGGGCCTTTCTGTGTGGAGTTTGCATGTTCTCCCTGTGCTTGCGTGGGTTTCCTCCAGGTAGCCTACTCTGGTTTCCTCCGACAGTCCAAAAACATGTATGGACTATTCTGAAGTGGCCTTTTATGAGCCCTGATCAAAATCGTATTGAAAACTATAGAAAGAGCTGAAACATGCAGTCTGGAGAAGACACCCTTCAAACCTGAGACAGCTGGAGCAGTTTGCTCACGAGGAGTGAGCCAAAATACCTGTCGATAGGTGCAGAAGTCTCATTGAGAGATACAGAAATTGCTTGATTGCAGTGATTGTCTCAAAAGGTTGTGCAACAAAATAATAAGGGTACCATCATTTTTGTTCAGGCCAGTTTCAATAGTTTTTTTTTTAATGCTTCTGTTGAACCACAATTCAAAAGCAATGTCTGATTTTCATTAGTTAGTGTTCAGTCAATTTTTATTTATCATTACTTTTGTCTGTTTCAGGTTATTTAAGTGAACATTGTGGGTTTGTCTTTCTTTAATGGAAGGGTACCAACAATTTTGTCCACGTGTGTATCATATTTACCCAAGACAAAAGGTTAAACATTAGACAAATATATCATTCACATCTTTATTTGTGTTTGAAGTAATATGATATATCATGCAACACCAGGACTAAAGAGTAAAAGTTAGGATTAAGTTAAGGTTAGGGTAAGTCTCCTTCAAATAAATATAACTCAATGTAAATGTTATCTGTCTGTTCCTATGCAGCCATTGTGATTAGCTCCAGCATGAAGCTGGATCCAGCCACAGGTCTATCAACCACCTCTTCCACCCTCCAGTATACAGCCACCAAAACGGATGCTGGCACAGTCTTTGCTTGCATGTCCACACATGAGTTGACCAATCAGGAGACTGAGCTGAACCCCTTATCTGTTCACTGTGAGTAGAATACTGCACCGCCATCAGGCTCCACAACTCTATTACACTTTGTATTTACTCTCTGGGATATGAAGTAGATTTTTTTAGCCTGTAAAATGATTTCTATCTTTCTTAACAAAGGACTGAACAAAGTCTAGTTATTTAATATGGAAGAAAAGCGGCATACATATTTGGTCTCATGTAATATGCATTTTTAGGCATAAAAATGCACAGAGGTGCACAGTATGGGCAGAGGAAATGGGTAGAAACTGTAGAAACTGCATCCAGCGGTGATACGGTGAAAAAGTGCTTGCTGAACTTCCTGTTGTGGTTGGCTAAAGTATATGTTCGGATTTGAGGGTTTTGGTGGAATAACGTTGTTTGTATTTCTGATTATATCCTTGAAATTTGAGGAGCAGACGGGAGGCTTGAATCAGCAAATGAAAGCAAAGATTAAAAATCCAATTTGTCAGTTGAGGTGACTTTTTTTCCCTCTTTATTCTTGTGCAGGCAGGGTGGCCTATGCACTTAGCTTATGTAAGGCTGACGGTCACCTTTTGAAATGTGATTGCTTCATTGTAGTATAAGGTTGGATCGATTCATTGTGAAAGTGATTTATTTGTCAGTGGAAGGTGTGTTTTTTGACCCTAATGCCACCTTTCTTTTCCTCAATTCCCCCTTTTCCTTTAACTGATTGATGAACCATCAGATCCATCTGAGAACATTACACTCCAAATTATGTCCAAGGGGCCCATCATTGAAGGCCATAATGTGACGCTTAAGTGTTATGCTGACGGCAACCCTCCACCCAGTTCCTTCTACTTCCACATCAAGGTCAGTCAGAGCCCAAACATCAACCTTAGTGAGAATGCTATTGTCTGCTCTGCCACATTGCATTCTTGTTTTGAGAAATTATTCTTTATCCTAACTTCTTTCTTCTTTCCTATTTATAATATTATATCACAATGAGAGAAGCCAATAGTACCTCATTCTCTTCCTGCCCCTCCTCCTCTCCTCTCCCACCAGGGTCAGAAAATGCTGGTGGAAAATTCAGACACCTACTCTTTGAATGCTGTCAGCAGAGAGGCTACAGGTGAATACAAATGCTCCCTGACTGACAATGAGAAGATGGAGGCCTCCCAAAGCATCATTGTTAGCTGTGAGTACTCTTGGCATATGCAGAGGCTTAACGTACAGTACCACAACAAAAAGAGAAATCACTGCTGCAGCAGACAAAAACTGTTGTCCTCACTTTGCCCTTGTCTTGATTCCAACAAATAGCTGCTTCCCTAAAACGTCTACATTTTCGTCAAATCAGGAAGTTGACTCTGATGAAATGGCTCTTAGTGTGCTTCTCAGGGAGTGCAACTGCTGGTGGTCAGGCAGATGAGGGGTGTGAAATGTTGCTTTTCATAACTACAGTAAAACTCACTCAGGTTGTCTGCCATTCTTTTGTTCTCCTCAGCACTAGGCGATGGTCTCCTGTAGCTTGTGATATAGCAGGGAGCCAGTACATTAAGTGAAAGGAATAGTGGGGAAGAACAAATTTCTGAGGTTACAAACGCGGTAGTGTTTGGGTGGGCAATTTTCCCTTCTGTCATTTAGCAGCCCTTCCTCAAATAATTACTCCCTTTTTTGTAGGTATATATTTCTGAGCCTTCAGTTCAAATGGGCCATATGATTGTATAGAAAAATTAACACTTTTGTCCTCATATATGCTTCATATTACATCTTTAGTGCATTTCACAAATACTAAAGAAAGAAGTGTTTTTTTGCTACCAACACTAAATTGAGTTTATGACTGAGAGAAGAAAAATGATAGCTCTCTAAATTGGAAATTGTAACACATTTTTGTGAGTGTGTGTTTCTGTGGCTCAAGGAAACATGTCCTCATAGAAAATAGTAATAATAATGGCAGTAATATAAATGTCCTCTAACAGGTAGCAGCTAAACATTTGCCACCTCTGTTAATTAGATTTTTTTCCCCCTTTCCTGCCAAAACTAGTGGATGAATTGGCACCAACGATGCTAGTTTTCTCAACAATGCACATGTATTCTGGGGTGGAAAGTCATCTTCTTCCACATTTACAGAAAGGAAGAAAGCAAAACTACACTTGACACCTCCACCAGCTCTTCTAGTGGTACACTGAGGTGTTCCCAGGCCAGCCAAGAGGTGTAATCCCTCCAGCATGCCCTGTGTCTTCCCTCCAGGGCCTCCTCCCAGTGGAACACACCCGAAACATCTCCCCTGGGAAGCACCCAGGAGGCATCTGAGACAGATGCCCGAACCACCTAAACTGGCTCTTCACAATGTGGACGAACAGCAGCTATACCCAGAGCTCCTCCCGAATGACTGAGCTCCTCACCTTATGTCTAAGGGTGTGCCCAGCCAACGTGCGGAGGAAACGCATTTCTTCTGCGTGTATCCAAGATCTGATTCCTTTGGTTACGATCCAAAACTTGTGACCATAGGTGAGGGTAGAAACTTAGATCGACCAGTAAATTGAGAGTCTTGTGGCTCTGCTCCCTCTTCACTGCAACGGACTGGTACAGCAACTGCATAAATGCAGATACCGTGCCAATCCATCTGTCGATCTCATGCTCCATCCTTCCCTCACTCGTGAAACTCCTTCACTTTAGGCAGGAGCTCTCCCCCAACCCAGAGAGGTCAATCCACCCTTTTCTGACTGAGAACCATGAACTTAGTGCTGGAGGTGCTGCAAAGAGCAGAGATGAGATCCTGTATCCATCAAACTGGACCCCATCTGACCTCTGACTGCACCTGCACCAAATTCTGTCCAGAAAAATAATGGTAACAAAGGACAGCCCTGGTGGAGTTCAACATGAACCAGAAATGAGTCTGACTAAACGTCAGCATTGCAAACCACTCTCACTCTGATTGTACAAGCACCAGACAGCCCACAGCAGTAGGCCCCGGACCCCATATTCCCTACTCCACATATACCGTTCCCCAACTTCCACATGGCAGCCAGGACAGCCCCACAACATCCAGAGCCTCGAAGAACTCAGGGGGTTCTCATCCACCCCCGTTGCCTTGCCACTGTGTGACTTTAGTGACTTCACCCATCACTGTAGACCAACAGTGATTGGGTGAGGTCCTCCAAGGTGAAGAGAGGTGCTGAGCGGTCAACTAATCACCACTTGGTTGGAGCTGGATCTGATGGTACGGGAGGAAGCTGGACAGACCTGGCATGCCCAAATGCATAGTCAGGGTGTGTTGGGAACATCTGGTAAAGGCACTTGTCTTCGACTCCCACCTCAGGGTTTTTCACATAGAGTCGGAATGGACTACTGTATGTTCCATGCTTCCATTGCCAAAGCGGCTGAATGGAGCTGTGGCCATAAGGTTGTTGGTGCCTACCGTAGCGGCATTCCTCGAGCCTTACTGGAAATAAAGGATGCTATCAGGATGAAGAAAGTCCTATCAAGACTGGTTGGCTTGTTTGACTCCCAAGGCAACTGACAGGTATCGACAGGCCAAGTGGTATGCGGCATGGGTGGTTGCAGAAGCAATAACTCGGGTGTGGGAGGAGTGGAGGCCATGGAGGAGGACTTTCGGTCAGCCTAGAAGGGATTCTGGCAAACCATGTTGACTCACAGCAAGGTTTCTGATTTGAAACCTGGCAGGGGCCTTTCTGTGTGGCGTTTGCATGTTCTCCACGTGCTTGCATAGGTTCTCTCTAGGCACATCAGTTTCCTGCCACAGTCCAAAAACATACATGTTAGGTTGATTGGTGAGTATTTGGTTTAGTGAGTCAGTAAGTATTTGGGGCAGCAGGATGTGTATAGAATTAGATCACAATAAACTACAATAAGTTTGTGTTCATGGTAATGTAATAACATGTTTCAGAGGAATAAAATTGATCAGACCTTGAAGTCACATCATATGTGTTTGTAGTAATAATTTCTTCTTGGTTTGTGGCAGTATATTTGATTTGCTGACAAAAGCTAAATCTATAACATGTCTTCCAGCTGCGGAAGCAAAATGTCACCTCATAAGCTTTTAACTACAGATTAATGTTCTTCTCAGGAAGCATGTAGGAGTCAAATCTTGCAGCTTGGATTTCTATATATTTTAAACAAGACTGTGCATCAGAGAATGTAATAGATCTAGCAAATAAGAAAATACTGTAAATGTTAACTCAGATACAATTGTTATTAAATGGTTTGTTTACAGATGTGTTTAAAAGAAATCATTTAGCTATGAAGAAAGTAGATATAAACGTGAACTCTCAGGAGAAATGTGTTTCTTACAATAGTGTTCAAGGTTACTGCATTAAGGCAGCTTTGTTGTGATAAGAAGCAGCAAAAATAGCAGACACTGCACTCAGCTTCAGCCAGCCATCTCACACAAAACCATGCATTTTCTTGTTTTGTCAGACCTGGACCTGAGTCTGAGTCCCACTGGGAAGGTTGTGAAGGAAGTAGGGGACACTTTGTCTGTAAAAATGGAGAAGAATGCTTCGGGTAATGCCAAAGTATCTTGGAAAAAGGTAATCAGTGCTGTGGTAAAGTTGGTGACCAAAATGAATTGGCATTGAAATATGGAACCATCTTAGTGTGCAAATTCTTTTAAGTCTGTACTCATACCTGTATCATACTCTGATATAGTGTAAATATAAGCTATATGACAATGAGTTCTTTTTTTTCTTCAACACCTTAGAAAATGGGTGGTAGTGTCAAGTAATTTTTTCTATACTGTGTCTAATAGGGAGATACAGTAGAAACACATGAAGGAAAACACATTATGCTACATTTGTAGGCTGATACATTTAGAAGTGTTTTAAATGGAAATGATTGTTGAAAGACTAACCTACAACCAAAATGAGAAATCCCAGTAAGTTACTGTAAAGAATATACAGGTTAAATTTGGACAATTTTAAAACCTAAGAAAATGTAAGGTAAGATGATTCTTGAGTTCTAA
Source organism: Mastacembelus armatus (assembly GCF_900324485.2). Lineage (NCBI taxonomy): Eukaryota > Metazoa > Chordata > Actinopteri > Synbranchiformes > Mastacembelidae > Mastacembelus > Mastacembelus armatus. The sequence continues at coordinate 3,880,476 of NC_046646.1, forward strand.
CAGCAACAGCAAAAATTAGATATACTATGAGTAAAGCCAGTGATGAAATATTGATATTTCAGTCATTTCAAATGGTTGCAGTACTTTGAAACTGAGTTCAGAAATGAACATTCCAGTGACCCTGAGCCGAAAAATCAACATAGAAAATAGATAGATGAAACTGACGTCTTGCATTCACGCATTTATACGTGTCCTCGATAGTCTAGCTATGAGAGCAGCAGTTTAAGTGAAAATCAGTATGGGTGAAAAAGAAAATTCCCCATAATGCATTGTAACCCTGAAAACTGTTTTTCAGAATGGAAAGGCAGTGGAAGAGCCACAGTTTAGCAATTTGACCTATGCTGATGCTGGAGTCTACCTATGTGAGGCTTCCATGACAGGCCTCACACGACATCACAGCTTTGAACTGGTTGTAGAAGGTGAGTATGGATTTGTCATATACAACTCCTCTGCTGAACTGATTGGTACACTAAACGTCTAATCTAGTATTTAATAGTCTTGTTTTTTGAAGGGGACAAAGGAAAAGAAGAAGATAAACCTTCCAGGGTGAATGTTAGCAATTAAAATTCTAGAAACCAGAATATATAAGACTAATTTAAGGTGTGTGTGTGTGGGTGTATATATATATAAAAAAGAAAAAAATTCCCGTCTCACCCCTATGGGTGGTGTGTGTGTGTCTTCCTCAATCTCGGGTCCTCTACCAGAGGCCTGGGAGTTTGAGGGTTCTTCGCAGTATCTTAGCTGTTCCTAGCACTGCGCTCTTCTGGACTGAGATCTCTGATGTTGTTCCTGGGATCTGTTGGAACCACTCTCCCAGTTTGAGGGTCACAGCCCCGAGGGTGCCGATTACCACGGGGACCACTGTTGCCTTCACCTTCCACATCTTTTCTAGCTCTTCTTTAAGCCCTTGGTATTTCTCTTGCTGTCACTTGGGATTGCTACATCTACCACTACGGCTTTCTTCTGTTGTTTGTCCACCACTACTACACATCTGTTGGTGGTACATGCCGTGCAGGGGTTTGTCCTGCCATGATGGTTCTTGCTCTTCTTCCTCTGCATCGGGCTTCTGTTGCCTGAGATATTCACTAAGTATTCCATCGCTTGGGGCCATCTTCCTGATGTACTCATGGATCTTGGCCGTTTCATCTTGGATGGTGGCTCTGACGCTCACCAGTTCCCGGCCTCCTTCCTTCCTCTTAGCGTACAGTGTCAGGATACTGGATTTCGGGTGAAGTCCTCCATGCATTGTGAAGAGCTTCCTTGTCTTGACATCAGTGGCTTCTATGTCCTCTTTTGGCCAGCTTATTATGCCAGCGGGGTATCTGATGACCGGCAGGGCGTAGGTGTTGATGGCTTGGACCTTGTTCTTCCCATTTAGCTGACTTCTTAGGACTTGCCTTACTCTCTGTAGGTATTTGGCTGTGGCCGCTTTCCTTGCGGCTTCTTCTTGGTTCCCATTTGCCTGTGGGATTCCAAGGTACTTGTAGCTCCCCTCAACATCCGCTATGCTGCCTTCTGGGAGTTCAACTCCTTCAGTCCTGACAACCTTCCCTCTCTTTGTTATCATTCGACCACACTTGTCCAGTCCGAATGACATCCCAATGTGGTTGCTGTATATCCTGGTGGTGTGGATCAGTGAGTCGATGTCTCGCTCAGTCCTGGCATACAGCTTGATGTCATCCATGTACAGGAGGTGGCTGATGTTTGCCCCATTTCGCAGTCGGTATCCGAAGCCTGTCTTAGCGATGATCTGGCTGAGGGGGTTCAGGCCTATGCAGAACAGCAGCGGGGACAGAGCATCTCCTTGGTAGATGCCGCACTTGATGGAGACTTGTGCTATCGGCTTGAGGTTGGCTACTAGGGTTGTTTTCCACAGCCCCATTGAGTTCCTTATGAAGGTTCTTAGGGTCCTATTGATGTTGTACAGCTCCAGGCATTCCAGGATCCATGTGTGAGGCATTGAGTCGTAGGCTTTCTTATAGTCAATCCAGGCGGTGCACAGGTTGGTCTGCCTGGTCTTACAGTCTCAAGCGACCGCTTTATCCACCAGTAGTTGATGTTTTGCTCCCCTGGTGTCCTTACCTATTCCTTTCTGGGCCCCGCTCATGTATTGAGCCATGTGCCTACTCATTTTAGCCGCTATGATGCCCGACAGGAGCTTCCAGGTTGTGCAGAGGCAGGTTATCGGTAGTTGGATGGGACTGCTCCCTTTTGGGGGTCCTTCAGGATCAGGACTGTCCTGCCTTCAGTTAGCCACTCTGGGTGAGTCCCATCCATTAGCAGCTGGTTCATTTGAGCTGCCAGGCGTTCATGGAGGGCAGTTAGCTTCTTTAGCCAGTAGGCGTGGATCATGTCAGGCCCCGGTGCTGTCCAGTTCTTCATGTTGGAGACCCTTTCTCGGATATCTGCCGTTGCGATGGTTACTGGTTCTTGTTCAGGGAGGTTGCTGTGGTCTGCTCTCAGGTCTGCCAGCCACTGGGCACTGGTGTTATGTGATGCCTCCCTCTCCCATATGTCTTTCCAGTATTGTTCAGTCTCCAGCCTTGGTGGGTCTGCCCTCGTGTTACTGCCCTCCCACTGAGAGTACACCTTGGATGGTTCGGTGGAGAACATCCTGTTTATTCTCCGTGCTTCTATTTCTCTGGTGTACCTCTTCAGGCGTGTGGCCAGGGCTGTGAGTCGTTGTTTGGCAGTCTCCAGGGCCTCTGGTATGGACAGCCTGCTGTATTTCTTACTTCATCCCCCTTCTCTGCAGTTCTGATAGTTGGCTGACTTCTCTCCGTGTTGCCCTTATTTTTGCCTCTAACCTCCTTCTCCAGGCAGGGTACTGCTCCTTGGTGGTGGGTATATATATATATATATATATGTATGTATATATATATATATGTATATATATATATATATATATATATATATATATATATATATATATATATATATATATATATATATATATATATATATGTATATGTGTATATATATGTATATATGTGTATATATATATATGTGTGTGTATGTATATATATATTCCCTGAACAGGAACCAGTAACCATCGCCGAGACCGAGAAAGGGTCTCAAACATACTCCACACCTACTGGCTAAAGAAGCTAACTGCCCTGTGTGCCTGGCAGCTCAAATGAACCAGCTGCTAATGGATATATATATATATATATATATATATATAGTATACATGTTTTGAGACATCCAACCCAGAGTATTTTTACTATTTAGTGTACTCCTTTTTAATTAATTAATTCACATTCAGTAGTAGAAACCAATACAGACTCTGTGTTAGATTCCTTTATTCATCCAGATTCATTCTGTTTTTCTGGAGAGAGCTGTAGGTCAAAATTATGACCTCACAAAATATTTGTGTACAGTAAAATGTTACTTATATAAACCATATATACTATATGAATATATAATTTGCATTTGCAGGAAAGCCTGTGATCACCAGCCTAACTAAACACCGTTCTAATGATGCCAAGCACAAAGTACTAATATGCGAAGCTGAAGGAGTACCAGAGCCCACCTTCCAATGGAGCATCAATAGTACAAATGTAAGTGTTGCAATGTGTGTGTGTGTGTGTGTGTACATGTACTTCTATCTTTGCGTAAAGTGTGGTAAAGTGGTTTTTGGTCCGCACTTTTCACAAATTAGTTTTATTTGTATAGCGCCAAATCACAATACAATCATCTCAAGGCACTTTACAAAAAAAACAAAAAAAACCCCCCACAAATCCTTTATGAGCAAGCACTTGGTGACAGTGGAGAGGAAAAACTCCCTTTAACAGAAGAAAAAACCTCCAGCAAAACCAGGCTCAGTTTGGGCGGCCACCTGCCTCGACCGGTTGGGGTGAGTGGATAGAGGAGAGAGAAAAGAACAACAACAATAAACAACAAATAGACACTGCAGGTTGGTGGGACCAGTAACTGCACATCAGCGATATACAGCTCCAGGACCAGGGACACCTGCAGAAGGTACAGAGAGAGAGAGAACAGAGAGAGAGAGGTACTTTTTTCACATTGTTTGAGGGTTAAGACTTGGTTTCAGGGTTAGGGTAGAATTAGGTTTAGGTTAGGGTTAGGGTCTAGGGGATGCATTATGATTATGTTTGTCCTCACAAAGATATAAGTACAAGTATTTGTGTGTGTGTGCTCATGCAGAGGGAAGGAGAAATAAAGGCTGTAGCAAACGCAGCAAAATGAGGCAAGATAAGAGCAAACACTGCAGTGCGGTGTGATTAAAGCGTGCTTTGAGGACCCTGTCAGAGTCCGCTGTGCTCTTGCTTTAAAGTAAAGACATCTCCTACTGAGGTTTTTATTCCTTCCTCAATTAAATGCTCAAAATCACCACATTTGGAGATACATTCTTTTCACTAGAGAGCAACAGAATGCAGGTTTTCACGTATGATATTTACAAGGCATAATTAAACACAGTGGTGTAGTGGTGTAGTGAAACCCTGGCGTTAGGATATCATTAGAAATGTAAACAGTGTTGCACATAATGTAACAGTGAGGGAGATTTAAGAAAGAATATGCCGACTTCTCCAGGTGGCTCCATGTTGGATTCAGGTTGGTAGAGTTTTTTTGTGTTTTTCTCCTGCGTTATGAATAAGCTTACAGGTTAGCAAATGACTCATTGCAAGCAGACTCATGCAGCGCATAGGCAGGGTTCTGGTCACTTGTCCTTTGCAGTATTTTGTTCTTATTATTAGTCTTCTCATTATCCCATCACTCCCCCCTGCTAAGCAATATACAAAATATCCTGTAGAATGGAAAAGCTGTTTATCTGTGCACAGCTAAAGTGGCTGTTATGTTGCTGAGATTTTCATCAAATATACCTCTTATTTACTCTTTTGCTCTGTCTCTTTTTGCTTTGTCTCCAGGAAGAGAGTTCCTACATCAACAGCAAGGCTACTCATAAAATCACAGTGATCCCAGAGATGAACCAGACTGTCACCTGCACTGTCAGTAACAAGCTAGGAGAAGATGTCATGACAATCAATGTTTCCTCTGGTGAGTAGTTGATGCTTTTCAACTAATTAGTCTGTGTAGCATAAATATACTCTATGCTACTTAGACTAATAAGGCATAATTAGTAGAAAACAGACAAGAGACAACAAATTGGCACATTGGTCAAACTGCATCATTCTATTAATAACTACTCATGTTAACACCTCAGTTTGCCTCTCCCACAAAAGAAGTTACATTAAATTGCACAAATCCTTTACAATTATGGGTTAGTTTAGGTTGCTTCTTATGTCCCTCCTCCTCCACTGTTCCCTGTGTTGTGCTGAAGTTGTTGTTTGTTGGGGTGCTATACCCCTAAGAACCACTGCCTGTCATAAGTTTTGAAAACATAATAAATGGTTGGTTTAAGAAAGTATTACCACATTTCTCTTTCCAAAGTACAGCTTGCTTGTTGTGAGACACCATCAGAAAAACATTTGACTTCATCTTGTTCATTGGTACTTTGGCAGAATCAGTGCCATGTTTTCTTTAGATTTGTGGTCGTCTGTTCTCTATGATTTTTATTTTTTTGTTCTAATTTATTTCTGTTTCTGTTCTGATTTCAGTTTCTAAAGAGGAACATTATGAAAAAGGTAGGACTTTGTTCGCCTTACCTTTTTTATTTTAGGAGATTCTGTCCATGGTTTTATTTTTTTTTTTTTTTAAATAGTCTTGATGTAAAACCTGGTATCATGGCAAATGATACAATCTTGATGAAGTAGCTGAATATTCACCCTATAAACCCTCATCAGTTCAGTTTCTCTTTATGTATAAAAGGACTCATATGCTGATAGTACTCCGAACATGAACCCTCATCTCCATTTTTCTATCTTCACTATTATATCCATCATTATTTTTCTTCAGACTGAATTACTCAGACAGAAGAGCTCTCGTTGGCTGATAATTATTAAGTCACATATGCATAATGATGAAAACTGTCATAAAACCTGTCCATGTGTCATCAATGATGCCAGCACTTGAACCACTCATGAATATTGTTCATTCAAAGTATATTCCATTTCAAGTACAATATATGGTCTATTAGTAACATTTAGCAGATGAAATTTCAGCACCTCAGTGTTGCTCACATACACATGCTTCATTTTAAGATTGTGTTAGATGTGTTAATGAGGTTTGCATCTGCGAATCAGTTATATGTAGCTTCACACTGTCTCTCTTCATGTGCCATTTTAAATTCCTGTCAAAAAAATAAGTCACTGTACACCTTCATTTATACTGAAGTAAAAAGTCAGTCTACAGGATACAAACAATCAGTGGGTTCCACACACCTGCTGCAATTCACCTGTTTGTGTATGGCTGTGTCCGAATGTCCTCCCTAATTCCTATATAGGGCCCTGCATAGTGAGTATGCCATTTTGTAGTGGTGTCTGAATAGCTAGTAACTGACAAGTAGTCCATCCATCCATCCATCCATTATCTATACCTGCTTATTTGTAACCAGGCTCACAGGGATCTGCTGGAGCCTATCCCAGCTCTCTTTGGGTGAAAGGCAGGGGTACACCCTGGACAGGTCACCGGTCCATCACAGGGCCACATAGAGACAAACAACCTCACACACTCACACTCACTTGTATGGGCTATTTAGAATCACCAATCAGCCTAAAATGCATGGTTTTGGACTGTGGGAGGAAACCAGAGTATCCAGAGTAAAAACACACAAGCACAGGGAGAACATGCAAACTCCACACAGAAAGGTCCCTGATGGGTTCTTGTTGTGAGGCAACAGTGCTAACACTCAGCCACCATACTGCCTGAAAAGTAGTTCCCTCAAAATTTCCCACAATGCACTGTAAAAAGTAGTGAGCATTGATGGTTACTAGATGGGCAGAATAGACTGTCGTGCATTGCATGAATGAAAAATTGTTAAGCCATGACTATAATGAGTACTATAGTAATGCACAGCGGCTACATCATAATTGGTGACAGAAGAAAAGTAGCAGGTGAGTGTTCAAAACTGTTAGGCAATTGAGTGCACTATATAGTGATTGATGGGTTAGGGACTACAGTGGACATTCGAACACAGCCTCTGTTTGAGCTAGCAAGGAAACACTCTATCATTGTGCTATCTGTTGTCTGTTGCTGTGTGTGTGTGTGTGTGTGTGTGTGTGTCTGTGTCTGTGTCTGTGTGTGTGTGTGTCTATGTCTGTGCGTGCGTGTGTGTGTTAGTCCTACAGCTAAAACTGAGTGTTGCTGTCTGTTTTTAGGGTCTCATGAAAATTCAGAGGACCAGGCAAAGGTCATAGTGGGTGTTGTGGCAGGGCTTATCATAGTTGCTGCCATAGTGGGAGTCATCTACTGGCTCTACATGAAGAAGTCAAGGTAGGTATATAAAGGTTTAGAAATAAACACTAACACACACTGGTGTCCACATTTTCATTTTAAACTTAAATTCATTCAAATTGGCCGATAGTAGAACCTCAGATCCAGGAGGAACAATGCGATTTTCGTCCTGGTTGTGGAACCAGCTCTATACCCTCTCCAGGGTGCTCAAGAGTTCATCAGAGTTTGCCCAACCAGTTCACATGTGCTTTGTGGACTTGGAGAAGGCATTCCCTCGTGGCATCCTGTTGAAGGAGCTCTGGGAGTATGGGGTCCGGGGCCTTCTGCTAAGGTCTGTCCGGTACAAACTGAGCAGGAACTTGTTTCGCATTGCCAGCAGTAAATCAGACCTGTTCCCAGTGCATGTTGGACGCCAGCAGGGCTGCCCTATGTCAGCCAGGACATTCAGCGTACTAGTGCCAGGTGGTTTGCAGCTAAGTGTGAAGTGGCTGGAATGAGAATCAGCACTACCAAGTCCGAGGCCATGGTTTTCAACCAGAAAAAGGTGGCTTGCACTTTCCGGTTCAAAGGAGAGATCCTGCTAGAAGTGGAGGAGTTCAAATATTGTTTGGGGTCTTGTTCACAAGTGAGGTAAGACAGGAACATGAGATTGACAGACGGATCAGTGCAGCAGCAGTAGCAATGTGATTGATGTACCGGTCTGTTGTGGTGAAGAAGGATCTGAGTCACAAGGCGAAGCTCTCAATTGACCGGTCAGTCTACGTTCCTACTCTCACCTATGGTCATGACCGAAAGGACAAGATTTCGGATAGAAGCGGCCAAAATGAGCTTCCTCTGCATGTGGCTGGGCACTCCCTTAGAGATAGGGTGAGGAGCTCATCACCCGGGAGAAGCTCGGAGTAGAGCCGCTGCTCCTCCACATAGAAAGAAGCAGCTGAGGTGGTTTGGGCATCTGTTCCAAATGCCCCCTGGACACCTCCCAGGGGAGGCCCTGGGAAGACCCAGGACACACTGGAGGGACTATGTCTCTCGGCTGGCCTGGGATAGCTCAATATTCCCCCGGAATTGCTGGAGGAAGTGTCTAGGGAGAAGGAAGTCTGGGCATCTCTGCTTATGCCAATGTCCCTGCGACCTGGCCCCAGATAAAGCAGCAGAAAATGGATGGATGGATGGATGGATGGATGGATGGATCATTCAAATCCCTGCTCATGTCCTGGTAGTGGCTTGCTACCTGACTCTGCATCACACACAGGACATCCCAGTATTTGAACTGTGACAGTGAATTTAGAATAATAATCAGCAGGAAGGCTTACAGACACACTACCTGTGACTATCTGAACAAACAGTCTTCTCTGTCCTTAAGTTAACAAATATGCCAAAAAAGTGACAACCAGCTGAGGATGTATTTATTAGCTGGGAAGTTTTCAGAACAAGGTGTGTATGTCCAGAAGGAACATGAGGAGCTGTAGAGTGACTGATGCTGTCAGGAACAGTGTGTGAAGGTCAGTAGATAGCAGAAATGCATCATACTTTTGCAATTCTGTATTCACCTCAGGCAAGGAAGCTGGAAAATTGGTGAGAAGGAGATGGGAACATTTGAAGAGAGCAAGAAACTAGAGGAGAACAACCACAGTGTTTAACACAAAGTTCGATGAAAAAGGTGATATAAACACGTTACATTTCATACACAATTTTAAAATAGCTTAATTTGAAATGACAAATCAGTCAGATGATGTGTTTGCTTTTAGAGGCCTGAGGAGATTAAATTAATAATTCACAAGAAATATTAGCATCTAGGTTATAATACATTGGAACTGTCTGGGGTGTTTTTTTTTCTGGGTGTCATACAGTATGTTGAAAACTTGCATAATTGAAATGATTGTTACTGATTGTATTTCTCTCTATGTCTCTGTGGGAGAAGCAGTGGAAAGCAGTTTTGCTTTAATCGAAATATCAACTTACTCCAGCATGGTACATTGGGCTTCACGTAAGATGCACCGAGAGTCCTTTTCTACCAAACCCCACCCACTTCCTGCTGTTCCACCCCCTGTCCAAAGGCTGCCTTGTATTGCTTTGTAATTTTCTGTTTTGTATTCTTAGTGAATGTGGCATCATGTTTCATTAGAGTGATTCCAGGGTTGTGTGATTTTTTTTTTTTTTGCCACTTAACTTTTCCTTTAGGTTTATTTTATTATGTTTTTGAATCTCTTTAAATAATGCAAATACCTTTTTCAGGGCTGCTGCATAAAATCATGTGTGTGCCTTGGCTCAGCATGTCTAAGTTTATTTATTTATTTTTCTTATTTGTACTTTTTTGTGCACTACGTGAGCACAAAGCCGTCATTCTGCTGTACTCAGGAAAAGACACTTCACTGCTGTATAACCCTACTGGAACGTGCTGTTCTAATTAGTTGTTTTTTGTAAATGGCAGTAAATGTTTTCCCATTTAGCTTTTGTCATTTCATTTGTTTTAAAATATTTTATATGAAAATCCAAATGAAAATGTTTCACCTGTGATTTAGTTTAATACACTACATTCTTGTCTTCATGTGTATGCTCTACACTTCCTGTACCATCCTCTTGGATGCTTAAGCCAATGATTTTAAATGGATTTCATATTTTCTTTCTCATGCTTTGATTTTAGAAGAGCTCTATGATGCCAGGTATGAATATTGTTGTTTTTGTGTTTCTCATGTATTTATATTCTGTGTGCAACCTACATGGATGGCTCTGTTGCAACAGAGAAGCATGTTTTTATAAGCATGCATGGAAGCCATTTTAAAATGTTGAGAAGGTACTATATGGTTGGAGGGCATATAAGGCCATACAGTACCTTCATTCATTCTCTGCTGTGTTATTATTATTAATGTTTTGTTATTTTTGATTCAGTGTGAAGGAAAAGCCAAACTGAAGGCTGACTTGATGAGGTGCAAAAAGTCAATGGCTCTCTAGGTTTTCATCATTTTGTTCAGTTTCATCCTATAGTGAATGTTTAATTTATTTTTTCAAGACTTTTAGATGGCACTATTGGTTGTTGATCATACAATATAACCTTAATTTGGAACCACACACAGTTTGACAGTCCCTTAATTTGTGAAACAATGTCTAGCAGTTACCTCTGTAGCGCTCTTCTACCCAGCATCCTCAAAATGACACTGCTATATATTGCGGGAAGGTTACAAAACTACATGAACGACATGAAAGCAGTAGGTCAGTTTTATTTTATTTTCAAATAATCAGGTCAGCAGTGAAACCAAAGATGTAAAATGTAAGATGTTTTTTGTACTGTTGACAATAAAGTGTAGATTTTGAGAAAAAGTTTTATGTTCAAGTTTTTTTTGTCTGTTTTTGTCAGTAAACAGAACACATTTCATTCATTGAATTACTGCTTTGTGCATATTCTAACATGTTTCTAAGTTACATTGCATGTCCTATGTACAAACACAAACACACACATGTAGTAGAATGTAGCTTTGAGTTTGTCTTCTGTACCCACTTCAGCCCAGGGAGATGTGAGAGGTAGAAGAACAATTTAAAGTAGTGTAAGAGGAGATGATCTTTATCACTGTGGTTTCACTTCTTGTTTCAGAGATTTACTCATTTTTTGATGCCCTCTTAATCCATGTGTTTATTTTTTTCTTAAAGTCTGATGCTGAAACTCCTGCACCTTTTGCATGCAAGTAAAAGACATATCCTGGGGGGGCAATATTAGCATAAATTCAGAATAATAATAATTATTATTTATTTATTTGTTAATTTAACACACATTACAATGCTTTCCATGATTCTGGATAGACTATTAAACAGAATGTGTAATTCACTAGAGGTTCTGACAAATTTTAATTGCTCGTATCCATTTAAAAATAGCATTCCAGTGCTGCTTTCCAATTAGTATAACCAGGTAAAAACGACATCTCTCTTGTTAGGAACACCAAACTTAAGGCAAGGGAAACAGAAGCACGTGTCCTGCAAAATGCTGTATTCAAGTCATGGATGTGAACGGTGTCATGGCAAAAAGTACAAGGAGGCAAATCTACCAATTGACCCCGAACTTTTATATCCGTTCAGCAGCATTAATTTACACATCAGAGTCACTCACATGTAAATCATGCCAGCAGGGTGGCATGCGTAATATAATTAGTGTGTCTATGTCTTTTCGTCTCCTTCCTAATGAAATACAAAGCGCTGTCAAAAGTCTTTGTTGAATTCACACAGGTCACACAGGGAGGTAGCAAACTGTCTGTTACATTCACGCAGGGAGTTGACAGACGTGATGTCTGTCAAGGTGTAAATTTACCTCACACATCCCTCCTTTTATCATTCTATTATAACCACAGCTAAAAAACAATGCAACCACGGGGGGGGGGGGGGGGGGGGCACAGTCCAGTGTCTTCATGTGCCGGTCCCAAGACTGGGTAAATGCAGAGGGTTGTGTCAGGAAGGGCATCCGACCTAAAATTTCAGCCAAATCAAACATGCGAATCACAAATACGACTTCCATGCCGGATCGGTCCCGGCCCGGGTTAACAACAACCGCCACTGGTGCTGTTGACATACAGGGTGCCAGTGGAAATTGGACTACTGTTGGTCGAGATAGATGAGGTGATTCAGGGTAGCCCTAGTGGTGAGAAAGTGGTGATCGGGGCAGACTTCAACGGACATGTTGATGAGGGAAAAAAGGTGATGAGGAAGTGATGGGTAAGTTTGGTATGCAGGACAGGAATGCAGAAGGACAGATGGTGGTAGACTTCTCAAAAAGGATGGAAATGGCTGTAGTAAGTGGGGTTATATGTAGGGTGACATATAAGAGTGGAGGCAGGAGCACACAAGTTGATTACATCTTGCGCAGACATTACAACCTGAAAGAGATCAGTGACTGCAAAGTAGTGGCTGGGGAGAGTGTAGTCAGACAGCATAGGATGGTGGTGTGTGGGATGACTCTGGTGGTGAGGAAGATGAAGAGGACAAGGGCAGAGCGGAGGACCAAGTGGTGGAAGTTGAAAAAGGAAGTGTTGAGTGGCTTTCAGGGAGGAGCTGAAACAGGCTCTGGGAGGTCAGGAGGTTCTTCCAGATGACTGGACAGCTACAGCTAACGTGATCAGGGAGACAGGTAGGAGGGTACTGTTGTGTCATCTGGAAAGAGGAAAGCAGATAAGGAGACTTGGTGGTGGAATGAGGAAGTTCAGGAGTCTGTTAAGAGAAAAAGCTTAGCTAAGAAGAAGTGGGACACTGGGAGGACAGAAGAGAACAGACAGGAGTACAGGGAGATGCAGCATAAGGTGAAGGTAGAGGTGGCAAAGGCCAAACAAAGGGCGTATGAGGATTTGTTTGATAGGTTGGACACTAAAGAGGGAGAGGTGGATTTGTACAGGTTGGCTAGGCAGAGAGACAGAGATGGGAAGGATGTGCAGCAGGTTAGGGTGATTAAGGACAGGGATGGAAATGTGTTGACAGGTGCTACAAGAGTGATGGAAAGATGGAAGGAATATTTTGAAGAGTTGATGAATGAGGAAAATGTTAGAGAGCACAGAGTAGAAGAGGTGACTGTTGTGAAGCAAAAGAGAGTAGCAAAGAGCAGTAAGGATGAAGTGAGGAAGGCATTGAAGAGGACAAAGAGTGGAAAGGCAGTTGTTCCTGACGACATACCTGTGGAGGTGGCAGTAGTTTTTGACTGGGCTACTTAAGATGTTGGAGAGTGAGAGGATGCCTGAGGAATGGAGAAGTGTACTGGTGCCCATTTTTAAGGGAGACGTGCAGAGTTGTGGAAACTACAGAGGAATAAAGCTGATGAGTCAGACAATGAAGTTATGGGAAAGAGTAGTGAAGGCTAGGCTGAGGCCAGAAGTGGGCATTTGTGGTTAGACAGGAATCTTCGTGGACCATGATGTTTGCAGATGACATTGTCATCTGTAGTGAGAGCAGAGAGCAGATGGAGGAAAATCTAGAGAGGTGGAGGTTTGCTCTGGAAAGGAGAGGAATGAAGGTTAGCCACAGAGTACATGTGTGTAAATGAGAGGTTGGAACGGGTGGAGGAAAGTATCAGGTGTGATGTGTGACAAAAGAGTGTCGGCAAGAATGAAAGGAAAGGTGTACAAGACAGTGGTGAGACCAGCAATGTTGTATGGTTTAGAGACAGTGGCACTGAGAAAAAGACAGGAGGCAGAGCTGGAGATAGCAGAGCTGAAGATGTTGAGGTTCTCTCTGGGAGTGACGAGGATGGATAGTGTTGGTTCTAATCAAACATCTACACAGAGACTTTCTTTTCTTTGTTCTAGGTTGAGCTCGTGACTTTTAGGAGATGCACACTTGGTGCTATCCCTGGCTGCAGCCCCGAACTCGTCCAGAACACTTTAATTTATATGTGATGTGGTTACATGACTTCCAGGCACCGTCTCACTTTACACAACAGGGGAAAGTTGAAACATAGGTTAACTTCAAAGTTCATACAGAGTTCACATCCATATCTTTACATGTCTTGGTGATTTGCACAGAAAAACAGAGAACATCCTTGACTGTGATATGCCTGGTTGCACCCTTTACATAAATCTGTCTGCAAAATGACAATTCTCATAACACAGTTGGCAATTTACAATGCCCTTATTCTAACAGATAGGATCAGGAATGAGTACATCAGAGGGACAGCTCATGTTAGATGTTTTGGAGAAAAAGCAAGGGAAGCCGGTGCATAGTGGATCGGGCAGTGGTCGAGGACGGGGGACCTCGGCGACCCGATCCCTGGATGCTGAAACTGGCTCTAGGGACATGGAATGTCACCTCACTGGGGGGGAAGGAGCCTGAGCTTGTGCGGGAGGTTGAGCGGTACCGACTAGAGATAGTCGGGCTCACCTCCACGCACAGCCTGGGCTCTGGAACCCAGCTCCTTGAGAGGGGCTGGACTCTCTTCTACTCTGGAGTTGCTCGCGGTGAGCGGCGGCGAGCTGGTGTGGGCTTGCTCATAGCTCCCCAGCTCAGCCGCAACGTGTTGGAGTTTTCCCCCCAGAGTGAAAGGGTCGTTTCCCTGCGCCTTCGGGTCGGGGATAGGTCTCTCACTGTTGTTTCGGCTTATGGGCCGAACAACAGTGCTGAGTACCCGGCCTTTTTGGAGTCTCTCGGGGGGGTGCTGAAAGGTGCTCCTACCGGGGACTCCATAATTCTGTTGGGGGACTTCAACGCTCACGTGGGCAGCGACAGTGAAACCTGGAGGGGCGTGATTGGGAGGAACGGCCTCCCCGATACGAACCCGAGTGGTGTTCTGTTGTTGGACTTCTGTGCTAGTCACAGTTTGTCCATAACGAACACCATGTTCAAGCATAAGGGTGTCCATCAGTGCACATGGCACCAGGACACCCTAGGCCGGAGGTCAATGATCGACTTTGTAGTCGTGTCATCTGACATTCGGCCATATGTCTTGGACACTCGGGTGAAGAGAGGGGCAGAGCTGTCAACTGATCACCACCTGGTGGTGAGTTGGATCCGCTGGCGGAGGAGGAAGCGGGACAGACTTGGCAGGCCCAAACGTACTGTGAGGGTCTGTTGGGAATGTTTGGCCGAACCCACTGTCAGAGGGGTCTTTAACTCACACCTCCGAGAGAGCTTCTACCAGATCCCGGGGGAGGCTGGGGACATTGAGTCCGAATGGACCATGTTTTCCACCTCCATTGTCGACGCGGCGGCTAGGAGCTGTGGCCGTAAGGTTTCGGGTGCCTGTCGTGGCGGCAATGACTGCTGACCTCGACTGGGGATATTGTTGGACGGTGGAAGGAATAC
Source organism: Mastacembelus armatus (assembly GCF_900324485.2). Classification (NCBI taxonomy): domain Eukaryota; kingdom Metazoa; phylum Chordata; class Actinopteri; order Synbranchiformes; family Mastacembelidae; genus Mastacembelus; species Mastacembelus armatus. The sequence goes on from NC_046646.1 coordinate 3,895,557, forward strand.
TTCGAGGATCTCCTCAATCCTGTCAACACGTCTTCCATAAGGGAAGCAGGGGCTGGGGATTCGGAGGCTGATCCATCCATCACCCAAGCCGAAGTCACTGAGGTAGTTCGGCAGCTCCTCGGTGGCAAAGCACCGGGGGTGGATGAGATCCGTCCCGAGTACCTCAAGTCTCTGGATGTTGTTGGGCTGTCATGGCTGACACGCCTGTGCAACATCGCGTGGCGTTCGGGGACAGTACCCCTGGATTGGCAGACCGGGGTGGTGGTTCCTCTTTTTAAGAAGGGGGACCGGAGGGTGTGTTCCAACTACAGAGGAATCACACTCCTCAGCCTCCTGGGGAAGGTCTATGCCAGGGTGCTGGAGAGGAGGATCCGGCCGGTGGTCGAACCTCGGATTCAGGAGGAACAATGCGGTTTCCGTCCTGGGCGTGGAACACTGGACCAGCTCTACACACTCTCGAGGGTGCTCGAGGGTTCATGGGAGTTTGCCCAACCAGTCCACATGTGTTTTGTGGACTTGGAGAAGGCATTCGACCGGGTCCCTCGTGACATCCTGTGGGAGGTGCTCCAGGAGTATGGGGTCCGGGGCTCTTTGCTGGGGGCTATCCGGTCTCTGTACAAACGGAGCTTGGTTCGCATTGCCGGCAGTAAGTCAGACCTGTTCCCAGTACACGTTGGACTCTGGCAAGGCTGCCCTTTGTCACCGGTTCTGTTCATTACTTTTATGGACAGAATTTCTAGGCGCAGCCAGGGGCCGGAGGGAGTCCAGTTCGGGGACCACAGGATTTCATCTCTGCTTTTTGCAGATGATGTTGTCCTGTTGGCTCCATCGAGCCAGGATCTCCAGCGTTTACTGGGGCGGTTTGCAACCGAGTGTGAAGCGGCTGGGATGAGAATCAGCACCTCCAAGTCCGAGGCCATGGTACTCAACCGGAAAAAGGTGGTTTGCCATCTCCAGGCCAGGGGAGAGATCCTGCCTCAAGTGGAGGAGTTTAAGTATCTCGGGGTCTTGTTCACGAGTGAGGGAAGGACGGAACGTGAGATTGACAGACGGATCGGGGCATCGGCAGCAGTAATGCGGTCGGTGTACCGGTCCGTTGTGGTGAAGAAGGAGCTGAGCCAGAAGGCGAAGCTCTCGATTTACCGGTCAATCTACGTTCCTACTCTCACCTATGGTCATGAGCTCTGGGTCATGACCGAAAGAACGAGATCGCGGATACAAGCGGCTGAAATGAGCTTCCTCCGCAGGGTGGCCGGGCGCTCCCTTAGAGATAGGGTGAGGAGCTCGGTCACCCGGGAGGAGCTCGGAGTAGAGCCGCTGCTCCTCCACATCGAGAGGAGTCAGTTGAGGTGGCTCGGGCATCTGTTACGGATGCCTCCTGGGCGCCTTCCTGGGGAGGTGTTCCGGGCATGTCCCACCGGGAGGAGGCCCCGGGGAAGACCCAGGACATGCTGAAGGGACTATGTCTCCCGGCTGGCCTGGGAACGCCTCGGTGTCCCCCCGGAAGAGCTGGAGGAAGTGTCCAGGGAGAAGGAAGTCTGGGTATCCCTGATTCGGCTACTGCCCCCGCGACCCGGCCCCGGATAAGCGGTAGAAAATGGATGGATGGATGGATGTTAATTCACAAAGATTTTCGTGACATTGTGTCATTATTTTCCCAGAAATAATGCTCAAGGCTAGACACTGATGTTGTTCAATGAAATCAATCATCCAATGTTGAAAGGGGCCATCTGTTGGGGGATGGATTTGCAATGGCATTTTAATGGCACCAGAGGCATTATGTGCTGCACATTTTATACATCTTCTGCAGTACTTAGCTGCATGTGTTGAAAAACCCCTGGTGTACCAGTGGGTATTAACATGTGTACACATCCCTCCTTTGGATGCATGATCTTTACCATGAGCAAGCTTTGCATATTGATGAAAATAAACTTTAGGTAAACAGGGTTTGTTGTCTGGGCCAAGCCATATCCCTTTTTGCAATTTTGCGCCAGAGTTTCTCCACAAATTTTTTTCTGATATACTTGCTATTGCCTGCATGGTTAAGAAGTCAGCCTGTAGGTTGAGTTCCTGTGAAAGAGAAAGTTGAGTGAGGTGAAACATCTGACCCATCGTGGCTGCAGCTTTTGCAGTGATGTCTGCTGCTGAGTTTCCTGTAGAAATGGGATCCTTTTTGTTAGTGTGAGCTTCACATTTCATAACTGAGATTTGTTTAGGCAACAGAATGACATCTAACAGAGCTGCAACAAGAGCATGATGAGCAATGAGTGTTCCAGCTGATGTGAGGAAGCCCCAATGTCTCCAGAGACAACCATAATCGTGGACAACACCAAAAGCATAAAGTGAGTCAGCGTAAATGTTTACTGTTTTTACAGGCCAAGAACAATTAATTCAGCAGCCTGAACTAAGATGAGAAGGCAATTTGCCACTAGAGATCACACTATGTTTTGTGACAACTGCAAACCCTACTGGATTTTTGCCTGTTTTGACATCACAGGAAGCAGAGCCATCAACAAATAACTCCTTCTCTGTATTTAAGATTGGTGTGTCTGCAAGATCAGGTCTGGGAGTACAGATGGTTTCCCACACATCAGTGCAGTTAGGAGCATCTCCATCATTTTGTGTGGGAAGAAGTGTTGCAGGGTTTAACACATTACACCTTTTGACAGTGATGTTAGGCATTTCAAGCAAAATAGTGTGATATCATTAAAAGCGCTATGTTGACAAGTGTGCAGTATGTGGTCAACAGCATGCGAAACCATCACTGTCAGATCAGAATAGCCAACAAAGTTGCGTGATGCTAGAACAGTTTTCTCTGCTGCAGCGACAACTCTCAGACAGACAGGAAGGCCTGTGGCTACTGGATCCAGCTTTGACGAAAAATAAGCAACCGGTCGTAGTTTACCTCCGTGAGGTTGGCATAACACAGAGGTCATGTAACTGTCCTTCTGGTCGACAAACTCAGTGAAAGTTAAGTTAGGATTAGGCAGACCCAGTGTGGGAGCTATGGTGAGTGCTGCCTTTAAATCCAGAAAGGCCTTTTCTCCTTCAGGAGTCCACATGATTTTGTCATGTGCAAAGAGTTGTTTACCATTCACCATAGCAGAGAGGGGAGCTTCATGTAGTGAGTAATTCGGGATCCACTGCCTGCAAAATGATGTGATGCCAAGAAAACTCATTTGTTTTTTAGTAATTGGCTTAGGAACATTTTGAAATGCAGCAATTCTTTTTTGTGACAGTGTATTTCCTTCTGGGGTGATGATGTGCCCCAGATATGTCACCTTTTATTGTACAAACTGCAGTTTGGAAAGACTTACTTTATGGCCATTTTCTGCAAGATATTTTATCAGGTGCACTGTATCTATTTTGCATGCTTCTTCAGATGGACTACAAATCAGCAAATCATCTACATACTGTAGTAATGGCTGAGCCGGCAGGTAAATAAAGGCCTTGAAGTTTTCTACTGAGGGTCTGATGAAAGTAACTCGGACTTTAAGAGTAACCTTGAGGACATCTGGTCCAGGTGTAAATCTTTCCTTCAAATGAAAAGGCAAACCAGTACTGGCTGTTCCTGTGTACAGGGACAGAAAAGAAAGCATTGGCCAAATCTACTACTGAAAAATAAGTTTAATTTGGTGGTACCAGAGACAAGATGGTTTGAGGATTACTTACTTCTGGCGCTCGGGAGTGTATGGCTGCATTCACCGCCTGTAAATCTTGCACAAAGTTGCTTGGCCTTGGTCTCTTATTTTTTTAACTAGGAAAATGGGAGTGTACACTGGAGAATTCTCACATGGAATTATTATGCCAGCTTTTAACAAAGAATTGAACACAGGCTTTATACCATTGATGACTTCCTGTTTTAAAGGGTACTGCTTTTTACAAGGCCTGTACTCTGATTTTGGATGTACTATCATGCATGCGGCAGCAGTGTACATGCCCCCCTCTGCTAACGCAGACACAGCACCCACAGGCCCTCTTCTTCATCTCTGGAGATTTCAACAAAGCATCTCCCTCATCTGTTCTGCCCACATACACACAGTATGTAACCTGCTCCACCAGAGACAATAAAATACTGGACTTGTTCTATGCCAACACCAAGGAGGCATATTCTTCATCCTCCCACCCTCCCCTGTGGAGAGCTGACCACAACATTGTCCATCTGCAGCCTGTGTATAAACCTGTTGTGCACAGGCAGACTGTGGTGCCTGTGTGGTGAAGAGGTGGACTGCTGAGAGCGAGGAGGCTCTGAGGGACTGCTTTAACACCACTGTGTGGACAGAGCTCTACGACCCACATGGGGAGGACGTCAACGCCATCCCAGACTGCATCACGGACTACATAAACTTTTGCTTTGAAATCACTGTACCCTCCCGGACGGTACAGTGTTTTCCAAACAGCATGTCATGGATTACCCCTGATATCAAAGCTCTCCTGAAGGAGAAGAGAGTTTTCAGATCAGGGAACAAGGAGGAGCTGAGGACTGTACAAAAGGAGCTGAGGAGGAAGATCAGAGAGGGGAAGGCCAGCTACAGGAGGAAGATGGAGGAGCAGCTGCAGCAGCAGAACATCAGTGGGGTGTGGCGGAGCCTAAAGACCATCTCAGGCTTCAAGGCACCACACGCCCAGGCTGAGGGGGATCTGCAGTGGGTTAACGATCTAAAACTGCATTTCCTTAGATTTGATCAATCACCCTCTTCTCCCCCCACGCAGCTGCATGTCTTCTCTGCAACACCTGGACAATGCCCCACTCCCTCGACTTTTCACACCTCTGGTCTATCCCATCACCCCAACATTTCACAACTCCATGGACTCACCCACCCCCCCAGCACACTGCCCCCCTGCCCATCCTTGTCTCTCACATCAGCCGAGGTGAGAAGTGAACTGAGGAGGATCAAGGCAGCTGGACCAGATGTCATCAGCTCCAGGCTCCATAAGTCCTGTGCAGATGAACTGTATGGAGTTATGGAGCATGTCTTCAGCCTGAGCCTCAAGCTGAGGGTGCTACCACAGCTTTGGAAGACTTCCTGTGTGGTACCAGTGCCTAAGACACATGCTAAAGACCTCAGCAGCTTCAGGCCGGTGGCTCTCACGTCCCATCTGATGAAGACACTGGACAGAATGGTCCGCTCCGTGGTGAGCTCACCAATGGATCTGCTACAGTTCGCCTACCGACTCGGCATCGGAGTGGAGGATGCCATCATCTTCCTGCTTCACCGTGCTCTGGCTCACCTGGAGAAGCCTGGCAGCGTTTACCTAAAAGCCTTGTCTTGATCCAGGTGTCTTGGCTAATTATAGACCAATATCCAACCTGCCATTTATTTCTAAAATCCTAGAAAAAGCTGTTGCTAAGCAACTATTAGACCACTTACACAGGAATGAACTATTTGAAGATTTTCAATCAGAATTTAGAGCACATCATAGTACAGAAACAGCACTGTTAAAAGTCACCAACTATCTCTCGATTCTGTTCACCCTGTACATGCTTCGTTTAGGCTCTGTCATTAGGAAGCACTCTATTAATTACCACTGTTATACAGATGGCACTCAGTTGTATCTATCTATTAAACCTATTAACACAAACCAGTTAACCAGACTTCAAGCGTGTCTAACTGACATAAAGGCCTTGATGACCAGTAACTTTCTATTTTTAAATTCAGAGAAAACAGAAGTTATTGTATTTGGGCGTAAAAACCTCAGAAATAACTTTTCTAAAATTGTAGCTACTTTAGATGACATAGCCCTGGCCTCCAGAGCCCTGTGCAAAACCTTGGAGTTATTTTTGACCAGGACATGTCCTTTAACTCACACAAAACAAATCTCTAGAACTGCATTCTTTCACCTGCGCAACATTGCCAAAATTAGGAACATCCTGTCTCAAAATGATGCAGAAAAACTAGTCCATGCATTTGTTACCTCAAGGCTAGATTACTGTAACTCATTACTATCTGGATGTCCCAGTATATCCATAAAAAGCCTCCAGTTAATCCAGAATGCTGCAGCCAGAGTCCTGACAGGAACTAGCAAGAGAGATCATATTTCTCCTATATTAGCTTCTCTTCATTGGCTCCCTGTAAAACAGAATAGAATTTAAAATCCTTCTTCTCACATACAAATCCCTTCATAATCAAGCTCCTTCATACCTTAAAGACCTCATAGTACCATATTATCCCAATAGACCACTTCGCTCTCAGAGTGCAGGTCTACTTGTGGTTCCCAGAGTTTCCAAAAGCAGAATGGGAGGCAGAGCCTTTTGCTATCAAGCTCCTCTCCTGTGGAACCAGCTCCCAGTCTGGGTTCAGGAGGCAGACACTCTCTGTACTTTTAAGGCTAGACTTAAAACCTTCCTCTTTGACAAAGCATATAGTTAGGGCTGGCTTCAGGTAACCCTGAACCATCCCTTAGTTATGCTGTTATAGGCCTAGACTGCCCGAGGACCATCGGTGCACTGAGCTCCCCTACCCTAAACCTAACACTCCCTTCCCTTCCCTTCCCCTCCCTTCTCTTCCTCTGAATATCACTAACCTTGTGCTCTCTCTCTCTCCCCTAGTTTGTGCTCTCTCTCTCTCTCTCTCTGTACCTTCTGCAGGTGTCCCCGGTCCTGGAGCTGTATATCTCTGATTTGTTGGGTTTTTAGTTTTTGTTAAGTGCCTTGCGATGATTTGTATTGTGATTTGGCACTATACAAATACAATTGAATTGAACTGAACTGAATAAGGGAAAGGAGTTTAGGAGTAGCAAGGAGTAATGTGACCGGCGGTAACTGCAGTCAAAATGTGCCATTTCAGTAAAGTCTTTGTTAGGCTGTATAGCGGGATTACAATAAAGCACACTTTAATAGGTTGTAGCAGTCTAATAATAACATTTTATATGCAATAAATAAATAGCAGCTTGTTTAACATTGTCTACATTTATATCGTTTCAGAATGGCCCACTGCAAGCTGTTATTCACACGACCTGAGTCTCCTTATTTTAAGTCCCCACCAAGTCATATATGTTTAGCGGCGGTGGAGGAGCCGCCCAAGGTGATGTCCTGGAGCCACCCTGGGCCAACTGTCACCAAACTAAAAAAGGTGGCAGCAATTTCTGACAGTGACTGGCCACAGAGTCAACGTTTATGAGGACTATTCCTCAAAAATGATAAAAGGCCACAGCTTAATTTTGAGAGGCCCCGCTGTGACGGGGAAATCGCCTCTGTATACATTAAACATAACTAAAAACACCATGTTCTTTCGGAGTGCCCCGGTGAACATATCGGAAGACCTCCATAGAGAGGGAGAGGCTCTCCTCCAGCCTGCCTCTGTTTTGACCCCTCTGAGCAAGTCAGGGCTTTCTGACTGTAGAGAGGAAAGTGGTGGAGGTAAGTTTGGTTGGCTCTTTGGGTCCTAATGTGGTTGTACATTACAAGGATTTTGTAAAGCTGTTCAGCTTAAACTACTGCAACTAATTTTATTCAGCACAGACTCATCCTGATTATTATTGATTAGCAAAACTGTGTGGGGATACACTTGGTAAAGTCTACTTAAGAGAATAAAATGCAAGAGTTCGCTACAAAATGTTTAACACATCAATCCAATTTCATCTTTAGGTGTCCATGATAAAAAAGGTCCAGAGTGGAAAACAAAAACCCTCCCACTCCTGAATGTGTCATTACAGCAGGTACGCAACCACGGGCAGGTTGTAATCCCCAGTCACCGGTAGAAAGCAGCCTACATACTTACTACTTGCTGAGTATGTAGCCCACATAAGCTGTGATTCATTTGAACAATTTAAGTATATGCCTCTTATTTCTACTTAATGACACCTTTAATTGTATATTTATAGTAAATTACATAAAGTTCCTGGTGATTTTCACATACGAAATCAATCCCTCTTACTACAGCTTTTTTTTAACAATGTAATTTTGCTGTAAAAAGCAAACATAAGATACTATAGTCTATTATTTTTTACAGGACACAGCACAAATTAAAATTTGCCTTTGGCAGGAGGCAGCCGTGTGGCGAGATCTGCAGCTTGGGGGGTACATAAGACTGTCTCATCTAAAAGCTGGGACATCAGACTACGGCTTCCAGCTGCAGTCAACAACAAACACAAGAAAAACACAAGTGCCATTCTAGTAAATATGAACACATTTAACATTTAGGTAACCAATTTAACAACTCAGTTTCAATTAGCCTTCTTTAAGAGATTTTAAAATCAGGGACTTCAATGAGAATAAAGCCTTGGACTTTCTTCTATCCTTCACATCTTATCTTGTATCCTGTGATTCTGTAATTTTTCAATACAAACAGGTTTAATTAAAATAATAATAATAACAAAACTAATTTTTCTGAAATTCTGATATAGGGGCAATAGAAACAAATTGTAGTAAATACCTGGTATTGTCTTTTTATTGACAGCAAGTCAGCAGCAGTGCAATGATGTTATTGCCTTGGTGTCATGGAAGACCAGGAAAATCCCAGTACCTGAAACTGCTGCTGGAGAATGACGTGGTTGACAATGAGGAGGATATGTGGCAACCTTATGAGGTGCACTTACCTCCAGCACCTTAAAATTAAATGTACAGCTGTCGGGTAATAAAGTTACTTCATTGCAGCTGCCAAGGGATAGTTATCTCCTTAATTGCTTTCTAATTGTTTCTTTTTTGTTAATTACTTGTTACTTTGTCCATTAATTTGTTTCATAATTGTTAATTAAATGTTAAATTAAATTGTTCACATTCTTATAGTTGAATGATTGATTTCTTGATTTGATTATGTCTTTCTTCTTGATTGATTAGTTTTATTTGATTAGATCAATTTGCAATTTAGTTAATTCTTTCTAATTAATAATATTCAATATTCAGTTTCTGTTCCTGTGTGAAGAATAAAGGAATTAAATTATCTGCAACTCATTTTACTTCTTGCTGTAGGTAGCTCGGTGATTACATTAAAAAAAAAATCAAATAAAACTACAAAAATATTGTGTTGCATGTGCAATAACAAGTGATTAAAACAGGTTTTAACACCAAAATTGCACTGTTCTGCCGAAATAGCATAAAGAAACTTGTCCCTTCTCTCTTCCTCAAACTTTTTGTGATAGGTAGGAAATTTGCCATTGGTTTTTGATGAACTCTTAAAATGTAGGTTGATGTTATGAAATGACAAGATATTATCTACATCACAAAGCAAATCAGTGCAAAACAAGTCTTCTTGATGACGCCAGAATTTCGTGTCCGTAAACATATTGAAGTATAGTGTAGTGGGAGGAAAACTCCGCCATTTTGCTCTGACTTCCTTTCTGGTAAGTCATGGTGGTGATTTTGTCCTACTTGGTAAGTTTTCTTACACGATATAAATACAGTTTTGATGTTTGCAGATGACATTTCAGTTGTTTCTAACTCGAACAGTATTCAAATATGACGAGAAGGACAAACCACTATTACAGCGTATTAAAGCTTTTATTGTCAAGTAGCTAATATTAGCAGCGATGCTAGCGGTGGCATAGCTACTGTGCTACTGTACCGCGCAGGGAAAAAACGGTGCCATTTTGTTTTACGGCTTTTCAGGCAAATAGGTTGTGATTTTTTCAACCGGTTAAGTTTTCTTAGATGGTATATTTGAAAATACATTGCCATTATTTTTAACTCAAAAACAATTCAAACATGAGAAGGACAACCAACTCCTTTTACAGCAGAATTAAAGCTTTCATTGTCGCTACCATAGCCTATCTAGCCATGTTAGCTAACTGCCATAAACAACTTAATTTATTTTAAATAAGAAATAAAACTTATTCTAACTTAAACATCCTGACACTAATATTAAACAAGGTGCAAAATAAGAGGAAATAAAATATCTGTTTTTATTGTACATTATATGCTGATCTTATAAGGTATAAAAAAACTACAAAGGAGTGTAGACTGCCATGAATGTAACTGCCATGAATCTAATGTCAGTGTAAAAATTAGGACACCCTATGAAAGCCTGTGTATTTTTGTAACATTTTTGGATATATGGAGTATTTAATCTCAATTTTAACAATACTGAGAGATTAAAGTATATAACTAAACAATTAAAACTGAAGAAAAGACTTTCAAGATCTTCTGTAAATGTAATCTACCAAAATGCATATTCAAAGATAGGACACCCTACCCACTAATAGCTAGTGGTTACCCCCTTTGGCTGAAATAACTACAGTGAGACGCTTCTTGTAGCTATCTACCAGTCTCTGACATCGGTCTGAGGAAAGTTTACCCCACTCCTCAATGCACAATTCTTTCAGCTGTGAGATGTTTGAGGGATTTCCTGCATGTACAGCCCGTTTCAAGTCACCCCACAGCAACTCAATGAGATTAAGATCTGGGCTTTGACTCAGCCATTCCATGACTCTCTATTTCTTAGTTTTCAACCAGTACTTAGTTGATTTATACTGGTCTGTTTTGGGTCATTGTCATGTTGCATGGTCCAGTTCCGCTTCAGCTTTAATTTTCTGACAGATGGTCTAACATGTTCCTCAAGCACCCTCTGATACACAGTAGAATTCATGGTGGATTCTATGATGGTGAGCTGACCAGGTCCTGCTGCAGCAAAGCAGCCCCAAACCATGACACTTCCACCTCCATGCTTCACAGTTGGCATGAGGTTCTCTTCCTGATATGCTTTCTTTGGTTTATACCAAAAATATATTCTCTGTTCTGGTGTCCAAATAATTCAATTTTGGACTCATCTGTCCAAAGAACATTATTCCAGAATTCCTGGTCTTTGTCAAGATTCTCTCTAGCAAACTTCAATCTGACCTTGATGTTTCTCTTAGAGAGCAAAGCTTTCCTCCTTGCACACCTCCCATGCAAGTTAAACTTGTTCAATTCAATTCAATTTTATTTGTATAGCGCCAAATCACAATACAAATCATCTCAAGGCACTTTACAAAAACTAAAACTAAAAACCCAACAATTCCCTTATGAGCAAGCACTTGGCGACAGTGGAGAGGAAAAACTCCCTTTAACGGAAGAAAAACCCTCCAGCAGAACCAGGCTCAGTTTGGGCGACCATCTGCCTCGACCGGTTGGGGTGAGTGGATAGAGCAGAGAGAAAAGAACAGCAACAATAAACAACAACTATTTGTTGTATATTGTTTCTGTTCTTCCAACACTGCAGGTTGGTGGGACCAGTAACTGCACATCAGCGATATACAGCTCCAGGACCAGGGACACCTGCAGAAGGTACAGAGAGAACAGAGAGAGAGGGAGAGAGCACAAACTAGGGGAGAGAGAGAGAGCACAAGGTTAGTGACATTCAATGGTGGAATATACATGAGGTGGGAGGAGAGGAAGGAGGGGTGGGGTTAGGGTAGGGGAGCTCAGTGCCGTTCAAGGTTTTGCCTGAAGCCAGCCCTAACTATGCTTTGTCAAAGAGGAAGGTTTTAAGTCTAGCCTTAAAAGTACAGAGATTGTCTGCCTCCTGAACCCAGGCTGGGAGCTGGTTCCACAGGAGAGGAGCTTGATAACTAAAGGCTCTGCCACCCATTCTGCTTTTGGAAACTCTGGGAACCACAAGTAGACCTGCACTCTGAGAGCGAAGTGTTCTATTGGGATAATATGGTACTATGAGGTCTTTAAGGTATGAAGGAGCTTGATTATGAAAGGATTTGTAATTGTTTATACTTGGCATAGATGTAAATAAAGATGGAATCATTTTCTTAAATTTTATTATTAAGTGTATTGTGTAAAAAGCTTAACACTGTTCATGTATTGAACAATTTAACACAATTTGTGTGTTATATTAAAAATGCAAAGTAGTCTGGGCAAAAGAAAGTTGCCTAGTGATTATGGGTTAGCTATGATAGTTATTCTTCTATTTAACTGTATGTTATAATAAATTACATTACTTTTCATTGAAAGAGAAAATAGAATCCAGTTAATATCCAAAATTGCCTGTTTTGGGTCTTTTTTAAGCATGCCTCTCATACACAAACTGCGAAATATTAAAAAATAATTTAAGTTTGATTTTTTTATATCAGTCATTCCAATAGGAATGAAACAGCATGGGAATATAAGTAGATAGATAATAATACATAGATTACTTAGATAGATAGATAGATAGATAGATAGATAGATAGATAGATAGGTGTGTGTGTGTCTGTGTGTGTGTCTTTGTCTTTATACATTTGTGGGGTCCCAACACTGGGAGCCCACTCACGGTGTGGAGCACGAAAACTTTATGGGGACCAGGTCCCCACAAATTTTAGCATTTAGATGGGTTCTACAGACTCCTCTGATGTGCCTGGTGACTCTCACAAAAAAACCCCACAAAGATAGAAAAAGAAGTTCTAGTGTGTATAAGTGTGTGTGGATTCTGCTCTATGCCGCCCACATAAGGTTGCAATTGGTATTACAGTGTGTTTAAAGTGTGTATTTTTAAGATATTGATATAATCAGTTTCTTGCATTATTTGCTATAGTTGGATGGTGGCCCAGTTAAAAGAACGTAAAAGAACGTTTTACAAATGTAACAGAAAAGGTAAAGTTAAAATATAAATAAAATGTAAATTATAAATAAAATAATGAAATAAAAATAAAATATTTCCATATCACTGTTTTAATACACTGACCCTATGAAACCATTGCTTAAGCCTACAGTCCTAAGCGGCAGTGTTGTGTTGAATTAGGTTGATTTCATCTTGAATAATTTAATTATTGATTGTTCACATTATTATTTATTTTGATGTATTCATCCAACATTGCCTATTTATATTTTACAATACAGTTTTACTTACAACAAATAATGCATGCTAAATATTGTGCAAAATGTTTTACTTAGTTTTTCCCATGAATAACAAATTAGCTATTTAATAGTAAAAGTAAAACATATATAAATATATTGATATTATTATATCATAATTTAATGAGGATTAATCTTGTTTTTTTTTTACTAAGTGTTGCTGCTTTTGTGTTAAAGTGAACTCTAAACTTCATTAACTGGCATAACATTAAAACCTCTTCTGGGTTTCAAAAAGTAAAACCTAAATCCCTTAAGTGTGCAAGATCTGAATTGTGCTATATAAGTAAACTTGCCTTGCTTAAAAAAACTGAACATATGGTTGAATAAACATCTCTGAAACAATTTAAACAGAAAGTGATCATCATCAATTTCACAAAGCAGGGTTTACTGCACTCCTAGATTCAAAGTTGGCAAGAATGGCAGCCTGTTGCAGCAGCTCCTGTTCACCATCAAGCTTTTTTTTTGTAGCAATTATTGTATTATATAGATTTCTGTCTTCTGTTATAAGTGTGTGACAGATTGTTACTGCATTGTTACCTTCTTCCCCGCTGTTGTCAAACCATAAAATAAACACTACTCCCAGTAGATTCCGAGTTGACCTCACACACCACCAGACTAAAAACTGAAGTAATTCAATACCATAGTACAATATTAGATTTAGGCATACTTTTTATTATATTGGTATTAGAAATAATGTACTTCTGTATTCAACACATAGTTTAGCATCTGTAGTATTGATATGATATTATTACAAATACAACATTTTGGTGGTAGGTTGGTGGATTTGTCAACATTTTATTTCTACTTGAATATGTTGACCTGTGCTGAAATCCCCTTATCACAGGGATGTCCAATCCTCGTCCTTGAGGGCCACTGTCCTGCTTGTTTTCAAACTATCTCTGCTTTACCCACTGCTGATTACCTAGATCAGGTGTGTTCAATCCATTAGAATCTGGAAGACTCATAATGCACTTCTGGAGTGAATCAGGACAGTGTCCCTTGAGGACCAGGATTGGCCACCCCTTCCTTGCAAAAATGTGCATACACAAATTACAGCAAACTTTCTAATAATATATTGTCATTTAAAAAATGTTCAGTATTTATTTGTTGCAGCTAATTCAGCAGATTTGCTTTGAAACTTTTTTTGTTTACACAGGCTTTTGGTAAACAAAAGCGGTCCCTTGTAGATTACTCGGACTCGGAGGAAGAAACAACAGAACCAGGGTTTAATATGCAGCCATCACCAACCAAACAGACAACTTTAAATACTACAGTGAGCCTTTTGCACTTTAATTAAATGTATTTGTGTGCTGCAAATTATTCTTAGATTGTTAGTATTATATATACTATAATACTGGTGCTCTGGTCGGCTCCTCTTGTCGCCCCCTGTTGGTAAGCGAATCACTTTTGTCTTGCAAGTGTGTCGTGGTGTGTGTGTTGTATAGTTCGTCTACAGACTAGCAACAGACTAGCTATAGTTTAACACACCTAAAAACCAACTAAACTCTAAACAATTCAATAACTGCTACATTCCGGTACTAGTCAAGTACCTTTTTATTTTGACCAGTATTTATTGCTATTTCCTGACTTAGCGCTCGTTAGCCTACCGGTTAGCTTAGCTAGCTAGTTAGCTTAGCTAACATGGCCTCTCCCTCTCTCTCTCTTTCTTGCTCGGTGTGCCACATGTTTAGTTATTCCTCTGCCTCCTTTAGCGATAATGATACCTGTATTAAGTGTGAGGTTCTGGTAGCCATGGAGGCGAGGATCACTGATTTGGAAGTGCGGCGCCGCACCTTTGAACAAAAGCCAGCTAGCCCAGCCCCATTAGCTGGTGTGGAGCCACCGAGCTCAGGGTCTGTTAGCGGTCCAAGGGCAGCTCCGGAGCAGCCCGGAGAATTAGCCTGGGTGACGGTCCGACGGAAACATACTCCTAAGCAGAAGCCCACGGCTCATCACCTGCCTGTTCACGTTTCTAATAGATTTTCCCCGCTCAGCGACACACCCGCTGAGAAACCGACTCTGATAATTGGCGATTCCATAGTCAGGAACGTGAAAATAGAAACAGCAGCGACCATAGTCAAATGTATTCCTGGGGCCAGAGTGGGCGACATCGAGTCAAATCTGAAGCTGCTGGCTAAGGCTAATCGTAAATATGGAAAAATTGTTATTCACGTCGGCAGCAATGACACCCGATTACGCCAATCGGAGGTCACTAAAATTAATGTTGAGTCGGTGTGTAATTTTGCTAAATTAATGTCGGACTCCGTAGTTTTCTCTGGACCCCTGCCCAATCTGACCAGCAATGAAATGACATGTCAAAATTTGTCCAGGCCCCAAAAACCCCCTCAGACCCCAGAGGGTTACAAATTTTGACATTTGCGCTTTTTTCAGTGTTTTTTTAAACATATTAATGTCTAAAGTCTGATAACACTGTAATCAGCACAAAATTGGCTACAATAATATGTGAGCATCAAGTTTATACATTATTGTGTTTTTGACAAAAAAGTGGTTATGCATGGTCAGTGAAAAACTACAATTTTTTACTCACTGAAATAAGACCATAAAACACAAACAGAACATTGGTTCACAAGACTTTGGAGACCAGCATGTTGTAGGCTAAAGTGTTTACTTCAGAGTGCTGTGAATGTCATCTTGTTCACACATTCACAGAAAACAATACACTGATTTAAATTTTCTAAGACACTTTTTGTCCAGAAAGGCCATATGCAAGAGGGTGTGTCTGAGGATGAATAGTCATGTGATTTACCTGAGAACACAAAAGACGCACTGAACGACCAGACAAAGACGCATAATGAGCCTTTCAGTCAATGTAGATGGGACGGATTAGTGCAGCACAATACAACACAATGAGGAGCCAAACGATCCTCATTTGAGTTAAAATCAGTGTTTTTACTCTGAGGACAAACTAAACTATTTGTCTCTGTGAGGAATGTAAGGAGCGCCGCTTCACATGCGTAACGCGCCATCATCCAAATGCACAGAAAAAGTGAGTAAATTCTATGATGAAGTTTGATATTTTGTGTCATTTCTCGGGGGTGTGCACATATTTACCTGGTTCACCTGAGATTATTTACATGTGAACAGTGGACAGTGTACAAGGCGGGACCGCATTACCTGTAATGAGGTGAGACAGGAAAAAACGGACTTCTCCTTACGTTCATACGGATTAAATAAAAAGTGATGATTTGTTTTTGACTTGAATTGTTTCACTCAAAAGAAAACATTTCAAGCTTTCTAGCCATATAATTCTTATTTTTATGAGCCAAGTATTCGCTGAGATTCTGGTTGTTTTATTTACGCGTCTGTGAAGCGAAATGGCAGAGACAGAAAAGTCCGAGAGCGCACCCTGTCGGCTTTCTTTATTTAAAAAAAGCACAACGTTTTGTTGTTATTATGATGGTATACCACTAAAACTAGACCCTTTACAGATTTGAATGATATACTTCTTTTATCTGTACGATCAGAATTGACGGAGTAATTTAAGTTTTGTTTCGGCCTTATCAGAAAAAGATGCATCAAAACGCGCCGGCGCGTGCGTCGACCCCAGAGGGTTAACTGAATTCCCTGACTTTCTGTCTGATTTAGTGCTTAGATCAAATAAAGTTATTATAGTGGGAGATTTTAACATTCATGTAGATGTTGAAGATAACAGCCTCAGCATTGCATTTAATTCTATATTAGATTCAATTGGTTTCATTCAAAATGTTAATAAACCCACCCACTGCTTCAATCACACCCTTGATCTTGTTCTGACCTATGGCATCGAAATTGAACATCTAATAGTTTTTCCCCTAAATCCTGTTTTGTCAGATCATTCTTTGATAACTTTTGAATTTAAAATGATGGATCATGCAGCGTTTGGAAGAAAATTCCACTACAGCAGATGTTTATCCGACAACGCTGTTAATAAATTTAAGGAAAATGATTCCATCTTTATTTACATCTATGCCAAGTATAAACAAAGTGGAGGGCAGCTGCTTCAATCCTACTCCCTACCAAATTAATCATGTTGTTGACAGCGCTGTAACCTCACTGCGTGAAACGCTTGATTCTGTGGCCCCTCTGAAAAAGAAGTTAGTGAATCAGAGAAGACTAGCCCCATGGTTTAATTTACATATTCGTACCTTAAAGCAGGCATCACGAAGGCTGGAAAGGAAGTGGCGTTCCACAAACTTAGAGGAAATTTTTCTAGCCTGGAAAAAGTCAACTAACATATAAAAAAGCTCTCCGTAAAGCCAGAACTGCATACTATTCATCACTAATAGAGGAAAATAAGAACAATCCCAGGTTTCTTTTCAGCACTGTAGCCAGGCTGACAAAAAGTCACAGCTCTGTTGAGCCCAGTGTTCCCTTAGCTCTCAGCAGTGATGAATTTATGAGTTTCTTTACAAATAAAATCACAACTATTAGAGATAAAATTCAGCAGATGCTTCCTATACCTGCAATAAATGAATCCCCTACTACAGTAGCTCTTGAATCATCTGTAGGACCTCAGTTATGTTTAGACTGCTTCTCTCCCATAGATCTCTCTGAATTTACATCAGTAGTTGCTTCATCGAAATCATCAACGTGTCTCTTAGACCCCATCCCGACTAGACTGCTTAAAGACACCCTGCCATTAATGAACTCATCTTTATGAGACTTGGTAAATGTATCTGTAGTATCAGGCTACGTACCACAGACCTTTAAGACTGCAGTAATCAAACCTTTACTCAAAAAGCCTAGTCTTGATCCAGGAGTCTTGGCTAATTATAGACCAATATCCAACCTGCCATTTATTTCTAAAATCCTAGAAAAAGCTGTTGCTAAGCAACTATTAGACCACTTACACAGGAATGAACTATTTGAAGATTTCCAATCAGAATTTAGAGCACATCATAGTACAGAAACAGCATTGTTAAAAGTTACCAACGATCTTCTCTTAGCCTCAGATAATGGACTTGTTTCTATACTTGTCCTCCTAAACCTTAGTGCAGTATTCGACACCATTGACCACAACATCTTATTACAGAGACTGGAGCATGTGATTGGTATCAGAGGAACAGCATTAAAGTGGTTCCAATCCTATTTATCGGACAGATTCCAGTTTGTTCATGTCCATGATGAACCTTCCACACGAACAAAAGTTAGTTATGGAGTTCCACAAGGCTCTGTGCTAGGACCGATTCTGTTCACCCTGTACATGTTTCCTTTAGGATATGTCATTAGGAAGCACTCTATTAATTACCACTGCTATGCAGATGACACTCAGTTATATCTATCTATTAAACCTGTTAAGACAAACCAGTTAAGCAGAGTTCAAGCCTGTCTAACTGACATAAAGGCCTGGATGACCAGTAACTTTTTACTTTTAAACTCAGAGAAAACAGAAGTCATTATATTTGGGCCAAAAAGTCTCAGAAATAACTTTTCTAAAATTATAGCTACTCTAGATGGCATAGCCCTGGCCTCCAGCACTACTGTAAAAAACCTTGGAGTTATTTTTGACCAGGACATGTCCTTTAACTCACACATAAAACAAATCTCTAGAACTGCATTCTTTCACCCGCGCAACATTTCCAAAATTAGGAACATCCTGTCTCAAAATGATGCCGAAAAACTAGTCCATGCATTTGTTACCTCAAGACTAGATTACTGTAACTCATTACTATCTGGATGTCCCAATATCTCATAAAAAGCCCTCAGTTAATCCAGAATGACGCAGCCAGAGTCCTGACAGGAACTAGCAAGAGAGATCATATTTCTCCTATATTGGCTTCTCTCATGGCTCCCTGTAATATATAGAATAAAATTTAAAATTCCTTCTTCCACATACAAAGCC